>NC_053138.1:60240950-60865950 GCF_016808335.1 Panicum virgatum
CTCGCCTTTACAAATATAAATCAATATGATTTAGTTAATATGGATATTTCTTTCAGATATCGTTTACATGTGTTTCCTAATTAAAATAAATCCAACTTATAGTTTCTTTCTGTTATAATATAAATCTTCCGATAGCTGTTTCTTTTCAACCGTAGCTTCGTTTTCCGCGTTTCTTGCGTTTTCGTAACCGTAGCACCAAGCCCTATCCTTTAGAGCGTTCTTTCAAAGCCTTTCTTTTGTTTTGGTGTACTGTTCTTAGTTGTTCTTGTTATTTGCTTTGTATGTTTGCTCGGTGATTGCTTCGAGTAGAAGGATCGTTGTTCGAAGATTGAAGATCAAGTTTTCCATGCGAGCAAGAGCTAAAGAGCAGTAAGAGTAGCTTTCGTTGGAGAAAGGCAAGTGACCCTAACCATCTTTCTGTCTATGCTTATTTACAAGAGTATTATGATGATTTAATTGGAACATAGAGAACCACCCAAGAAAACCGTACAACCACAATACTATATGGCTCTGGTCTTGGCTTATTAATTAGAGACTCTAGCTTGTGACAATCTTACCGAAAGGGCAAGAGGGGATGCATCGACGGGGTATAGCTCGGTCCTCTTGGGGCAATTGGTATTGTTTAATGGTCCTTTGGCAAGGTACCACCTCATTAGGACAGTGTTATGACTGCTTTGGCTTGAAACCTTAGCGGATTGTCATGGGTTAGGGAATCTTTGTAAAGGCCTCGTAGCGTCCCTATGCAATCACACCTCGGAAGTGTGGTATTGTGCCTAGCTAGCGCATTGCGTGGTTGGGTTCAAAGTTCTTCGGAACTTTTACGCGAATTGTGGTGAAATTGTACAACCTCTGCAGAGTTAAAACTAACCGGTTAGCCGTGCTCACGGTCAAGAGCGGCTTGGACCCTCACATGATTAATAAACTTAAAGATGGATTTAAATCACATTCTGGTTATTTCTTGTGGCCTTGCTGAGTACCAACCATAAGTGTACTCACCCTTGCTTACTGCTGCTCAGAAGAAGAAGGTGTGAGAAGTATTTTGAAGATGATGCTGAGTTCTAGGCGTACGCAACCCCCAGTCGATTGCCTGTGAAGTTTGGAGCCTTCGTTTCCAGGATAAGCTGTATAACTCTGATAGTCTTTTATTTGTTTTAGTTCTCTTTTTCGTGATACTGTACTGATTATTCACTTATGATGTCTCTATATGTATGAAACTTGATCCTGGCATACATATAGTTATGCATTCGGTTTTGTCCTTAAAACCGGGTGTGACAGAAGTGGTATCAGAGCTGTATCGACTGTAGGACGTAAGCCTAGATAGCAATGGTCGCTTCCTAAGACCTTTTATGTCACCAAAACAATTCCTACCTTATCCTTGACCTCTTTGGTGAATATTCTCACTCCTTAACTATTTTTCTTTCCTCAGTCAACCTTGACTCTCTCATCATTTGCACTTCATTGTTTCGCAAATGTTAGACCCTCAATTCTGGTCGGTCTAATTTCCCCTTCTGGCTCACTCCTTGATTTTAATCCTCCTTGATGTATGATTATACAACTTCCATCCTTGAATTTCTTTTAACTTATCATTCTTGAGCCTATTTTCTTTTAATTTGTTTACAATGTGCTCAGTTTTCACATTGTGCCTCTTCTTTCCAAAATAATAATAATAATAACAATACCGCTCTGGAATCATCCCTTGATTTTTGATTCCAAAGTATCTTTCCTGATTCAAGAAAATTAGATGATCCGTGCCATGTATGCTAATGCCTGTCCAAGTCATCTGAGATCCAAGTCATCTTAAGAATAGAGCTGCTAGTTCATCATAAGGAGTCGAGTTGAATTAGAAATAATACCATCTGCTCACCTTCCTACTCATGTTGGATGGAAAATTCAAAGCACTACCAAAGAATCAAGCTTGAGCCACATGGTGACGCTATCACTACTACTGCAATCACGATGGAGAAGTCAACGCGGGACAAGTTGAAGGAGACGCGTGTCATCAATGACGAAGATGGAAGATAAAATCAAGCTTAGGAGTACCCCTTCTAACTCTATTAACAACGTTTAGCATCGTTCCTTGATCGTGTTGACTGGTGGAATTCAGTGTTTGCATGATGATGCTTGTCTTTATGACCTTGTTTGATTCGCTTCTTTGTAATGATTGTCGGTGTATTGTGGGTCTTCTACCTACGATAACATCGGTTGCCTAGACGGGTTCTTTTGTACCTCCCACCTCCTTGTTATCCTCCGTCTTTTTACCTAATCCTTTAAAGGATGTCAAGAAAGAAGTTCATGGCAACACTCGTCTACAATGATCAACAAATGAAAGAAACTGAAGACAAAAAAAATGCACTCTTTTTCTTTTTTTTTGTTACCCCCATGTCTTTTCCCCCCTCCACCTTGATTTATTTAAGTTGCGACTACCAAGAGTTGGTGAAAAGGAGGATGATGATCAACCCAAGAACCAAAGCTCCAATAGCCATTCACTCGGTCAGACGTCATCAGTTGATCCCCTTGCCAAGACGGATGATCAGGATACCTCTGCCAAATGAGAATGCCATCAGTCTCCAATTCTCATGCCACCACGCGTCGCCAAGATACTAAGCCAAGAAAATCATGTTTCTACAACGCAGTGGCTGCCTGAGGAGGTATGAAAATATCTGAACTTTATGGTTGGTTTATCTTCGTCACTTTACTTGAAGGTTATGAGATGTGTTTGTGGACTTGAGAAGTGATACCATATACTCAAGCCAGAAGAAGCAACTAAGCTCTATTCAAATCACTTTATCAAGGTACGAAGGATGTTCTTCGAAAGATGTGTCAACAAAGTTGTGGAAAGAATGGAAGTTAAAGGAGGAATTAGATTGAGTATCCGCGAAGTGTTTTGTGTGAGTTATCAGGAATTAAGAAGAATACATTGCAAGAAGGAATAACTGAGAAGAAAGTTATATGTGTTGGATGCTACCCACCTAAACCTTTGTCTCTTGCTATCCTTGTGAATCTCGGGACGAGATTCCTTTTAAGGGGGGTAGTTCTGTCACACCCTGAAATTTTTGGATTTCAGGATGTGATTAAAATTAAAAATAAAACAACAATTTTCTCATAATTTTAAAATTTTTACAACATTTATTTTTGTTCACATGGAATTTAGTAAAAATAAATAATTGGTTGTTTTTCTAAATCTAAATGAGGTTGTTTGTTTGCATTCATGCAGCTTTGCATTGTTTTATTGCTTGTGGTTTGATTTGAATTTAAATTTATGGAGTTTAAATTCAAATCGAATTTGTTGAATCTTTTTGCAAAAAGAAAAAAAAATAGGAAAAACTTTTTTGGCCCAAACCAGCAGTCCGGCCCGTTTCTTCTCTTGGCGCGCAAGCCAAGAACTCTCGACCACTCCTATATAAGCACCACCCCTCCCCTCCTGATCTCCTGCTTATTTTTCCTTGCGCCGTGCATCTGCAACGCCGCCGCCGGACCTAGGCCCTCCCTTTCCTCCCCCCCTGCGCCGATCTGCTCTGCCCAGGAGCAGAGCGCCGCCCTGCTCTACTGCTGGACAGGAGCACTGCTGCTCAGTGCTGCGTGGCCGCTGCTGTTCCTTCCGGTTTCAATTCCCACCGCTACGATTCATCGCTGGTAAGCGGTAAAACAGTATCCCCTCGATCTCACCGTTTTAGATCCGTTTTGACTCGTTCTTGTTGCGTTAGTTTTGTCTTAGCGTAATCTATAGCTTAGTAGTGCTGTTACGTCGTAGTTACTGTTTTTAAAATAGATTTAGAATCAATTTGATTAATATCTATTTCAACTAGTTTTTCAGATTAAAAGCTAATTAGAGTTGTACACCGATTTTCATAATTAATGTTAATTGGATTAATACAAATATAAATGTTTTTTTAATGTAACTTGATTAGTTCAAATCACGGATCATAAAGTTTTACGCTAGACGCTCACAACACTCTTTTATTTGCTAGTTAAATAGTTAACCAGTTTAATTCATACTAAAAATTGATAAATAAAATGTGACTAAGTTTACTCGCCTTTACAAATATAAATCAATATGATTTAGTTAATATGGATATTTCTTTCAGATATCGTTTACATGTGTTTCCTAATTAAAATAAATCCAACTTATAGTTTCTTTCTGTTATAATATAAATCTTCCGATAGCTGTTTCTTTTCAACCGTAGCTTCGTTTTCCGCGTTTCTTGCGTTTTCGTAACCGTAGCACCAAGCCCTATCCTTTAGAGCGTTCTTTCAAAGCCTTTCTTTTGTTTTGGTGTACTGTTCTTAGTTGTTCTTGTTATTTGCTTTGTATGTTTGCTCGGTGATTGCTTCGAGTAGAAGGATCGTTGTTCGAAGATTGAAGATCAAGTTTTCCATGCGAGCAAGAGCTAAAGAGCAGTAAGAGTAGCTTTCGTTGGAGAAAGGCAAGTGACCCTAACCATCTTTCTGTCTATGCTTATTTACAAGAGTATTATGATGATTTAATTGGAACATGGAGAACCACCCAAGAAAACCGTACAACCACAATACTATATGGCTCTGGTCTTGGCTTATTAATTAGAGACTCTAGCTTGTGACAATCTTACCGAAAGGGCAAGAGGGGATGCATCGACGGGGTATAGCTCGGTCCTCTTGGGGCAATTGGTATTGTTTAATGGTCCTTTGGCAAGGTACCACCTCATTAGGACAGTGTTATGACTGCTTTGGCTTGAAACCTTAGCGGATTGTCATGGGTTAGGGAATCTTTGTAAAGGCCTCGTAGCATCCCTATGCAATCACACCTCGGAAGTATGGTATTGTGCCTACCTAGCGCATTGCGTGGTTGGGTTCAAAGTTCTTCGGAACTTTTACGCGAATTGTGGTGAAAGTGTACAACCTCTGCAGAGTTAAAACTAACCGGTTAGCCGTGCTCACGGTCAAGAGCGGCTTGGACCCTCACATGATTAATAAACTTAAAGATGGATTTAAATCACATTCTGGTTATTTCTTGTGGCCTTGCTGAGTACCAACCATAAGTGTACTCACCCTTGCTTACTGCTGCTCAGAAGAAGAAGGTGTGAGAAGTATTTTGAAGATGATGCTGAGTTCTAGGCGTACGCAACCCCCAGTCGATTGCCTGTGAAGTTTGGAGCCTTCGTTTCCAGGATAAGCTGTATAACTCTGATAGTCTTTTATTTGTTTTAGTTCTCTTTTTCGTGATACTGTACTGATTATTCACTTATGATGTCTCTATATGTATGAAACTTGATCCTGGCATACATATAGTTATGCATTCGGTTTTGTCCTTAAAACCGGGTGTGACACCGGTAGTGATGGCGGACCCGAGGAAAAGGAGCGCGGAGTACCAGCTGGCGCCGGAAAGGGAGGCGTCGGGGGTCAAGCGGCAGCGGCCCCCGACCAGCTCCCGGGAGAACAGCGGCGGCAGCAATGACGGCGACCACGAGCATTCGTCCGCCGCGGCCGGGGGCAAGGGCGGCGGCCGCCGGCTCTGGGTCAAGGAGCGCGACCACAAGTGGTGGGACCGGATGTCGGCGTGCCTGGGGGACGAGTTCCGCCGCGCGTTCCGGATGTCGCGGGCCACCTTCGAGGCCGTCTGCAGGGAGCTCGCCAAGGAGGACACCATTCTCCGCGCCACCATCCCGGTCCACCAGCGCGTCGCCGTCTGCATCTGGCGCCTCGCCACCGGGGAGCCGCTCCACCTCGTCTCCGAGCGCTTCGACCTGAGCATCTCCACCTGCTACAGGCTCGAGCTCGAGGTCTGCGCCGCCATCAAGGCCGTGCTCATGCCCAAGGCCGTGCAGTGGCCCGAGGCCCCCGCGGACGTCGCCGCCCAGTTCGAGGCCGCGTCGGGGATCGCCAACGTGGTGGGCGCCATGTACACCACCCACATCCCCATCATCGCGCCCATGGCCAACGTCGCCGCCTACTACAACCGCCGCCACACGGAGCGCAACCAGAAGACGTCCTACTCCATCACGGTGCAGGGCGTCGTGGACGCCGCCGGCGCCTTCACCGACGTCTGCATCGGCTGGCCGGGCTCCATGTCCGACGCCGACGTGCTCGAGCGCTCCGCGCTCTACGCGCAGCGCGGCGCCGCGGGGTGCCTGCAGGGCCAGTGGGTGGTCGGCGGCGCGGGCTACCCGCTCATGGACTGGCTGCTGGTCCCCTACACGCACCAGAACAACATGACGCGGGCGCAGCGCGTGTTCAACGAGCGGGTCGACGGCGTGCGCGCCGTGGCGAGGGACGCGTTCCGGCGCCTCAAGGCCCGATGGGGCTGCCTCCAGAAGCGCACCGAGGTGAAGCTGCAGGACCTCCCCGTGGTGCTCGGCGCCTGCTGCGTGCTCCACAACATCTGCGAGCGCGCCGGCGACGCCGTCGACCCCGAGAACGCCTTCCAGATCTTCGACGACGACATGGTCGCCGAGAACCCCGTGCGCTCGCAGGCGGCCGTCACCGCGCGCGACGAAATCGCCCACAACCTCCTCCACCGCAACAGCGGCGCCGGCCCCGGCTTCCTGTTCAAATGAAGAAGAAGAAGAGGAGGAGGAGAAGCAAGCAGCTTCATTTCTCGGCTTCGGCTTCGGCTTCAGCACAGGCTCCGGGCTTGTCATCTCGCCTCCACGGCTCCGTCGTCCCGATGCGGGTGCATCAGAAGCAGCCAGCGGCGGGTTCGGCACGGCGGCGACGGCGACATCTCTATTATGAACTACTTGCAGCCTAAATAAAAATAAGATTTCCAAAGATTTTGTTGTAATTTTTCGAATTAATCTCTTGTAGCTGAGCAGAAGTATATGGAAGAGAGAAACATTTACAGATTTAGCTTTTCCCTTTAAGATTTAGCTTTCCTTATTGAAAAAGCGTGAGGACCACAAAATGTAAGGGGCATGAAGAACTTGGGTACACGGAATTCCTATGTATCTCTTTAAAATAAAGGATTGGACATCCAAGATTGGGGGGCAATGTTTGCCTCACCATTAGGCCACGTCTACAATAATTGACAGTCGTGTGATTTGTATCCAACAGCTTAAAATCCTAGACCGTTAGATGTTCCATCTATGGTAAAAACTAGGAGCGCAGAACAGCAGGCTCTTTATAGCAGTTTGAGTAGCTTTGTATCAATTTCCATATGCAAATCTGATTGTGATCGAGACAGACTCTGTGATGTTGAAACATGCTCTACAAATCAAACGACTGCCGGCTGGCCGTGTCAGGAGGGGTGATATGCGATCTGAAATTTCTTCTTAGCACGAGTTTTTCTGCTACTTCTATTGTTTATGCCTCTCGGGTTTGTAATCGTGTTGCTCATGCTTTAGCGGCAAAAGGTTGTAAGTGTGCTCCAAATGAACCCATTGTATGGGACAGTACGCCAGATGGCGTGGAGGACCTGGTGGCCAGCGATGTAGCTGAGCCTTTAAGTTAATGGAAAGCACTTTTCCACTCAAAAAAAAATTATCACTTCCAATCCACTCCTAGTTGCCTGATGCTGTCGTCAGTCGTTCAACAATAGTAACTTTTTTCTATACCATGCAGGTGTAATAGGTGGATTCGTTGTCATAGCGGCTCTGCTATTCCTTATTCTTCTTCGCAAAGAGAAAAAGAAGATGAGGGAGTTCTACGAAAAGAATGGTGGGCCTATTTTGGAGAAAGCAAAAATTATAAAGCTTTTCAAAAAGGCAGAGCTTAAGGAAATTTTGAAGAGTAAAAATTTAATTGGGAAAGGTTTCATTGGTGAAGTTTACAAGGGCCTCCTTGATAACAAGATGGTTGCAGTAAAGAAACCGATAAGTGGTGCTGCACAAGAGAATAATGAACAATTTGTAAATGAAGTCATCATCCAATGTCAAGTCATCCACAAGAATATTGTTAGGCTGATAGGTTGTTGCCTAGAAGTTGACATCCCAATGCTTGTTTATGAGTTCCTCCCCAAAGGTAACCTCAAAGCAGCTAAAGATCTAATTTGGGGGCTATTTTTGCCTCACCATTGGGCCATGTCTACAACAATTGGCAGCCGTGTGATTTGTATCCAACAGCTTAAAATCCTAGACTGTTAGATGTTCCATCTATGGTAAAAACTCGGAGCGCAAAACAGCAGGCTCTCGGCCTCTCGACGCTTCACGTACATCCGGACATCCCTCATGTCTAGCCATCTCGGGCCGTCGGGCAGCCCGGCAGACGAGCTTGTTCTTTGTCACCTTCCCTCTCTCCAATCCCGAAGATTCTCACATCCTTCTCGATCAGCAGAGCTCTCTTATATGCCTCCCCCCTTGGGCCACTTGCCGCTTCCCTTCTCATACGGGTCATGCGTGTTGCTGCCCCACAACTGCAACCATACAGGGAAGCGCGGGAGAAGCTCTCCATTCTCCACCACTTCGCCGGCGCTGTAGCCTGTGGCCCCCATCTCGTTCCCTCTCTGACTGTACGATGTTCCCGACAACGATGGCAGCGAGTCTCCTTCCTCCTGATCCTGTTGCTTCCTTCGGTGCCTGCAAGTAGGCAATCGACTGCCGCAGCCATGCAACACAACAAGGCAAGCGAGCGCCTGCCGCCGTGTCGCGGGACATGTAGGGGCGTAGGGCTGTTGTAGCCGCATCCACAGAGGCCGAGCCTCCCGCGCAACAGCGACCATCCCTAGACGGTGAGCTCTTCCATGGCCAAGGTCATTGCCTTTAACGTGCATCAGTGTGGCTGGCGTCCACTCCTCCATATATATCACCCTTGGCATAGCCTCCACTCACATTGCCTCCCTACCGGCCCCTGCGCCCCACCAGTCCCATGACTGCTTGTCTGCTTCTCCTGCTACCTTAGCATGTTTGCTTGTTTGTTTGGTGGGCGCTCTTGTTTGGTTTCTCGTTACTTACAACTCCATGCCTCCAACATGTTTGCTAAGGCCGCGTTTAGTTCCTGAAAAAATTCGGGCGGGCCAAAAAAATTCGGCGTGCGGATTGTGTCAAACTAAATGGCACGCAAAATTTTTCGGCCTTGTACTGTTCACCTAAATGTTCTGTAGCCGGCCCACCACCGCAGAACCCATATCCCCACCCGCCCCCGTGACACCAATCCTAGACCGCCGCCCTTCTCGATCCCCTTCCCAGGCACGCAGGAGCGCCGCTCCCATACCCGCTTGCGCCGCTGCTTGCCCTCGCTCCGTCCGCCGGCGGTCGTCATCCGATTCACCCTCACCGCGCAGATCCTCCGATTGACCCGCCTCCATTCGCCCGTCGCCCTCGCCCTCGCCAACCCTAGCCGCCGCCTCCCCTAGCTCCTCTTCCCACCATCGCGTCGCACCCCCGTCGGACCCACGCCGCCCGTGCAGATCCACGTGCTCGGGTTCCCGCTGGACCCCATGGACAACTCCGATGGCAAGGCTTTCAATGGAGGCGGCGACGCTCCGAACCAAGGTGCCCCCTCCGCAGTGGGCTCCGGGTTCCTGTCGGCCGCGTCATACACGGCGTACCTGAGGCCTCCGAGTTCGTGGACCTTGGGAGGCTCCGGCTTCCCGGCGGCCGCGGCTTCCACGGAGTACCCGAGGCCGCCGAGTTCGTGGACCTTAGGTCACGGCCTCGCCGGCTACCCCGCCGCCTCGCAACCATTTGTCGGATCTGGCAGCAACAATCCCATCCACGCCTTCAGCATGTTGGATCTCAATGCCGGCAACTCGTGGCCGGACATGAACGCCTACGCCTCCTACATCAGCTCGGGCCACGACGTGAGCGCAGTGCAGGCCCCTCCCCCCCCCCCCCCCTTCGCCTGTCATCTCATTCTACAGCCCCAAGGTCCGGCGCCGACGGTCCTCGCAGTGACGCCGAATAAGGAGGAGGTACTGGGACGAGCGCGAGGGGCCGGACGCGCAGGAGTCCCCGAGTCCGAGGCCCCGGCATGACCATCGGTGGCGACAACTTCGACAGCGCATGGACCCCCCACCGCCTCCACCCCGGGTAACAATCCTCATCCCCAGCTGTCCTTGCTAATGTCATCCATCGTAAATTGAATGCCTTGTAGATGTCATTGTGGTTTCCGTTGTTGTTGTGGTTGGTAAAAATTTTAGGGTCGGAAAGTTGCAAAAAACAGAGCCGATTGGACTCCTGAGTACACAGCCCTTTTCTGTAAGCTTTACTGCATGCAAATAGACAACGACAATTGCAACATGGGTGTTATGAGCAAGTCAGGCTGGACCGATATCAGGACCAGGTTCTTTGCTGCAACTGGCATGATGCATACCACCGAACAATTTTCTAGCCGGCTCAGAAACCTCAAAAAAGAATGGGCATTTATCAATTTGCTGCGCTACGGGGGATCAGGGTTGGGTAGAGATGCAAATGGAAACCCTGTTGCCGACGAACAATGGTGGGAAAACCACACCAAGGTATTTACTTAATTTCTGTAAATTCTTACTTGCCATTATGAAGTCATTCACTAAGTTTCTTGTGTTCTTTTGCAGAAGCACAAGTCCTGGAAATAGTTTAGACACGGCTACCCTCCGTATTTGGACGACATGGACAGAATGTTTGAGCATGCCAGTGTTGATGGGTCCTCAGCTTGTTGTGCTGCAACATGTACTGCACAGCGGGTTGAGCAGGTAGAGTCCTCAGATGAATATGAGGACGACAATGAAGATGACACCAACACTGAAGCTGAGCAGACATGCACCCCCCACAGCGTGACCACCCCTCCCTCCAATAGCAGCAAAAGAGCTAGCAGCACCAGCACCACTGCCCGCAGCCCAAGCAAGAGGCACAAAATTCGTGCTGTTAGGGCAGTTTCATCCAGCTTGATCCGCCACAATGAAATCCAGGGCGACAGGAATGCTCTGATTGGAAAACTTTTTAGGGAAAGGGCAGAACAGGAAGAAGCTGCCAGGAATGAACATAGGTTGAGGGTGCAGAGGGTTTACGACCTTGCTGAGGATATAGGTGTCACCCTAGAGACGACACCGGAGTTGTTCCGAGCAGTCATGGCCCTAGTAAAGGACGACACTCATATGGAGCTGTCTTTCAAAGCAACTCCCGTAGAAAGGCGATTCATGCTGGAGGACTACAAGACGGTCAAGAACTAGACCATCCTATATAATATGCAGTTTGATTAGTGTCTTAACTAAGTATGGTTTGTAGTACGTCTGTGTTGGTTGGCATGTGAGTTTGAACTAAGACTGGGTTGTAGTATGTCTGTGGTAACTGTCATGTGCTTTGAACTAAGTCTGTGGTTTGAGTTGTGGATGCAATGGAAGTTATTATTTATGCATGCCTGAGATGATTTAAATTAATGTGCACTTGTTGACTCATTTGTGTGGTCGCTCAATTAGTAGGCTGTTTTTTAAAATATGATTTGACTTACTGTGCAGCAGTGTTGATCTACGATATGAGTTCGGGCTGTTTCCTTTGGTTGCCGCTAACAATGTTGTGCTTCGGTTTCTTATGCAGGTTCCAGGGACATCATCAACTTCGAGAAATAGCAGTTCAAAATGGGAGGACAGCTTCTTTGAGCTGGTGGAGCTGTGCCTGCAAGATGATGACGACGAGGCCTTCTTCCAGAGTATGTATGAATTTGCAATTCATGCTGACAAGCATTTGAGTAGAGCACCTTATAGGCAACCAAAAATGTCTGGTTTGGAATGGGTTAATTTGAAATTGAGCAATAGAAGGTCTTGTTACAACATGTTTAGAGTCAGCCCAGACATGTTTCATAATCTGCACTCTCTTCTGGTACAATCATATGGCCTCAAATCTAGTTCAAAATCGACCTCGATTGAGGCGCTCGGGATGTTTCTTTGGATGCTTGGGTCCCCTCAGTCAGCCCGGCAAGCTGAGGACAGATTTGAGCGATCTTTGGGGACAATTTTCAGCATGTTCAGCAAAGTTTTGAAGAGTGTGTTAAGGCTTGCTGCCGACATCATAAAGCCGGAGGATCCAGAATTCAGCATTGTGCATCCTAGACTTCGCAGCCGTAGGTTCTATCCCTACTTCAGTAATTGCATAGGGGCAATCGATGGAACTCATGTACCGTGTGTGGTGCCGAAGAATCTGTTCATGCAGCATTTGAGTCGGAAAGGGAGGACCACACAGAATGTTATGGTAGCCTGCGACTTTGACATGAGGTTCACATTTGTGCTTAGTGGATGGCCCGGATCAGTTCATGATATGAGGCCCTTTAATGATGCACTGACAACATATAGCCATGTCTTTCCACATCCACCAGCAGGTACAATTCAAATCAGCAAGTTATGTTGCCAATGTTATGTGAGGTAATGTCACTAACTCACGCTATTTGCTGCAGGGAAATATTACTTAGTGGACTCGGGGTATCGCAACCAGGTGGGATACCTAGCTCCTTACAAGGGAACAAAGTACCATTTGCAGGAATATAGGAATGCCGCACCTCCATAAGATATGGAAGAGACCTTCAACTATGCACATTCTTCCCTTAGGAATGTCGTTGAAAGGTCTATTGGTGTGTTGAAAATGAAGTGGAGGATGCTGAAGGAGATACCTGCTTATGCCCCTGATAAGCAGAGCGAAATCATACAGGCCGCATGTGCATTGCATAATTTCATTAGGAATAGTGGCATACGGGATAGACACTTCCGCTGCTGTGATCGTGATGAAAATTATGTCCCAGATGAAGCATCGGAGGATCAACCGGACACAGAAGAAGTGCCTGATGAACCGGACAGCATGAACTAGTTTCGTGATACCCTTGTGCTTGCTTTGTTTAACCATAATTAAAAGTTTTGTTCGACTTGTGTGTACTGCGAGATGGAAAATGTCTTGTGCTGCCTTGTTTGTGCGGGAACTGTGTATGGATGAGAACTGTGCATTTGTGGTTCAATGACGCTAATAATGTTCACATGTGTTCTGTGAAATTGTTATACGGTGTGTGAGTAATGGTTGGATGCTTTGCGTTCGGATGCTGGGAATTTAATTTTGAAATTGTGCCGTTGCAACTGTTCGTTTGGATGCTGTGCTTGTGGGCTATGAATGCTTTTTGCATGCAAGCATTAAATGAGGGAACAAGAAAAGTCCTAGCTGCAGCCCAAAAAAGTTTGGGAACTAAACACCACCCAAAATTTTTTGGGATGGAAAGATTTTTTGGGTTGCGCTGCCAACGACAGCTTTTAGCTCGGCCAAACTTTTCCGGCTACTAAACGCTGCCTAAAATGCTTGAATGCTTCAGCTGTAGGATAGGCAGCATTGGCTATGCAAAATTCTGACACTCATTTATTTAATATTGTTTACACAATTAGATTTCCCACACACAAAGATTTACAGGTGCTACACTGATAAGATTCTTGGCTGATTTACTATCTGATATACACATCTCAACGTTCACAGACCATAGAGTGTTGGCATATCATTTTTCTACCGAGCTAAAAATCATAAACTGAGTCATCATTTCCTCAACTTGATACTTTTCATTGAAGTGAATTAATTTTTTTGGTACAATATGTGACTATAATGGACTCATAAATCCTGCAAGTTTTTTTTTAGGGGTCAACGGAGGGGGAGAGGATCCCCCACCTGATTTATATTAAATGTGGTGGCCCGAAATGATAGGATTGGGGAGCACTTACACCAGTTAAGGTTTACATTGCCGAAGAAAAAAGAGAACACCATTGATCAGTTATGCATCCATCGATCATCTCGCGATATTTTACAGCTCCATGCCCGGGCTGTATTCTTGCAGGTTTGCAGAGTCTGTGGTAGATTGAGTGACTCTCTGCAGAAGACAATTCCATTCCTGCGCTTCCACAGCTGCAAGTATTGACTTATGGCATCTTGTGAACCAAATTTGCAGCTGCCTCAGCAGATTATAAATGTGATTTACGGGTTTCTTGATTTCATTTTAGTAAATTTACTAAAAAAAATTCTTGCAAAATTTTTTTTAGTAAATTTGCACATAGATATACAGTAATATGGCTCCCACTGCAATTGGCCTGTTGGCTCTATATGTCTCCCACTCTGATTGCTGTTTTTTTTTCGCGACCGTGCCTGAGCACGTTTTTCATTAAGAGGAGAGAGAGTTAAGTTACAAGGATAGGTGGGTTCCGGAGAAAAAAAAACCCACCCACAAAACCCACGCGACACGATTACATGGCTATAGTTGTGCGACCCGAAAGCGTACCCATGACCATTACTGCTGGCTCGAGCTGCTTGAACCCTGCCTGGAACCAAGCCGCAATTTCATCGGACACACGAGCTAAGACATCCTGTATTGTTCTCACCCGGCGATCAAAGGTTCTATCATTACTTTCTTTCCAAAGGAGCCAGCACACCAGGACAACAAGGGAGTCGAAGCAACGTCTGCCAGCCTTCTGTATTTGTTTCCTCGCGTCGTCCCACCATACCACAAATTTATCAGACTGGATGTTTGGCACAACCGAGTCCCAACCCATCTTATGCAGCACCTTGAACCAGATCTCCCATGAAAATGGGCAAGCAATCAGTAAAATCATCTCAGGCAGCTGGGTGCAAAGCACACAGGAGTCATCGTCTCTTACGTCGAGCTGCTGTCCAACATCTTTCATGGATCACAAGCCAGATGAAGAATTTGTATTTGGCTGGGGCACGTGTTTTGCGAAGTAATTTAGCTCCCTCGACAGGGTGCTGTCCCATGAAGAAGGACATATATGCGGATGAGGTGGAGAAGATCTTATCACTAGTCCACTTCCAACAGATTTTATCAGCTTGACCCTCCACCAAAGCGACGTCCCTCGTCCGATGCCAAACTTGTAAATATTCCAAAAGAACCTGCACAGTCAGCGCCCCGGTGATGTCCCTGATCCACCGGTCTCCCTGTAGTGGTTGGGCGACAGTTCGCTGCTTTCTTACTCTAGAGCCAACAGCATTGCAGAGACAGGGGGTAAGATCCATCAAAGATTGGCCTTGCGGCTTTCTTACTCTGATTGCTGTTTCACACGTCACCCGTGCTACTACCTGAGTACCTGGCCATATCTATGGTCATCAGATTTTTGGGCATTGAAAACAAATGATCAATTGAAGTGCTCTGCCTATGCTCAAGAACACTATATTACTGATCGAAATAAATACAAAATTATTGTGATTATATTAGTGCTGAATTTTCTCCAGTTCACTTAAGTATAGTATGTCCTGTTTCTGTACTGCATCCTTTTCATTGCAACATTTATGCAGAAATTATAAAAATCAAATTGACAATAACCTTAAGTTGCTAGGAAGGCACTGCGATTTGAATGGAAATCATTTGTTGGAGATACATGTATTTAATTATGATACAACTTCAATTGCTTACATCATGATCCTCAGGGCAAAACGGTTGAAAAATGTACATGACAAAAGTCATCTGAACCTTTTCCCAAAATTAAGTGACATGCTGCAAATTTGTTGTACACACATATTTATGAAATAATGCCCTGAATTAAATAGACTAGTAATTAGAATTACATATGCTTTTCTATATAATCTAACTCAAGTACTGTGCCTTTGTCTAAATTTATCGGTCTATGTATTACTTCGTCACTCTGCTTGCTACTCTGATTCCGAAAAAGTAAGGGGTAGGGTCTCAATAGGGCAAATGCAACAGGAGACTTGCTATCGATTTGGTCCCCAAGGTTACCTCACATCGACGGCCTGAATCAGATGATGAGATCTCCTGCCAAATGGTCACGAATTGTAACACCCAGGGTGTTACAATTCGTGCCTTAGTCGCTAATCATGTGCTAAAACATGGTCATTAGCATAAACCCTATCATTAGTGGTAATTGTGCATGCATAATTACATTTTGAATTGCATGTCATCACATGCATTCAAATTTAATTATGTTTGCACCATTTCTGCTAATTACATGTTTGACCAATGATTCGAAAACTTTGTTAGTTCAAAACCACAGTCCAAAATCTAGTCAATTCCCTGTCTGGATTCCTCTCTGGAGCTAAGTCTGAATTCAGCTTTGACTGCTCTTTGACCCGCTTTATCTCTCAAATCGTAGCTCAGATCAACTTTTGCCCAAAAGCAATCTTGTAGATCTTTTTATCCTCTACAACTTTTGTTTTGGCCAAAATTCAAGTTTTGTTATGAAATTTTGAGTTTTGGGCGCTCAAAGATCAAACTCAGGTGAGTGCTGCCCGTGGCCGGTCAGACCGGTGAGGGCCACCGGTCTGACCGGTGCTCCCCTGTTCGCCATACCGGCGCCCATGCCGACGATCGGCACAGCACCGGCGACTCCACACGTCGACCGCCTGGCTATCTTCGCCCTCCACACCGCGGTCGGCCTTATCCTCTTGTCCCTAGCGCCCCATTCTTCATGTCCCCATCCCCTTCTTCCTCCTCTCGGCCAAAGCCGAGCAGAGCCACGCCGCCAAAACCGTGCCGGCCATTCCCCGCTGTCCCGCTTCAATTCCTCGCGCCTAGAGCCACTCGGCCTCGTCCCCCACCTCTGCCACCCCTCCCCGAACCCGTTTCAACCGTTTCCCGGCCGAATCGGACCCCGCCACCACCGGCCGCCGCTGCCCCTCCACCGGACAGCCGCCCCGCTCGTCGAGCTCCACCCTCCGGCTCTCCTCCATTCGAGTCAAGCCCCATGTGAGCTCCGTCGCGTCGCCCTCGTCCTCTCCGGCCCCTGCCCGCGTCGTTCCCTGCACTATCGGCGACGGAACATCGCCGTGCCGCCATATCGACCGCCTGTCGCACGCTGTTGAGCCTCCATCGCCACCAATCCGCCGCGCCACCGCACGCATGGGGTGCGCCGCGTTGCGGTGAAGCTCCCCAGCCTGAACCCGACCACCCGGCCTCGCCGGAGCGGCGCCAGCGCCGCCGCCGGCCACGCCGGCCATGGTCCGTGCCCAGCTCGGTGGCCGGTCTGACTGGTGGACCGGTTAGATCGGTGAAACCAATCGGTCAGACCGGTGGTGCTCGGTTCAACTTTGGCTGAAACTTGTAAAATTCGTAGAAAAATATAGAAAAATAGTAAAAATGCAAAATCAGTTTTGTTAGCTTCATCTCTTTATTCTCTATATGATAGAACCATGAAATGTGTTGTTTTGACCACTTTTTCTGTGTAGTTTTGCTTATGCTAGAATAAATCCTTTTGTAGCTTGTAAATGCATAGATGGAGTTTGGAGCATGCTAAAAATATAAAACCAGTTGGTTTAGCTTTGTTCCCACCTGTAGTACTTAGTTAAAATATTTAACATGCTGTTTGTTTAATGTTTTGTGATGTATTGCTTTAATCATGTTTAATGCTTGTTTAAGCTAGCTTATTTAATATCTGCAGTTCTGGGAGCCCAAAATTTTTGAAATTTATGCGGTAGCCTAATCTTGGCATGTGTAATTCACTATAAAAGTTTTAGGTCCATCAGCTGTGTGTATGTTTGTAGACCTTTAATTGCTCATCTTGTTTTGCTAAGGCCAAGATAAATGCTTCTTGTTATCAACTGCTGTTGGTAAATTTTTGTTACATGCTTTGTCAATAGCTTTTCATGCTGGTGAAATTTTGTTGCTAGATCATGGATGCAGGTTAAGCTTTTGCAAATGTTTAGTTCCTAGCTTAGTTTTTTCCTTTTTGGCGTTGTTGCTAAGTGAACTCTTTTCAGCATGAATAATCCCAGCAAATTACTTGTTTCAGTTTGTAACCTATTAACTCTTTTAAGATCAGAATGTGGGTTACTTTTATATCGCTTGGTTCTATGTGCTTGTTAGTTAAATAAAAATTCCGAGTACCCCTTTTGCTCTATGTATTTTCTATCTTTATGATAGACTTATGTGATGTTTAATTAACCTTTAGCCATATGGATGCTCATGCACATGTAATAGTGCCCTTGTGCTTGTCTTGCTTGCCCTTTTTGATGCATCATCCATGCATTCATACATCAGCATTGTTGCATCTCATATAGGTACGCTAGATATACAACGCATGGACGTGAATGTGACGGCCCAGGTTTTTAAATAGCCAATTTAGGGTAATTAGAACCAAATCATGCATCATTAAATAGGAAACCTTGAATTAATGCATGTGTATGCATGAATGTTTATGTGTATGTGTGTTTATGTGTATATGAAATTTTGCACATAAAATGACAGGTCAAATGAACCATAGTATTCGAGGTTTTAAACAATCTTTCAAATTTTAAACAATTATGCTTTGAAAATAATTTCTAAAATATAGCTCAAATGAATTTTTTTCGAAAACCAAAGTTGTAGGTTTTTAAAAGACGAACAACTTTCGTGTTCAAAGTTTTTCGAGTTGCCACAAAAAAATGGGAGAAAAATTTGAATTTTGAAGCGTATAGGACATTTTCAAATGCACTCAAGTTTCAAATTTTATCTTTCAAACGAAGTCTCAAATAAAAAAGTGACTAAAACGAATGTTGTAGATCTCAGAAATTTTAAGCAAGTTTGGTATTAAAAAGTTTTTCATTTAAGGCCGTGAAGAAGAAGAAAAACTGAGTTTACGAACTGGGATTTGGAACTTCAAGTTATTTACAGGAATGCCATCCCCTCCTCTGCTCACGCCGTTCGTCGCCATCTCGTCGCCGGCACCACCACGCGTCGCCTCGTCGAACTGTCTCGTCGCCGCTTAACCATCCAACGAAGCCAAGTTCGTTTTCTCCTCTCCGTTTCGCCTCTTCCAGAGCCACGCCCCTCCTCCCCTTGCCCAGGCTCGTCGCCGCAGCATGCCATGGCCGCCGCCTCCGCCAAGCTCGTCGCGGAGCTCCCCCTTTTTGTCCTTCCTCGACCCTAATTAATCCCAGGAACGGGTTCCACTTGACCCCACGAACCTCTTAAGCCGCCCTCCCCATCCTCAGCCCCGCCGGTGTGCCACCATTGCGGAGCAGAGTTGCCGCCGCCATGCTCCTGGGGAACCCCCTCCTCCGCCTTTCCCCGTCCTCAATCGGCCCCACCAACAGCTCTCTCATGTCGCGGTGAAGCTCCCTGACCACTCCACGCCGCCTCCCCCTCGCCGGAGTGGCGCCGCCGCGGCACAGGGCCGCCGCCGGCGCCCGGGGACAGGCCGCCACAGGCCACCCCAGCCCCCACCGAGACCATCTACAGGTGCGGCCCGAGCTCCTCTCCATTTTCCCCAACCTAGCCCCCACCTCCAGTGCCTCTCCTCGCCGGAACAGGGCTGGCCGCCGCTCCTCTGTTCCTGGTCCGACCAGGGACCTATGGTTAAAAGAAACGAAAATTCCAGGGGCTAGTTTGCAAAATGTACATGAACTTCAAACAGCAAATTTTGAAAATTCGTATAAAATCGTATAAAAATCAGAAAAATGCAAACTAAAATGTTTTGGAATACTTAGATCAAAATCTACAACTTTTGTTACATCCACTTTTGCGTTTGACCAATAGTTTTATCTCTATATTAAATATTAGTGTTATCCATATTTGTATGTATCTCAAGTTCTACCCACTATATTTAGCTGATTTTCAGACAGTGTGCTACACCCTATATTAATAGATTACTGTAAAAATTTGGGTAGAAATTAAATTGTAGATTACTACATCTCAAGTCCTACCCACTATATGTTTCATTAGATCTTGGTTTATGCATTTGTTAAATAGAATTAAATTCACAGGGTTCTATACTAGTTTTATTGAGCTGAAATTTTTACAGCAGACTTAAATTTGATTCTATATGCTATAGAAATTTTTTGGGAATTTTTAGTAATGTATAACTAGTCCTTTTGATTTATTCATGAATAAACTTTGTAAATCGAAAGCTCTAGTTTCCTTCATTAGAAAAATCTCATATTTTTACTAGAGCTTGGTTTTCAGTACATGAACATGTCTGTAAAATTTTAGTCACTGAAACTTAGTAGTTTACTCTGTAGATTTTTAGTTAGATATATGCCTAGAAAAGAATCTTAATTCTCATGCTTGCTGTGTAGCTCTTTTAATCCTGAAAAATTTACCACAAGCTCATCTTAAGGAATCTAACCTACTGGTCAAATTTCATTACCAGCACTTACATTACCTAGCCCAGAGAATTATTTTTTGGTAGAAATTCTTTTTCTGTACTAATATAAAAGAAAAGCAACATACCCAGCTCTTTTATGAGTTAGTATAGATAAAATTCCTACTCTATAAATGACTGCCCAGGAAATGTAATTAAGAAGTTTCACATCCAACTCACTTTATGTTAGACTACAACTTTATCGTGAAGGAAAAATAATAACATCTATATTGTTGAGCAACTCGGAACTTTGCATTCATACATATGCATTGCTGCATTTCATTTAGGTACGATAGATGAACCACGTGAAGGATGTGACGTTGAAGCCAAGCAAGAAGACGGTGAGTGGTGGACACATCTAGAAGATGGATGGATGGATCCCGATGTGCATGACCGAAGGAAGATGCTCGCCGAGCAGTTGTTCTCTAACTAACACTGAACTAGTGTTAATTCCAGGCAAGCCCCAGAGCATGTCCTATCTATTTTAAATTTATGCAACTTATTATTGTTTCTATCCACTTGCGCATTTAAGTTTACAGGAGTTGCTTGGAACCTTAGCTGCATAATCCTAAGTACCTATGCTTGAACACTAGTATGTGTAGGTCGCTAGATGGCTAGGCTAATGGTTCGGTAGAAGTCGAGTGATTTTCTGTCTCTCGCGAGAACTATAGGAGTTGAATGTCTACTACATACTGCAACTATAAGGCTTACGGATGGGGTTGTGGTACTTGTGATACCCCGTCTGTTTAGTCAAAATGGATAAGGCCACAGTGTGTGGTAGTGGTGGTTAAGCTTTTGAACGTACTAACCACATGCCGAGAAATATGGTAATCGGTAAGCTTAAGTACCTGATCGGCCCGGCGAGTGGACTTTACTTTCACCCTCTTTGAACGTTGTTCTCATGCGGCCACATGCGGGTGCAAGAAGGCTCACGACCCGGCGTCGTACCGTGGCGTGGATTCTTGTAGTCGAGGTGGGTGACCCTGATCCACAACCCGGAAAGAAAGGGAAAAAGTCGTGTGGGTGACTTGGTTCTCATACGTGTGTGTTAGGTCTGCCTGGCCAGGTTAACAAATTCGATTCGAATCGTCCGCTTCTCACGGTTTGGGACTGCTTAACCCTTTTGCCACATAGAGTAAGAAGTAAAAGATGATGATGATGATGATGAATATGGTTGGTTGGATGATGAAAGATAATTGTTTCCCACCATGTATGCTATTGGATAGATGCTCACCTAGAATGGTTAATTGAACTAGAATTTGGAAGCTAAAACCTGGAATTAAGGATCTACTCTTTACTGCTTTTCGGCAAACCAAACCCCTCCAGCCAAAAGACTTGCATGTCTAGA
Source organism: Panicum virgatum (assembly GCF_016808335.1). Lineage (NCBI taxonomy): Eukaryota > Viridiplantae > Streptophyta > Magnoliopsida > Poales > Poaceae > Panicum > Panicum virgatum. The sequence continues at coordinate 60,262,223 of NC_053138.1, forward strand.
TAAAGGGCTAAGTATACCCTTAGTCGGGTAAGCCTTGCTGAGTATTAGTATACTCAGCCTTGCTTGTGGCTTTGTTTGTCAGGTGGTACATCTGGGGATGTGGCTAACGTCATGTATGGGCTTCATCATGACGTCTGGTTTCATCGCTAGTCTATCGTGTATTTTCTGCTGCACTTAAACTCTGTTGTACTTTTATCAATTCAAACTTGGTTTGTAATAATAATTCAGTTTCATACTCTGTACAATAAAATTTGCGGAATGTTGTATTCTCTGAACAGCTTTGTCGATCCTGTTTCAAGTGGTTTAATCGGGATTTTACCCGACAGCACTGCCGGATTACTCCGTTTTAAGTGTGTGTTAACCCTGGGTGCCGTTTTAGTGATGGTTAGTGTACTTAAGCCGAATTAATTTAGGCAGGGCTACCACAGTGAAGCACGTGATTACAGAGCCGAACCACGAGACGGTATTTGGTGAACGTATCCTGAAGAGGGAAGGACCAACCGGAGCAACCAAAGATCCGGCCCAAGGTCAGAAGGGCCCAAGGCCTTGTTAGTACTAACACTGACTTAGTATTACTCCCAGGCAAGCCCCGGACCATAACCCTTAATTTCAGTATTCAATGGTTATTATTTAATTATTGTGCATTAAGTTTTCTAGGTGTTGATTGGAACCTTAGATGCATGATCTCTAGGTTCCCTTAGTTTATCTACTAGTATGTGTAGGTCGTTAGTACTCCCATGCTTAATTAGAATTCGGTAGAAGTCGAGTGATTCCTGTCACTCGCGAGATATAGGACATTGTTACTTATGGCAAAGTTACTGAAGAATGAAACAACGAGTAAAGAAAAATGGAGACCGGGCAGAGATGAGTCTGGTTAAGGATATGGAATGGATGGAAAGTAAGCCTCCGTCTGCGTCAATTGAGGACTATACCATTGTTGTCATTGTTGATCAAGGATTGAACCATACTAACCACATGCTGGAAGTAGGAAGTAGTCGAAACCGGTAAGCTAATTACTTGATTTGTAATGATACTTTGAATCGTGACCTGCTACTCTAGGCGTGGGATGATGGCGGGTGTTGGATTGTATATCGCCTTTGGGTTCTCTGGGAGTTCGCCGTGAGGGGCCCTTCACCCGGGTTTAGACAGGCGTGGTTCAGATGTCGGGGTGATGATGGGAAAAGTTGCTGCGTGTGGCCCGGTGTGGCTTGCATGTGGTGTGTGCGTTAGGTCCATCTTGCAATGTTAAATCGGATCGATTTACCGTGACTCGCGAATATGAGAGCCTTGGTCACTGTGTCACATCGTAGTAAAGCAGTGGAATGAGAATGGAAATGTGATGATCTGAGAAATGTTTATGATACTCTTGGAAGATTAATATGATATACCATGCTTACTCTAGATGATTATGCAAACCTAGTTGGTAGATGTACATTAATTTTGAGCTAAAATACTGAAAGTAAGGATTCACTATTAGTAACTTTCCAGCAAAATAAACTACAGAGCCAAAAGACTTGCATACTAGGAGTCGGCTAAGTATATACCCTAGTCGGGTAAGTCTTGCTGGTTATTGGGAGAGTTGCTTTTGCAGTTCCCCAATAATCTCATCCCAAGCCAACTACCGTATTGAGGAGAGTTGGGGTAGATTATTTTGTCCCCGTAATTATTAGGAAAAGGAAATGATAAAGAGGATCTGCTAGAGCACAATTTTTACACAAACTCTCCCACTATAGTAGTTGGATTGGGAAATGGAAATCTGCTGGAGATGCTCTTATCACCTTTAATTTTATTACTTAATTAAAGGTGTGAGGTGACATAAAGCAAACAATCAATCATGCCTATGTGGTCCCTATTTGATGAGCATCTCCAGCAGTCTTTCTTTCCCTAATAAAATGATAATATCGGGAAGAAGTTGTACTCCAGCAGTTCTTCAAAACCTCTCCCTTTTTCCAATAATTATTAGGTTGTTCCAATATTTCACCTCAACTCCCCTCAAATGAAGAGAGAATTTTGGCTCTCCCAATATATTAGTTGTATTGGGACTTGGGAGAAAGTTTTTGGGGAGCTGTAAAAGCATCTCTCCCAATAATCTGTAAAAGTGATATTGAGATATCTCAATACTATTTTAATGGGAGATGTTTATTAGGGAACGGCTGGAGATGCTGTTAGAAAAGAAAAATGAAGGAAAACGGAAAAGGTCTCTCCCAAAGTCCTTCCTTCCGCTTCAATTCTGTTGCTCGGAGAGGTCGCTCATGCTACCTTATCTGAGCTGATCCCTTCACCTTCTAGGTTTGTCTTTCGTACTACTACTTGATTTCTTTTTCAGCATCTTTATTATTTGCCCGTAAATTTAAGCACCAAACATGGCTAAGCAATCTGCAGCATGCATGCTCTTAGGCCTCGGGGAGATCTCAAGCATGAAGGCTCCTACCAGTCCTTTGGACGGCACAATTTTGAAGCTTCCAGAGAAGTTCGACAGGCTACTTCATCAGGCTCACAGCTGCGCCCTGCTCAAGGGTGTGGCGGATGAGATACCCCTCATCAAGCTTGATCTCGAGAAAATCATAGGTATTTCCTCAAACCTGCAGGAGAACGACCATGCTATGATGGTCAGGTGCTGGAGGAAGGAGGTGCGCGAGCTGTCATACGACATGGAGGACTTCCTCGACCAGTATGAGCACGCCGCTGCCATGAACTGTGCTAGATCCATTCGTGGCCGGGAGATTACTCGGTGGCGCAAGAGCAAGAGAACTCTCCCTTGGATCCGGGAAAAGCTGAGGCAGCGCTTGTGGATGGCCAACAAGATCAGAGAATTCAGCGCGCGCGCACAAGAAGCACTTGAGCGCCACAGGTTGTATAACCTTGACGCCATTGCTGGCTCAGCTTCCTTTAGCTGTACTGATGATGCATATCCCACCTCTTGGAATGGCACACCTTGTGGGGAAGATAAGGCTTATGTTGGTATCGATGCTGCTATGAAAGACCTCGAAGAGTTGCTGATGATGACCCATGATCAAAGGCACCAGAAGCTTCAGGTTGTGTCCATTGTGGGTTTTGGAGGAATTGGGAAGACGACACTTGCCATGGAACTTTACCGCAAGCTTGGGCAGCAGTTCGAATGCCGGGCATTTGTGCGGACTTCCCAGAAGCCTGATATGAGGAGGATTTTCATCAGCATGCTCTCCCAAGTTCGTCCACATCAGCCACCTGACAATTGGACAGTACATGGTTTAATTTCCACCATCAGGACACATCTGCAAGATAAGAGGTGCTATATATCTTTACTACATCTAACATTAATTACATAAATATTTGCATTGTCATAAACTGTACTCACAATCCAACTCCATGGTCCAGTTGAATTCAATATGCATTCCATTCAGTGTCTCTAATATGTCAAACATAAAGCAACTCGATTTTTAGAACAGATGATCTCTAACAGGTGTACAAAAACAAAATGTAAAGCCTGCTTAGACAGGTCAGAGTTCTTATTTGATATTTGCCACTGATCTTGCCACAATGTTTTCACTGTAACAAAAAATATTTGCAGGTACTTGATTATAGTTGAGGATTTATGGACTACATCAACATGGGACATTGTTAAACACGCTCTACCAGAAAGCAATTGTTGCAGCAGAATACTAACAACAACAGAAATTGAGGATCTAGCTCTGCAATCTTGTGACCATGACCCCAAGTATGTTTATCAGATGCAACCGCTTGGTGAAGATAACTCAAGAAAATTGTTTCTCAGTTCAGTTTTTGGCCCTCAAGATGAATGTCCTCCAGAACTCAGGGAAATTTCTCATGATATTATTAGGAAATGTGGTGGTTTACCACTGCCTATTGTGACTGTTGCTAGTATTTTATCAAGTCAGCCAGGCAAGCAAGATCGATGGGATTATGTTAATAAAGCCATAGGTTACAGTTTGTTGACGAATCCTACCTGGGAAGGGATGAAACAAATCTTCGACCTTAGTTACAACAATCTTCCCCAGCATTTGAAAGCATGCATCTTATACACTGGTTTGTATGAAGAAGACATTGTAATTTGGAAGGATGATTTAGTTAACCAGTGGCTAGCTGAAGGTTTTATCCAAGCAAAAGAAGGGAAAGACAAGAAGGAAATTGCAAGTTCATTTTTCTATAGGCTTATCAAGGGAAAACTGATCCTTCCTGTAGATGTAAATAAGAATGGTGAGGTTTTGTCCTGCACGATTCATGACATGGTACTAAATCTTGTTATTAGATGCAAGTCAATAGAAGAGAAATTTGTGACCGCAATACATCATTCTCAAGCAACAACCACACTCGCTGACAAGGTTCGTCGACTGTCTCTCCAATTTGGTAATGCAGAAGATGCAATAACACCGCCAAATATGAGATTGTCACATGTTCGAACACTTGCCTTTTGGGGTGTCTTCAAGTGTTTGCCTTCCGTTGTGCAGTTTCGCCTTCTTCAAGTTCTGATTCTTCATTTTTGGGGCGATAAGGATAGAATAAGTTTTGACATCACTACAATTTCAGAACTTTTTCGACTGAGGTATTTGAAGGTTACATCTAATGTCACCTTGGAACTACGTACCCAGATGCGAGGTTTGAAATCTCTGGAAACACTTACAATAGATGCAAGAGTTAGTTCAGTTCCATCAGATATTGTTCACTTGCCAGGCTTGCTGCATCTTAGTCTTCCTGCTGAGACAAATCTGCCCAATGGGATTGGCCACATGACATCGCTTCGCACACTTGGATGTTTTGATATCTGTAGTAATTCGGTAGAGAATGTACAGAGCCTTAGCATGCTGACAAATCTTGAAGATCTTCAGCTCACCTGTTCTACAGAACAGACAGAAAATCTGAATAGCAAAATGCAATTCGTGCTGAACTCGATTCTAGGGAGACTCAGTAACCTCAAGTCTCTGACTCTGGCATCAAGAGCTCCCAGTTATGCAAAATCTATTGGTGCTACTGGCATGACCATTTCTGGTGGCTTCAGCCGTTTGTCCTCTGCCCCAGCTCTTCTTCGGAGTCTTTAGGTTTCGCCTCAAATTTGCATATTCTTCTACACCCCCAAGTGGATCGGACAACTCTGCGAGCTCTGCGTCTTAAAGTTTGGTGTCAGAAGAATAGACAGGGATGGTTTTGAGGTTCTCGGAGGATTGCCTGCTCTTTCTGTTCTCACCCTGTATGTCCAGACCAAGCCTGCAGCGAGGATAGTCATTGGGAAGACCGGATTTCCAGTTATAAAATACTTCAGGTTCAAGTGTTGCGACGCTTTGCTGGAGTTCAAGGAGGGTGCTATGCCTAATCTCCGCACGCTGAAGCTTGCTTTCAATGCCAACAGCAATGCTGACCAACAGAGCACAATACCTGTCGGCATCGAGTACTTGTCAGAGTTGAAAGAGGTATCTGCAAAAATTGGTGGTGTTGGTCCTGAGGAATCCCACAGAAGGGCTGCCGAATTGGAATTCAGAGATGCCATCAGGGTGCACGCTAGATTTCAGAGAGTCAATGTACAATGTGTAGAGCAGATCATTGAATGCAAGGATGATCAGAGTAGCGTAACAACAATGGAGTATTTAGATGATAAGAGTAGCGTGACAACAGTGGAGTATGATCAGAGTAGCGTAACAACAGTGGAGCCTGATCAAAGTAGCGTAACAACAATGGAGTATTTAGATGATAAGAGTAGCGTTACAACAGTGGAGTATCCGCCTGCCCCAGCCGGGACGAGCCTCCTCCGTAGGACACGTGGGCTCGGGTGCGGTCAGGCCCACGTGTCAGTCGGAGCAAGTCCCTCTGGAGTACCTCTAGCCGCATACCGGAACCGCCGAGACAGCATCCTAAGAGAGTGAGTTGTCAGCTGCCTTCCTTCCTGCCTGCTCAAATCAACTTCATCATTTTTGTCCAACAAATTAGTGCACTCTGATCTAATTTGTCCTTGCATGTGCCGGCCTCTCACACTGGCAAACAGTGACAGCAGCCTCGCCGCACTACCACCACGGGTACCAGTGGAGCAAGTGTGGCCAGAAGAGGATCGCCAAGACACAGTTCTCAAGGTCAATACTAAACATAACACGATTTTCTAAATAATATTTTGACCATTCACTTCTCATATATTATATCACTTATGGTAAACTTATAATCATAGTAAAGAACATTTGATTACGAATCCAACCATATAAAATTTATATTATAAAATAAAAAATTATTAATTAAATTATTAGTTAAAGATAGAAAAATTTGAATTTTAATATACGTGTACGTCTTATAAACGTGAAAGGATGGAGTACATCTGAGCTTGGCACTTTCATCCTGTCCATGTACTCCTATAATGCATTATTTATTTAAAATCTTTTACCTAGATGGGCACTTCGTACACCTACGGCTTCCAGTCGTCGTCTCTGCTAAGAAGTCTCATGGAGCCGACAGCACCGGCGGCGGCGAAGACAGCTTTGCCGGGGTTCCAGCAGTATGATGGCCACACCAACAACGCGCCCTTCTGGAACTCTTCTGCTGCTGGGTTCGGCGTGCCGGCGGCGGCGGCGGCGGCGGCGGCGGCGCCTGACCATGCTAGCGTTCGTTCTGTCAAACCATCGCCGGCGCCGCGTGCAGAAACCCTTGCATTAAAGGTTGGTACTACATCTGAAAGATGCAAATTTTTATTTCAAGACAACGGCAACATTTTGGCTATAGCAAACTAGGTATGTAGCTAGACCTAGGCGTAACAATAATATAATTAACCTTTGTGATTATGAGTAGACTGCGTTGGAAGGAGTAGGGGAGTCTAGCTCAATCACCACCAAGAAGAAGGCTAACGGCGAGCCGGCGTTCAAGAAGCCGAGGCTCCAGACGCCGTCGCCATTGCCAACCTTCAAGGTACGTCGAGAAACCTAGCTGCTAGCTCTATTTCACCCATGGTGAACTCAACCTGGTTTTCTTAAACTCCACCGCATTATTTGATGTTGCATAGGCCATGATTGAATTGAACACCCAGATGGATCTTTATATTTGATAAAGCTCTGCATGTGTGCAACACATTTCAGGTTAGGAAGGAGAAGCTAGGGGACAGGATCACTGCACTCCAACAACTAGTCTCTCCTTTTGGAAAGGTGAGGGAGGCTTTTCATGACTAATGCTGACCATATTACAAACAAAGCTAGTAGTGCTTGGAGCTATGTTTCAACATCTCTTCCCTGCAAAAGACTTGTTCCTTTTTCTACTCCTTTCGAGATCTAACGCAAAACATACACGAACTCAATCTTATTTCTCGATGCGCGTGCAGACGGATACTGAATCGGTGCTCCATGAGACCATCGAGTACATCAAGTTCCTCCACGACCAAGTTGGTGTAAGTGCGCGCGTCGAGTACCATGATTCCTCCGCTTTTTAATCATAGCACACCTGGAGCGCCATCAATCGCACGTTTTCTCCACACGAATCATCAGAACAAAGGACTGATCGATCGTCAGAGCTGCATTGACATTGTGTTTGCTTCTTGTTTCTGCAGGCCCTTAGTGCTCCATACTTGAAGAGCGGCCATCAAGTGCACGTGCCCCAGTTGCAGGTACACAGTCACTGTGGATATATGCTGCATGCTTGGTCTCCTTTTCATTGTTGATGGATCATGGTACTTGCTGAATGATCTGTTCTGTTCAAGTGTGTGCTGATCGCTTTGCATGCGTGCGTCTCGTTTCAGAGCTCAAGTCCCGAGAAGTCCAAGGACAGTCATGACCAGATATCACTCAAGGGCCGGGGGCTGTGCCTGGTCCCGATATCCATGTTCGCGGTGGCAACAAGCGAGGTGCCCGTCGACTTCTGGACTCCATTTGGCGCCAACTTTAGGTAGAACAAGGCTGGAACAGCTCTGATCAGAAGCGTCGTTGAACGAATTAGCTACGCAACAAAAGTCGACCGACCTGATGATCGATGATGTCTCTTAATCTCGTCTACTAGTATTTGATCATATATAATTCATAGCTATAGTACTGAGCAGCAGCAGCAGCAGTAGGAGCTCTGGCAGTGACAAGGATAGCACACTGAGCTGCTAGCAGCTAGCTAAGATGAACCTTTGGAATTAGTGCTTGAAGACTTGGATTCATTCTCCAGGTTCATCCGTCAGAGAATAATAAGGGATCAGCTAATATATTATTTGCGAGAGCACAAGTCTCTACTGATCGTCAGCAGCTTCTAATTGAGATTGGTTGTTAGGTTTCATCATTGGGTAGTTGCAAAAGGATTTGTTAAAGATGTGTAATGGTTTTAGTTTAAACTAGTGACGACGATGGATCATCAAAGTGTGTAGCAGGTTTCTATTGATTGTACTACCAAATAAAAGTGGCATCTCTTGGAATATTGATGAGACCTCGCTTTTGGCTAGCTTCTCTTTTCAATCTAAACCACATGTTTTGATATTACAAGTAGCGCCTTCAAGAATTTGTGCAGATCTATCTTTTGGTTAAATATAACATCTCGCCAGAATCTTTCAGCTTAAATTATTTCATTTCTGTAGTGGATATCAGCGCATGCTTAACTTTTGCATAGGCACATTCGGTTGCGGCATTTTTTATAATCATCTGGACACGTACTATACTTAAATGCATTTTAATTGTGGTAAGATTCTTATAATGCATCCAATAAGTTTTAATGATATTTCCCTTGATATTGCTAAGTAGATGCTGCGGATAAACAAATTTTTAATGATAAGTATACAAGGATAATTTCCTTGGCTATTTTGAACTTGAAAGATCCTCTAATACGTCAAATAATCAAATTGTTGGATCCATGAAAAGTACTACATACTTGTAGTCTCCACAAAAGCAAGTCCATGCTGCTTGATCACGATGAAAACATGATTTTCATACAAACTAGTTTTGCATACGCTGATCGTAGGATAAGCATAACAAATGTTTAATTACTAGAATTCATTGCTTCAGGATTCCTGTAAGTACCTGACTGCTGACTGCAGCATTGCCCCGGCTTATGTGACGACTAACTAGGCTACACTATCAATATGTGCTTAGAGTTAGTGGCAGGGTACGCCAGTTCTATGTGTGGCCGGTGAGTGTTAAAATGGAGTAGCGTGTATCTTTAACCGAACTTTGAACTGTTCTTTTCTTGGAAGAAAATGAAATGACTTTTTACTTGGTGGAGTTTGGTTCTGTTTTTGCTCGGGCGACGGCGGGTGCAAAAGATCATTTCTTATAGCACGCAATTAGTCCCATTTCACTCTTTTACTGGTTATCTGGATTGTGAACTTACTTTATTATCAACAAAATAGGCACAATCTCGTGCTCTTTCGTTAAGAAAAAAAAAAGAAAACTTGAATGGTACAAACATGCGGTTTGACGGTTTAGACTAGTGAAATGGTAAACCCAATATGGTAAACCCATAATGCAAGCATGCGAGAACAGTTCAGCGCACCTCCTAGTCTTGCAGGATACACTCTGTGCCTTTTTCTTAGTTCTTCGACAGTGCAATTCAATATCTTGAAGACATCTCTGTCGAAAAGGAAAATTCCGTTGAGACCATCATTTCAAAAAGAATTTCTGATCAAAAGGAACATTAAAAAAACGATTAGAGAAACGTGGGCAACACACTAACATCTCAACGTCTGTAGATATAGCAGACCGCAGAGCACTGAAAACGCGGCTACAATAAGCTTCAAATCTGCAAATGAACTCGTGATCGTAGCAGCTAGATACAGGTTGTCTGAAACTTGAACCAGTGTTCTTCATAGTATTGCAGAAAGTTTCAGATTGCTACTTTTAAAATGGAAAATATATTTTCCGAATGAACAAAGCAAGGTAGTGCAAACGTAAAGATGGAAGACCTGAATCTGGTTTCTGACACTTCACTGGAAGTGTGTCTTTGCATGAGTTGGGTTGGCAGTTTTCAAAAGTATTTTCTGAAGATAGGAGGGATGAGTTCTGCCGTCACAGGTCAAGGTCAATTGAAATAACATTTTGACTTCTTAAAAAGGAAGATTATGAAGAGTAGTCATTTTCTGATTTGACACGTTTAGGTTGAAAGATCATTCCAAAAGTTTCTGTACATGAAGTTTGGGAGCACTCAGCACCAAAGTGGGGGGAAAAAACTGTGTAACAATAGGCCAATAAATTCACTTCCCGGTAGCAGACTATGATAAACAATTGTAAGACATACGATGCTCAGTTCTTCATAGTAAGATTCATTTATTGGTGTGGAAAGGATGATGATTGCTTCCAAATCCAGAGAGAACTTGGAAACTGCCTCCACCTTTATTATGATAAAAGTTACCAATCCAGACTCATTGACTGACAGACGAAGCCAAGAGGCAGGAATTCTTACAGAGAAAACAACCGCAGATGACCTAGTGAGTACAAGTGGAAACTAGTGACGTTTACAATCAGGAGTATTTTTATATTAGCATAAATCACCGATAGGAAATACAATACATTTAATGAAACACTTTTTGTGTACAAACATTAATGGCCAGTGTAATCGTACAATAACAAAGATCAAAGAACCATAAAAATTAAAGGAACAACGAAACTAAACCTCTAACGTGCCTCTAGAGTTGTGATACTCATTTTATTCAGGGATCTTTGGATGTATTCGCTTGACCTATCAGTTTCGTAATTCCTGATTGTAAAATATAGAGGTTCCTTTGGGGTAGGGAGTGGGGTTGTTTCATTCTCCAGCATGAAAACAATGGACGACATAAGTGGCCTGGCATTTGGATGGTCTTGGACACACAAAAGACCTAAGTGAATACACCGTATAACTTCCTGAAGTGAACAACTCTCTGAAATCGATGAGTCCACGAATTCCCTTGCATTTCCATCTCTCCATAAGCTCCATGCCTGAACAAATAAAATTAAGTTCTCATCAAGTCACCAAAAAAGTGTTTTGAGTTGTTCAAAAGTCACGGATTCCTCTATACTTACATAAGAAATGAGGTTTGGAAAGTTCATTATGAGGTGGGGTGAGCTGATCTTTAAGCCGCTCACAATCTCCAGTAGTAGAACACCAAAACTATAGGTGTCAGACTTGACAGAGAATGAGCCTTCCATAGCATATTCAGGAGACATGTAACCACTGTTTGAAACATTTAAGAAATAAATGGAATGTGCGATGATGTAATAATTGACAATGGCCATATGCATTTGATGATTCAAAAGGTCGGATCTTTATCCATTTTCTAAAAAAAAAGATATTTACCAGTTTGAACCTATAGCTTTGGCGTTCTCCAGTATTAGAAGTTAGAACACCAAAGCTATAAATGTCAGACTTGATAGGAAAAAGGAACATTCCATTGAATATTCAGGCAACATGTAACCACTGTTGAGACTTAAGAACCATTTCAGAAAATAATGTGATGCGCAGTTTGAATTAGTAAAACTGAATACTTCACCATGTTAAGCATCAGCTGTGGACGAATTACTTACTATGTTCCAACAACTCGTGTTGTGTTTACTTGTTCACTTGCACAAAAAATCCTGGCCATACCAAAATCTGATATCTTGGGACACATGTCTGTGTCCAATAAGATATTGCTGGCTTTGAGATCTCTATGAATTATTGTTAGTCTTGAATCTTGGTGGAGATAAAGAAGCCCTCTTGCCACCCCTTTAATTATTTTGAACCGGGTTGGCCAATGCAGCGAAGATTTTCTTGTAGCATCTTCGATGAATTTTGTGAAGGGTACACTGTCAGACTCCATGAATACATTTGACATAAATTGTTTCGCAGTATGTGAAAAGAAGTCAGGACATACCAAAAAGGAAAGCATCCAGGCTTTTGTTAGATAAGAACTCATAGATAAGTAACTTCTCATCTTCATGAATGCAGAAACCAAGAAGTCTAACCAAGTTTCTATGCTGCAGTTTGGCAATCAGAACTACTTCATTTCTAAACTCCTCAGCCCCTTGCATAGAACCCTTACTAAGCCTTTTGATAGCAACTTCCTGCTAGGACCTCACGTCCTGGTTCACCCACCTCTACGTGAGAAGCAAGCAGCTTCATTTCTCGGCCGGATCAGCGAAGAAGGCGCCGCAAGGCTCAAGAATCACCGCTTTTTTTTCTTCATCTTAGGAGTGTAGTCGAACAGTCATGGTAAATTTGTCGGGTGGAGAACAGAGGGCAATAATTCTCTCTCATTTCTTTTGTAATAAGGGAGGGAACAGAGCAGGATCACAATACACAACCGCTCGACCGGAATTGCATCCAAAACGGGTGTAACGAACATGGCACCATTTATGCCATTTCGAGTGATTTTGGTGATCGAATGACAACACAACACTTGGACTAATATGATTGTTAAGATGATCATTCTCTGGTTTTCAGGTTCAAGTGATGTCAAAGAGAAAGAAAATATAGGCGTAGCAAGGCCCGAAGAACCGACGTCATGGGCATCGGAGCATCCGATGGTAGTCGGAAGAACCGATGCCATGATACTTTGGTGCAGAAGGGAGTCGAAGCCAAGTCAGCCTATAGCCACCGGTTGAACCGACGGTCCAAGAAAGAGCATCGGTGCATTGGGCGTCCTATGTTTCAGAGACGATGTCAAGTGTCCAGGAGAAGTTTCTTCAGCACCGGTTTAACCGACGGTGCATCGGAGTATGGCATCGGTGCAATGACGTCAGCGCCCAGGAGAAGATTCTTAAACACCGGATGAACCGGTGATGCATCGGTACAAAGCATCGGTTCAACCGGTGATCACTGCGTCAGCTGTCAGAAACTCAACGGCTACTTTGGGTTGTGAGTGACCGGATGAACCGACGCTACCCCTGCCAGAAGCATCGGTTCAACCGGTGATACGCAGAATTTTGCTGACCGTTGGAGCAACGGCTACAAAACTTGGTGGCCTATATATACGCCTCACCCCGACCATTTGAAGATAGCTAGAGTTGATGGACATCCCACACACACCCAAGAACATCTCCAAGCCATACAAAAGCATCAAGATCATATCCTTAGCCCTTAGCACACTTTGAGAGTGTTGTGTATAGGATTAGCTCTTAGTGAGTGTGATTGCAAGGCCTTGAGCCTTTATGCTGTGGTTCTCTAGTGAACCAAAACAAGAGCTTGGTGCGCCGGCACCTTGGAGCGTGAAGCTCGCCGGCAACGTCATCGACCCTCCGACTTGGTGTGGAGCGGCGACGACATCTTTGTGCGGGGGACGTGGAGACCCCCATCCTTTGTGGAGAAGCTCCTTAGTGGAACCCGGGGCCAAGGTGACCGTGATTGTGTTCACGGAAGAGACTTGGTGGCCGAGTAGCAATACTCTTAGTGAGTGCTACAACAACGTAGATAGGAAAGGCTATAGGTTGCTAAACTCTTTTGGGATAGGGGTTTCACACTAGAACAACCTAGTTGCACATCTAGATAGCATGTTTTAGTTTAAGTTTTATGCAAACTAGTTGGAGCCATAGGTCTAAGTTTTTAGAGTGCCTAATTCACCCCCTCCCCCTCTTAGACTAGAGCACCCGATCACTTTCAACGGGCCGCCGCGATCGTGTTGTTATAGTGCGAATTTTCAGAGAGGTGCGGAAGCACGGACCTCTGTGTGCCCAGCGAGGGTGCAGAGGAAGACGAAGCCATCCCCGCCGCTGCAGCGGCGCTTCTCAACGGGCGGTGTATCGTATACAGCGTCCGGCTTCGGCTTCAGCACAGGCTCCGGGCTTGTCATCTCGCCTCCACGGCTCCGTCGTCCCGATGCGTGTGCATCAGAAGCAGCCAGCGGCGGGTTCGGCACGGCGGCGACGGCGACATCTCTATTATGAACTATTTGCAGCCTAAATAAAAATAAGATTTCCGAAGATTTGGTTGTATTTTTTCGAATTAATCTCTTGTAGCTGAGCAGAAGTATGGAAGAGAGAAACATTTACAGATTTAGCTCTCGTTATTGAAAAAGCGTGAGGACCACAAAATGTAAGGGACAGAATGAACTTGGGTACACGGAACTCCTATGCATCTCTTTAAAAATGAAGGATTGGACATCCAAGAATCTTACAAATTACTATGGAATACCTCAATCCACATGAGCTCTAACCTCTTGAAAACTTTCTTTTGTCTCTCAATTCTCTCAAGTCTTGTATTTTTTGTATTTTGTATCCAAACATTCCATTGGAAAGGTTTCATGCATTCTGAATTCCTATAGATTGCAATTGACAACCAACTTGAACCGTGTACTTTTTGTCTCTATTCCTATGTTTTTGGCCCAAGGGGAAACTCTTTGAAGAGGATCGAAGCCTCTACAGGTTGTCATGTTTTCATCAGAGGGAAAGGCTCAATCAAAGATTCTGGCAGGGTAAGCACTACTCTGGAATTAAGTTGATATGGCTATGTACTGTATCTTAAAATGACTGGATGATTGGTTTAAATTTTTTTTTTCTGATGATTACATCTAGAGCAAGCCTACAATACTAAAAATGGCGCGCTTTTCATTTGTAAAGGAGGATCAGCTTAGGGGAAGACCAGGCTATGAACACTTGAGTGAGCCCCTCCATATCTTTATTGAAGCTGAGTTGCCTGCTAATGCGATCGATTCTAGACTTGCAAAGGCGCAAGAGATCCTCGAAGAGTTATTGAAGCCAGTGGTATGCATTTGTTTTCTACTTTTCTCAACTCTCTTATCTTCCTTTCCGCTTTTCAATTTGCAGCTTATCTCAAACATATGCCGAAACATCAAAACATGCCAAACAAATGAAATTGGTTTTACTAAAACCTCAATTACTCTTTTCTCCCACGTTTGTTTTAAGCACACCACTGAGTACTAAACTACTAATTTTTGGGCGCCCCCCCTCGGGTCGCGTTCTCCCAGGCGACACGGGGGGCCAACCCCGCACAGCACCGGCGTCCGCCTCCCCTCCCCAAGCCACCTCCGGTGGCAGGTGGCGGCGGCTGTCCTGACGGTGGCGGCAGCTCGCGGCTAAGCCTAAGTCGGCTCAGCTTGCCATCCAACTCCCTCTCCTTTCTCTTTCCCCCACCTCTCTCCTCCTCCCGGCCTACAACCTAGTCGCTTCTTCACCGGCCTTCTTCTCACCGGATCTGGAGGGGCTTTGGCCAGATCTGCCGTCGGACTCTGGTGGGGGCGCTCCACCGCCACCGCCGCTTGCCCCCATCAGCTCAGGTGGTGAAAGAACAACCAGACCCTCTTAGTGGGTTTTGGCTGATTAATGACACATGCTTGTTGGACTAATGTGTTTAACAAGCATGATGAGCAGCATAGGTGGACTAAGTCATGGAGATGATAACAAAAAGGGAATGAAAGTTGAAAAGCGGCGTCTTACAGTGATTTAATTATTTTATCTTTTGAAATTGAGTATAAGAATGCCATACTATCAAGAGGGATAATAAATCTTTCGATTTGCTTAGAATAAGGTGCTCAAGATGATCTAACAAACCCGTGAGAGACACTTTTGCACTTGCACAACACATGGGATAACTTTGAAGTGTTTTCGGCAGAATCTCCGGAAATATTTCCGGAGTTTCCCGAACTCTGGGTTTCTGCGAAATCTTGACCTCTCTCCGGAGATGTTCGGAGTATCTGAACATTTCTGGAGTCTCTGTAGGAGGGCTGTCTGGAGTCCTCGAAGAATTCTTTAGAGTCTCCGGAATTTAACCATATAACGGCTATTTTTGGGGAGAGGGGTATAAATGCCCCTTCACATTAACTCTCTTTGACCTAACTCGAGCCTCTCTCTGTCCTAACCATTCAAGAGCCCTTCTTCACTCCCTTCTTGACTTCGAAGTGAAATTGGTGAGGGGATTGAAGGGAGATTGTTGGGAGAGTAAGTGAGAGTGCTAGTGAGCTAATTTTCCATTTCTTGAGCACCTCATTCTTCATCAAGCCGGTGCATTTCATGTTTGCTACTCTTGAAGCTTCAAGCTCCTAGCCGGCTAGACGTTGCCTGTCGGGCACCCAAGCTTGTGGTGTGCTCAGGATGTTTGTACAACCTCGACATTGAGTAGGTGACCTTTGTGACCTTGGGGTAGCTACGGTGAGGCTACATAGCTTAAGAAGTAGGTGTTCTTCTTGGGTACCTCAACAGAGATGTAGGTTCCTTGGGAACTGAACTTCGGTAAACAAATCGTTGAGTACTTATATTTGTTTCTTGTGATTTGTTGAAGTTATTGGTTCAAACTAGTTTTCTAGGGTTTGCTCTCGATCTACTTGTTGGAAAGACTTTGGCTACAGGTACTTGGAGAGAAGTAGTAGAAAAGGCCTCATAAACCTTAGAAATTTGCTTGACCTACTTTTGGTTGAGGTTTGATAGTCGTAGTTCATTACAACAGTTTTGTTCAGAGTCTTCAGATATTTCTTTGGAATCGCCGAAAGTTCCGGACAAATATCCGGACATTCCGAAGGTTACTGATAAAATTGTTTCAAGTGTTATAAATTTTTCAGTTTTGACTATTCACCCACTCTAGTCGACATCAGGGACCTTTCATATGACTGTGGGTACCACCCCCAGAGCTTGCACCTGGGGTGCTTTGCCTCGGGTGGCCGAGGGGCCTTGGCTGTGCCACCGCCTTGGGGGTCCGTGGACCTGCCGCCACCCACCTTGAAGTGTTGTGCCCCTGGTGCTGGGGTGGCCGCGGCACCGCACTCGGGTGGCTGGGGACCCGTGGTTGCGCCGCCGCTCGCCCAGGGCGGGCCTTCGTCTTTCACCGTCCTCATGGGGGTTGGTTGCCGACCGCGGACCTTCGGCTTGCTAGGCGGGGTGCAGGCCAGTTTGCTCTCCTGCGATGTGGAGGTGTTTGTCGGCCTTCGGCTCCGAGATGGGAACAGGGTGGAGGCGAAAACCTATGGTCTGCTTGCGGTCCAATTACAGCGAGGCACGCCGTTTACCTTTTTGAAGGCATTATTCTTTCCCCCTGTTCCCTCCTCTCTGATGATCGAGCTTTCTGGGTGAAAACCTAGACCACGGTGATCGGACGACTATAGCGCCTGTGGCGTCGTTTCGGCGTCGTCTTGGAAGCTTTTGTTGGTGGTGGTCTTATGCGCCTGCCTTCACTTAGTTTCATCTGCATCATTTGGGTTGCATTGGTCGTCGGTTCGCGGGCGCTTTGCTGCCCCTCTCTTCGCTAGCGGATACTACTTTTCCGCCATTCTGCTCTGGCGGATGCTTTTCCGCCATTCTGCTCTGGCGGATGCTTTTCCGCCACCGTTGTGTTGGTTTGGGGATTGCTTCGGGCGGATACTTTGCCGTCGTGGTTGGTTGGTCGGGTGGATGCTTTGCTACCTTTATTGTATTGTAGACCTTCGCATCCTTGACGTTGTAGTATCCTTTAGCAGGTTCTTTGTATGGTTTTGGCTAGATTTGTGGGTTCGGGTGAGTCTCCTCTGTTGTTCTTGCTTCTCTTGTTTGTTGTTGAGGTCGTCCGCCACTTGCTTGGTGGTGCTCTGTATCCGTTTAATAGCCTCTGGCTATTAAGATTTATAATGGTCACATTTTTTTTCTCTTAATAAAATACGTGCTCACATACGTTCGCGAGAAAAATTACTAAACTACTAACCCAAACATTCGTGAAAAAAAAGTACTAAACTACTAACCCACTAGACTAGTGCTATGGGCTATGGCTTTTACTAGCTCATAGTACTCCACTAATGAATGGACGATCAACTTCTTTGACTTCTGTTTCTAAATCTGATTCTTACGTACTTCAACACAGGACGAATCACAAGACTGAACTTGCCATTTTAAATTCGCTCCTCCGAGAGGAGAGTCCACATCCAGGTGCTCCTCCTAGCCCCTTTAGGGCAGTCCCAACCCAGACTTTACTAAAGAGTCTAAACCTTCTATTTATTGTGTTTTGTTGATGTGACAGTATATTTATGGAAGAGAGAGGGAGAGAAATCAAGACTCCAAGTCTTATTTAGACTCCAAGTCTTCACGCAAATCAAGAATGAATGTGAGAGAGACAAGCGGGCCATATAAACTAAAGTAACACACTTTGCATTGGGAAGTATAGTTTCTTGTGATGGAGTCTTTGAGACTTAGACTCTATGAGTGGAGTCTGCATTAGGACTGCCCTTAGTAATGCGGCATGAAACGAGTGAGACAATCACCACGGAGGCTCACCCTTCCCTCTTGACTCTCCAGCAACTCCAACCGTCCATGCCTTCACACTCTAATTTTTCATGAGCAAGCTTTCACGACGGTGTTGGCAGTGCACGACATCATTTATTATATTTTTTTTAACGATTACATAGTACAACTCAGATACTCACAATGCACGCACACTCACCCGGCATGAAATGAGTGAGACAATGACCGCGGAGGCTCACCCTTCCCTCTTGACCCTCCAGCAACTCCAACAGTCCATGCCTTCACACCCTAATTTTTCATGAGCAAGCTTTCATGACGGTGTTGGCAGTGCGCGACATCTTTTATTATATTTTTTTAACGGTTACACAGTACAACTCAGACACTTACAACGCACGTACCTAAACTCTACCCCTATGAGCACCTTCGAAGACTGAACTGACAAATCCTCGAGATTGATGAAGTCACCACAAGCATCTCGCTGTTGATGGTAATGTCACATACCACCGAAAGCGCAACACCATTAAATTCTAGAATATTCGCTCTCAGAGGGAATTGAACTTAGGACCTAAGGTGATACCAAGGCTTCTGTAACCATTAGACCAGAGACCCTTTTGCCATTCTTTACTATACTAGTAGGTGAATTTTGATCCCCCAGCCCATGTGACATTAATCTTAATTATGAGTGACAGATGGCTATGCGTAGTGCAAGGTTTTTAAGTCGTCGTATAGGCGTCGCCTCGTCGTCCAGGCAGAAATTAAATCGTGGCGTTGCAATCGCCAGGAATTTCATGGGTACGGCGTCCGGAGGCGTCGCCTAGGCGGATTTGGTGTCCGTTTTGCACTTGGCGGGCACCCCGCGAGCGATTTTGAGGGCACGCGGGGGAAAAGAGGGGCAGCGCGGGAGAGTTGCGCGCGTGGGGGAAAGAGCAGCAGCTGTGCGTGCCTACACCTCCTATCACAACATATCTGAGGAGCAAGATTCAGTACGAAAGGGAAAGAGAGAGGGCGGCGGGCCGACGGCACCTGGATTTGGGGCCGTGGAGCTGCGCACGCACGGGAATCGAAGGAGAGCTGCGGGCGGGGGGAACCTGAAACTGGAGTCCTCGACAGCGGCGCGCGCCTCATCCAGCTACGTCCGTCCCTTTCTCCAGTCAAGTGGCTCCTGCCCTATTCCCGCTCAGATACACGTACAGAGACTTACCTCCATGAATACATGTACGCAACCCCTACAAGCATCTAGAGATGGAATTGGCAAATCTCGAGATTGATGAGTCCCGTATACTTCTATAAACATATAACACATGTCTTATCACTATGAGTGCTTGTTATATCTTTACTAGCAAATATGCTCATGCGTTGCCACGGTCGAATGCCCAGTATGCGTCACGACTGATATGTTTTTTCTATAATGAATTTTCTTCAATAGTGTTCTCATTGTATTCGAGCCATTTAGGTTACATTATATTCGGCCCGATTAGATTACAATATAGTATAATTTATTGTTCGATTCTTATTATATATGCCTCGAGTCCACCAGTTGGTGATGCATGTTGGACCAAACAAAAATTTCTAGTGAAAATGTTACGTGCTTTAGAAATATAAAGCTATTAAGCGTATCGTTGTCGATAGCTATGTTGCCTACCATAGCCAGAATATTTAGCCATAAATACAAGCACCCATAATGCGTTGAAGACTTGAATCCAAGTGGGTAAATTAACTACAAGTAGGACCCAACCGATTGGACTACACTAAATAAAACTAAAAGTAACTAAATATTTAAATATTTATTTTTTACATGAATATGTTGTCAAAATTTTTATTGGCAATATATGATTTTTTCATGAGTTTTTTTAGTTAAGTGCATGATAAAATATCCTAGACTTTTAGGAAAAAGATTTAGATGTGCTATTCAATATATACCGCTAGTAGTAGTAACATACTTTATCTTCTTTGTCCTTCAATTATCCATTGATATAGCCCCGTATATGCATGCTCTCATATATTATCAGCTCAAAACAAACAGTCCCTTAGCAGCATACATAGACCATTTTCTTCATCACACCAATTTGATCATAGATCCTGTGAGTGGCAGTCTCAAGCTTCTTAAACTTTTCTGAGGAATAAGTTAATAACCCACACGGCAATAGTGTTAATTCCATATCAAATTTGGATCAGCGAGCCCCCGTGCTTCGACACGGCCATCAGCCACCAAGATGAATGAGAGAAGCATTTGACGGGAAGAGAAAGGTGCGGATGGAGGACTTACATACAGGAAATGAATGGACAGGAGTTCGTATATATGTGGAGCTTGGATGAATATTTGCTCTTAGACCATCTCCAACAGGCTAGGTACAATCCTAGCTAAATTTAGAATTTTATTTACAAGCTTTGTAAAAAAAATAAAAGACTTCCTATAGGGTGGGGAAACCAACAACTCTTCAAATCTTGACTCTATTTTACAAGTGACAGCTTTTGAAAACAAAAGTTGACTCGAGTTCTTGGAGATAGGTCCCTGGATCTAGCAGAAAGCATCCTAGAAGTTTTGCAATCAAACCAACTGGGTCTCTAGTTGCTGTTCACGGTGGGGGAGGGTATGTCCGGCCGAAATCCGGCGAGGCCAAGGTAGGGGAGGAGCAAGAAGAGGCCGAGAACTACCTTTTGGTGGGTTTTGTAGGGCTGGGGATGGTCGGGGTAGGGGCGCAACGGTGGCTGGAGCTCCTGTGACGGCACCGCCAAATTAAAACTCTAAATTAAGCGTAATGACCGTCATTTGAACACATCGGGCGCATTAGCTTAATGGTTTAATTTGGCGATCATTTCTCAACCCACGGCCCGATCGAAACAACACCGGTAGTCCCACGCGAAGGTGGGCGCAGATGGTACAAGCACGACATAATACTTGAAAATATAGGAACGAAAACAATATGAAACACTTATTTTACAAGCCGAGTTCCAAATATACATAAAGGGTACAAAAACGAAATAACTTTTACAAAACATTACAAGGGTAGCCAATGTTCAAAGGAACAGTTTCTACACCTAACTTTACTACACCCTATCCTGCCTGCACCCAACCGGTCAAATCGGTTCCTTCAACCGGTCAGACCGGTTGCCATGACCTGATCCACACCACCGGTCCGACCAGTCACACTGACCGGTCAGACCGGTCCTCGCAAAACAGAGGGGTTGCACATACATCCCTCAAGGGTGCAACCCGACTACTTCCAAGCCTAGGGGTCTCGCTCCACCACTTCCCACCCCTCTGCATCTCGGCGGATGAACTTGACACAGCAGGGGCAGAAGTCAACATTCGGATGGCCTGAAATGATTGTGGCAACAAACCCAGATTATACTAATACTTAGCAAGACTTACCCGACCAGTGGGTATAACTTAGCCCACCTACCTAGACATGCAAGGCTTTTGGCTAGTGGCTTATTTTGCAGAAAACAGCGACTAAAGTAATTCCTTAAATTCCATATTTTAGCTCCAGGTTCTATATAAATTTACTCTAATCTAATATTTGCACGAATAAACTATATCAAACATGGTGGTGCAATCAATCATAATTCAATGTTTTTATCATCATAGATATATAAATATACTCATTATCCCATCATAATACTACGATGCGACGCAGTGATCAAGGTGCTCATATCCGGGAGCGACTGACGGCGAATCGATCCGATTTAACCTTGCAAGGTGGACCTAACCAACACGGCACGTATTTGCCCCGTCGGACTATACATGCCAACAATTCCCCTTCCCGCCTCGAACTACAGGAACCAGCCCAACGACATATGGTCAGCCGAGCTCAACGTGAGACCACCAAAAGTAAACAATGCATCCCCATTTCTCCGCAACTACTCGACTACCCCAGGAGTTGTGTGCGGGTTCCTGTACTTTCGAATCAAGGCAGTACTCGGCTTACCGGTTTCGACTACCTCCTACTCCCGGTATGCGGTTAGTACAAATTCAAACATGATCAGCAGGGCCAACAACGGTACGGTCCTTAACCGACTCGGACGGGACTAAGACACCCAGGAACCCTGTCCTGCTGCCATACCTACATATCCTCATCATTCCCGTCCGGTCTCAATTCTCCATTTCATTACATATCAAATTCAACAACTCATATACTGAAATATTAATATATCTTGTATCTCGCGAGTAACCGGAAATTACTCGACTTTTAACCATCCTATATCTCGTGAGTGACAAGAATTCACTCGACTCCTACCGAGAACTCTTAAGCATAGCATTCCTATCGTCCTAACATACTAGTATAAACTCAAGAAAACCTAGGGATCATGCAACTAGGGTTTCAACCAATTTCTATACGTAATGCACAAGTAATAGATATATATAGGTGTCATAATTTAATTTAATAGGGTGTGCACCGGGGCTTGCCTTGTGTCTGCTGCTCAACACTAGGGTTAGTTGGGCCTTGGGCCAACTCCTCCCGAACCTCCTGCTGCTG
Source organism: Panicum virgatum (assembly GCF_016808335.1). NCBI lineage: Eukaryota > Viridiplantae > Streptophyta > Magnoliopsida > Poales > Poaceae > Panicum > Panicum virgatum. The sequence goes on from NC_053138.1 coordinate 60,284,739, forward strand.
GGCCTGCTGTAGCGGCTCCTGTGGCTCCGCAACCACCTCATACACAACCTCCTCCGCCGCGGCTGCTACCCGTGTGCATATGCATATGATATGAGAGAATGCATGCATGACTTGCAAAAATTACAAGTAATCAACAGCCAAATTAATTTCTAACCAATTGTGCCAACTAACCCTAATTGAACCCTCTCAGCCTTGCTAGCACCGGTCAGACCGGTATACCAAACCGGTCAGACCGGTCTCGCTTGTGTGCGACTCGAGACCAAAATCTGGAGTATCCGGACATATACTCGGAGTATCCGGACTCCCAAGTCCGGAGTTTTCGGGCCTAAACCCGGAATGTCTAAACCACCACAAAAACCCGGAGTATCCGAACCAATGGCCGGACTGTCCGGCCCCTACCGGTTAGACCGGTCCCTCCGACCGGTCAGACCGGTCCTACCCAGACCACAAACTAGAATCTAAGTCGTGGCTACACTAGCCCTCAAATTTCAAATCCCTTCTAGGTCCTAATTCAGAAATGCATATAGGTGATCTTGACCCAAGGAAATCGACTAAAACCTCCTAAAAAGGTCGATTCACCCAACCCTAGGTGAATCACTTTGAATGAGTTATCTAGCCCACCAAATCTAAACCCCTTCCAGGCTTTAGTTCCTGGGTTCAATTAGAGGTGTTTGACCAAAGAGATTCACTTATAATCACCTAGAAAAGGAGATCGAACCAACCCTAGCTTGTTTATCTTGAAAGGGGCCTCTCCCCCACGAGAACTGGAGATTCCACGTCACCCCGGGGAGGAGGACATGGAGAGGATGATCCTTGACTCCAATTTGAAGCTCCCCAAGCCTTGGAATGGGTTTGGGGTGAGGGATTTGGGAGTGAGGGTTTGGGGGTACGGGAGCTCGGCAGAGGGAGGGAGCTGGCGTGGTGAGGAGTGAACTGAGTTGGTGAGAGTGAGAGAGAGAGTGTGTGTGTGATTTCAATATTGTGGGCCCAAAACGGTTGACCCAGATCCGACCGGTCAGACCGGTCTGACCCAGCTAACTAGAACAAATTTCGGTTTAGTGATTTGTCGCGTGATTTCTAGAACTAATGACCGTGATTAATTTAATTATAGGTGATTAACACCTGTGGTGTTACAATCCTACCCCCTAAAAGAAATCTCGTCCCGAGATTTAACGGAGGTTTTAAATTGCAAAGAAACATGGGAATACATGGAAGGTTAGGTACCTTGGTGAGTTTGGAGCAAATCCGGACATTTTGACTGAACAAACTCCTCCGTTTCCCAAGTAGCTTCCCGCTCGGAGTGATTACTCCATTGCACCTTATAGAATTTGCTAGTTTGATTTCGAGTAACTCGGGTCTTGAAATCGACAATTTTCACCGGGTGCTCAGGATACATAAGATCGGGCTCTAATTGTAGCTCCTCTATATCCACGATCTTGGTGGGAACACGGAGGCACTTTCTGAGCTGAGAGACATGCAATATATTATGAACCGTGGATAAGTGGGCAGGGAGTTCCAGACAGTATGCCACTGGCCCACACCGCTCAATGATAGGAAAAGGCCCGACATAGCGAGGGGCGAGCTTTCCCTTCACACCGAACCGTTGGATCCCTTTCATTGGATATACCCGCAAATAGACATGATCTCTCGCTTGGAACGAGACTGATTGATGTTTCTTGTCCGCGTAGCTTTTCTGCAGGGATTGAGCTATTTTTAAATTCTCCTGTATAAACCGGATTTGTTCTTCTGCCTCACTGACCATATCAGGGCCGAACACATTCCTTTCCCCGGCTTCTGACCAATTCACTGGAGTTCTACACCTCCATCCATATAGTGCCTCAAACGGGGTCATTCTGATGCTTTTTTGATAACTGTTATTATAAGAAAATTCCGCTAACGGCAGGCATTCATCCCATTTCCTGTCGTAAGAGAGCACACAAACTCTAAGCATATCCTCCAGAATTTGATTGATTCGCTCAGTTTGGCCATCGGTCTGTGGGTGATAGGTTGAGATGCGAATAAGCTGTGTACCCAGAGATGCCTGCAAGTGTTCCCAGAAACGCGCAATGAACTGTGAGCCTCTGTCTGATATGATTGTCTTGGGTACACCATGAAGACTCACAATCCGAGCCATATATATCTCAGCATATTGGTGAGATGAATAACGGGTCTTCACTGGAAGAAAATGAGCGGATTTAGTGAGGCGGTCAACGATAACCCAAATAGAGTCATATCCCTTTGACGTGAGAGGCAAACCAACAATGAAGTCCATACTAATATTCTCCCATTTCCACGAAGGAATATCCAAAGGCTGCAGTATGCCAGCAGTTCTGAGATGACTTGCTTTGACCCATTGACAGATATCGCACTCAGACACATATTTGGCGACCTCACGTTTCATCCTTGTCCTCCAAAATCGCTGCCTGAGATCTTGATACATTTTATTGCTGCCCAGGTGAATTGAGTACCTAGAGAGATGAGCCTCATTGAGAATCTGCTTTCAAAGCTCTAGATCTTTAGGTACCACTAGTCGGTTCTTAAACCATAAAACACCCTCGTCATCTAGATGGAAACATGCCACTCCAGGGTCATTTTCTCCAAGCCTTTGCCTAATCTTTCCCATGCCAACATTATTTTTCTGAGCCGTGATAATATGATCTCGAAGTATTGGAGTGAGGGTAAGATTAGCAAGAGTACCCTCAGACACCATTGTCAAGTTCATCTTCTTCATTTCTTGGCACAACGTGTCATGTACTGCTGTGGCTGAGATGCAACTGCAACTGGTTTTACGACTCAATGCATCGGCTACAACATTAGCCTTGCCCGGGTGATAATGAATCTCTAGATCATAGTCCTTAATCAATTCCAACCACCGTCTCCGGCGCAAGTTCAGCTTATTCTGAGTAAAGATATACTTGAGACTCTTGTAGTCTGAGTATATATACACTGGATTGCCCAGAAGACAATGGCGTAAGATCTTTAATGCATGCACCACTGCTGCCAGTTCCAAATCATGGGTGGCATAATTTTTCTCATGCCGGCGAAGTGCTCGGGAGGCATAAGCAATCACCCGCTGGTCTTGCACAAGGACACAGCCGAGGCCCGTACCTGATGCATCGCAATAATCATCGAAGGGTTGAGTGATATCTGGCTGAGCCAGAACAGGGGCCGACGTTAAAAGCTTTCTCAACGTCTGGAAAGCCTGGTCACATTTGTCATCCCAAACAAATTTCACCAGTTTCTTAAGTAATTATGTCATGGGCCTAGCAATTTTGGAGAAATCCGGTACAAACCGGCGATAATATCCTGCTAGCCCAAGAAAACTTCGAATTTCCGGAACTGTCTCAGGGGTCTTCCAATCTAGCAAATCTCGGATTTTGCTGGGGTCGACAGAAATACCGTCCTCCGAGATGACATGGCCTTGGAATTGCACCTGTTTGAGCCAAAATTCGCACTTGCTAAATTTGGCATATAACTTATGCTCCCTGAGATGCTGAAGGACAATGCGAAGATGCTCTGCATGCTCTTCTTCGTTCTTGGAAAATATAAGAATATCATCGATGAAAACCACGACAAACTTATCCAGCTCGGGCATAAATACTGAGTTCATGAGATACATAAAATGAGCAGGGGCATTTGTTAGCCCAAAAGACATGACCAGGTACTCATAAAGCCCCTATCTAGTGGAGAAAGTCGTCTTGGAAATATCCTCAGCTCTAATTTTTATCTGATGATAACCAGAGCGGAGGTCAATTTTTGAAAATATCTTGGCCCCGAATAGTTGGTCAAACAGGATGTCAATCCGGGGGAGTGGGTATTTATTCTTGATTGTGACAGTATTCAAAAGTCTGTAGTCCACACACAACCTGAGGCTTTGATCTTTCTTTTTAACAAAGAGTGCTGGACAGCCCCAGGGCGAAGTACTAGGACGGATATAGCCTTTGTCGAGCAGCTCTTGCAATTGCTTCTTTAATTCTGCCAACTCATTGGGTGGCATCCGGTAAGGCCTTCTAGAAATGGGTGCCGTGCCCGGTTGCAACTCAATGGCAAACTCCACATCACGATCAGGAGGCATTCCAGGCAAATCATCCGGAAAGACATCCGGATACTCACACATCATAGGTATGTCCGCTAGCTTTTTATCCTCAATCTGATTCACCGTAGGTGTCAAAGACATATGATCTTTCAAATGTAAGGTCATATACCCATGAATAGAAGATTTGATGTGCACAGATTATGAGGTCGTGTCCAGACTAACTCCCTGACCCTCCATCCAGTTCATGCCCAATATCATATCTATCCTTTGGGTTGGTAACATTATCAGGGCCGTAGGAAAAAAATTTCCTTGCAACTGTAGGGGTACTTGCTTGACAAATTAATTGGTGATTGACTTTCCCCCAGGTGAGTGAATATGGTACGGCTTGGGCATATTCTCTATCTTCAGCCCCAGTCTAATAGCACACTCCTTGCTAATAAAAGTATGAGATGCTCCATAATCAAACAGGACAGTAACATGATAATCATTTACTGAAAACGTACCCGACATCACCGGAGCGCCCTCAGGAATACCCTCGAGGGTGGTGTAGTGCACTTGCCCCGGCTTGAAGTGGGCCACACTCTGCTTCTGACTTTGCTGGCTCGATTGCTGGCCTTGCTTGGGTGGCATTGGGTAGTTCTATGCAAAGTGACCAGGCTGCCCACAGTTCTAACACGGAAACAAATTGGGGCGCACCCCCGGCTGCTGCACCCAGACTTTCTGCTCATTCTGCTGAGGGGCAGGAGGCCTGACTATCCCCTGTGGCTGAGTGTACTGAGGGGGCCTGTACCCCCACTGCTGCGGTGGCTGGTGCTGAAAGGGAGCACGCTGTGGGCCCGACTGCACCAAACAAAACCTCTAGGGAGTGCTGCTCGAAGATCCCGCCGCCGGCGCCTTTCTTTTCTTCTCTGCCTTGTGAGCCAAGTGGGCATCCTCCTGAATGATAGCACCATTGACTAGTTCACTGAATGTGTCAAACTTGACCATAGCCAGGCGATCTTGGAGCTTACTGCTAAGCCCCTGCCTGAAGCAAGCCTGCTTCTTCTCATCTGTGTCCACGTGGTAGCCCGCATACTGCGATAATTTGTTGAAGGCCTGTGCATACTGTAGGACACTGTTGTTACCCTGTTTCAGGGCCAAGAACTCTGTGAGCTTCCTGCGAATGATCTCTGCAGGAATATGATGTGCCCTGAAAGCTTCCTTGAACTGTGCCCAGGTGAACTGAGTGCCCTCGGGAAACATGGCCACGTGATTGTCCCACCAAGTGCGTGCGGGACCCCTGAGCTGCTGGGCTGCAAATCCTGCTTTATCCCCATCATTGTACGGGTGCAGGGTGAATTTGGACTTGATGGTCCGAAGCCAACTGTCCGCTTCTAGTGGTTCATCCGTCTTATGGAAGAGCGGTGGCTATGTGCCCAAAAACTCCGGGTATCCAGGAGCAGCAGGTGGCTGGTGGTGATATTCAGGCCGCTGCACTCTGCCCTGCTCCACAATCTCCCGTAGGTGTGCCGTCTGCTCGTCACGTCCAGTGAGCATGGCCGCAATAGCCTGAGCCAAATCAGGAGGGTTCGGGGGTGCTGCCATTCTGCATTCAACTATGATTGTATTAGTTATATTTTTTTGATTATATAAAAATAATCATGACCGCAACTAATATCCGAATCATGGAAGAAATCTCAGTAAACAAATCATTTGAACACAACTGAGAGGTCTCTGTCAGCGCTCAACCGGTTAGACCAGTGCAATGGACCGGTCAGACTGGTCTGCATGGCCTGCATGGCACTGTGATCACTTGACGTAGTTTGACCGGTCAGACCGGTATCCCAAACTGGTCAAATCGGTCACTACCCAGAACAAACTTTAGAGCTAAGTTGTGCACCAACCCCCTTAACCAAAACCCCAAATGCAAATTTGAAAACAATAGATGCCATGATGCATGATACGATGCATGATTCCAATAATCACCTCACATATGCAACTAGAGAAAATATAAATAGCATGATGCATGGACGTCCTGCGTTAATCTCTCAACCAAAACTGAACCTCTAACTACGACCCTAACATAATCTATATGGGGCTTACTACGAATAATCCTTCCCATACTAGTAAACTAGTTTCATTCTAAGTCAGAAATTTATTTTTAATTTGTAATATTTTAAAATTAGCCATGCTCGTACCACCCCCGATGCGTTTCGGCTCTGATAACAACTGTGACGGAACCGCCAAATTAAAACTCCAAATTAAGCGTAATGGCCATCATTTGAACACATCGGGTGCATTAGCTTAATTGTTTGATTTGGCGATCCTTTCTCAACCCACGGCCCGATCGAAACAACACCGGTAGTCCCACGCGAAGGTGGGCGCAGATGGTACAAGCACGACATAAAACTTGAAAAATATAGGAACGAAAACAATATGAAACACTTATTTTACAAGCCGAGTTCCAAATATACATAAAGGGTACAAAAACGAAATAACTTTTACAAAACATTACAAGGGTAGCCAATGTTCAAAGGAACAGTTTCTACACCTAACTTTACTCCACCCTATCCTGCCTGTACCCAACCGGTCAGACCGGTTACCACGACCTGTTCCACACCACCGGTCAGACCAGTCACACTGACCGGTCAGACCGGTGCTCGCAAAATAGAGGGGTTGCACATACAGCCCTCAAGGGTGCAACCCGACAACTTCCTAGCCTAGGGGTCTCGCTCCACCACTTCCCACCCCTCTGCATCTCAGCGGATGAACTTGACACAGCAGGGGCAGAAGTCAACATCCGGATGCCCTGAAATGATTGTGGCAACAAACCCTGAGTATACTAATACTCAGCAAGATTTACCCGACCAGTGGGTATAACTTAGCCCACCTACCTAGACATGCAAGGCCTTTGGCTAGTGGCTTATTTTGCAGAAAACAGCGACTAAAGTAATTCCTTAAATGCCGGGGCCCGAAATTGAGCGCGACTAGGCCGGGGAGCAAACGCGCGGGGCGGGAAAGTGATCTAGGGCAGCGGCGCGGGCTCTCATGGCCGGAGTGGAGCTCGCGATGGCTCATGGCGGGGCGGCGGCGACGGTGAGCAGGACCGGGCGGAAACAAGCGCAAGGGAGGGAAACGGGCCAGCGAGTTTCTCTACCTCGACGCGAAGCTCCGAGATGGTTCGAAGACGGAGGGGGCGCGGCAGAATGGCCACGCGGCGGCGGCTCCGAGCTCCAATTGGCGCGGCGGCGGAGGATAGGGTTTTGCGCACGGTAGGAGGCGGCTCTGTGGCGAGCGGCGGCGGAGCAGAGCCGGCGAGCGCGGGCGCGCGCTGGAGCGAGAAGGGGAGGGAAAGAAAAAAAAAGGTCGGAGAGCTCCCTTGCTACCTTGCGAAACTCTGGGGCGGTGAACTTGTCGAGGAGAAGGCACGGGGTCGACGGCGAAATGGCGACGACTCGCGAGAAGGAAGACACCACGACGGAGAGGACGACGAGCTGAGCACTAGGGTGGTGTCGGATTTCACCGGAGATGCACGGATGCGGAGGATGGTGGGATTCTGGGGAAAATATTATTTTAGAGATTCCCAAATAAGGAGCCTCCCTATGGGTAGTCTATATTTTTGTGTGGAGTTGCCATGAGATGTTGGTTTAATATATAGGGAGAAAAGTCTCACCATCCCACATCAACTAGCAATGTGGTACTAAATCTCCCTCCCATGCTAATGGGTTTTACGTGCCTTTAGTCCATTAGGGAACACACGAATGAGCCCTTGAGGTCCATTAGAGATTTATGTACTTTTGATAGACTTAGCCCATTTAAAATTCGGAATTAATTATTTTCGAAATTAAAATAATTCTAGAAAAATCTAGAATTCATATTTAAAGTCCGAAAAATATTCCAAATGGCCCAAAAATTCTAGGAAAAATCCTAGAAACATATTGGGACCTAACGAACTCAAATAAAATATTTGGAGCTCATGAGAAGATTTGTAAGAGCCTCTAAAAATTAGAGTTTGCTCTAGGGAAAATGGGAAAAGAATCCAGTAAAATCCGGAAAATTCCCGAGAAGAACTTTTGATGATAGAACACATTTTGAAAGGTTTTCACACTCAACAACACTATGCATGTGACATGAATGCATCACCAGAAGAACAACATCATTTAATTTGAAAAACAACCAATATTTATTTTCTTTTACACTAAATTCTCTGTGAAGAAAAATAAATGTTGAGAAAATTTTAAAATTGTGAGAAAATTGTTGTTTTATTTTTAATTTTAATTACATCCTGAAATTCAAAAATTTCGTGACATTTTATATGCGTCTAGGTGGTTGGTGGGGGTCGAGAGGGGCTCGAAGGGGGAGCTCGGCATGCGGGGGCGGGCTGGCAGCAATGGTGGCCACCTAGACAAGACGGCAGGAGGGGCGCGGCGGCGGGAACACGCCAAAATGGGTGCGTGGAAGGGCGATGGGCGAGTGGAAAGAAGAGATGGCAAACGGGGAAGTATCGGTAAAGAAAGCTAGCGGGGGGATAGGATGGCGAGCGAGAAAGCGAAGCAAGAGAGATAGCATTCTGGTGGATGACGATTTTGCCGGCTCTTTTCCCGCCTCCCACCGCAGTCGGCCCACCCCCGCTCCTCTCCTATGTATCCCGACGCGTAGAGTGGAGGCGCGCGCGCGATTCTCGACTGGTCGAGCCTCGAGGGATTCGTCGGGAACATGGAGCGGCTGCGGACGAGGCCTGGCGAGCGGCACCGGGACCGACTCTGACAGCTGCTTCGACCTCGGCATTCCCTGCTCCTCCCCTGCCTGACGCCAAAAACTTTCAAGAATCAAGGTCATGTCACCATCAAAGATTCCAAGGCAGTACAGTGAATGCAAAAACGGCTTTGACAATGGCCTTCAGGCAGCCATGGCGGCAGAGAAGTAGCTCAGCGACAGGCGTTGGGCAGCGGAAACGGCGTTACACCAAACACTCAGTGACTGGCTCTTGGGTCCCCTCTGCGGGGAAGCAATTTATAATGTGATTTTGAGAGAAACAGACTTGCACAAAATACAACCGATTGTTGGTTTATATTGATCTCAAAAATCTTCAAAAACCATAAGATGACATCATGCCATCCGCTGAATCCGATTTCTGAAACTGAATGCGCCAACGACCCATGCAACTAATGTTAATAAGACTCTTTTTTGAAGTATAAAGCACTGTGAATATTTGAGAATGTTGGACTGCAAAAAGCTGAAAGAGGACCCGGCTGCTTATTGTTTCAGAATTTTCGGAGTACGCTACCAGCAGACGGTACATTCATTCAGATCCAGTGATCCTTACATATCTATGCACATTTTCAGTGAATTGTTCACCTATCAAGCATCTAGGGGAGGTGCCACACTAGGATGAAGCTCACCAGATTGCAGGCCTGGTGTATCCAGCTGACAGCTCTATCCCTAAATCCTATAAATGATGGTGTACATGCAGGCCTGGTGCGGGGAAGATGACGTCACTGTTGTGCAGCTTATTATTGGCAAGAACACAGGTGTTTGTTGTTTGGCGGTGCTACTTGATTTCTCCGCATGCTCACTTGTCACTCCAGGGATAGCTTAGCCATTGTCAAGGCTAGGACCTTCACCCCATTCGTCATGTCCTCTGGCGATGCATACTCCTCGGGCTTGTGGCTGTAACCTGCAACAGGAAAGATGCTGCTTTCAGTAGCCATTCATTTTGCAACAGCTTATTCATTTGCAAGCAGGTTGTGTGGTAAAACTGAATGTTACTCCTACGTCACTAGCTATAATGACTTAAACAAACACATTTCTTGGATATTAGTCTATTTAACATAACACATGTACTTCTGTATATCTATGAAAAATCAAGTTATTATTTTGACTCATTAAAAAGTGATGGAGTACAAACCTTTGTAACAGGGGATGAAGATCATACCCATTGGTGATACTCTGCAGATCAAAGGCATAATTAGACGTGTTAGTTGATAATAAATATGCTAGTATGGTGATGCAAGCCAGAAAGATATGTAACCTAGATTGCAAAAAAAGTTGTCAAACAATTGTATGGACATTCTCAAACAAAAAGGAACAATTGCAAGAAAGATGGGTTTTGGCTTTCCTGAGCTAATGCAAACTGTTACCACTGAGGATATAAATTGAAATTTCAGTTCCAGAATGAAATAGCCTAAATGGGACGATAGATGGTTCAAAGAAATATGTCATGTATTTACTTTATGAATGAAAGTTATGGAATTTTTTTATCCGGTAGTCTGAATCTTTTGTAATTATTCAGTTCCGTCGTGCCTATTAGTTTGTTCTGTATAAACAGATACTCTAATTTTATCTCCTATGCATCCACATCTTCCAACAATTCGTGAGCGGATTTCTGCTGGAAACATGGAGGCCCTGCCTCAGTTGGACAGTTGAGGGATCAATAGAATCAGAAAATGGAGCCACGACACATTCTGTGGTAGTTTGTTTTCTAAAAACTTATCTTGCCTTTTTATTTGCAGGTCAGAAATTTTAGTATTTTATTTTCCTATTTATTTTATGCTAACATGGGGACTTAAAGCAATGAACAAGAAAAATTCAGAAATGGAAAACATCACAGTTGGGGCTAGTAATTCACCTGGCCATGAAGAGAGAATCGTGGTAAGCTCTGCTAATCATCTTTTTGTACTCCAGGTTCAACTGTTTTGCAGCAAATTCCATTGCCTCAACAACTGATTGGTCAGATAGAGCAGGCGGATCCTGGTTGACGATCTTGAATTCTGAAAGCACCACTCCACGGTTCTTTGATATCTCTGTTGCAGAACGGCGAATCTTCTCAATGACATCATTCCTTCTTTTCTCATCAATATCTCTTACATCTGTAACAAGGATACCACGACTTTGATAGTTGGAAAATCATCATATTTTCCTGAACAGTCATATTTTGTTTGAAAGGGAATAGGCTCCTACCAATTTCTAGGTGCGATTTACTTGGGATGCTATTGATTGCTCCTGGATGTAGCTGCAGAATACCTGGAGAAGAATAATTTAGTCAAATTAATACAAGGTTAAGCATTTCGTGACAGTTTGTTTCAAATGTTCAACCTTTTCTTTTCGAAAGAAATCCTGTTGGTATGTTGGTTAACCATTACAATCATTAATATACTTCAAAAATTAAAATAGAACTCAAATTGTCTAATTAAGCTTCTAGCCTACAATGGGATAAAACATTAGAAAATTACGCTTGCAGAAACGTCATAATTTCAAGGCCAGAATATCTAAGTCGCATGCCTATTTCTTTAGCTAAATATGATATATTTTGTTTGATATGCAGAGAAGATATAATCCGAGAAGGATGGGCGCACATAAAGTGCAGTGAGAAAACCACAAACTTCATGCAGAAAACAATGTGCTGAGCAATACATATTTAGTCCAAATGTACTACAGGATATCATCATGCCACAAGCATGAAGGAATGATAGATTTTATGTCGAAAGTTATATATGATTTATAAAACGTACCAACAGTGCCAACAGTATCAATTGATCCTGATTCCAGGACATGTTTCTCAACTGCTAATGCCAGCTCAGCTGCTGCCAGTCCAGCATCATTTCTGCAAAAGACCCTTTTTACATATATATATGGGGAGATCCTTCCATACTAATGTAATCAAATGAACGCAAATGCAAACCTTGCAGGCATGAGCACTGCCCCTGCATGACCCCCATTCCCTTCAAATTCCACCGTAGTGCTTGCAGGAGCAGCAATAGCAGTAACAATGCCAATGGGGATACCTGTTATAAGAATAGATATGAGTAAGAGCAATTTTAAATCTCACAAATACTAATTACTTGGAATATACCTTCCTTCTCCAAGATGGGACCCTGTTCAATGTGCAATTCTATAAAAGCAGAGTAACTGTCTTTCTTTAAGAACACACTTTGCAGGTCTTTTGGGTCCATCTTATACCCAGCAGATTCTGCAGCATCTAAAAATGACACATTCTGATTGTCAACTACTTTTCTGAGGGATTGTGCTAGTTCTTCAATACCTGCCATTAAGCGGCTGCACAGTTTAAAGGAGTGAAAAGATAAGAACCAACAAATTAGAGGCATGCATTGATTGACACAAGCAAATTTAATCTTGTTAGATAACAGTCCACCTTCCCAAGCAGCTAATTCCAAATCGTGTAGGCTCCTCTGATGTAAACATAATGACCTCCAAAGATCTTTTTGGCTGGAAACCAGATCTGTAGGACACATGCAGGCCAAACGGGTAAGGTTCATTTCAAGATGAAAACAAAGCTAATCCAATGTTTACATAGCCCAGAGTCATGACCTCAAAATATTGACAACCTAGACAGAAAAATGCAAGGGTTATGCCAATGTGAGTACTCTGCTTTTTGGACAAAATGGCAGAAGCTTTGTCAGTTCTATTGATAAGGTAAAAAAAATGTGAAGCATCAATTTCTTGAAATCCAAAGAAGCGTAATACCACCGATGTTCAATAACAATGTAGCACAAAGGTTCTGGATTATGTTAAGAACCTAATATCTTAAGTCTACAGCACATTTCTAGTGCATGTGAGAATGCGATGCGGTAAATATCAGATGCATGCTTGAAAATACTTGGTTACATCCCACGACAAACAGAGGTGGATCTTCAGTGGTCTATCAGACAGTTGCAGCACAGAACTAATCAATATGCAGCTCAGGTGTTTGATCAAATTAACAACTCAACAATAGTTGATCAAGCACATTACAACAACAGAATAATTTCACTCATGCAAGCGCTAAAAACATCCTTGTATAAGAACCATCCATGTTACAGATGGGAAACAGTAAACAAATTGGAAGCCAAAGAACCATCTTTGTTTTAAAGAAACATCTGCTACCTTTTTAGAAGACTAATTGCCTCAAGAGCACCAAGAACACCAAGAACACCGTCATATTTTCCTGAGAATGGAATGGCATCAACATGAGAACCAGTTCCAACTGCTCCTAGTCCAGCTTCGGAACCTTCCCTGTAGAAGTTCACCATGTTAAAATCGAAATGTGAATTCCAGTACATATCAAGTTTCAATGAAAACAAGAGATTTTCCAATCGTAGGTACTATATTACAGCAGGATCCTCACATGCTTTCAACTGAATACGAGAGCCGTCACCAACTTACCAGCTCCCAAATATGTTACCAACAGCATCTTCCCTAACTGCAAGGCCAAGCTGATTCATTATCCCTTTGATATACCTAAACATAAAAAGAAAAAACAGAGGACGACAATCAGGCATCAGCAAAGGTGGCCGTGGATGCTTATTATTGCCGCACAATGGTAACTTTAAATATCACATTTGAAACGGGATGGGATGGCCACTTTGTTAAATTTGCCATCCGAATCCGCAATGCAAACTAATGTAAGTCACTAAGTCGACCGATCAGTGTTATAATGATCGATTTTCTAAGCGTGGAACATTCCAGGACTAATTTCCCCCTGAACAATCACGGCCATGATTGATCCCAAGTAAATTCGGCACAGTCGGCAGAGAGTAATGTCGAGTCGTTCTTGCTTCTGTTAGCGAGCTAGCTAGCTCTGACGACTACAGATAATCAGAATTTTATACTGATGATGGTGGCACCAGTGTTACCTTCGAGCCTGCACATCCTTGTCGCTGTACAGAACGCGGGTCACTGACGGCGCGGGCGAGTCGGAGAACGACGCCAGTTCATCAATCTGAGAAGGGGGGAAAAAACACATCGTGAGTTCGCAGTGACAGCCTGCAGCCCCGCACAGCACGAGCGTGCGGTCCCGGGGCGCACCTGACGCTGCAGGCCCTCGGAGTCGACGCGGAACGCGGTGGACGGGCCCTCGCCGCCATCGGAGGCGGGGAACCCGGCGAACTCCTCCATCGTCCGCCGCGCCACCGCGTCGTCGTGGCCCCCCGCGGCGGCCGCGGCTCCGACGAGGAGGACTGCAAGGAGGAGGCGCGATGCTTTCGGCTCCGACATCATCGTCATGCTACGTTTCTGTCCGGCTTCTCTGCTGAAGAGATTTGAACGGTGGGTGGGGGAGGTGGGAGTGGGAGACGACGCGACGGCACTGCCGCTGTTGCTGTTGGTGGCAGCGTTAACCATTTCGTTTTCGTTGCAAATCCCGGTGTTTAGCGGAAATGAAATTTCGTTTCGAAATTTCGATAAATTTCGGCGAATTTTGGTGACTTTTGGCCGAAATTTTTTGAATTTTGAATTTTCAAACGAAATTTTCTGAAAAATACCGAAATTTTTTTCCCCGGTAAATAGCGAAAACGAAATTTTTCGCCGAATTTCGGCGAAATTTCGAACCCTGGTTGGTGGTGGCGACTGATGGCTGGCTGCGTGCTGACGAGGAAGACGACACGGCGGCGGTGGCTGCTTCCTCACGATCACGAGTGGAGCTGCGGCGCGGGCCCTCCCGGATTCTCTGCGCACGATCGCTCTCACCTGTCACGCTGTGGCTGTGCGTTCGGGTGTTCGTGTACTTTCTAACTCCTGCGGAATCTGATGGAGCAGAGGATCCTTGCCCAGGAACAGGGGCTTGTTGGCTTTGGGACCCACGTGTGTGGTAGGAGGGCGTCTTTTTTATTTTTGTATTTTAAAAAAAAATTACAAAAATATATTTTTGGTTTTAGATTTTACAGTTTTATACCCTACCGCCCGGCAGGGGGCGGTAGGGATCTATATATAAATAAAAATAATTTTTTTTTGCGCAGAGGTCTTTGGAGGGAGCCTGTCGCCTTTTTGCCGGGCGGCAGGCTCCCACCACAAATATAAAACTCCGCCACTTCCCTCTGCGCCCTCATTTTCTGCCCACGAGATCCAGAGAGGGGAGAGGGAGGGTGAGGGAGGTAATTCCACCGGCGAAGCCCTGCCGAATTTTGGATCCAAACAACAGGTAACCAATATTTCTCAACTATTATAGATTTATTTCTAAAATAATTATGAATTAGAATAGATTTAGTTTTTGGATAGTGAAATATAGAATAGTAAACTTAGAATGATAGTACCTTACTGTTATTGCAGCATAAGGCAATGGCTGCCTCCAATTCTGTTGCATTTTCATGGACCGAAGAAAAATCTAGTATATTTCATGCATTATATTGAAGGTTTCATTCGTTACAACCAAATTCGAGACAAATACATAATATACTTAGTTTCGTACACACAAATACATTGCAAGCTGTTACGTGCACAACTAGATGCGGCGAATTCTTGTAGGTGGAGCCGATCCATCCGTCGGATTCCCGGAAGGTCCAGCCTCGGCAGCAGTAGTGGGTACTGAAAGCTGTGGGCACTTTTTGTAAGTGTGACCGTCCGCTCCACACAAGTTGCAATGTTTTTTCTTCTTTCCAGCCTCGGACTCGTCCATTCCGTTCCGGATCCGACGTGTCTGTCGTCGGCCTATGCCCCGCTTCGTAGCTGCATCAGGGATGAGCATTGGATGGGGATTTTTTTTGAGTGAATAGGCCTAGAATACCGATGCCGTATATCTCATGACACCAAGTCTGTGCTGCGGCTTCTTTTGTGAAATATTGAGAAATATAGACGCATCATCTAACCCAGATACAGAACAAGCCGCGATGACATGGGAGCATGGTAAGTGATGCACCTTTGACTTCTGACATCGGCAGAACACCCTCCCGTCAATGGTTATCAAAACTTCTTGAATTACCCTTTGTCTGTGGACACCATGTCCGGTCCTGTCCCTGCATGATGTTGTGGGCAGAAAATGAGGACGCAGAGGGAAGGGACGGAGTTTTATATTTGGGGCGGGAGCCTGCCGCCCCCTGCCGGGCCGCAGGCTCCTCCCGCCAAGGACCTCTGCGCAAAAAAATTTATTTTTATTTACATATAGGTCCCTACCGCCCCCCTGCCGGGCGATAGGGTATAGAACTGTAAAATCTAAAACCCAAAATATATTTCTATAATTTTTTTTGAAAAATACAAAAATAAAAAAGACGCGGTGGGAGGAGGAGTGGACACAAACTAGGGGCCCAAGCCAGCCCGGCCCATGGGCCGCGCGCACAGCTGGACAAGCAAACGCAAGCCCGGCTTAAATCCACGAGCACACTCCCCATCCCGAATTCGCACGAGCCCCGTGCTCACCGCTCAAAACCCTCCCCCTTCCCCTCCGGGCTCCGGCGGCGGCGGCGCCTCTCCTCCGGCGAGGTTTCCTCCTCTACACCACAGGGTACGCTCCCGCTCTTATCTCCTCTACTCCCGCCCCCTTTTTGCATCCGTACGCCGTCGCGTGCTCGCGCGGCAGCCCTAGCGAGCGCAGGCGAAGAGCTTCGAGGGCGGCGGATAGGGTTCCGGTGCGCGGGGTGCCCCCTTGCGCTTCTGTACATAGGCCGACCTGCTTCGATAGGCGCGACTGCGTCCGTACGGCGGGCTCGATATGTGGGGCCGGGTTGGGTCCTCGTCGTGTGAGCTCACAGCTCTGCTGTTTGATTAGGGTTTTAGTGTCTGAGCTTTTTCCCGTATGCCACATGCCGAGGCGTTAGGGGTTCGTGGCGTTCCGAGTTTTGGATTTGGTGGATCTGCGGGGGGGGGGGGTGTACGCACTGCCTTAGTTTCTGTTTCCACCTTGTTCCTGCAGACTGCATGCATGTTTCAGAGTTATGCCTCTTGAATTGAACTGAGCTTGTTGCTTGTTTCCAGAAAACATGGATGTGCCTGTTGAGGACCCTGTGGAGAATAACCTGGCTGGAACTTCTCCTACCCTTGGCAATGAGGAACAAGCCAATCCTTATGCTAATGTGCAAGAGAAGATCGGTGAAGAGCCTGAAAAGCCGTATGATGGGGAATCCAAAGACCCAACACCTCATGAGTTGGGGAACTCTGAGCATGCGGACGTGAACAATGAAGTTGCGGGGGATCTAAGCAAAGAGGGCCGAGCTACCCCCATGCAGCAGGAGCCTGCAAATGTCTCTGTTGGGGAAGCTGGGACAAAGCAGCAGGGTATTGTGGTGCCTGATGAACAGAAATGGCCTGGGTGGCCTGGAGAAAGCGTGTTCCGTATACTGGTTCCTGTCACAAAGGTGGGTGCTGTCATCGGGCGAAAAGGAGAATTCATCAAGAAAATGTGCGAGGAATCCAAAGCTCGCATTAAGGTCCTTGAGGGCCCACAAGGCGTGCCAGAAAGAGCTGTAAGTCTTTCTCTGTCTTCTTTAGCATGCTGAATTGCTATTCTTAGTTATTTCTCAGTCAGTATGTCCAATAATATTCTAGCAGAGGCATGCTGAGTCTATGGTCTATGTGTGAAGACAAGTTTCGCTTGTTTCCTACACCAATAAAAATGTCATGCCGTTACTTCAATGGCCTAGACATGTAGATAAGATAAGCTGCATACTGGTGATTTTTTTTCTTTTTTATGGATACTTGCAATTGTAAGGCTTCCATACTGACATATTTTAAAGGCCTAGACATGTAGATGATTTGTTGTATGCTGCTTGTAGTTGCTATGGAAGCCTTACAATTGCAAGCAGCCACGTGTACTGTGTAACCTGTTGTTGACATGCAAGTCTTGTTGAATCTGAAAACTTGCTGGAAATTATTGACATTAACAGGAATTAGTTATTGAAACTTTATGCTGTACAATGTTGTTTGGCATACATCTGCAGATTACTCAGTCTTTTTATTGAGTTGGGTCCTTTCTTTTTCCTTCTGAACAGGACGCTCTTTTAAACATTTTTTAAAAAGTTCAAACAGCTGAGGTTAGTGATCAGGTGCATATATTGCTCCTGAAAATTGTGATTCCTTTATGACTTCTAACTCTAATGAAATTTTGTATTTCTATGAGATCTGATCATCTAAGTTATTACCGTGAAATTTGTATACTGTTAATAAAAAACATTAATTTAACAGAAACCTGCCTAGAAAATATGCATGATGCAAATAGTTAAAAAACGTTGAACATATATTTCGAGTGGAAAAGCGAAATCTCCAACTCCAATTTGAAGTTTGCAGTGGAAACAATTATGGTTTTTTGGAATTTTTACAATGCTGTACCAAGAAATGTTTGCATTCAAAAAGATCAAGAGGGGGGGGGGGGCTCTCTTCTACAAGATGTATCACTAGAATTGAATATAGATGGAACAGTGGTTTGCCAAATGTGTCCATTAGTGAATATTAATAATGTTTGATGTGTGCATGTATCAAATGGGATTATGGGTAGGATACATGATTGTCCATCATAAAAAGAAGATCCCATCAGTCATTAAATGGGTATACTGATCTTGACCAGTCGAGTAGTTGTATATGTGAATGCAGATTATAATAGAATATTATGGCATGGTTCCTTTCTTTAGTTAACTGTATATTATGAGACCAGTTAAACACATATTATGCTACTAGCCCTATAAGTTTGTGCACAAGTAAAGGAACTCTAAAACAAACAAGGAGCAGATTATCAGCAAAATGGCATTCAAGCACAGAACGTAATAGTGTCAATAACAATAATAAACTAATCTTTGCAGGTTCTCACTGCTGTCTAAGGCCTCAAGTTGAGTCATTTGTGTATCCAAATTCCAAAATAGATGTACAGTCATGGTTACCCAAGTACAGTGTTGTGCTCCTCTTCTGCACAAATGATTTAATTCTTTTGGGTATTGGATGAAGATCCCAGTCAAGGAGCTGCATATATTGTCGGGTAATTCCATGACCTGTTTGACTTTTTGACCAAAAGGGCATCAGTTGGTTAAGCAATGGAAGACTAAAATAGTGTAAAGAATATAAAAGAATAATCCTAAACCCTAATCACTTTCAAAATAATGCTTTAATAGTTTGAGAAAATAACATATAACTGCAAAAAATAATATAAAAGTTCATACACTTTTTATATATTAAATTAAAATATAATTCCTCGCTTGACATTTCCTGTTATCTTTTGGTCAAATTGGCTTTTTTGCTAAACTAGTGTTTTAACACAATATATTATTTATGAAACGTTAAACAAAGTATATATATACGGCAAATGTTTAAAACAGTTCCATCGTTTTTGCTCTTGGGATTAAGAATCACATATGATATAGTTAAATATTCAGGTTTGAATCAGTATATAGCTTTATAGGTCATCTGTATCCCAAATTCCAGTATACCCTTAAAAGACATCTCTATCCCACCCTTAAAAGCAAGTCTTATGTACAATAGTATAAGGAAACTTATTGCTGCAGTAAGGTTGTTTCAGATGTTTAAAATGCATTGATCGTGATGCTGTTCAGTTGGTATAGGAGCATGATATTTATTGTTATAGCCGTGGGGCAGCAGGGATATTGCCTCAGTTGTCTTGATGAACTGAGTGTATATGCAGTGTTCCATTGTTACTTCATGCAAAAATGTATGTCTAGGAAAATTTAGTTGAAACCCAGCTATACGGATATGAGTATAACCACTATCATTTCGTCTAGCTACCACAGGATGGAAAGACTCCTTGTATCTTCATTTCCTTTCATGAGTCCCTGTGCATGTTTCTACTAACAAATGTTTCTGTGTTACATTTTTGTACCTATTTGCTGACATTTTGATTCTGTTTTCCTGTTTAAAAGGTAATGATTTCAGCAAAGGATGAACCAGATGCGGAGCTACCTCCAGCTGTTGATGGGTTGCTTAGAGTTCATAAAAGGATAGCTGATGGTTTAGATGTTGAAACCGATCAGCCTCAACGAGTCACCGCTGGGCCCACAAGGCTACTGGTTCCAGCTTCCCAAGCTGGAAGCCTGATTGGCAAGCAAGGAGGAACTATTAAATCCATACAAGTCGCTTCAAATTGTGCTCTCCGAATTGTTGGTAACGTTTTACTTTTTGGCCCGTTATCAGTTATCCTTTTGTTATGGGAAGGTTTTACCATATCATGTTCTGCTTATATAATACAGATTTATGTTGTTCTTTTCAATTGTTTTAGTTAGTCAAGGACATATCCATAGTCTGCAATTAATTTCACTTGAAGTCTCCATGGCACATCAGCCATTTCACTAATATAGTATTTTTTTAATCACAGAGAATGTTCCTCCTGTGGCATTAAATGATGATAGAGTTGTTGAGATACAGGGTGAACCTCTTGATGTTCACAAAGCCGTGGAGCTGATTGCAAGTCATTTGAGAAAATTTCTTGTTGACCGCAGTGTTCTCCCTTTGTTTGAATCCCAGGCAAGTTGTATTCTGCTATGCAGCCTATTGATTCTGCGATGAAGTATTTGGTATCATAAAACATAAATTGCCTTCTTGACAGATGAAAGCGTATTATGTGCACAGAGAGCAACCTATGCCACCTCCGCAGCCATGGGGTCCCCCTCCACCCTCACCCTGGGGTCATCCACCAAACCTTCCTCCTGGTGTCCCAGGTTATATTGGGAATCCACAATACATGCCTCCACGACCACAAGACAACTATTATCCTCCTCCTGATATGCCCCCTGTAGAAAAGCAACCACACTATGGAATTTCTTCATATGGACGTGATGCACCTCCAAGTGCTCCCTCAGGAAATCAGCACCATGCACATGGGTCTTCTCAGGTTAGTTTCTACATATTGACCATTCTTGACATGATGAATTATTTGCATCCCTTTCTCGTGTTAAGTTGTAACTTTTTTCGGTAATTGTGATTTTACTCAGCAGGTGACACACAGCATGCAAGTTCCTCTTTCCTATGCAGATGCTGTGATTGGAGCAGCTGGTGCCAGCATCAGCTACATCCGCAGGCATAGTGGCGCAACCATAAGTATCCAAGAAGGTGCTCCTGGGGAGATGACAGTGGAGATAACAGGAAGTGCCTCACAAGTACAAACTGCACAGCAGCTGATCAAGGTATTTTTCTGTCTTAAATTGCATCAGTAATTTAGCTCACATGTGATATGACAA
This sequence comes from Panicum virgatum, assembly GCF_016808335.1. Lineage (NCBI taxonomy): Eukaryota > Viridiplantae > Streptophyta > Magnoliopsida > Poales > Poaceae > Panicum > Panicum virgatum. Next base: position 60,305,634 of record NC_053138.1, read on the forward strand.
TCAATTTCCTAACTTCTGATATTGTTGGCATTCACTCATCGATGCAACCTCACGAACCGGTCCTAGGTTGCTGGTCATTGATAATTTGATTTATACTGTCCGTACAGTTTCTGGGGTACACACACGACTGTTCCTTGAATACCTTTCATGAAGACTTCTATGAATAGGACCATATGTACCAGATGGTACACATAATTCAATGAGAAAAACTGATATCATGTCATGATATTTTGACTAATGTAGATGTCATTTTCCAAGTTAACCTTTGCTAATCTACGATCACATGCCACTGGCTGTCATTGTTGTCTAGTGTGGGTGTAGAGGCCGGAACATTTTTCCTTTATCTAAAAGAACAAAATATACAAGAACTATAGATGACCTTTTAATTTGGTTGACTTGTTCTCTGTCCATCGCACTCTGCAACTCATCTTTTCTGTGTAACTGAACAAGATACTCTTGCAGAATTTCATAGCTGAAGCTTCTCCCCAGGGGCCGCCAGCTCCTGCTGCACCCGCTCAATCAGTTGACACAGGCTACAGCTCTTCTTACCCACCATACCGCGGAGCATCATACGGATCTCCCCCAGGCAGCGCGGCTCCAGGCCCACACAATGGAGGAAGCTATGGCGCTGCACCGTATCCGCCGAGCTACGGATACTAGTCGGAGGGAAAACCTGGTTTCCTAGTTGCAGATCTTGGGGAAAGGGGGGCATTCTGGTTTTGTTTGCTAGTCGCCTAGTCTGTTCATCTGTTGAGAACTTGAGAGGTCGTTAGGGTTTCTGAACTAGCTTGTGGTGTTGTAAGCTGCTTTCTGTTCCAAAGCCGATTGTGTTATGCGCGCACGCTCTTTCTTTCCTCTGTGGTTGCGTGAACTTACCATTCCATATTCGCAAAAGGTAGCGGTCGTAGTATTCCAATGATATATTTCTTTCCTAGCTGTGGCATTGAAAGAAACACCTCATGTTGCTGGTGGTGTCACTACCTATCACAAGGACGGATATGCTCTGAACCTGACCGATTCGAGCACCCATGATGGCATATTGCCCTGGGAAGAGGAACAGAGAAGGATAAATCACAAGACCTCGTTGTCGAATCAACAAGAGCATCTTTGAACGGCAAAGGTAAAGCCAGCCCCAGCCCTACCTTTCCGTCATTTGGTCCGGAGACCTGACACCAAAATTAAGGATAGTCTGATTGAGGCTGCAGCTGGGGACTAGGGAAGAACAAGACGGAGATAGCCTAAGAAGCTCTCATGGTATCTAGTAGTTGATGTCAACTTAGAAATCTAGTTGGCATGCTCAGCTTGGAGACTAGCTACCGTAACTCAGATTGCAAATCTAGGGTCTCATTCAAAGGCCGTTTCGATTGAAATTTGGCTATCCAACGCGCAAGCAGATTTCGGTCATTTTTTATCCAGATTTTCTACAAGTTTGCACGCAAGGCTTGACTTGCGGGGAACTGCTACCGACCCCAATTGACTTTCTTCCAGTGGACTGTGGACCCGAAGTTTAGACTTAGGCGGCACGTTATGCGAAAACTTAAACCCAAAGGAGTAGGACTGCTAAGGACAAACGATAATTCTTTTTATGATCACTGCCCACTCCTCACTTAACTTGATGCATGCAAGACACAATAGAAATTATAGCGCGCCCTGGGTATTTGTTTCCTGCTTATACCCATTTTGTTTAAAGGTCACAGCAGGATATGCCAGACCTTGATCATTTTGTTTCCTGAAGAAATTATATATATGTGATGAAAGTACAGACACATACTTGAGTAGGTGTAGAAAAAAATACTTTATGCCAGACATCAAATGTTCTGTCAGACATATTTTGTTGAAAGGTCACAGCAGGATATGCAACCCTTGATCATTTTGTTTCCTGAATAAATCATGTATGTGATGAAAAGTACAGACAAATAGTGAAATAGGTGTAAAAGAAGACTTTATGCCAGACATCAAATGTTTTGTCAGACATAAGTAGCTGTCAATGGATCCCATTTCTCGACTGTGCATGCTGCTAGGATGTTCCAATCGACTAATCTTTTTTTTTTCCTTCGTTTTTCCTTGTCAGTGTCTTCATCATTAGCAAGCTAATGGCGACAGCCGACACATGGCTAGGTAGCCTGTTCGGTCCCTCAACAAGATCTATGATAAGAAAGGAATCAAAGTAAAACGAAGAAGAAGAAGCTGTATAGCTTGGACAATAAGATAGGAATTTCTAAGGATTTAAAAGCGTATAGAAAACATGGGATGGCCATAGACATGTTAAAAAAAATAGAAGGAAAACAAGATAAAGATGGTGTTATGTCTAGCTTGGACATCAGAATACTACAAAGCTGATGCCGGGCCATTGCTTGAAGCTAAATCTCCTTGACCTCAAAACACCAGCAGTACTATGTAACTTTAATTGCAGGTCTTGACACAAATCTCTCACCAAGATCCCACCTTAAATTCCTTGTACGAAATTGTTAGATCTCCCGGATTAAATCTGTACGGATGGGCCAGGAATTTGAGTGTGGTTGACCATGCAATAAATCATCGGTTGGTGACGCATTTTTGTCCAGTGAGCTGCTCCAATAATGGAGTGTGACTAGTTTGCCCCCTCAAGACAGCCAGGGGCTTTGCGCTCTATGATTATGTCCGGATGACTCCACCGTAGGCGTCAGCTAACGTGTTCAATTGTCAACCTCTTGTTGAGAGGTACCAAGCGAGGAACAAATATGGGACTGGAAAATTCTAATAATAAAATGTTTCATAAATACTTTTGCTATCATGGGCCCACAATTTTCTTGACAAAAATATGACCATGACTTCCACAAAACTGACAAACTTCTTCATGAAAAGGCTCCAGAAAAAAAAACATTTCTTTTTGTGTAAACCATGAAAGAGGTTTTAGTTAGAATCTCTGATATAATAATTTTATCTTTTTGACTCTAAAAAAAGATAAAATTGTTCGACTTTCAATCACCGTCTAGACCTGTCAAGAATGCAGATGGCACAAATCGATGCCGAAATCATTGACATAGAATGCTTTACACAAGGGCAACAGTACCAAGATGGCAAATCACACCAATAACTTGCACCTTTCATTCTCGAATGGTTACACCTGGAAAACTCATATGGTCCTAACTTGTCAGCAGTCAGTACAGACCACCTTTCATACTGGAATGTTACTTTTGTCAACAAAAGAGGTGATGATCTTTCGATAAAGCAAAAGCAACATACACAGGCAAGTCATCGCAAGTGAACTTGTGCACGCTAAAAGCCGATCCGGCCATCTTAATCCATCATTGCATAATGCTCAGTCGTTCACTTCTTTTCCTCAATCTTTGCTTTCAACCCCTTCAAACTCACTCGCAAAGCTCTCCGGTCGTTATCAAATGCCAGATTTCCCTTTCTTTCCTGCATCATCTTTCAATTATATGTGCCACAACTCACAAGATAGGTGAACAGCTTGAATGTCCCCACTATAGCATCTCTAACAACATGTAGCTCAGGAGGGGCCAAGCAGCTCATCAGATTCCCAAATAGCTCTATGTCGGTCACTGTGCATTCAAAGATCAGTAGATCAATGGACCGAGTTTCTACATGATGAACAGCTTGGCCATCCAAGCAAAGGCATGGCCTGCGCTTCATGTGTGGAGTGCTGAGTTTTACTGATTCTCTAGGTTTGGACAGACTGTGCTGGCGGTCGAGTATGGTTGTGCTCGCCTTCATAAGTCACAATTAGCATAGCTGGGTCATCTACGCAGCGCTCAACATGCTTCCTTGCCGGGCAGCCCCTGACACTGCTGCATTTGTAGTAACCCCTGCATTGGATTAATGTCATCAGCACGGAGAGTCTCATGCTGAGACAAAGAGAATATGTGAAATGGGTAAACAATCAGCACCATGTGCTTGCTTTCATGGTATAGCTACATTTTCCTATCATCTAGGGCAGACATTAAAGCTTGACATGGGGTAGGGGAATGAGCGCAATCAAGAGAATGATGTAGATAGGCTAACATGGCATTCAAATGCAAGTAGCAACTACTTTAGGTCCCCCGTGATAGATCCTTGCTTTGTCACAAAATGGGTACAAGAAAGAGCAGAACCCTGAGATAATCCACTAAGCTATATTTAATTGTGCTAGCGACTAAGTTATCAACAAGCATTGGTTGCAGAAGCACTTGGGAGTAAGGAAAAGGTAAAGTGGAGGGGATGATCCACCAAGCACCAACGATATTCTACAGAAAAAAGGAGCACCCTGAGAGCTTGATACAGATATGCCATCTCTCATGGTCCAAGGAGGAATGATGCATCAATCATTCTGACTGAAAACGATTTCATACACATTTTAATGTTAGTTGAATATTTCTTGTTCAGTTCCTACCTTGGGTGAGGGGAACCCTTAATCGGCTTCTGCCCATACTTCCGCCAAGAGTATTCATCTGGAGGTATATCAGCAATTTTATTGCTAATGGCTGGCACTTTTATCGATCTCTTAATTCGCAATTTCCTGCTGAAACGAGCGGTGTAATCAGATTGAGTTATACCCCACCCAACAAAAGATAAAGATAAGCGTAAAAATCATTAAATGAACACAACTTACCTCCTCTTTGAGCAATGGCACCTGCCGGTAGTGGCACACTTGCCTGTGCCATCCTGCCCCCTACCTGTGCACCTTCGCTTGGGCACACGGTTTGCATCAGCCGAGTCACTTGCTACTGGCGCACCAACCAAATGGAATGGCCGCTTTCCATCCAAGCTAGCCACACTCCCCTCCATACTCAAGGATGACATGAATGACCTCGCAGACGACATCGTCCCAGCACCACCACTGGGGCTAGGGCTATCAAACTTCAGACTGATCCCGCTATTGCTCCTCCTGAACATCTCAGCCTGCAGCTTCTGCCGCGAAGGCTGCTGGTGGAATGGGTACCGATGCGCGACGTTCCCAATCTGGAACTGCACCGACAATGGCTGGACCATCTTTGGAGCTCCAAACGGATGAGTGCCGCTCTTGCCGCTCGAACTAGCCAAATCCAGCCCTCGTGGGTCTGGCGCGCCACTAATCCGAGCACGCAATTGCGCATAGCTAGAAGACGGAGATGGAGCAGCAGCAGTGCTCGGCATAAGCTCCGACCGGGTATCGCTGCTGCTCCCCAAGAGGCTCTTCAGGGTGAAGAGCCCCGCAGGCCTGCCTCTCCTGGAGAATCTACCCCTAGCATGCCCGGTGCTACCGCCATTGCCGAGGAGGGCGGTCACCTTCCTAAACTTGGCGCAGGCTTCACCCATCACCGAAGCTACGCTCTTGAGCAGGGCCGGATCCTGCTGCTGGGACTGGGAGAGCAGGGTCAGCACCCGGTGGCAGCTCTCCACCGCGGCCCTGTTGGCCACCTCCACCTCCTCCATGGCTGAAGTGGAGAAGCAGCCGGAGAGGGGGTGAAAAGAAGCAATCCGTTCCCTGAACTCCAAGCTCCTCTCTTCCACCACCTCGGATGGAACCTCAGCTCCTTCCAATTCTCACGGACAGCAGCACCTGCACATCGGAATCAGGTAAAGGGCGCAAGATAAGCAGATCTCCTGGAATCTCACGGAACTGGGAACTTGTACAGGAAATCGCGGGTGGCCAAGAAGCCACCCATTTCAGGCGGATATAAGTGAGAAACGAAACAAAATCTCCGCCACATGGAAACAGTAGAGGACCCGGTTGCGCCAAGAACTAGATGCGCCAAAACATGGGCGCCCGGCCGAGGTTCCAGTTCCACCACGCACCGGCCGACAGGCGGCGGCTCAAGAACGCGCGGAGCAAATCCGGCTGCTCCAGGAATCACAGGCAGCGCGAAAGGCTCAGGCGGCGAGCTCACCTGCGCGAGGGAGATGGGAAAGACCGGGCTGTCGTAGGCGGCGGCGCGGTACATCCCTGGCCGCAGCAGGCCTGGCGAGGAGGGATCGAAGGGGGAGGAGGAGGAGGAGAAGCGGCGGCAGCAGCAGCGGCAGCAGCAGAAGAGAGAGGAATGGGGAGAGCGGGGGGCGGAGGTATATGAGGGCGAATTTGCCGGATTCGGAGGGGTGTTTTGGGAAAGCGTCGCTTTCGGTTGGGACCTGGAGTCAACAATGTCAAAGACAGAGGTCAGTGGTGCGCTGGGACGGTCTGAATCGAAAAAAAAATAAAGAAATACACCAGCATTATACTACTCCGGAGTACATACATGTGCCTCGGTGGTGGATGCAGGATGAGAGACAAAGGAGACTAAAACAATGGAGATATTAATTTGTGGAAAGATTTAATGGTGATTTTAAAGTTTTGCTATAGTAATTTACGTGTGCTTAGGGGCTCTTGCGGGGGCTGGAGCCCCCCACCCCCTGCATCCGCCGCTGGTGCTTTCTAAATATGGGTATTGTTTTTTTTTTTGAGAAAACCATGTAGTTGGGATTGCAAGAACACCGAAGAGGAACTAGAGAAGAAGGGAGACTTGACACGTTTGGAAAGAGCGCAACCGACGTGTTTTCTAAAGTGGCACGCTAACATTTTCCACGTGTCTTCCTGAGTCAAGGAGGATGCTTATATCTTTTTTTTGCGGAAGGGAATAGGAATATTTATCTGATATTTTTTTTATTTGACAATGTTAGTTGTGCGAGATCATCAGAGTATTTTTAGTTTCTGTAACATAGTTTAGTGATTTTGCAGCCCATGTTGATTGATGTATTTCAAGAATCGGTGGGGTGCGCTACAATTTGGTTGATGAGTGATAACAGGTCAAGGAGGCAAATATTAGGAGTGATATATATGACTAACAGTCAAATCATCATATAAAGTAGAATATTTTTTTTATTTCAAAACAAATTTAGTTTATTGCTAGAAATAATTAAAAAATTATTTCGCAACAAAAATTATTTTAGAATAAATTTAATTGAATTTACAAGTGGACGGACTTGTTGGGACGGTTTAGAAAAAAGCTCTACGTGACAAGTCTGGGCCAGGTCACGGGGCCGTAGACTGTTCAGGAATGACCTGTTGAAGAAACGGCCTGGCCGATTTTTTTTTCTTTTTATCCAGCTCTGGTTTATCCAGCTCTGATGACGAACCTGCTTTGGAGGTTAATTTTGGAATCATCTCTCTCTGTCACAGCACAGGAGGGCTGGGAGCAGGGGCGGAGCCAGGAATTTATTTTTTTCATTATTAGAGGGAGTCAATCATACTAATTTATATAAAAATTTAATCAAATTTCAAATTTACAATATAAATTTGGGAGCATTGGGGGCCAGGCCCCTGCCCCTGCCCCCAGCTACGCCCCTGGCTGGGAGAGACCGCCGCATGCAGCAGGCTTGTCCCGGTTTACGTTTCCACGGCGGCAGTGAGCCCGGACGGGTGGCTCTGTTTGACTGGTGTAGAAGTGTGGGCTGATTCCTCGGCGGTCGCCTGCCGGTCGGACAGCCCACCAGCCTGTGACTGAGCGCGCGCTCTCTCTCTCTTTCCCGCGCCAGTGATTATTTTTTCCTCTTTCAAATGCAGAAACATTTTTCGCTCAAAGAAATGCAGAAAACATTCCTGGTCTTTTTAAAAAAAGCATTCCCGGGTGTTTCTACCCCTACTCACTTTGGTTTCAATTGAAAAAACACCAGGCATGCATGTTCTCGTCAATGTATAGCCATTACCCATGAACAGGCTAAACAAAGCCGAGCCGAGTTGGTTTGCGTGCTCGGATTTAAACTTATTTATCATGTTGCTGCAAAAAAAAAACATAGCACGGCAATGATCATTCAGATAAACCTCTGAACTGTGTCGCTTTTCGTAAGATATCCATAAATATTAGTATATACTTCTACTAGTAAAATATTACAATGTAATGGTTTTTAGTTTTACACCATGAGAAGGACGCTACCGTTGTTTTTTTTTTCTTCTTCCCCCAATATGACACTACTTACAATACAGGTGGTGTTTAGCACATTTTTTTTCCTGAAAAACCTGAGGTGAAGGTTGCCATCTAAAAATTTCACTAAACTGATAAAAAAAACGAGGGGTACATGCATGTCTATTAGAAAAAACCTATCGGAGTGACAAGGCAGAGAATGAGGAATAAGTGTGCAGAGAAGAAGAATTATCAAAATTCTTCTACGACTTGATCACAATTCACACCAGGATAGCAAAGCCGGCAACACTCGCGTGCACTATAGAATTATCTAATTGTTCCTCGCAAAGAAAAAAGAATTATCTAATTGTTATGTTTTTTTTAATTATTTTGGCTTCCGGAGGATATTGGACGAATGGGTCATTTCGCTGGCGCGTTCGCCTACGGCCCAGTTTGGAGCGCAGTTGTGTTGGGCCGACCTGGGCCACACGAAAAGGCACCTGGCCGCCGCCGCCGCACAGCTCCACAACTTCCGCCGCTTGCTCCAATCCTCCGAGCGGGCGTTTCCCGCCCCGACCCAGCGCTTTCCCGTCCCCGATGGAACAAGAAGACGGATCGGCAGCTGCTGCGGCGGAGCAACCGGCAGGCGGAGCAGAGGAGCAACTCGCCGGAGATCTCCTCCACCACTTCGAGCGAGTCCTCTACTCCGACCCCCTCATGTATGTATCTTAACCACCCACCCACCCGGACAGGGCACTCTCGTCCTGCATTCCGCGCCTCCTCCCCCTCCGTCCACTTCGCCACGCTGGATCTTGGATGACATCTCCTGCCCCGCTTGTGCTCGGGCCGTGTTCGCAGCGATGAGGTGGGGTTCTTGCATCCCACGCAGTTCAACTCACTAGGCTGCGGCCAGGACGGCGATTCCGCACCCCAAGATTCGGAATTGCAGCGCAGGTACTTCTGGTGCCGAGACCACAAGCTTGCCATCTCTGCCGAGATCCTGCCCGAGCTCTACCGCGCCGCCCGCGATGCCTACTACAGCTCCAGAAACGCTCCACTACCACCGACTCATCTCATGAGCCACACCAAGGCGCTTCTCGTACTTTGCCCTGACCTGCTTACCGCATGGAACTCCAGGTTTGCATTTCTCACGGTTCATTGAATTGACTGCAAGAAGATAAGTGGGGGACATGACTCCTTTGATCTACTAATGGCTGTCTTCTTTCCTTCAGAAAGAGGGTTCTCTCGAAAGAATATGATTTCACAAAGCTCAAGGATGAGCTGCAACTGTGTGCGCTGATCCTTTCTTACTCACCAAAGAACGAGAGCACATGGAGCCATAGGTACACCTCTTGCACTTGTAAAAGAATTAAACCAGCGTGCCTGTGAAACTCTATCAGATAAAGGGCTACCCATCTATTTGGAGCTTGATTTCATTTGGCACCAAGTTTTTTTTAGAAAAAGGACAAGCTGGCCTCTATATCCATAAACTGGATATATATAGCCAATTTGGCACCAAGTTATTGTTCTGGATAACAATAAAATAACAGAGTTTCAAGTTTTCTTCTAAAACATGTAGCGTTTAAATTTACTGTTTCACGCAGGAGGTGGGTGTTAAAACAACTTGCAGAGCATCATCAAGATATGGCAGAGCTTGTAGAGAAGGAATCTGTACTAGTGAAAGAGCTAGCAGAGGTTATAACTTACAAATACTTGCTTATTCAAAATTTCAAACTGCCAACGGTGTCACCTTGTCTGAGCTCATCGTATTGTAATAGTCCATGTTGTTTGTTATGTAAAAGGTAAAAAGCCTTTTCTACACAAGTAGCTGCAGACAGTATGCTGGAAGATAAATTTTATGCCTTTTCCAGAGGTCAAAGATGAACTACCGTGCATGGAGACATCGCTGCTGGCTTATTCCTTACATGACAAGGAAACAGGTGCAGATAAATGATTCAGACTGAGTAAACATTCCTTTTCTCTCATTCTTAATATTGTGACTTCTTAGCACTACCATGAAGACCAAAGCTGTAAGCTTGGCAATCAGTCAATCACTTTTATGATGTTAATGAAACCTACAGAATGTCTCCTTGCCAGTTACCATGAAGAACATTTAATTCTGTTTCTGAAGGTGCTGGATGAACTGAAGAAGTCAACAAGATGGAGTGAGTTACATGTTGCTGACAACTGCTGCTTTCACTACCGCAGGGTTAGTAGGTTCCTTATCTGTGTGTTTAGTACTACACAATACTTAAAAAGAAAATTTGTTTGTTAGTTGATGGTTTTCATGTGGACCTGTAACATCTCTAGAGAGCCTGCACAATATGTTTGCAAATGAATCTGCAGAGCCTTTGAATGCACACCATGCTTTAGACTGGTTATTTTGAGCTTCGATTTGTTGACAACTTCCAATAGTATAGCACACATATCCTGTTTGCGAACCAGTCTGATTGATAGCATATGTATTTACACACATGCCTTTTTGTTGCATCCATGCAGTCCCTGCTTCTTGCACTACTAGACAGTCGCCTAGAGAACAGAGAGGATTCCCTGTGTTGGGAGTCAGAAACGTACCTGCTCTGGAAGGTATGATGAATTCCGTCAAAGCTAATTACTTTTTTGCTACAGTTATTTGTATTAGTTTCGGCTATCTTATCCTCGCATGTTATACAAAACAAAAAACTAAGGATGCACACGCACATTATTGTACTTTTACAACACCGGTTTCTCTTTAGGCCATGGTTAGTTGATACATGACCTATGACCATCTTGGTGCAATGTTAATTGTATATAATCTGACAGGAGGAGCTGAGGTGGAATGAGATGCTGATCAGACGCTACCAAGGGAGAGAGGTTTGGAAATTCTAACTTAACCTGCAGCTGTTCTTTCAATTGGTGATTGCAGTCGGTCTAGTGTGTCTTTTCTTATGCTAGTTGTGGTGCTGTATTGCTGCAGTCACTGTGGAACCACCGCCGGTTCCTTTCACTATGGTGGATACAGCAATTGCTTGCTGTTGAAGAAACCTGCTCCTCAATGACATCCCAGGTGGATCTGTTCATCACCCAAGAGATATGCCTGCTGTCAGAATGCTTGAATGACCCTGCAGATGAGTTCGAAGAGTCACATGCCCAAGGAGAGCTTTCAGCGCTCTACATTCTGTGGATATCAAAGGCAGCCAACCACCCCCTTTACCCAGCCTGCTTCTATAGCAACCATGTATTTGCTAGAATAGATTCATGTGCTGCGAAGGGTTTAACAGGGAAATTGTTGCGTGTTTTGTTGGATGCAGCAAGTTCCGGCTGTGAATGGGAAGCTGAAAGAGGGGCTACATTCCGTTTCCATTAGGGGGCTGAAGGACATGCTGGTAAGAGCCTGCCGACCGGAGAAGACGCGGCTGTGGATGAATGTGCTCAGCCTGGCTGATCCATCACAATGACGACATGACATTTCTTATTGACATTGAGGGTGTCTGCCTTGATTGTAGTTGTAACGAAACACATGAATTGTATTTTGTGACCAAACACACACGGCATGTGGATCTCCATTTGCCTCAGGTCCTCTGTAATTGCAAACCAGACTAAACAGGGGGTTGGGATTGCCGGCAACCCGTTACAGGCAAATAGGTAGTGTAATGTTAAGCTCAGAACAATGTTGCTTATCTCCCCCACCTTTGACTTCACTTTGGAGGAACAAAATGGGCATCGAACTGTGACATATAGCAAGGCAAAATTGGGCATTTAAAAAAACAAATAAAATTAACAATTAACAAACAAATTGCAGTGGGAACATGAGAAGCATGTCATGCTTCATATGGTACGTTTTAGACTTCATATGCCATGCTTCATATGCTTCAAACATAGTTCTCGATCACTTTTTGACAAACCATCTATCCTCCACAACAATGCCAGTAGTGCTACAAGAATTCACAAGTTTTTCTCTACGGCTTAAATTTGACAGAAAAGAGAGATTGCTCTATTGTTTTTCTGAGAAACCCCGCAGGCTTTTGAATGGTAGGAAATTTTGCTCACGTGGTAAGTCTATCCTACATGGAAAGCCAAGGGAACTTTTTTTTTCACAATTTTCTCTAAGCATTATTAAGAATTACTTTCCACCAAATATTAAATTTTATTATTTTGTTACTCTCACCATTAATCAAATACATTGCAATTCATTGAATGAAGAACCAATCTTCTCCCTATTAGCATTTACAACACTTGCTTATACGGTAGCTAAATAAGTGAACAAATCTCCCTATCATGAACAGATCTCTACCAATCATTTTAGCAGAAACGTAGCCTAACAGTTATATCCCTCTGTGCGTCAACACCATTGCGTTTGGTTCTTGTGCATACGATGTGCTGATTTTGCATGGGCGCCACCTGTGCCCTCGGTCCGTGGGCATTCGGCTCTTTGGTTCGTTTCTCGATTTTTAAAGAAATTCGGTACCTAAAAAATAGAAACTGATCGGTTCCAAAAAAATTTTGAGAACTGAGTATTTCGGTTCTAACCGAACTAACTGAACTTTTTTTTACCAGGAGCTAAGATAATAAGGAAAATATACATGTTATATATATAGAAAATTTAGACAATACTTCATCTGCTTTAGAGCATAATAATTGAGAAGGGAACAATAACGATATAGTAACAAAAATACATAGCAATTGAAGTATGATACATCACATATAAACTAAATATATTTATGTAATTCAGTTCTTTCGGTTAATTAAGTTACTTGAGAGTAGGAACCAAACTTTTTTTCGGTTATTTCGGTTCCATGTTTTCTGGAACCGAATAGGGAACTGATTTTTTCGGTTTTGGTTATTTCGGTAAGGAGAACATGACATTTATTCAGGCAGCTTGGTAGCACGTAGCACTAGATGTAGCTGCCGGTCAGGAGAATGTGACGTTTATTCAAGCAGCTTGGTAGCACTAGATGTAGATGCCGGTCAGTTTGGTTGTCCAAAGCATCAACTTGTGTTCTGATCGGATAGCTAGGATCGTCCTGCTCATCACAGAACCCGTGTGGACGGTTGCTGGTATATGGTATGCAGAAAAGATACCTGGGGCGGCACCTCTCCATCCAGTTTCTTGCTCACTACACCTGTGTATCCGGTATGGGGAGCAAAGACAGATTGGAGAGAAAAGAAAGAGGTCATTAAGAAAATTAGAGCACAATGTTAGGAAATTATAGTCTTTCAAAAATTATGCATAAAAAGGACTGAAAATTTATTCACAAGTTTTTGCATAAAAAGTAATTGATATATTAAAATTCACAGTTTGGAGAATTTGACTCCGTTCGCCAAACACAATACGCTCTTGATTAATTATGTACTCCCTCCATCCCAAAATCACAATTCATTTTGATTTTTTAAAATTTTTAATTTAGATATATAGTTTTTGCTATATATCTCTGTATATCTTGATACATATATGCTTCTAGAAAAGTGAAAATAAATGGTAATTTGGACGGAATTAGTATTATATTTGCACATCCTCTCTGATGCGCTGGTTTGGGATCGGATGGAGATGGCCATGCATGCATGTTCATTACACACGAAGCCGTGTGGACGGCCCCCGGTATTACAAGGTAGCCAACCAGCATGGTACGTGCTCACAAAATAAGCTAAGATACCTGGGGCGCGATACCTCTCTCCCATCCCAGTTTCTGTCTCTCCTCACAGAAATACCTGGACAGACGATACCTCTCCCAGTTTCCGGTATGAAAGAAGCAGCAGCTGTATACAAAATGGTAGCTAGAGCAGCTAGCTACCAGCCTAGTACTAGCTAGATAGCAGGGGCAAATTTTGGCTAGCTAGGACGATGACGACAAAACCCCTGGAAAGGAGGCATGTACATGATTTGTGTGCGGACTCGAGAGATGTGGAGGCATCGTCGTCGTCTTCTTCACTCTGTTGATGGATGTATGCAGCGTGGAAACTTCAAACTGCTGCTATACAATGCAAGTGCCGGGGCACAACCCCGCACAGGGGCGGCCGTGCTTATCTCCGCATGCACCGTCGCTGAATATTCTCTCTCTCTCTCTCTCTCTCTCTCTCTCTCTCTCTCTCTCTCTCTCTCTCTCTCTCTCTCTCTCTCTCTCTCTGCTGCGGCAAACGTGTCATCTGGTCTGGTTATCATCATCCGGTAAATTAGGACTGATTTATTTCAATGGTTTCTGAATGACGCGCTCATGCATGTAGAAGGTCCATGAGAGACTTCGATCTCTACCGTCTACCCCATGAATAAGTAGGAACTCCTCCCGATCCCTAGTTTATATAGAACATCTATCAGTACAGTAGTCTCCAATATTTCATTTTTTACTAAGGACGACGATAACTATGACAATATTTTTATTTTAAAACGAAAGAGTTGCATATTATAAAAGTCTTTCATGGTATATCTGGTACGGTACTGTCAAACTCATATAATCAATTAATATAACTAGTCTATCAACCCGTATTCCCGCGCGAAAGGGCCTGTAGTTAGTGGTTACAAGAGCCTCGGTAGCACCTGAGGTGGCGACATTCCCGTTGACAGCGAGGCGCCTGTGGTGACTTCGTCAATCTCAAGGATTTGCCGGTGCCGACTCAGTCTTCGAAGATGCTCATAGGGGTAGCATTTGCGTACGTGTGTTCATAGGGATGTGAGTGTGCATGTGTTGTGAGTGTCGAAGTTGTACTGTGTGATCTAAAAAAAACTCGTGTACCCGCACAGGCCAATTAGAAATAATATAAAAATAAGACTTATAGCTAATAATTATAATTATCTATCTCACATCATCTTTCATCTATTGAATATTCTAACACATATTCTAAAACATATATTTATCATATTAAGTTGCAATAGATTTCTTTCCATCACACCTCCATGTATGTTTGAGATATGTTTAATTGAACCATTTGTTTGTGAATGGTTATTCTTATTTATTTCATCACATATCGTGGTTAGTATTTTTTACACAAATAATAACATAAATAATATATTAATAATGATAGAAATAGTAATTTATATTTGGTGTACTTTTATATTTTTTATAATTATATAATTTAGATTCAGATTTAGGGGTTACTTTAAATTTTAATAATGATATAATTGGATAATTTATATGCAAATTTATGGGGTTATTTGCATTAATTTTATAATAGCATAGGTAGGTAATTTACACAATAATTAGGGGATTACTTTATAGAGGTGGGTAATTTAGATATACATTTATGAGTTATTTTAGTCTATTTTCATAATAGCGGAGATGGTAATTTATTAAAAAATATAACAGATCCAATGAGTATTATGATTAGAGTTGTCGTATTAATGGCTAGATATTTCTGATTTTTGTTCTCTTTTCTTTTAGAGTAACCACCTAGGATCCTACATATAAAGAGAGGTACGCAGCTGTGTACGACCTCGCTGTGCGAATTGCACAAGCTGCCCAAATCTAAGAACCAAACAAGTGAGTGCTCTCACAGCAGCTTGCTAGCTAATAAGTAAGGATGAGGGATATGAGGAACTACCCATCAGCAGGAGGCCATGCTGCAGATCCATGGTGCTACGGCCCCGGCGACGCCGACGCTGCCGCCGCCGCCGGCCGCGACACCACGGGCTTCCCCCTCGACATGATCGCGGACTACTCCACGTACGTCGTCGTCGCAGGCCGTGACGACTGATCATCTTCGATCGTCACTCATGTAGCTAGATTATACACGCTCTTGCGTCGACGTACGTGAGTGCATGCATGTATTTCCATGCACGTACGGCATGATGATGTATCATCGTATGTTTTTCACTGACTCGATGATCGCGTACAGGGATGATCTCTTCGAGCTGGTGCGGGAACAAGAACAAGGAGGAGGAGACGGCGGCGCACCGGGGTTGAGGTCGACGACGATGCGGCCAGTCGCCGCCGAGTCCTGCCTCTGGTCGCCGCCGCCGCCCGAGGTGCGGTTCGAACCGCCGTCGGAGGCCCAGATGGCGGCGTGGCTCCGCACGATCGTCAGGGGCGAGGAGCTCGCCGTCAACGACGACGGCGGTGGCCGGGATGTGCCGGCGGAGAAGGGGTCCAGCGATAATGCGTCGACGTCGACGACGGACTCGAAAGAAAAGCATCCGGCGGTGACGGAAGGGATGCAGGTACCTGCGTGTGCATCTGTATATATATATACATGCATGCTGTTCTTGTTGATATTAAATTAGTTGCTTGCAATTGTGTGATCTCTTTTGGCAACTATATATGGTTTTCAAGAAATCAAATTAAAAAAACACTATTTTTTTGTTGGCTTGGGTGGTTTTCGAAAGTTTCCCTTATTATAAACGCCACGCCGAATTAAAACATGTGCAAGGTTTCAAATTCAAATTTTTTGAATCGTTCCTTCCAATATTATATTCTATATCGTTCTAGCGCTTGAGCGACCCTAGCTCTGCCACACGGCTTGCTGGGGGCAAGCTAGACATCTACCATGCCATGCCCGATCGAGGCTTGAAAAAAAAAGACACATCTATCATGTAAAATAGCATTTTAATCTTGTTATAATATATGTAACTAACATCGATAATGATGAAGATTCAGTTCGTGTCAACATATACATGCCCCGGTTGGCTGGCGGGCTGTCAGCGCCGGCTGGCTGGTTGGCTCGCAGGGCAGCGGTCACAGTTGGTCCGATAAAATCGGCAGCGGTCACGGCTGGTCACTGCTAGGAGTGGTAAAAGGCCGTCAAATTTAGTCTAGATAATCTAAAGGTCGGATCTTAAAAGGGTTAGGCTCTAATTCTATACAATTTTAACCTAAAAATTTAATGACTAAGTTGGAATATGAAGTGACCACTAAACTCGTAGCCCATTACCACCCCTAGTCACTGCGGGCTGACTAGCTGACCAGCCAGCCGAACAGACCAATAGAGGTCAGGCTCTCGAAAATTGTACTATATCTATGCAGGCCGGGCCGTCAAAATGGGTTGATATTTTCTGGTACCTCACATGATCTGTTCGCCATCACTAGAACTTTCCTCTATTCATTGCATTGTTTAATCACTACTATAATCCATACCTTTAGCTAGATTATATATATTCAGTTCCCCGGTGTTTGGAGGGTGATCATTCATTCAGACTGAGGACACGACAAATGTGTCCACGTGACCACACCAGGAATAAGGATAATACATCCCATGCATGAGCACAGATAAATATCTACATGTATATGCCCATATATATGGGAGAGTTCAGGCCCGGCCATGCATGTACTCTGATCACCCGGGCCGACCGGCCCGGCCCAAATCTGTGTGTGGGGGGGAGGGGGGGGTATACATGTAAATATGTAATGCATATGCTAAGGGCTAAACCAGGTATTAAAATCAACCCAACTACTATATACAACCTGACTCGACTTCAGGTAATTGTTCAAAAAATTTATAAAAAAGAAAGTCAAGCTTGAGAAATTAAAGTGTTTGTCGTTAATAGTTTAATTTGTATATATGGTATAATTTTTATTGGTATGTATACCACTGTTTTCGCTGGCGATGAACCGTCTTTGGATTTATGTAAGTGTTTAGCAGTAACATCTTTTTATAATAAACTAGAATTGTTTTGTAATTGAAGATAACTAGCTTAATTATGTTTATGTTAGTAGAGCCCTTCGACTCAGGGCCGGCCGTCGTGGGAGAGTTGAGAGAGAAAGAGAAAACAATTAGCAACTTCAATTGAGTGTTTACCCCTTTTTTTTGCCTTGGCCTCGGATTATAGGAGATGAGACAGCCGTCGGCAGGAGGATCTTCAAGGAGGTCTCACTATGGAGAAGCGCACAACCTGACAGAGAAGGCACGCGCAACCTCTTGCTTAATTACATGATTAATAATTAAGGGGCTTATTATTACAGTGTTAGCCGTCTTTAATTATGCTAGCTAATTAGTTGCGGTAATAAAGTCATAATAATCTGCTTGCAGAGACGAAGGCACAAGATAAACGAGCGGCTCAAGACCCTGCAGCAACTCGTCCCCGGATGCGACGACAAGGTGAGATCATCAAACCTGAGTTTGCAACCGATATGATGTGCATCTGGATAAATTTACTGAACTGAAGAATTTGTCGTCCCCTCGTTGGCGTGCATGGCATCATGTGCAGGCGATGCATATCTCATCGTTCTGTTTCGATTTTTATATTCATCTCGTGATCAAGAGATTGCAGAATATACATGCATATTCATATATAAAACATTCTCATGTATAATCCGCCTGACTAGTGACTACACATGCATTGTTCAGTGTTGTCTTCTGAGTTCTGACATCATGGAGATCGTCGGCTTCTTTTCTGTGTGCAATTTTCAGTCCAACCAGGCCTCGACGCTGGACCAGACCATCCAGTACCTGAAATCGCTGCAGCACCATGTCCAGGCGATGTCCATCGGCCCTGCCCGTCCGGCGGCGGCGGCGGTCCCTGTCGTGCCACCGCAGTACGCGCCTCCGGGGGCGCCGCCGGTGATGCCAGCAGCTCCGGTGGTCCTCGCCGCCTCCGCTCAGACGACGATGGTTCCCTTCGGTGCCATGCTTCAGACGATGCCACACTACCCTGCTGCCGTGCCGGTGATGATGCCTGCACCCGCGGCGCCCCTGTCGTACTCGTACCCGGCGG
This sequence comes from Panicum virgatum, assembly GCF_016808335.1. Classification (NCBI taxonomy): domain Eukaryota; kingdom Viridiplantae; phylum Streptophyta; class Magnoliopsida; order Poales; family Poaceae; genus Panicum; species Panicum virgatum. Next base: position 60,324,087 of record NC_053138.1, read on the forward strand.
CGCCTCCTCCGAGGGCGGCGGCGGTAGCGCCGGGAGGTGCCGGGTCGTCGTCTGCCAGCCATCGACATGGCTCAAGCAGCAGAAAGGGAAAGGGCGGTAGGAGCCTGCGCCATAAACACTGAACTTGACCGCGTACCAGGTTTCTTCTGCTGAGAAAGTAACAAAAATTGCTGTGATTTTGGACACAGGGAAATTCACAGAATTTAGACGGGAGCACTAGAATCTAGATGGAATTGTGAAGAGAATATCACAGAAAGTAACAAGCTAGCTTGCGGCTGTTCTTGGCAATATTCCACCTTGAACTTGGAACCACAAAAAATATCTCGGCACCGGCCTTTGGATATCTTTTATATAACTAGAGGTTTCTAGCTAGCCCCAGTAGCAGCTTGCGATAGCCTAGTATGTTGCTTTACTTGATTTGTGAATAATTTTCAACTTGTTCTGAAACAACTTCGAATTAAACTTTGAAATCAATTAGATCAAGAAAAACATCCCGGCTAGTGCTATCCAGATTGATTGGAAAAGTTTTCAGTTGGCAAACATTAAGATTTGTGGCAATTGGACAAAGCGGAATAAAGGTTTGCTTCACTACTATGCCCCTACACTAGAATTTGTACTCCATATTATATTCCCAAAGCATCGGAACTTCGGAAGTCCATATCTGACTGACTCGGCGTACCCATATTCCCCTGTTGGATTGTGTCATCTTATCACAAAATTCACAATACCCTCCTACAATTACTTGAGTTTTGGGGTATATGAAATTGAACTCAGCTTCAATTTGACTAGAAATCTCTCTATAGTATTTTCAAAAAAAAATCTCTCTATATATCAACCAATGCAAATTCCTTACTCGGTGACCATCAAGAATTATCGATAGATCTTGTGGTTTGCTTTTCAGATCATTTATTTCCATATTATAAAACTTCAAATTTCGTAGTGCCGGTTGCGGTAACTAAGGCTCTTATCACCTGGTATCGAAGGTCCTTTCTCTAGTAGCGTAGATTGTGTCCAGTGGTGATGAGAATTGATTAACCCTAATTTTCTAGTTAGCAAAAGGTAAAAAAAGGCTAAGAAACTCGGGTCACTAACTTAATACCCTAGCATTGTTAGACTAAAACAAATCTAACCATATTGGAGAACAAAACAATCAAAACCCAAAACCAGACATGCAAATAATAAGAAGAACGAAGTGATGGAACGAGATTGCCAACATAACACTAAGTCTTATTCTCACTAAATAAAATGTATTTACACGATGCCAATAGAAACATCTATACCAAGATTTTTCACTGCAGAACCGGGGGCTTCCTATCTATTTTGGGGAAGATAGATAAGTCATCCATATTTAAACCTCAATTTCGTCCAATTATCCTGTCTAAACTTTTGTGAGCATGTTCAACATTTTAATACAATTAATCCAACATTTTTATTAAATTGGTTCAACATTTGATAGTTATAATGTTGAAATTGCGTACAGACGGAATCTTGAAATTGAAAGCAAATATTAAAAAGTTGAATTCGAAATGTTGAACGACGACCCGACAACTTCTTCTACGACGAGGTGGTGGCGTGGGGCGTGGGCGATGGTGGCACGGGCAGCAGAGCCAGGGGCGCGCCGGCGTGGCGTAGGCAGGGGTGCGGGCGATGGAGCAGGAGCGGCGCAAGGAGCGTGCGACGGCGCGGCGCAGGCAGGGGTGCATGCGGGCGACGAAGCCAACAGCGATGGCGGCAACAGCACGGTGGCGCAGCGGTGGAGCGGGTGGCGGCAGCACAGGGCATGGACGGCCGGCGGCAGCAGCCAGAACTGTGATTGTTTGCACAAATTTTAAACACTGGAAGATGTGGAAGCTAAAATCTACCAAAAATATGATGATAATCGAGTAAATTTTGTATCTGTAACACTCGAATTTTGAACCAATAGAAAATTGCCATGTAGCATGGATATGATATGAAAATTGGGTGACAACACAAAGAAAATCAATCGATTTTCCAAGCAACAAGGAACATACAAAATCAATTGAAAATATACTATATGGCAACAATTTAGCGCCGGACAGCACCACATAAAATTCCGAGTGAGACCTCTAAAAACACAATCAGCACAGACACAACAACAGTTATACGAGGAGGCAGCGGTTGTGACGTAAAATGGGTCTACGTTGTTGCGTCGGTCAGACAGGTGCTGATCTCTTTGGAATTTGCTGCCAAAATCGCATGCCCCGGCGGTGCTGCATACAGACTTGATCATGTGTGGGGTCGATCCTCGCGACTGATCGCTAGAGGAATCCATCAAACCATGCTTATGGCTCGGGTAAAACGGCCCAAAAGCTAACAGAAAAAAAAAACACTCGAGTTATCAAATACGAATACCGTCTTACATTTATTCTACTCTTTCACGCTTTTGAATGAATAAATTGATACCTAGGCAAATTCTATGATGTGATGTGTGCCTAGCACGAGCGGATCCAGGGTCAAGCTTGAACACCCATCAAAACAAATTACAGACTAAAAGACAAAAGAAGCGCATATATGCTATTGGGCTGTATTGACTAATGGGCCGGAAATAACTAGAAGAAACGGGCTCAAGCTGCTCATGCATACATCGTCTCCGGACAGCGGTCGAGTGACGAGCTGGACTGTAAAACGAGTGAGAGACAAAATAGAAAATTATTCCGGCGAAGAACCGGCCAGCTTGGTCCCTCCTTTTTAGTTCCACATCGAAAAAAGTTTTTTTTGCCTTCTTGAATTTTGGGCGAGTCCGCTTTTCCTCCCTGAATTTTGAAACTGGCCGACCAACCTCCTCGGACTCCTGAAACCGGTCACAGGACCTCCTTGAGCAGGTTTAAGGGCGGTTTTACTATTTTTCTTTTATGTTTATTTTAACTAAATCTTTAAAAAATTATAAAATAGAAAATCTAATTTTATTAGACTCCACATGAGTAAATATACACAGTGAGCATATTATATGGTATACTTTAGTATAAATTTTTTGCTATATATTTAGATATATACTTTTATGTAATTAATTTATAGCTATAGTTTTCATCGTATAATTATGATGAAATTTTTATGGCAGACTAATCATTATATGATTGAGCTGTAGTAAAAATTTTATAATTATTGGGTAATGTTTGACTGATCTATAGATTTATCTATATAAACTAGATAAATCTATAGAAAAATCTAGACGAATCTATAGATAAACCTAGATAAATCTATAACTCAGTCATACATGATCCAATAATCATAAAATTTTTACTGCAGCTCAATCATATAATGATTAGCCCACTATAAAAATTTCACAATAATTGGATGACGGAAACTGTAGCTATAAATTAATTATAGAAAAGTATATATCTAAAGATATAGTAAAAAATTATATTAAAGTATATCATATAATATGTTCACTGCATATATCTACTCATGTGGAGTTCAACAAAATTGGATTTTCTATTTTATGATTTTTTGTTATTTACTATGATTTTCAAAGATTTAGTTAAAATAAACATAAAATAAAAATAGTAAAACCGCCCTTAAACCCGCTCAAGGAGGTCGTGTGACTGGTTTCGGGAGTTCGAGGAGGCTGGTCAGTCGGTTTTAAAGTCCAGAGAGAAAAAGCGGACTCGGCCCAAAGTTCAGAGATGCAAAATGGACTTTTTCCTTCCACATCTGCCTGTCGGGCCTCACGTCCTGACCTCCTGGGCCACACGCCAGGACGCCACCTGGGCCGCAGCCCACCGCAGTTGTACGGCTCCTCGTGCATGCACCATGCACGTGCATGAGGCCACGAACAAACCTAAAACCACTACGGCAGTGGAAGTCTGTACGCTGCTGAATTGCTAATCGCCTGCACCCACATTCGGTGGTTTTACATTATATTTTACGGATAGCGTTTATTATACACTCATCAGTAAAATTATTGACCGAAGATTACCAAACGGAAGTTGCCGTAGTACTGAATCACGTCTGGTGTAAAAGTGGTGTTCATGATCAGTAATCGCGCGCAGTTATTACCGAAAATTTGTTGGATGTAGCTGCAACTAGTGTCTGTGTGTATATATGCGCATATGGCGAGATTTAAATTTAATCGGCTACTCCGTCTGCTGGCTGATCCTGTTGCTGCTGCTGCATGATGCCCTTACCCCAAGTCCCCAACGCAGGTGGTGCTGCTACCGCTGCCGCGGATCCTGCGCCACGGCCCACAGGCACCCACCGGCGAGTGCGCCATGACTGCAGTGTGAGGTGAGAGCGGCGTGGCCGCGAACGCCCAAGAACTTGGCGTACCCTCTCACCACAGAACCCCCGGAGCGAAGGCGGCGGGCGGCGGAAGAGGAAGCGCCCCGGCGAGACGGCTGGCGGTGGCGGCGGCGGCAGGTAGTACGGCGGCGGCATGACGAAGGGGTAAAGTGCAGCTGATGCCGGCTTGATTCTGCACCAGAAGGACATTGCCTGCATGCACGCGCGCATCAGTTTTTAGCTGCGTCCCGTGACTGACGAAAAGTATAGATCGACCTGGATTTGCTGCTGCAGCGACTTCATGTACCTGATGGTCTGTTCCAGAGTTGAGGGTCTGGTTGCTCTGAAATGCCACGTCATCCTTATGTCAGATAGACAATAATGAAAATTAATCTCATGGTTAAGTTACAAAATTAGCTGAAAATTAAGAATGAATAGACTCGAGCAATTGTGTTGGGAGTTAGTGTTGAAGTGTCCATTATTTAATTTTCATGGTAGATGTAAAGCCCGGGGTGTTTTTTGACCTTATTGTCGCATCCTGGAACGAGCTGCTGCAGGGTCTTGAACTTCTCATTGATCTTCCGCCTTCGTCTCTGCAAACGGAACATATACATACATATGCATGGTAACAGTATACACAGAAAACATGGGTGCCGCAATTATCTCAGGAACTCATTTATACATGTAGTATATATGCATAAGTACTCCAGCATCTATCATATGATATGCTATCCAGCACTACCTTCCCTGTGAGTCTGTGTTTCTGGGTGGTGAGACTTCCTACCTCCTCTTTGTTTCCCCCTCTCACTGCAGTTGCTTATTACTGTGTCCTGCCAGATTAAATTACAAGAAAATGTCAATAATATTGTGCATGCCTTGGGGTTCTTTATTACCACTTTCTTAGGTAGGTGTGCATGCCCAGGTGAGGCAAGAAAATATTGTGTGATTTTTAGTGCCTCCCGCACATGAATTTCCATTCTTAATTTTATATCTCTTGCCGTATTATTTATGTTTAAATTGAATTGAAGCGATTTATCAATAGTTTGAAATCCTAAATATGTTTTGGCTCCAGGATTCAGATAGATTTTCACGTTAACTTAATTTTCAAATGGATGGTGAATATATCTCCATGCCATCTGGCGCTACCTGTGTATTTATATTTTGACAGCACGTCAAATAAATGAAATATCTTATATTAATCAATAGTATCATAACTACAAAATATTTTCTGCTATATATATACTTGTGCTTTATAGCATCAGCGAAAGTTTTGTATGTTTAATTTTTGGACCTTTTTATCTGCGAAATTAAATTTAGCTAACTGGAGAAGTGATGATACGCGTACGTGTACACAGACGACTGAGCAAAAGTTAGCAAGAGAAGTAGAAGTGATCCATTGCAGGTTGGCATAGTAGTATAGTACATACCTCGGTGCACTTCACTTGCGTTATCTTTGTCGCCGCCTCCTTCGCCGTCGGCACTAGCTGATGATCATCCTCCGCACGGCCGGCGGCCACGTCGTCGCCACTACCTGCAGGCTGCTTGTCGTCGTCCAGGCGGCCGGCGACAGCAGGTTCGACGTCGCCGCGGACAATTGCGAAGAGTCACGCCGCCATCTCGTCCTCGCATGGTGGCTGACCAGCAGGAGGCGACGGCGTCGACGACGAGGAGGGGAGGCTGCTTCCGGCAGCGGCCTGCGTCGTCTCCGTCCTGCAGCTGCGGCCGGCAGGTCCGCCGCCTTGCCACACCAACTCAAAGAGATCGCCACTGCCACTGCAACAACGACGTACGCGCCCAGTGATAATGAATGCTAGTTATACTCTTTTGCATTGATCTCGTGCTCTTAGCTTATTCCATGCATATGCATGAACATGCACGTTGATGGGAGCTACATTCAGGCAAGAACATTCAGCTAGGTCACGTACGAGGAGTGGAGATCCCCGAAGAACATCTCGAGGAATCCTGCACCGCCGCCGCCGCCATCATCTGCAGCAGCACCAGCGGCTTCGCCGCCGTTGTACGCCAAGCTGGACCTGCATCTTGGCTGCTCGTTATCATCTCCATGTGCGTGGACTCAACACATTCTTATCTCACTTTCCCCTTCCTAATCTACCAGCATGTGTACGACGCTGTGCAGTGCCTGCGTGCGCACTGATTATATATATAGTGAGTGTGAGTGAGTGAGTGAGTGAGTGATGAGCATGCATGGCGTGTCGTAGGAGGAGGAAGTCGGCCACGCGCACATGATTATTTGATGCATCCATAAAGTAGCAGCAGCAGATTGTTGAAAGGTCGTCGACGCCACGGGCGTCCACTCGATCCATGGAGGGGATCGTCAGCTAGTTGGAATAGCATTGGAAATACTCCTAGTCCTAGAAAGCTAGATGCCATGGAGAACAGTAGCTAGCTAGGTACGCAACAGAGAAGACGGCGGCGGCATCGTATCGCAGCACACGCATACGATCTTGTCCGTTCGATCGACCCAAATTAAATCATATCCGATCCGATCCGCGTGTGTGTGACTGTACGGAGAAGCTGCATGTGGATCCAAAGCAGATGGGTCGATCGCGACAGGTGGCAGCGTGCATGCGTGTGTTCACTGGCCGACCACGACAGGTGTGGGCGCGGAGCTGGACAGAGCGCGAGCGAGGCAGCCCCCGGTATCCGCCGTGCTTGCTGCGAGCGAGCCCCAGCAACCGCCGGCGTCGCCCATCCTCTCGCTCGCAGCAGATCGATCCGCCGCCTCAGGATTTCCTCTCTCCGGCCGGCGGATCCCAACAAACAGAGCGACGGCGGCGCGGCCGGATGCGTGTTTGCTAGCTCCTAGCTAGAATGAATTAACCAGCAGAGACGCTAGCTGGCTAGTTCAAGGGGAAAAAAAGAGCAATGATGATGTCTAGGCGTACGTAGCCTCAGTATTTTTGGGCTGGCAAGTTTTCGGCATCACACATCTAGGGTGCTCGCTTCGGCCGACCTGAAGAAAAGATGTGTAAATTCCAAAAGTCAAAAAAACAAAGCTTTTCAAAAAATTCAGAAAAACAAATCTGATCAAGGCAGCTGAGCAATGTTTCGACGCAATAACCACAGTTAATGTGTAGTTTACTGGTTTACAGTTAAAATTTCTATGTCACGTACTAGATCTCTGTAAAAAAAACTTTGCCACTAGAAAGAATATTGAGGTCATGAGACATGTGTATTAGGCCAGTCTCAGTGGGGGTTTCATAGAGAGTTTCATGACATTAAATATCATCAATTTTGCTGACGTGGTAAGGAGAGAGAAGGTAGGAGTTTCATGGGATATGAGGAGAGTTTCGTCACCATGAAACTCATCTGGCATGGTTACCTAGTTCCTAATCTAGGTATCTGTGCCCATAAAACTCCCACCGAGACCGGCCTTATTGCATTTTAGGGATGGGTGGATTTTCAAGATGAGAGGCCGATGAGATAATGCTATAGCAAGTGTAATATATTATAAAAATATTTTTTTGGTGAATTTAAAATTGCAGATCTTCCTATAAATACGAGCCTTTAGATATTGATGATCAAAGCTACTCGTAGGGTTCAGTTAAGCTCTGTTTGGCATAAACATTTGTTAAGCTCTGTTTGTATGAGATGCCATTTTTCAATGAAAAATAATAGGTGATGAGCCGGAGTCATCTTGGAGGAGCCACACGAGCTTTTATTTTGAAGCCCCTCATGAGGAGTCCTGCCAAACACCAGATATTATTGCTCTTAATGTACATACTTGTCAGTGTCCTGACCGGGGGTCCGGATCCCAACTAGTAAATGTTGTGTGTTTCCTCGTCTCAGATGTTGATGCAAGAGGCAACACAGTAATGTACGGGTTTATCCTGGTTCCGGCCATGGGGCCGTACGTCCAGCAAAAGGGTGTGCGAGGGCACTGTATTATCTTGCACCGGAGGTGCCTGTAGTAGGGGGATACAGGCGCGGCGAGAGAGGGAGGGAAGCTCCCAGGTCTCTGCTAGAGGTGAAGTCGATTGAGGCGAGTGCCAATATCGAGTGCTGAGAGTTGTGCTCGTGTGAGGATGATTGCGAACGTCCCTCTTTAAGGGAGTCCGTCTCCTCCTTTTATAGTCTCAAGGAGGGACGGTGTACATGCGCAGGGGATCGCGGAAGTCGTCGTTCTCCCCCGAATAGCGGGGGTGCAGTGGTCGAATACTGTAGGAAGTACACTGTGGGGCATGGCGTCGGACGTGACACTCGTCCTGGGTATCGTCCTTGGTCTTGGCATGATCTAGGTGTTATCTGAATGAAATAATTGTTGTGATTAATTGGCTACATGTCTTGGCATGAGTTTTGCAGGATAGCTTAGTCTGTTCATGTTCTGTTTAGGGTAATTTTTGCTAAATTTATTGATGTTTGTGATCTGAGTTGTTGTTTTAGTTAGCAAACCTTGAGTTAAATGCTATAGGATTCAAACACCACTCATTTTATGAAGTTAGTATATCTTGCTTGTGTTGTTGATCATGATGCCTTGTGTAGTTAAATTTGGTATTTAACTACTCTATAAACGATTGCCCATGTCTGTTTTTAATGTTGTTCTTGCATTACATATAGACACGACGACTGCCTTATCGGACGGGACGTACGAGCTGATCCCGGAATCTGACGGAGGTGATCTCGAAGCTCAAGCGAACACTGCGGAACTAACTGAAGCCCCGGACCAAAGTTCGGAAGAGCTTAGGGCTGAAATAGTTAGCAACTATCGAGAAGGCAAGCCCCGGGCATAACCTATATTTCAAATTAATATCATTTACTGTATTACTTACTTGCGCATTTACAGTTCTTAGGATTTGAATTGAAACCCTAGATGCATGATCCTAGGAACCTATGTACTGAACACTAGACTTGAGTTCGACTAATTGCTAAGCTTATAGGACCGGTAAAAGTCGAGTGATTGCCTGTCACTCGCGAGCCTTATAGGAATTGCCTGTTTACTTTCTGTTAACAATATAAGGACGACGGACGGGGTTGTGATCGATATCATAACTTCATGTGAGACCCCGTCTGTGTTAATGAACTTGCTAAGGTCGCGGTGTGTGGTAGCGTTGATTAAGTTTTTGAAAGTACTAGCCACATGCCGTAAATATGGTACGCGGCAAGCCTAGTAGCCGATTGGACCGGGGAGTGGATATACCTGACACTCTCTCTTAGGGATAGGTTTTATTTTTATGTTGCGTAACACAGCGACTTCAAGGGACAAGGGTGGACCTCGTAGAAGGGTGGACCTTGGAGCCCTGTAGTCGGGGAGAGTGTTCCTATCCACAAGCCGGAAAGAAAGGTCAACGGTTGTTTGGGAATGACCCGACGGTGTTCCAGACGTGTGTGCTAGGTTATCCTTGCAAGGTTGAATTTCGATTCAGAATCGTCCGCCTCTCACGATGAAATGAGACTGCTTGATCTCTTTGCCACACAGAGTAATAAGAGCAACAATATTATTTATCAATCTTGATGTTTGCTTAGTTTTCTACCATGATTGAATAGTAGTTGCTTACATAGAATGGTTAATCAACTAGAATCTTGAAAGCTAAAACTTGAAAGTAAGGACATACTCTTTATTGTTTTTTTAGCAAAATGAAAACCAGAGCCTCACAAAACCTTGCATAGTCTAGCTAAAGTGGAATACTTATACCCGTTGACGGTTAAGTCTTGCTGAGTTTTAGAATACTCAGTCTTGCTGTTGAAACCCTTTTTCAGATATGAGTTTTGAGGATCAGATCGCTAGCTTAACCTACCCTTGCTCGTTGCCTCCTGGCTGGTTCGTAGAGTGGGATACGTCTGCGATCGGCAATAACTATGACGAGTGATACCCTGCTTGGGCTAGCCTGGTGTCCTTTTGCGACGTGTTGTAGCCGTCATGTTTTATCTTCCGCTGTTTTAAACTCTGAACTTAAGTTATGGCTTGTATAACTATTTTACAAGTTGTCTTTGTAAATAATGGTTTTCACTGGTTTGTAATCATTACTATGCCTGTGTTGTAAAATTATGGTTGTAATATCTCTGGACTCGCCTTTGTGCGGGGTATGCTTGTTCGATCCGAGAATCGGTGGTTGTATCGGGACGTTACCCGACAGACCAAGAATTGTTCCGTTTGAAGTGCGTTTAAGCTAATGTTGCCTTTATGGTGATGGCCTGTGCACTTGAGCCGGGATAATTTAGGCGGTTCTGCCACAGAGTCCTCCTGCTACTGACTACCCCTGCTCCATCTCTAGCGGCTTGCCGACGCCCGGCGGCCACGACAGTGCCAACGTCAGGTCGCTTGTGTTCCTCCTTTCCATGAATCAAGCTGCTGCCGTGCCACGCGCACGTCACACCTATAAACCTATTTAGCTGCTCCTATTCAGCCGATTCGGCTGCCGATGATCTAGCTCCGCGCGCTCGAGACCGCTGTCGCTAGCCCGCGTGCTAGAACCTGCGCTGGGAGAATTGATTGTTCTCGGCAGTTGGATCTTTTACGCATTGACTGCTGTTGGATAGGTTGGGTAACATGAGGCACAACAGCTTCTTCTTGCGCTCATCTTTTATCGCTAATTACCATGGTGGCCAATGATCAAGTCGAATTAAAATTTTATTACGGTTCTATTAGCTATTTCCATATATAAAACAATAGAGTTGTACTTGTATACATCTAATATAGCAAAGCAGTATTAGAGAACTCTTTGGGATAGTCTAGACCGTCAGATCTTCATAAAATCCAACGGTGCAAATTTTTCTCTTTTATAGATTAACGTGGGAATTTCTAAACTCTCTCGACAAATGTGGTGGCTTCTTTTAACACTATTGTATTAAGATAATAGATAGATAGATTAGCACCAAAGAACTTGGCCTTCTACGTTCAATCTATCCGGCCTGATGAACCACTTGCTCCGGATTCGTGAAAGCACAAAAGGCCGAAACAGCAGACCTCCAAAGATTGCCAAAGATCAACCGTACAAATTTGTTGGTCAGAGGGCCCAGGTAAACTCTGATGCCGTGCAAGACATGAACGACAGGACGAACTCTTTTTTTTTTTTAGAGAGAGCCACGACAGGACAGGACGAACTCGATCTGAAGCTTGTCGCCAGATGCAAGCTGTGCCATCCATCAATCAATTTCCATGGCAACATCATGCACGGAGTGATTGTTACAGTCCCAGCGTCTTAATTATTATTACAACGAAATTATCATGACGTACAACGCCATGGACGATGCACAGGCAGAGATGGTCAGTAGCCCTTGGACAGGGAGGCGAGCACGGCGTGCGCGACGGTGGCCATCGCGTCGAAGCCGCCGTTCTCCGCGGGCACAGCCGCCCCGGCGGCCACGCCGTCGCACCCGGCGGGCACGTACTGCGCCGCCTGCAGCACCTCCCGGGCGCCCGGGTACCGCCCCGCGGCCGCGGACCCCGCCGCCCACTCCAGCGCCGCCGCGGCGCCGGTGTACAGCTGCAGGCACGCCCGCAGGCCCGCGGGCTCCGCGGCCGACGCCGCCGCGGCCGCGACGCTGTCCCTGGCCGCGGTGGCGTTCGCCGCCGCGAGCCTGGCCGCGAGCGCCGCCACCGCGGCCTTGTCGCGCGCGGCGCGGCACGGCGACGCGGGGTCGTGGCAGAGCGCCGACGCGCAGGCCTCCGGCGTCACGTAGTACCCGCCCAGGACCCCGCACACCTCGTCCAGCGCCGTGCTCGCCCCGCCGGCGCCGCAGACGGCGGCGGCCGCGAAGAGGAGGGAGACCATCAGGCTTGTGGCAGCCATGGCGTGGTGTGGTGTGGTGTGGTGGTCTCTGTTCTGCTCACCAGCCCCCGGATTCTCTCTACTGCTAGTCTCTCTGCGTGACGGATCATGCATTGTATATTTGTATCTATATATATATCAGCCAAGAGGATTTTATATATACTTATAAATACTTGCTCTGATTCTGGTTTTGGTATACAATCACAAGGTCGCAGTGAGTTTGGGGTGAAATAAATGATTTTGATGTGGATGCAGGCAAAATTTGTTGATCCGGGGGAGTGGTTCTGCTCCGTTCTGCTTCCTCTCCATATATATAACAGCGGATTTCAGGACAATTAATGTTCAGAGATTTGTTGTGATCCAAATGATTTGGCGTGGCTCAACTCCAAAGCTGGAATCCGCTACCATCCATACTGCCTGACGAAGAAGTTGATGACCAACCTGAACAAGTAGTTGGGTTCGGCTTTGAGAAAACCTGGAGCGTGTTCAACCAAATCAACGTACGGAGCAAATGAACTACGACAAACAATGCCATGCCATGGAGGGCGAGCCCCAACACCGGCAGGGTCCAATGTACTACGATGCAACAAGAAGTCAAGAACACAGTGAATTAGTGGTTGAGTACATCGATCCGTTCCTCCAAATCCAGCCAGCCATGTCACACGACACACCGGAAGAAGCAGCCGCCGGAATGCCGGGTCACCGCAGTGCGCATGCCATGCCAGGTGCCACGGCGCGGCGAGCCGCCGGCCGGCCGGCCACCTACCTAGCCTAGCGGCTAGCTGACCTTGTTGAGCAGCGCGGTGGCCATGGTTGAGAGCTGGTCGAACTCGCGGTTGGGTCCGGCCATCCGGGCCGCGGCCGCCGCGGATCCCGCGCCCGCGAGCGCGGCGTCGCACCCGATCCCGGCCTGCCCGGTCAGCGGCAGCAGCGCGCGCGCGGCGCCCCAGCTCCGCGCCGCCGCGTACCCGCGCATCAGCCGCAGCGCGGGCACCGACGCCGCCCCGTACAGGATCCCGCACGCCTCCAGCGCGTCCAACGCCGCCGGGCCGCCGGCGCCGCCGTCGGCGTCGCGCGACATCGCTGCCGCGGCGTCCCGCGCCGAGGCCCCGCTCGCGGCCGCCAGATCCGCGGCCATGACCAGGTGGCCGTGCCGGTCCGCGGCGGCCGCGCCCGGCACCGACCGCAGCCGCGACGCGCAGAAGGAGACGTCCACGAAGTCGCGGATCGCGTCGCACGACTCGGCCACCGCGTCCGCCGCCGCGCCGCCGTAGCAGCTGCTGCAGCAGAGGAGGAGCGCGGCGGCGACGGCGAGGAGCGGGCGGACCTTGCCCATGGCGGCTTGCTGCTTCTCTCGCGCCCGGGTGTCCTTTCCTGGTTGGACTTGGTGGCGGGTGGTTTACTGGCGCGGGGCCTTGGCCTGGCTGTGTCTGCGCCGCCGCTGGATCGAAGCGCTCCCCACTTGTCGCTTGCTGCTCTGGTGGTGAGTAGGTGAGCTAATCAATGGAGGCACGCGACGCCTGTGTGCGTCATCGGATTTGTGCTCTCGTCTGTCTTAACGGCCACCAGCTCACCGCCTGAAGGTTGAAGCGGCAATCAATGCCTCATCCTCTTCCTCGTTTGAACAATCCACAAACAGATCTCAGCCATCAATATTGATTATTGAATTAGGCACCATAATTAAGACAAGTAAAGTAGTTACTCCTTGAAGGGCATTCTTTCTTCGCACTAAGGACGTTTTGTCCCTTTCCGTTTCTTCTTTCACCAAAAAAACATCACTCTTTCACCATCTCTCTCATGCCATGCCATGATAGTTGATGCAAGAAATGGAAAGCTCTATACAAAACCATGATCACGGAGTTCAATTTAAATATGTCCATTACATTTCTTCTTTTATTTCTGCTTCTCTTAGTTACGCTTAGATTATAAGCGAGGCGAAGATTTTTCTTACTTATCGCTTCTCGTAGTTCAAATCTCTGAATCGGCTTACCATAGAAGCGAAAATAAACGAGACGTTTGGTAGATTTACCGCTTATTTACACAAATAAGCCGATTATAAATCGGAAACAAACAGAACCTTAGTATCTGGTTTATTTGCACCAATTTCCATAAGCCTTCCAATTATTCGATTTTGAATTTGAGGAAAGGATCATCATGTATCTGCAAATTCAGCCAGTGCATCGCACAGTTGGCCTTGCCTACGTGCAGGAGCAGATCAAGTGTGCGAATCGAATTTACACGGGATCAAAGAAACACCACAGCCTAGAGGTTCTGTTCATGCCTTCATGGATCTATATGGCAGGACACGATACAAGCTGTTGCTGCAACAGCGCATTGATTATTACAGCGAGCTTCTGCACTTGTACGGGCCGGAGCTTAGCCAAGGCGAGAGCCGAGGAGTCGACGTCGGCCGGCAGATCGATAGGGATCAGTCGGCGGGCATGGAGGCGACGACGGCGTGCGCGACGAAGGCCATGTCGCCGAACCCGGCGTTCTCGCGCGGCAGCGCGGCGGCGGCGTCCCCGGCCATGCCCTCGCAGCCGGCGGCCACGTACTGCGCCGCCTGCAGCACCTCCCGCGCGCCGCGGTACCGGCCGGCGGCCACGGCCCGCGCCGCCCACCGCAGCGACGGCACCGCGCCCGCGTACAGCTGCAGGCACGACCGCGCGGCCGCCGCCGCCGCGGACGCCGCAGCGCTGCTGTTGGTCGCGGAGGGCGGCGGCGGGGAGGAGGAGAGGGCAGCCTCGACGCTGTCCCTGGCAGCCGTGGCGTTGGCGGCCGCGAGGCGGGCGGCCAGCGCCGCCACCGCGGGCGCGTCGCGCGCGGCGCGGCAGGGCGCGGCGGGGTCGGCGCAGAGCGCGGACGCGCAGAGGGCCGGGGTCACGTAGTAGCTGCCCAGCCTCCCGCACACCTGGTCCAGCGCCGGCGCCGCCGACGCCGCAGCAGCAGCAGCCTCGCGTGCGCCGGCGGAGGAGGAGAGGAGGAGCACGAGCAAGGCGGCGGCGAGCGTGGGAGAGGAGGACGCGGACGCGGACGCCATGGCCCTGGCCTGTGTGTCGTTGCCTCCCGATCCGTTTCTTGGCCCGTTTGGGTCACGGTCGCGGGGTCGGGATGTTTTGGAGAGCGACAGGGGGACGGAGGTGATCCCGTGCCGGCGGCGTGCATTTAGTGTGCAAGCATGGGCTGCGGCGCTGGTTCCCTTGCCTTTGCCGCTGCAGTCCTGTCGTTCTACGTCCCTCCCGTTGCGTGTTTTTCTTTGACGGCATCTGCGGTTGCCAACTCCCATCGGAAATGTGCTCCATGGAGAGAGAGAGAGGGTCTCACACTGGCTGAAGCAGTAATGAGGTGTCGGAATTAATGGTGCAAGGAGGCGGCAGTGAGCCGGGCGCCGGCCGGCCGTCGTGCCTGCCGCTGCTGCGGCAGTCGGACCGAGCGATCCATGGAGGCATGCTGCAGCGACCGCCGGGTCAACCTCACCGGTGGCAGCGGTCAGTCACTGCGCTCATGAATTGGTCTGGCCGGTTTGGCAGCCGTGGCCCGTGGTCCATCACTCCATCTCCACATGGGCGACTGGGCGACCGACTTCTCTCGTCGGCGTCGTCGCCACGTACGGAAGCCTAGCTAGCAGCCCCGGCAGGCAACGGCAAGGACTCGTGATTGCCGCTTGCCGACTCCGTCCATCTCGTAGCTTGCCGCCGCCTCATCCTCGCAATCGCAACCAGTTCTCCTTCGTTCCGGTGGTTGGATGCGTCTCTGCATCGACGTCTCGTCTCGATCGCTCCAGCAGATAGATACCAGAACACCGATGGACGATCCATAAAGCTCTCTCAGTAATCAGTTCAGTTCCGTTCCGAGCCAGCGTGGGTGTCAGAACACTCGGTCGCTTTCGCTAAGAGCAAGTATTATATAATGGCCGCGTTTGGTAATCAGTCAAATCAAGATTACACAAAAAGACGAATGTCCGCATGGAGTACTAAATGAAGTCTATTTGCAAAACCTTTTCAGGGATGGGTGTAACTTTTTGAGATGGATCTAATGGTGGTAATTACTTGATGATTTACTACAGTGATGCTACAGTAACCACCCTCTAATCGCGCGGTCAAAGGCATCATTAGATTCGCCTCGCGATTTACACGGGGGTTGTGGAGATGATTTTGTAATTAGACTTCATTTGATACTCGAAATTAGCGGTCAAAGCGTGCTACAGTAATTCCACGAAATAAACCAAACACTAATAGTAGATTGTAAGTAGACTGAGTCTTACGTGGAGAAAAAAGAAAAGAAAAAAGAGAAAAACGAGCGTCTCGCTTACCGCCCGCCACATGAAACACTTCAGCCTCTGCTCGTGGGCCCGGAGCAACCCATCCGCCAGCATCCAGCCTGCTGCGGGCGCCAAAGCGGGCGGAAAGCTGCACACGCAGCCGGCCTGCAGGCTGGCTTATTAGCCATGCCCTAAGCTGGCCGAACAGCAAGGCGATAGGATCGAACTCTGGCTCGATTGTTCGTCAGCACGGAAAGTCTGTGCCTGCCGGATACCATTCATTCACGAATCACCAGCACGCCGCCGGAAGCAACGTCGACAACGACAGGGCCTGCCGGATCATCGCTTCCCTGTCGAGTCTGGTTGGTTAGCAGTTTGGCAGCAGGTCACCTAACCTCAACGGCGAGGAAGCCGGCGGCGCGCCGCGCCCGCCCGTATGCATGCGCCTGTGCGGGACATGGATATGGAGGAATCATGGAGAGCCTTTTTCGCCTTCCGATTCGATCTGCTCCATGTGCTCATTTCTGATTTCTGAGGGGTTTTTTATGGTCATTCATTTCTGAAGAGCTAATGGCCATGAGCCTGCCCATGAGGCCATGACACCAAGGCAAGACATTCTTTCTTTGCGTCATCCATTGGCATGATGATGAAACCTTGTAACTGGAATCCTAGACGCAGCAATTGATCGACAGCATTGATTAGTTGATACTCCGTAGGATATAAAGGATCTTGATGCGTTCTTTATTTGGAAGCTTAGCGTAAAATTTGACCAAATATTTGAGGCTGTGGGGTATGATCTTCATCCCCTGCCTAAAACAGAGAGATCTCAGCCTAATCCAGCTGCCTATATAACGCCAAGGCCAAGACGACGAGCTATCGATTTATTAGGTCAAGCTACCCACACCAAATTCAATCACCCAGGCACGCAACTAGCAGCAATCCGCGCCAGAATGAGGAGGACCTCGCTTCTCGCCCTCGCCATCGCCATCGCCTTCGCCGCCGGCGCGCTCGGCTGCTGCGGCGGCGTCGCGGCCGCCGACGCCGTCGCCGAGTCGTGCAACTCCATCCGCGACTTCGTCGACGTGTCCTTCTGCGAGGCGCGGCTGGGGTCCGTCCCGGGTGCCGCGGCGGCGGACCGGCACGGCCACCTCCTCATGGCCGCGGACCTGGCCACGGCGAGCGGCGCCTCGGCCGGGGACGCCGCCACGGCGGCCGCGGCGCGCGGCGCGACCGACCCGGCCGCGCGGGACGCCCTGCGGGCGTGCGGGTTCCTGTACGGCGCGGCGTCGGTGCCGGCGCTGCGGCTCCTGCGCGGGTACGCGGCGGCGCGGGCATGGGGCGCCGCGCGCGCGCTGCTGCTGCTCACGGGGACGGCCGGGATCGGGTGCGACGCCGCGCTCGCGGGCACCGCGGCCGCGGGCGGGATTGCCGCGGCCAACCGCGAGTTCGACCAGCTCTCCGCCATGGCCACCGCGCTGCTCAACGTCGTCGACTAGCTAGGTCGCCGGCCGGCCGGCCGGCCGGCGGCGCCGGGCGCCCTGCCGTTGCGTGCATGCACGCGCACGTACCCTGCTCAAGTGGCATTGCTGCTTGCGACATGGCCACATGTGTTGGGTTTTCAGTGATGGATCAATAATGTGACCGATTGTGTTGTAACTACTGATTCACTGCGGTCTTAATTCAGGCGCAGTAGATTGTGTGCACGACTTGAACGATAAAAGTGAAACGACGACGAGCCTGGCCGCGAGCACCGCCACCCCGCGCGCGTCGCGGCGCGGCAACGACGGGTCGTAGGCTCGTAGCAGAGCGCGGACTTGCAGAAGTCCGGCGTGATGTAGTGCCCGCCCAGAGATTTGCAGATGTCGTCCAGCGCCGTGTCCGCACCGGCGGTGCCAGAGCCGACGCAGAGGACGGCCACGAAGAGGAGGGAGAGCATGAGTTGAGGGCTTGAGGCAGCCATGGTGTGGCCTCTCTACTAGTCTTTTGTGTTAGGGACACTATCTATATCTGTATGTCTCTTCATTTTTTTTTTAAAAAAATACCTGTATACATATCGGCCAAGAAGATTTACTTATTAATACTTTACTTGATTTTGGTTTTGGTCTAAGGTCACAATGCAATTTGTTTGGATTCGAATAAATGATTTTGGCGTGCAGACATTAATATTTTTTTATACAAGCGTGGTATAGGATCATCTTTCTTCAGTTCTTCTCCGTATATAACATTGGATATCAGAACAGTTAAAGTTCAAATATTTGTTGAAAAGGTGTATGGTTGGGGGAGGTTCTTCCAAAGATTCAGTTTCCAAGCCTGTTCAAGATTTGTTATCTTTTCAATAATTTTGAATCTTGATGGATCACGGGATGCAATATTCAGGACAGTTGATATCAGTACAATTGGCTCAGCTCAAGATTTGCTCACAAGAATCTTTTTCGTCTTCCTTCACTTGCATGCATTTGCTGAATGCCTGAATTGCTGAAGCATTGTAATTGGACCTTTTATAGATATAATATATAATATAATATCTTTATTGATTGTTTGATACCAAAAAGGATCTTGATGCACAAAAAATAAGTGACCAAATTTTTGAGGCCGTGATAACAATTTTCTCCCCCTATCTAAAAATGAGACCAAGTGAAGGAAAGCTAGCACACAAGGTAGCATAGGAACCAACCAGAATGAGGACCTCACTTGTCGTCGCGCCTCTCGTCCTCGCCGCCGCGGCGCTGTGCTGCGCCGACACCGTCGCCGACTCGTGCAACGCGATCCGCGACTTCGCGGACGTGGCCTTCTGCGTGTCCCGGCTGCGGTCCGTCCCGGACTCCCGGGGGCCGCCTCCGCGGCCCGGCACGGCCACCTCGTCATGGCCGCGGACCTGGCCGCGGCGACGCTGGCGCGCGGCGAGCGCGGCCCCGCCGTGCGGGACGCGCTGCGGGCGTGCGCGTTCCTGTACGGCGCGGCGTCGGTGCCGGGCTGCCGGCGCTGCGGATCATGCGCGGGTACGCGGCGGCGCGGGGCTGAGGGCGCCGCGCACTCGCTGTTCATGCTCGCGCGGCAGGCCGGGGGCGACTGCGACGCCGCGCTCGGCGGCGCCGCGGGCAGGACGATGGCCGCGGCGAACCGCGAGTTCGACCAGCTCGCCATCGTGACCACCGCGCTGCTCAACACCTTCAGCTTGTAGGCTGGCCGCCGGCAGATGGCCGGCGCCACCGCGCCATGCTTAAGCTGGGCATGCTTGCGCGTACCCGTTTCTTCCGGTGCATGCCTCACGTGGCAATGGCATGGATGGAGATTCTGTAATAGATCAATCAATAATAAACGCAACCATCTGCTGATTCAATCTTTTATGTTGTTGTATCACACACTTGCACTAGTCTGTTCATGTTTTCTGAATCATGAGATCATCATGATTCACGAACAATATTTTCATTCCTGCGTTTTGCTTTGCTTCTTATTAGAAAAAAAAAGCTTCAGCCAAGGACCAATGACGGCGATGGTAAATCAAGCGACCAATCCTTGTTTTTTTTTCAAAAAAAAATACTCTCCAATAGTTCTCCATCCTAGCTCCTCATCTACTAATAATTGTCAAATTAGCATCCCATAGAGCATCTCCAACAGGTGAAATCACGATGCAACAGACTCGCTATCTCACCAGCTTCGCTATCTCGCTCGGAATCCCTCCGCCCTCGCGAGGCATACATAACGAGCCGTTCTGACTCGCCATTTGCTCCCCCCTTCCCGCGCACTCCGTCGTTCCCGCCCGCGCGCTCCAGTGCCCTCGCCGTCGTTGTCGCCGTGATGTCCCACGGCCAGCCTCCGCCGCTCCTCCCTGCCAGTGCGGCCAGCCCCTGCCGCTCCTCCCTGTCAGCCCGCCCCCACCGCAACTCCCCGCCGGAGCAGCCCGCCCCCGTTGCTCCTCCCATGCCGGCGAGGCCCGCCCCCGCCACTCCTCCCGGCCCTCGGGTCCTGCCCCTCCCCTCGCATCCCGCCCTCGCCGTCCCATCTCGCTGGTCGAGCGGCGCGGCCATGGCCGGGCGGGCCATGGCGGCGCGGCCACCGGCAGGCGCGCGCCTACGGCCCTCCTTCGCCCGAGAAGACCGCCGTGGAGGAGGCGCGAGAGGACGCCGAGGAGGAGGCCCGAGAGGACGCCATGGAGACGGACGCCGAGGATGAGGTGCCGATAAGGAGGCCCGAGAGGATGCAGTGGAGCCAGACACCGAGGATGAGGTGCGAGAGGACGCCGAGGGAGAGGCCAAATTGATTTGGAGAGTCAATTTGAAGAGTCCGTTGGTTCCTTTACTCATTGAATAGCTTTTTATTTTTTTACCTAGGCTTTTACCTCTTCATTTATCTAGAAGGTTTACCTAGTCCCTTGGACATGCCCTTATATGTAAATACTAGGTGATTCCCCGCGCGTTGCTGCGGGTATTTGAGAGAGTTATTCGATAGATTTTTGTGTGGGACATAATAATATATGAATGTCTTGTTAGTTGAGCACTTGAGTCTTATGCTAATGTTAATGCCACTACGGTGACTGTTTGCATCTGCGTTGGTGGAGATTGAAGGAAGATCAAGTGGGCCGCTGATATTGATTGTTGGTATTTGGTGGAAGATGATGTGTGCTGACGTGGATTGCTAAGGATTGAGAGAAATCAGAGCGTATGGCGGTTGGTATTCCTTGAATGGATGGCTAAGATATAGTTGTGCACCTGAGATCGAACAGCTGAAATAAAAAGGGTGACGTGGCTCAATGTGGTTTCAGAGAAATAGCAATCAATGATCGTGAGTGGGGATCATCTTTATAAGAGATATATGCACCCCTTCACCCCTCCTGATGGCCCCTTCCCGAGAGGTTTTTTTCGTCGTGGTCTTCTTTTTCCGTGCGCGCAGGTGCCGCTCACGCCGATCCCCTTGCAAACGTGAGCACCGATCCTCCAAGGCACCTTGCTGCTCCCCATCGCCATGCGCACCAACACCGCCCCCTGCCTTGCCCTTCCGCCCAGCACTGGCCGACGGAAGTACCAAGCACCAGCCACTCCTTGTTCGCCCATTTCGCCATGCCACCACGGTGCATCACCCGCGCAAGTAAAAGGTAAAATGAAACCTCTTTCTTTTCCCCTTTTCAAGTCCTCTCGTACCTAAACCGCCGGCCTCTTTCTTTTTTCCCAAATTCCAAGTCCATCTCCAAGAGTTTCTCATTTTTCTCCCCAAAAATGACAAAATTCTTAGCAGTCAGACCACCAAGGGCGATCAAGGATGGATTTTCAGAGCGATAGTGAGAATCTTTGTACACACTGTGTTTGGTTGACCAGTAACTCGAAATATATATAACTTGCATCCCTACATCTCTACATGCCAGCATTGGTGAAGCTGAAGGAGGAATTTGTTTCCTTTTTAGACGAGGAATATGGCTAGCACTGCCGTTTCGCACCAGGCATGTAATCTTTCAGAAAATAAAAGTTATCAGCAGCCAGGCAAATGAGACAAGTCAAAGTTCATTTGTTACTATTCAACTTATGAAAATTTTCCTTGCAAAAATAAAATTACGAAAATTCCATCAATCAAAAAATGCAAACAATTTTCGTGATGGGCCTCTGAATTCTAGAAACAACCGAGCCCCAACTAAATTGGTTTGCCTTGGCCCGCAAGTTTCATCGTCTCGGCCCACCTGGCTCTCGCACTGGCGGTGGAGAGGATCCAGCCTGGCATTAGTACGGGCGGCCACCCCACCACGGCAGCACCCCCCCACCCTTCCCGCTCGCTCGTTTCATTCTCCCCCCGCTCCTCTTCCTTTCGATCCCTCTCCGGCTCTCCGCCTCGCCTCGAACCAAACCGCCCTCCCCAATCCTAGCCTCTCGAACCTTCCAGAGCCCGCGTGCTCGACCTCGCCCGCAATGGCGTCCTCCTCCTCCTCCTCCTCAGGCGAGGGGCCCTCCACTTCGGGTTCGGGTGGTGGCCGCCGCGCGCAGTACTGGGACTTCGTGCACGCGGTCGTGATCTACAAGGAAGACAATGACCAGGTGCTCCAGAAGCTCCTCACCGCGGTGATGAATCTCGACATCGTCGCCGCGAAGAGTAAGTCCCTATCGACTCGTCTCGACTCCATCCCCCGTAGCTTCTCGATCGATCGCTCTGGGGTTACGCGGGTGCGGGGTCGTTCGTTCTTCGTTGCTTGCTGTGATCGATCGATATCATTAGCTCCGCCTTCTTGCTTGGTGTTGCTGGTTCATGTGCAGAGTCCGCGGAGAAGCTGAGGGAGATGGGGACGGGCCTGGACGCGGCGGTGCAGGCCGTCGCCGACCCCAAGAACAAGCGCCACGGGCCGCTCCACGTCGCCGCGGGGACCAAGTATCTGGAGATGTGCAAGATGCTAGTCAAGAAGTACAACTGCAACCCAAACGCGGCCGGTGCTGATGGTACGCTTCACTCTGTGTTCTGCTCCGATTTCTGCCTGGGTTTGCTTTTTTTTCTGGGTTGGAATTGGATCTCGGTTGCGTTCCGTTGTTTGATTTTGATCGCGCATTTCTGCGAGGTTTTGAGCTCGGGGGCATGAGGATTGATATGATGGCGCGGGTTCCTTTGTCCCAATCCTTCAATCTGCGCTGGTTGCTTGAGGCGTGGGAGTATGCGTGAGATTGATAGGCGCTGCAGTTGCAGGCAGCATCTGTGAGGAGGAAGAAACTGTAGCTAGCCAGGAGGAGAGAGAGAGAGACAGATTTGTGGCGAAGTGAGTGGGTAGGATTAGGATTTGGGGCCCCAAACGAGAGCCCATTTATTTCACAGTTGGGCTTAGAAGTTGGCCCGTCTTGGATGGATTTGGGCTTAGTTAAGCCATGGATAGCAGAGCTGCTCGTCGCGCAGAAGCATAGTGGCGGCGCGTGGGTGAGCGGCGAGGGCAAGGGGCACCGCCGCGCCGGGTGGTTGCGTGGCGAGCAGCCGACCAGGCGGAGCATCAAGCAGGGAAGCGTGATGCGTGGCGAGGGAATAGATTTGACTGCCAGGTCGGCTAGGAGTAGTTCGGGCCCAGCGTCAGGTGAGATCTCGTGTCTATGCGCCGCTAGTAACAATAGCTTGTCCGATCGTGGGAGACATGAATGCTATCCAACCCTGGCATTTTCTTACTTTTCAGGGATCATTTTACATGTTCCTTCTGTGTTAGGTGTGATTTCTGGTTAGTTAATCTAGTTGCATCTGGAGTTGGACTGCTTGGCGCTGTATTTTATCACGCTGAAATCATAATGTCGGTGGAAGAAGCAGTTTAGATAATGTTCCGTAGTTCTATCATGATCAGCCTTGAGAAGAATTGTCCCTTTCAGGGATGACTTTTTCCCTGTTTCATGTGACCCCGAGTCCCCGACAGCTTTAACTTGCCTTTTTATGATTATAATTGTGCTGAATTGCGCCTATCCCAGTTCTGTCACACGCCGACACAAAGTGTGTATGAGAGCAGAGGAAATGCAGTAATTACATGTCGATAGTCCATTGTTTCTGGAGTGAAACTGATAGTTATATTTTTGTTCAGTAGTTTAGATCTGCAAATGTGTCAAGCTGTCGGGGACAACCGCACATATACATTGAAGATAGATATAGGTGAGGCTCTAGGACAGCTTATGTTGGCTATGGTATGCGTCCATGCCAGCCAGTACCATAGTTTGTTTTAGTACTCTGCAATGCTCTTGTGTTTTTATTCACCGGTATTTTTAAAAAGTTAAGTAACTGGTGTCTGAATATGCAGACATGGATCATCTAAGTACAATTTTTTTAGTAAGTGCCGAGACATAGGTGGAATCTTGGGTGAAAGTTCATCTCTTAATTTTTGATCTTATGGTGCACTTACCATGTAATAGCATCTTGTGCATTGTTTTGATATGCTTTATCCAAGTGCTAAGGCTTTTTAATATTTATCAATTTCATTGGTCTGAGTGAGAAATATTGGTCATCTTTAATTAATGTTTACTTATGCTCGTGTCAGGTGAAACACCTCTGTTTTTTGCAATACTAGGTCAGGGATCTCAGGCTATTGTAGAGTATCTTATCACCATTGGTGCTGATCCAAATAAAGCAAACAATCGTGGGATTACTCCACTCCACCTCGCAGCAGGAGAAGGTTTTTTCTGCCCATGCTTATGTGGTTTTCTGGAGTTTTAGCTGTTTCATTGAGCTTTTTCTTAGGTTTATCCTAGCAAATCTTTATTGCTTTCACACAGTGGGTTGCTTCATATGTCTTTTCAGATAGTATTACAAATGTCTATTCCATGTGCTTGAACTTAACATATTTCCTCTCGAACAAGACACATAACTAGAGTTAAGCAATATTCACCTTGGGCTGTGACTAAAAGAAAAGGGCATAATCCCATTTCTGTTGCTTCAACCTGGAATTACATGAGTCTAGACACTAGGGTGTAGGTAGAGAAATAGCAAATGAAGTCTGGACCATCCACTGAAGACCAGTGTTTGGTAGGTTGAGCTGTGCTTTTTTCTTAAGCTTAAATATTGCTTATTAGCCACCTTTTGTTGTTCAGTCACCTACATGCATTTTTGGGGGGCGTAATTTTGCAAAAGGAGTTTGTACAGAAGGTCAAGAGCTGCAGTGTAGCAACCAACACATGGCTTATACTGCAATGCAAAACCACCTTTATGTTCCATATTTTTGTTAATTTAGCTGTAGCTTGTAGGTTTATAAAAGTGCTAAAATGATCAATTCTTAAAATATTGAGCTCTTGGTGATGATTGACTTTCGCTATTGATATATCCTAAAAGTTAATTTTGTGATTATTCATGTATTTCATCCAGGTCACTGTGAAATAGCAGAGTATTTGTTGTCCAAAGGAGCTAATGTTGATCCCATATGTCAAGATGGCGAAGCACCACTACATATTGCTGCTCGCCGTGGAAATTTAAGAATGGTGAAAATATTGTTGGAGCATCAAGCAGATGTAATAACTTCTTTCTTTCCTGCTCTACTTTCCTCATTTTCATCTATATTATATGTGTTGAAGTTTAGTACTATATCCATGATAACTGAGCGAAAAATTGTTGGCTGGGTGAATTCAGACTGGCTACCTTTTTTTATTTTCTCGAGGTTCTTTCCGTCCCACTCCTGGAAGCCCACCATACCAGGTCCAGCCTGGGTGGCTTGATAACTATTTTTATTGGCTTGATAACTACTTTTATTTTCTTGACTGAGCTGAGCTGGAATTTCTGTTTTATTAACCGGCTCAATCATATGCCCTTTTATTTTTATTTTGTTCTGTCATGTGACATCTTTTCTCTGGTTTGGCTCTTCCCTTGCCTACAATTGATGCCTTGGTACCAGGTTGTTAGTAAAGTAAAACCTTAATTCCTTCCGTAACCATCCATAGTAAGTCATGCTCACACCAAGAGAATCTACGTGTTTGATGAAAGCTGCATATCCTCCCTGCTTCTTTCTACCTTATCCCCATGAGTGCTTACATGTTGGCATCCCATTGGGCAGATTGTGTATTGTCTTAATCATGCGTTTCTTGCATGGAGTCAGAATGGATAAAAAAAATCCTATATAATCTTAAGTTATTTTGGTTTTGCTGCTACATTGTTGGAGTGCACATTTCATGTTGGTGGAGGGAACGGTTACATAGGGACCTTGTTGATGAAAGCTGGAATTTCCATATGGGGATAGTGTTTGGACATATTTTTTGTTCAGTGGCATTAGGAGATGACATGATGATGATGTTATGGGATCCTATGTTTATGTTATCCATTTGCATATTTAATTTGATTTTTAAGGTTGAATAAAGTGATAAGGTGCTCCCATCTGTAAACTTTTATCTACTTATAATAGCTTGCGTACTGCACTGCTTGATCATTTCTTTCTGCTTGACTTCCATAATGTTTTTTCCTTTTCCCCAGTGTAACAGACTTTCGGGTAAACTCCACACACCACTGGTGGCGTCCCTCTTTGGTTCTTCATTGGAATGCTTGGAGAGAATTATTGAGGTGAAGTAACTTGTCCCCTTGGAGCTACTGCTCACCCCAAATATGCCATCCCTAAGATGAGCATGAGTTGCACCATGTTATTGAAAAAAACTTTCTTCAACACCCTGTAACATGTATTCTAAATTACAGGCTGGCGCTGCTGTCAATACTGATAGTCCTGTAACTCCATTATCAGTAGCTGCTCGTAAAGGCTTAGCTGACTGCATCAAATGTTTGTTGAATAGGGGTGCTGATCCTAATGAGCCTGATGAAGTGAGTCTTACCATTTTCACTTATTAGCTTCGACTCATGTCCTGCTTCTGGGCTTTATATCTATTATACTTACAAAGTAATTTTCCTGAAATATTATAATGAATGCTTTGTAGCACGCTAAGACTTTAGCTTTTTAGGATATTTTGTTCCATGCCCTGCTTGGTACTCCAGAAAATTTACGGTAGTTAGCCATGGTTCTTACATGTGGCAAAATTACGCTCTTTGAGGATTGCAGTCGTGGTTTCCGAATATTGATTTTTTGAATGAGATAAGGCTCAAGAATTTATTGTTAAATGTGATGATTTCATCCTAAATTTCTTTTAAAGAACTCCATTAATGAATTTGTGAATGTTGCATATCTTTCTAATACTGAAGTTGAGATGATGCCTTCATGCAACAGCAAAGAAAATTGAAAAGGAATTGAAAGGTGTTGATCTAAATGTTCATGCACATGTTCATCCTTCTGTTAGAAAAATCCATTCATTATTTTCACATCCCAGGAACAATCGGAGTTTGAGTACATATGCACAGTTTAGACTGCCACTGTGCTATATAGTGTACACAAGTACCATAATGCACACTCTGCACCTGTATTTCCTTATGCTTTGTGATCTTTGTGATAGGTTTGGACTTCGGAGTATAATGCATGTCCTCATTGTGCAACAAAAGGCATCTGATTTTGTTATTCTTACTGCTCTCTTATGTTTATTTCTAATTTTCTTGTGTGGTTTCTTAACAGGATGGTAAATTGCCACTAGAAGTTGCTGCATCCATAGGATGGTTGGCAGGCATTCAGATTCTCTTGCCTGTAACAAACCCTTTGGAAAAATTTGAAAACCTGAGCATTGCTGAAATGATTAAACAAGAAGGAATGGTGAGTTCAGAGACACAATTTGGAAATATTTCCTATTTTTCTACTGAATATGATGGGTGTTGGTAAATGTTATGAAGACTGCAATATATAATTTTATAGATACTGATTTTGTGATATGATTTAATTTACCTTTTGGCTGCATATGAGCTGTAGGCACGCCAACAGGAAGCACTTACGGCTGTTGCAGATGGAGATGTTGCATACTGGGAGAAGAATTATGCTGATGCATTGAGATGCTACACCAAAGTAATTTTTTGCACATCTCATAATTATATTTAACTTGCATTTGTAGTTGTCGATATGTCTCTTCAGCCTATGTCTATTGTCAAGCAGCTGCATTTCAAAGAATCCTGATGAATCCAATAACTAGTGCTGGTTTGCCTTACATGTTATGATTTTCCTTCTCTATAACAATGTGCACTCACAAATTAGAGTTAACAAGGAAGCACACAAAAGTTTCCTTCAGGCATGCTATGGAACTGGGTATCTTATTGTTAAACACTGCTTTACCTCCTTTCCAATGCCAACTTTCTGATGAAGAATCAATATGTTTGCCTGTATACGTGCAGAATGAGATATATAACCTTGTGTCAGTTTGTGCTTATAAGGCAGAAAGTTGCGTCGATCTAAGGAAATGCCATTTCCGATTTAAATTGAAGTTTAGTTTGGTATCATTGGATGACTGCAGGCATTGAGGCTTGGCCATGGTGATCCAGCCTTGTATGCAAAGAGGAGCCTTTGCCATCTGAGGAATTATGATCAGCATAGATTTTTGGACGATGCGTATTCCTACATGGATATCATGACTCCAGATTTATCAGTACCTTGCTCTGAGAAAGCTGCTAAGAAATTGGTGCTGGTGAGTTACGCTAGCAAGTAGCAACGACACAATGTGTCATACTTACTGTTCATGTGTTGACGGTTTCTTCTTTAGGGGTATGACATGAACTGGAGAGCAGAAAGGCCTGGTTCTGGAAGCAACCCGACTAACTGATGAAACTGACAAAGCATCCAGGTTTGTAGCATCTGCACTAGTTTTCGATCTTTGATCTGGTTATCTTTGCACCAACAAACCAACGAGTTGACTGTTTATTTGATTGCCGTTTCATATCCTGATTACCATGTCTGCTTTGTAATGCTAAAATGTTGCTGATGTAACGTTTCAACCGTACTTTTGTATATCCAGGGAGGAGCCATCCGTGAAGCAAGGTGGGTCAGTTGCTACTGCACAGACGAGAAGATGGTGGTGACATGCTGTTGCCGGGCGTCCATGGAACCTGCGGGGCTGTCGTTTTTGTCGGATCCTGCATTTTTTTTCTCTCTCCCTGGAAACCTGTCCACGTTCTGTAGATGGTAATCCAAAGCGGCTGGAGTTTTAGTACCTATTATACCTAGTTAATAATAGCATAGAAGTTACGCATATTTCTCATGGTACACTGAACCGCCAAAACGGTCCGAAGTTGGGCCCTCTGCCTTTGGTTGCAAGACCAAACATAAACAGTGATGGAAACCTGGATGTTGCAACGCTTTTGAGTTGTAACTGAGCTCAGATGATGAAGTTTACTTCGGTGGCATGCATGTTCTGGGAGTTGATGGCTGCTCTCCTTAGATTACAGGAGTCGACTTCTCATTATCCTGTGTTCTTCTTGGTGCGAAAGGTCCTCTCACTTCTTTCTTTATGTGACTTTCGCTTCCCAACTTTTAGTTGTTTCGTTGCTCTAAAAAAAACTTTTAATTGTTTCGTTTTTCACGTCTGGTCTTTTTTTTTTGAGGGGGTACCACTTTACTCAATTAACATTGTAGCTGGTACAAACTCCATCAGGAGGATCAAAAAATCAAACATGTCTTCCTTCCGATTCATAAATCGAGCTTCTAGCTAAAGTATGGGCATCGATGTTCGACGCTCTCCCTTCATGAACGACCTATGCTCCTTCGAAGCTCGCCATCGCTGCCTTGATCTCTCTGATCACATGGCCGTATCGGCTCATTCCCGACCCCTCCAAGCTCCGGACTGCACCAGCACAACCAGAGGCTATCCGCACCCTGCTGATCATCAAATCCGCTGCCAGGGCGAAGCCTTCGCGGCACGCCAGAACCTCCGCCGTCTCCGGGTCAGTAATGCCGTTCGGAACAAGAGCCGACGCTCCCAAGAAAATGCCCCTCCCATCTCTTGCCACCGCCGCCAACGCCACCAGGTTAGAGTTTTTGGAGAGGGCAGCATCAACATTTACCTTCATCAACCCTGGTGGAGGTGGGATCCACCTAGAAGCCGCAGCCGGGACAGCGCACGCCGGCGCACTGCCCAACCTCTCCGACTTCGGCGTCGCCATCTCCAGGTCTGCAATAAACCTCTCGATGAAGCTGTGAGTTGACAGCGGGCTTTGAAACATGTTTTCATGAATAGCTTTCCTCCTCGCATACCAGATTGCCCACACCGATACAAACAGTCGCACCCGGTGATCATGATCGAGACCCCGAATTGCTTCATGGAGCCACCCGCACGCGTTGTCGTCTCGCGTCTGGCTGATAAACTCAACAATTTCATCACTCTGTAGAGCCCAGACACATCTCGCCATGTTGCACTCTAGCAGTGAATGCTTCCATGAGTCCTGACCGCCACAGATGGAGCACGCACTCGTTTGTGCCATGTGGTGGCGGTGCCTCACATCGGCCGTCGGAATGGAGTACTTAGCAAGCCTCCAGAGGAACACCCTGATCTTTGACGGGACTTTGATAGACCACAAGTCCGCCCACTCTCGCTGGTCCGCTTCAACATCTGATCTTCCCGGATTATGTTCAATCCAATCCGATCTCCTCTCACACATACTGGCAAGCATCCGATAAGCCGATCGGACTGTGAAAACATCGGACTTCTCGTAATGCCATGCCCAGAAATCCGCCTGCCTGCGCCCCGACAACGGAATACTTTTGATCAGCTCCCCATCCATTGGCAGGAAGTGAGTATCCACTACCTGCACATTCCACATGAGTGTCACCGGATCAATTAGTTCACTGACCTTAACCGGCGGTGTCTCGCTGATGCAGCAGATCGGCCGTAACTACCCATCCCTAGGGATCCATTTCGAGCTCCACACCTCCGTCTCTTCACCGGTGCCAATCCTCCGGATGAGACCATGCTGAAGAACATCTCGGCCATCAATGATAGCATGCCACACTCTGGACGGAGAAGGTCCCAGAGCCGCATCCAAGAACAAAGTATCCGGGAAGTACACCGCCTTGAGAACCCTCGCACTGAGCGTGTCTGGATCCTGCAAAATCCTCCACGCCTGCCGAGCCAACAATGCATGGTTGAACATCTCTATATATCGGAAACCCATGCCTCCCAAGTTTTTTGGTTTAGTCATCTCCTCCCATGCAACCCAGCACGTCTTCCGACTGCCCTCCTTGCTTCCCCACCAGAAGCTCCGGAGTAATCTGTCAATGTGCTGGCATAATCCCCGAGGAAGTCTGAAACAAGACATCGAGAAAGTAGGAACAGCTTGCGCCACAGACTTGATGAGGACTTCTTTGCCGCCAGAAGAAAGGGTTTGTTCTAGCCAGCCCTGAACTCGCTTCCACACCCTGTCTTTTAGATATTTGAAGGCCCCATTTGTCAAAACCCCCACATCCGAGGGCATGCCCAGATACTTCTCGCTGAGTGCAACATTATGAACTTGTAGGGCATTCATGACCACTTCACGAGTGCTCTCACTAACTCCTTTTGCGAAGTGTATAGATGATTTGTCCATATTAATCCGTTGTCCAGAAGCCTGGCAATAGATGTGTAACACATCTTTCACCTGATCCGCACTCTCCCTATTCACCTTAAAAAACAGCAGGCTGTCATCTGCAAACAAAAGGTGACTAACCATCGGAGCCGAGGCTGCCACTGTAATTCCCCTGAGGTTTGATGACTGGATTCTGGACTTCAAAAGTCACGAAAGGCCCTCTGCTGCTAGTAAGAACAAATAAGGTGAGATCGGATCCCCCTGGCGGATCCCCCTAGACGGTGCAAAACTCTCGCTCCCCATTAAAAAGAACAAAGAAAGAAACCGAGGTTACCAATCTCATAATGGAGTCGACCCACATCTGATGAAAGCCAAGCCGTAGCATGATAGCTCTTAGGTAGCTCCACTCCACCCGGTCATAAGCTTTCCGCATATCCAGCTTAAGAGCAGCGAACCTGCTGTCGCGGCCACGCTTCTTCTTCATGAAATGCATACACTCATAAGCTGTAATTATGTTATCGGTAATCAACCGTCCTGGCACAAAGGCTGACTGCTCTTCTGAGATCACATCAGGCAGCACCTTCTTCAGTCTGTTTGCCATCACCTTGGAGGCTATTTTGTAGACGACGTTGCATAAGCTTATAGGCCTAAACTGGCCCAACTCCTCCAGGCTCTCCACTTTTGGGATAAGTACAATGCAAGTACTGTTGATAACTGAAGGATCATCCTCCCCTCTCAAGATTCTAAGCACCACCTCAGTTACCTCGTCACCACATAAATCCCAATAGCGCTGGAAAAAGTGAGCTGGCATGCCATCCAGTCCAGGCGCCTTGGTCGGAAACATCTGAAACAACGCTGCCTTAACTTCTTCCTTCTCGAAAGGTGCCACCAAGCCCTCATTCATAGCCTGTGTCACCTTCACAGGGACCGTGTTCAGAACTTGATCCATCTCAGTAGTACCCTCAGAACTATATAGAGTCTTATAAAATTCAGATTCCATAGCACCCATCTCTGACTCGTTCTCGGTACACTGACCGTTGGCCTTCTTTAGTTTAACAATCCTGTTCTTTCTTCTTCGCTGGCTAGCTCTGAGATGAAAGAATTTGGTATTCTTATCACCCACTGCCAACCACATTATTCTGGATCACTGTTTCCACATTATCTCCTCCCTGTGATTCAGCTCCATAATTCGCTCCACGACCTTGACCTCGGCGTGTGACGGTCCCACCCGAGTTGGCTCCGATCTCAGGCGCTCGAGCTCCTCATTCAGCGTTTTCAGCTCCTGACGAACATGGCCAAAGGTATGCGTATTCCAGAGGCTAAGGCTCCTAGCCACCGAGGTGAGTTTGTCGTGCAGCTCGCTGAGGGTGTGCGTCTTCCCAGCGTTCTGCCAAACACCAGCAAGCATGTCCCCGAACTCCTTATGAGACTCCCACATCACCTCATATCTAAACATCTTCTTTGCACGCCGCTTCCTGCCTCTATCCACCGCCCAATCCCACTGTAACAAGATAGGATCATGGTCCGATGCCGTGGCCGTGAGGTGCGACACCCGATTGGAGGGGAAGTGGGTACACCAATCGGCCGTCGCCAGCGCCCGGTCTAGCCTGACCCGGCAAAAAGAACCACCTGCCACCTTCTTCTCAAAAGTCCACTTCCGACCCACGAAGCCGAGGTCGTACAACCCACACACATCAACTGCTTCCCGAAAGCCCTCGATCTGTGCCCTGCTATGCTCTTGCACACCAGAGTGCTCTTCTCTATGCAGGACCTCATTGAAGGCCCCAATGCACACCCACAGTAGGTGAGATGAAGCTTTGATAAATTTTAACAAGTCCCAAATCTTGTGGTGCTCCAAGGCCTGTGCCTCACCGTAAACACACGTCAACCGCCATGGCTCCCCCCCGGACTCAGTCACCACTGCATCAATGTGGTACTGTGAGTACGGTAAAATCTCCACTTTTGTTTTATTATTCCAAAAAATTCCCAGGCCACCACTATGGCTCAAACTACTAACAGCGAAAGCATTATCAAAACCAAGAGTACTTTTAAGCGACACAACCCGCGCTTTATGGATCTGAGTTTCCAACACACATAGCACGGTCGGGGCAAACTTCCTCGCTAGCTCACGAAGCTCTTTTACTGTCGCGGCATTGCCCAATCCGTGACACTGTCGCGGTGTTGCCCAATCCGTGACAGTTCCAACTTAGGCAACTCATTGATCCCGACGGTGCTCCATGCCGGAGCCCCCTCGTCCTTGGACAGTTCCACTGCAGAGCGTATGGTGTTCACCAAAGATGCCTTGCTGAAGTTCCTCGTCGTCAACAATTTCGTCGCCGCCATCCACTTAATGGATGGGAGGTTCTCGCTCTCCTCCTTCCGCAGAACCACTCCTTCCCTCTCCACCTCACTGAGTTGGAGTTTCTGGAGCAGCTCCTCCACGCCAACATCCCTCCTCGTCGACCCCGTGCGCAACGGTTCCGCCGCCATGACCACCCCTTCCTCAACCCTAGCAGATCGGAACAGGGAGTCCCGCCAAGGCTGGGTAGTTGAGTAAATCAACCCCTTGATTAGCCTGAGTGGAGACAGCCTAAACACCCACCAAGGGAGGTTCGGTGTCGGGGTAAACCTCTGGCGAAGAGGATCGCCGCCGGAGTCGCCAACCCTAGTCGCCTAGGTCTTTTCATTTTCGCGTCTGGTTTGCAAGTCAGCCATGTGCGCAGTAGTGGAAGGGCTCATCTCCGCACGCTCCTTCATGGGCCACGAGACTACGATGCGGTGCGGCCAGTGGCGGCCCAGGCCCGTGCCGTCATCTACTATTTTTTTACATAGGCCCTTGCCTTTCCCGCCACAAATCGATTTCCTTCGGGCTTCCGCGGAACGATTTCATTCTATTTCGTCCCCCTCTCTCCGCTTCAAAACCCAGGCGCCTAGACCCTTCCCGAAAATCTAGGACACCAGAGACCCACCGCCATGTCCCTCGGCCCCTCCGACGCCGCCATCCAGGCCGCTCATGACGGGAAGCTCCGCCGCCGCCGCCGCCGTAGCCGTGAAGTGCGACGTTTCACTAGTCCCCGTGCGTAATTTGATTCCCGCGATCTCTCTCTTGGATGACTAGAAATGGCGAGCGGCTTGGACTTGCGGGGAGTGAGGGGCTCCAAGGGACGGACCTTACTCCACTTCGCGGCGGCCGAGGGGCGCCTCAAGGTCTGCAAGTTCCTGGTGGAGGGATCGGGGCTCCACGTCGACTCCACCTCTGCGGAAGGTGAATTGCTCCGCCGCCGCCGCCGATATCAGATTGTTCGCTGTTCTTCTGAAAAAAATACATCATCTCCGGTGCAGGCGAGACACCGATTCTCCTTGCCGCCGGAGCTGAGGGGCGCGATGTGAGAACCGCCCAATTTGCCCTCAGTTTAGGTGAAATTATTGATTAATCCCTTTAAGATGAGGGCTAGCACGTGTCCGTCTCTCGACACGCCACGTGCTAATCCACACCTTAGAGGCACTTAACCAACACAAATCACCTAGAACGAGAACAAACCCGGTAGTCCCGGTACGTGTTTGCCACATGCCCAGGATTAAGCACACGTACCGTTATACAAGCGCGTACATTGCCAATAATCCACAAAGAGCAGTTTTACACACTTAATATTACAAGTTCAATATAGGTGGGTTTCAAGCTTCACTTACAAGTCTTGGGCTCACGAAAGTCATATTAAACAAAAACGTAAAATTTATTGTATTTACATACTCTCATGGAGTTCAGCTACGATAAAACATATCTAAGATGATGATGCCTTGCTCAAGGACATCACCACAGCCTCAACGACCTACTCCTCCCCCGCATTAGGATCAGCAGGGTAGAAGTGGCCGAACACCACTTCCGGCTCACCTGCAACTAGGTTTAGAAAGCACCCTGAGTACAAAGGTACTCCGCAAGACTTACGCGATTAAATAAGCAAGGATCATGCATTGGCTCAAGTAAAAGCTTTAAGGTTAAGTAATTATTGCATAAGCATTAGCTCTCTACACTATCACCTATCAGAATTGATTATTATTGCCCAAACCCCTAAATAATTTTAGTTGATTAAAAGAATAACATAATAATCAATAGATCATTGACAAGACATGAAACCAACACCAACAAAACCGGAACTCTCTAAGAGGAATTCGGCGAACCAAGATGTGACAACCCAGGTAATTAAAATGCTAAGCAAGAGAAATTAAATATAGCATTATGCCTAATTAACCAAGAAAAGTTGAAATAAATGCATGTGTATGTGTGTATGTGCATGTACCTTTAGGTAAAATACATCTTTTATAGGTTTAAATATATTTGTTCACCATCGCCATGAAATGACAAATAGAATGCAATGATATACACCCTAGGTGATGTTTAAAATTTTTGCAAGAGTAATCAAATTCAAATTTTAAAGTGTTCACATGAAATGATGAAATAATTCAAATCTTTACAACATGCTTTGAAAATAATTTTCAAACCATAGCTCAAATAAACTTTTGTCCAAAACCAAAGTTGTATAGTTTTAAATGTTGAAAAACTTTCGTGTTCAAGGATTTTCTGGTTGCTACACAAAAATTGAAGAGAAATTTGAATTTGAACTCGAATAGGGCAATAATTCATATTCATTGAACATTTAAATTTAATTCTTAAACTAGGCTTCAAATAAGTTTGTACCTAAAATGAAAGTTGTAGAATTTTGAATTTTGAATTTTGAACAATTTTTGTATTCAAAAATTTTCGAGTTTCAATTGAAAATTTTGAGAAAAATCAAAGTCAACCCTCTCTCTCCCTCCTCTCTCTCTCTCCCTCCTCTGCTCTGCTTCCCTGCTTCCTGAGAGTAGAGCCGAGCACGCCGCGGCCAGCATGCCCAGCACGCAGCCTGCTCGCTGCCTCCGCCATGATCGCACCGCCTTGCCGCGCCCCTGCCTGCACCGCTGCTGAGCCTCTGCTCCTCCGCACGCCACCACCCGACGAGCGCTCGGCGACAACGCCGTGGCGACGCCGCTGGCCTTCAATGCCGCTCACCACCGACGCCCCCAACCCCTGCAGCTCACCCCGGCCCTCCCCTTTTCTTTGAGCCGAAGCTCCCTCACCCCTCACTCTTCACTTCTCTTGCCCAAGAACCAAGCCCCAGCCTACCCTGCGCCCAGGCACACCTTCGCCATCACCATGGCCGCCGCCATCACCTGAGCCACCGCGGAGCTCTCCCATCCGGCCCTCCTCCACCCGAGCAAGCCCTCTAGCTAGCTTCTCCATGGCTTGGTGAAGCTCCCAGACCACCCCACTGCCGCTTCCCCTCGCCGGAGCGCCGCCGCCGCGGCCTGCCGTCGCCGCCGCTCACTGCTCCCGCGGGGAGCACACCTCCGGCCATCCCCAACCTCGTTTGAGCCCACAAACGGGTAGAGCTCGATCTCCTCTAGCTCCTCCCCCACTTTCCCCTCACCGCCGGCGACCAGAGCCACCGGATTTCGGCCGGGAAAGGCCGCCCCTATCCTGCCCTTCTTCAACCTCCGTCCAAGGGCATGGTTGTGATTTGTTTTTAGATCCCAGGGGGTTTTGCGCTAAAGTCAAGGGCATGTCTGCAAATCTCGTTTTCAGTTTTCAGTTTCAAATAGCAAAATTGTAAATTCGTTTAAAAATCGTATAAAAATAAAAAAAATGCAAACTCAACTGTTATGGAATCTTTGCAAAGAGATCTACAACTTCTGTTACATGAACTTTTTCTTTTGCTCATTAGTTTTTGCTCTATGTAAAATACAAAGAATAGGTAGCTTTTATGGTATCTCAAGTTATATGCATGTTCTGGTTCTGAGTTTTGGACAGTGTTGTATTACCAAATAGTATAACTCTGTGTAAAAATTTCATGACCATAGGAGAAATCTAGCTATAGGTTTTAATAGACCTTGCTTTATGCCTAGGATAAATAGTTTTATTTATACAAATTGTTCTGCTAATATTAATTATCTGAAACTGTTACAGTTGCTCTATTGTGATTCATGTATTCCTCAGAAAAAGTTTGGAAATTTTTAGTTAAGTCAAACTGATCCAAATAATTTATGGTAGGAAGAAATATACTAAATAAAGACAAATAGTTTCTCTGTATAGAAAAATCTCATATTTTTACTAGAGCTTCTATTAGAGTACTAAATCCTTCTGGTAAAGTTTGAGCCTCTAGAAATTAGTGTGACAGCCTATGGAAATTAGTTTTGATCCATATAGCTATATGTTTCTCTATTTTTCATGCTCTGTTTACTGCTCCATAAAATCTGAAAAATTAACAGTAGACGCCACATAAGAGTAGGAAGCCTCAGTAAAAATTTTAGCATCTTTACTTGTATTGTTTGTTCTGTATAAATGAATCTTACTCCTAGTTGTAGTTGTTTAATGTCTTTTTAATAATTAATATGCTCAATGAATTTAGCTAAAAATTACACAGTAGGCATGTTACTCAGATGTGTACATTACATAAAAATTTCAATACCAGAAAGTTTATGTAACCCTAGTTATGGCGTTACAGGTTAGTATAGTGTTAATTAAGAAAAATACCATTTCTACATGTCAAGAAAATGAAAGACAACAAACTCCTAGTCCTTTTATGAATAAAATCATGTTAGATAGTACTCTATAAACGATTTCCCAATAAAGAGAACATAATCTCCAACTTAACTGGAGTTGTGCTGGCTTGCACTTTATAGTGAATTAAATCATGAATTGAGATCATCACGTAAACTCATGCATATGCATCTCGTGTAGATTCGACTACTCTCGCCGACGGTACGTACGAGTTGGTGCCGGAGTCCGAGAGTGAGCAGCGCGAAGCCCAAGCTAATCTAACTGAAGCCGCCGAAGACCCGAACCAAAGTTCGGAAGAGCCCAAGGCTAACTTTACTTGGCAAGGCAAGCCCCGGAGCATGTCCTATCTATTGTAGATTTATGCAACTACTTATATTTCTATATACTTGTGTATTTACATTTATAGGAGTTGATTGAAATCTTAGTTGCATGATCCTAGGTACCTATGCTTGAACACTAGTTGGTTTAGGTCGCTAGTTGGCTAGGCTAATGGTTCGGTAGAAGTCGAGTGATTTCTTGTCACTCGCGAGAATTATAGGAATTGAATGTCCACTACATACTGCAACTATAAGGCTCACGGGCGGGGCTGTGGCACTTGTGATGCCCCGTCTATTTAGTGAAAATGGATAAGGCCGCAGTGTGTGGTAGTGGTGGTTAAGTGTTTGAACGTACTAACCACATGCCGAGAATATGGTAATCGGTAAGCTTAAGTACTGGATTGAACCGAGGCCGGAACATACTCCCCACCGTCTTGAACTCGTTCACATCTAGCTAATGACGAGTACAGAGTCGTCGTACTGCTGTACTTGAGGGCGGTGGGCATGTTCCGTGAAGCGGGAATTGAAGGGAACTGTTGCGTGGGTGACTCTGTTCTCTTGCGTGTGTTTAGGTCTGCCTGGCCAGGTTAACAAATTTGATTCGAATCGTCCGCTTCTCACGGTTTGGTACTGCTTAACCCTTTTGCCACATAGAGTAAGAAGTGGAACAATGATGATGAGAAACATGGTTGAATGATGAAAAATAATTGTTTTTCACCATGTATGCTTTTGGATAGATGCTAATGTAGAATGGTTAATCAAACTAGAACTTGAAAGCTAAAATCAGAAAATAAGGACTTACTCTTTATTGCTTTTCGGCAAAAACAAACCCCTCAAGCCAAAAGCCTTGCATGTCTAGTTAGATGGTTAATTATATCCTAGTCGGGTAAGCCTTGCTGAGTATTGGTATACCCAGCCTTGCTTGTGGCTCAACTTTGTTTTCAGGTGATACGTTTGAAGATCAGGTAGCTAGCTTGACTTGGCCGTGTACTTTACCCCCTGGTTGGTCGGTGGAATGGGATTCGACTCCGGCCAACGATGACAATGCCGAGTGATGTCATGTACGGGCTTCATCAT
This sequence comes from Panicum virgatum, assembly GCF_016808335.1. Classification (NCBI taxonomy): domain Eukaryota; kingdom Viridiplantae; phylum Streptophyta; class Magnoliopsida; order Poales; family Poaceae; genus Panicum; species Panicum virgatum. The sequence goes on from NC_053138.1 coordinate 60,363,135, forward strand.
GACATCTTGTATCGTCGTTTAGAACTCGCTTTATTTCCGCTGCAGTTGAACTCTGAACTACTTTCAATTTGAATTTCAAGTACCTTTTTAAGATTTCAAACTCGGTTTGTAATATTTAAGTTAAGACTCTGTGATGTAAGAATTTGTGAAATGTTGTACTCTCGGGACTCACCTTCGTGTGAGTTGCATGTAAGCTTTGGGTTCGATCGACGCTCAGGTGGATTCTTAGGGACTTTACCCGACTGCACTGCCGGATTACTCCGTTTGAAGTGCATGTTAGCCGGGATTACCTTTAGGGTGATGGTTAGCGTACTTGAGCCGGATTAATTTGGGCGGTACTGCCACACAAGAGCTTGCTCATATCCGAGAGCGCGGCAATTCGAATTGATTATAACCTTGAAAGGGTGTACTACTTTACCCACACGATGCGAGGACCATGCGACTCACCCAACCGGCCAGAGTTGGATAAGGGGATACTCGCGTCAGCCGTTCCCAACAAGGCTCGATCATTGAACCTCACACCTAGCTTACGAGTAGAGACTTAGTTCCACCAGGGACATCTCTAAACTTTCCTACACATAGGTCCACCTGGGGACACACTAAGCCTTTCTGCATAGCCCGTAGCCACGTATCTAGGACTGCACATCAATGATCAAGTCAAAGAAGGTAATTGGCTCATCCGTACCATTATATTGGATATGTGGTAGCACGGAAAGGTGCTCAAGGCCGATGGCATCCACTCGGTCCTTAATCGATCCAAGCGGACTATGCCCATGTGACTTCATTCTCTAGGCCCTACCCTTCCGCTCGAATCTCGATACTACCAAACTCCACTAGCCACCAAACCAAACCAGTGCGATCAAGGATTATCGGTAAGTGTGATCCTCCAAACCATTCCTGTCTAGCGAGCAATAGAAGTATTCTAAGCAGGGCTAAGCATCTAGTCAAGTTAAGTAATTAACTATCTAACTAGTGCCAAGAATAGGGATAACAAATCAAGGAAGGATTATGCATAAAGATAGGTATAAAAATCCAATACATACATACTATATATAACCCAACATTACCCGGTGAGATAACTAACTAACTCAGATTAAATAGGAGCAAGGAATCATGCTTAGCTGCTTGCCTTGGTTAACTTCGGGTTCGACCACGAATGGGATTCCGGGTTCAGGCTCCACGGACTCGGTGGGCTCCACGGGTTCGTTCTCCGATGATTCGGTCACTAAAATGCATGAATGAGATGCATGCATTAGTGCGATGCTATGCTTATGCATAAAATAAAATACACTAGATGATATGCGCGAAAAGATATGCACGAGGTAACATTTTGGATATGCAATCCTGACAAACCCGGAAGTTCCAGAATTTCAAACCCGGAGGTTCCGGGTTCACTGGATTTCGCCAAAACATGCACGGCGTGGCGTGGACGCGGCCACGCCGCGCGTGGCGCAGCGCGTTCATGCTCGCATGTCGCGCACAGCGACGGCGCAAGGCGGCACGGCGAGGCAGGGCTGGAGAGGGGCAGGGGGGCGCGCACGGCGTGTCCCAGACGGCGGCGAGTCTTACCGGCGGCGGCACGAGCGGAGAGGAGCAACGGCGGGGCGGCGCGACAACGAACGGCGGCTGCTGTCGGAGGGCAACGCCGAACGGCCTGCACGGCTAGAGAGAGGGCCGGATGAGGAGGGGAACGGGTCGAGGAGAGGGAGGAGAAGCTTCCCATGCGAGGAATTGAGAAGAGGCCGACCAGAGACGACGAATCGACGGCGACGGCGGAGCTCGGGCCGGCGTCAATGGTGGAGGGGGGAAACAGGAGCTAGGGTTTGAGGGGAAAGGGGGCCCGGCTTGCTTTAAGGGGCGAGGATAGGAGTGGGAGGGCGGCACGGCACGCGAGGATGGCCGGCGCGTGGCGCGAGGTTGGCCGGAGGCGGCGGTGACGTGGGCCGCGCCGTGATTCGTGCTCTGCCCACTGAACATAGCAAAACCGGATGTTCCGGTTTTTGAACCCGGAACTTCCGGAATTACTAATTTTCCAAAACCTGGGATGTTACAATCTACCCCCCTTAAAGAATCTCGTCCCAAGATTTAGTTAAGCAAGAGGGGAAGGATAAATCTCAGACTAAGTTGAGGCCATATTCACCTAGACAAGATAAACATCAAAGAGATGGTGCACAAGGGCAGGGATGATGTGATGTGAGACATTCCTAGGGCTTTCTTGATGGTGACTGTGTACACATATATAACATCTAGAACTATGAACTTCATTAAGAAAGTGGGGTGGGGTAGGGAGAAAACTTACTCATCGGAAAAGAATTCCGGGTATTCTTGACGTAACCGATCCTCACGCTCCCACGTGGCTTCATCTTCGGAATGATTGCTCCATTGGACCTTTATAAACTTCACCATGTTATGCTTCACCTTTCTTTCATCTCGATCAAGAATGGCTATTGGGTGTTCTTCGTAGGTAAGACCCGGTTGAAGGTCAAGTGACTCAAGGTTAATGGCGTCCGTTGGAACACGATGACACTGCTTCAATTGAGAGATATGAAAGACATTGTGCACGGCGGAGAGTGATTGAGGAAGTTCCAATTGATAAGCCACTGCTCCAACTTTCTTGCTAATCTGAAAAGATCCAACATAGCGTGGCGCTAACTTTCCTCTGACTTGGAAACGGCGAGTGCCCTTAAATGGAGAAACCTTGAGATAGACATAATCACCAATTTTGAGGTGGAGTTCTCGGTGACGACGATCAGCATAAGTCTTCTGGCGAGATTGAGCAATGCGAAGATTCTCACGAATAATCCTGACTTGATCCTCGGCATCTTTCACCAAATCTGGACCAAAGAAAGGCCTTTCTCCAGATTTGGACTAATTGATCGGAGTTCTGCACCGTCTTCCATAGAGAGCTTCAAAAGGAGACATTTTGATACTTGCTTGATAACTATTGTTATAAGAGAACTCTGCGAACGGCAAGCAAGTAACCCATTTCTTCTCATATATAAGAGCACAGGCTCATAGCATGTCTTCTAAGATTTGATTGACTCTCTCGACTTGACCATCGGTTTGAGGATGATAAGCCGTACTATACGTGAGATTAGTTCCCATAGCTTCGTGAAGACTTCTCCAAAAGTGAGCAACAAACTGAGGACCGCGGTCAGAGACAATTTTCTTAGGAACACCATGAAGACAGACAATGCGAGTGAGGTACAACTCCGCATATTGCTTGACATGATATGTAGTCTTTACTGGAAGGAAATGAGCCAATTTTGTCAAACGATCCACAATTACCCATATGGAATCATATCCTTGAGAAGACATGGGTAATCCAGTGATGAAATCCATTCCAATTTCTTCCCGCTTCCATGATGGAATAGGTAAGGGCTGAAGAGTACCAGCTGGTTTGAGATGCTCGGCTTTAACCTTCTGGCAAACATCGCACTCGGCAACATATCGAGCGATTTCTCGCTTCATGCGAGTCCACCAAAACCTTTACTTGAGATATTGATACATTTTGGTACTGCCCGGATGAATGGAGAATTGAGAACTATGGGCTTCATCCAGGATAATTCGCCTGAGGCTATGATCCTTAGGCACCACAATACGCTTCCCAAAGAATAGAACTCCTTCATTATCAGTAGAGAAGCATCGAGCTTTGCCCTCTTTCATTAATTCCCGAATTCGAGCCATACCCTTGTTTTTCTTTTGAGCTTCCTTAATTTGATCATAAAGGTCAGATTTGACCGTAAGAGTAGTAAGATAACCTCCTTTGACCATAGAAATTCCGAGTTTCCGAAGATCATCACAGAGAGTATGCACAGGAGGAGCTATGGTCAAGCAGTTGCATTGAGCCTTTCGAATTAGTGCATCGGCGACGACATTCGCCTTACCGAGATGATAGTGCACTTCAATGTCATAATCCTGGATTAATTCAAGCCATCGACGTTGCCTCATATTGAGATCAGATTGAGTGAAAATATACTTGAGGCTCTTGTGATCAGTATAGATGTTGCAATGATCACCAAGCAGATAATGACGCCATGTTTTTAGAGCATGGACAACAGCCGCAAGCTCTAAATCATGGGTAGGATAATTTTCTTCATGTCGCTTGAGTTGACGAGAAGCATAGGCCACTACTCGGCCTTCTTGCATAAGAACACAGCCAAGACCGACGCGAGAAGCATCGCAATAAACATCGAAACTCTTGGAAATATCTGGCTGAGCAAGAACTGGAGCAGTAGTGAGACGATCCTTAAGGGTTTGAAAGGCTTCTTCACAGGCTGGGGACCACTCAAACTTGACCCCATTCTTCAGTAACTCGGTCATAGGCTTCACAATTTTAGAAAAATTCTCTATGAACCGGCAGTAATATCCCGCAAGTCCAAGAAAACTCCGGATCTCATAGACATTCTGTGGTTGCTTCCAATCCAGAACATCTTGCACCTTGCTAGGATCTACAGCAATACCATCCTTGGAGAGGACATGACCAAGAAAAGAGACCTTTTCAAGCCAAAACTCATATTTGCTGAACTTGGCATAAAGACAATGCTCTCTAAGTTTTTGGAGGACGATATGAATATGACGAGCATGATCTTCTTTGGTCTTGGAATAAATGAGAATATTATCAATAAAGATGATCACAAAAACATCAAGTTCCTCCATGAAGATGCTATTCATCAGATACATGAAATAAGCCGGTGCATTGGTGAGGCCGAAAGACATGACAGTGAATTCATAAAGACCATATCTAGTAGAAAAAGCCGTTTTTGGAATATCTTCTTTCCGGATCTTGATTTGATGATAACCTAATCTTAAATCAATCTTGGAGAAATATCAAGCTCCTGAGAGTTGATCAAATAAGATATCAATCCGAGGAAGAGGATATTTGTTCTTGACAGTGACTTCGTTTAACGGACGGTAATCAACACACATCCGTAAACTATCATCTTTCTTCTTCACAAAAAGAGCCGGGTATCCCCAAGGAGAGGAGCTCGGACGAATGAAACCCTTATCCAACAGAATCTTGAGTTGTTTCTTTAATTCCTTCAACTCATTGGGAGGCATTCGGTAAGGCTGTCTAGAGATAGGAGCAGTCCCGGGCATAAGCTCTATAATGAATTCCACCTCACGATCAGGAGGCATACCCGGTAATTCTTCTAGAAAGACATCCGGATACTCACAAACCACGGGAATATCTTCCAACGCCGTGGCTTTGGCACTCGCCAAGGCATATAAACAAGATTCCACCTTGGCAAGAGACAGTAAAACTCTACTCCCAGAAGGGTGCAAAAGATCAATAGTGCGGGGCCCACATTTGATAACTCCATCATGCTTACCCAACCAATTCATCCCAAGAATCACATCTAACTCCAGCTTGTCTAGAATGAGAAAATTGGCTCGAAAAGTAACTCACTCAATGAGAATTGGAACCTCACTAGCAAAGTGTCTGGCAATGATTTCCCCACCCGGTGATTCTATATGGTATGACACTTGTAGGTTTTGCATCTCAAGCTTACTATGCAGCATAAATTTCTTGCTAATGAAAGAAAAAGTTGCTCCAGAATAAAAAAGAACCATAGCAGGGTGAGATTCGATTAGGAGCGTACCCATGAGGACTTCGGCATTCTCCGAAATTGCTTCGGCGGTGGTGTAGTTGAGGCGGCCACGTTTAGGAGCTTGTTGTGGCTTAACTTCTTGACGCTGTGCTTGCGGTAGAGGATTATTAGGCCTGGGTGCATTGAAGGCACCGCCACGCCTCGGAGAGGGACAATCCTTGGAGAAGTGGTCTGTGCCACCACAATTGTAGCACGGACCCTTTGCGGCAACACCTGGGTTGCTCCAATAGGCATTGACCGGCCTAGGAGCTTGTCCTTGAGGAGGTTGAGGGTGACGCGCAATCCACATAGGATGGGGAGGTTGAGCTCCCGGCGCCCGAGGTGGAAAAGGAGAAGGCCCCAGACGTGGACGTGAGGAGCTACCGCCCGCAGAGGTAGGAGCGGGGCACTTGTTCTTTGCCTCAAGATTCTTCATCTTGTGCTCAGCTCTGATGGCGATATTCACCAAGTCATTGAAGTCTTCAAACTTGGTAGTGGAGAGCTTGTCTTGCAACTCTGCAGAGAGCCCATCGTACAGGCGTTCTTGTTTCTTGGCATCGGTGGCCACTTCTTCAGGTGCATATTGGGAGAGGGTGTTGAAGGCATTGACATAGGCCATCACATCACGATTTCCTTGAGTAAGATTCAGAAATTCTTTCTTCTTGATATCCATTATACCCTTGGGGATATGGAAAGAGCGAAAAGTTATACGAAACTCCTCCCATGTGAAGCGGTGGTTGGCAGGGTGAGATGCCTTGAAGTTCCTCCACCGAGCCCCAGGGGCATCATGCAGTTGATGAGCAACAAAGAGGACCTTCTCATGTGGCTCACATTCAATAAGACCAAGTTTCTCATCAATGATATTGAGCCAAAAATCCGCATCAAGAGGATCCTTAGAGCCACGAAAGATGGGCGGGTTGGTGTGGAAGAAATCCCCAAACCTGTTCACTCGAGGCTCAGCCCTTGGACCATTATTGCCAGCATTGCCCATCTGATTGACTAAGTGCGCCATGAGATCAGTTTGTCGAGCCAGGACGTCCGCGAGGGTTGGATGAACGAGAGGATTAGGAAGGGGAACATCGTTGTTGCGATTGTTATTGCCACCCGAACCATTGGCACCATCCCTCTCGGTTCCCGAACGCAACACCATCATGTTAATAAACAAAACGGTTAGCGGTCAGGAATGAAAGATGGAGAATGGTTCTCAAAGGCAGGGTGGAAAGACAATGTGTAGATAAAAATCTAACACATAACCAACACTAGAATAACATATCTAAGAGAAGAGGTAGATTTGGCCCACTAAAATTAACAAGAACGAGATCAGCGAAAACTAACCACGGCACCTTAGATTAGTTAGATGCAGATTTGAAAACCAAAGGAAAGTATGCATGCATGCGAGGTATGAATGCAACATGACGTCTCCTCACATCGTGAGCACGCCTTAACGTTCTAACACTCACTCACGACCCAAAACAACCGCATTGTCCAGCAGCGCTACAACCCTCCTAATAGCGCTCAGGACAATTGGTGATTCCCACCTTCTCAACCCCGATAAAAGGCTTAAAAGGTTTCCAGCAGATGAAAGGGTTTTCCTACTCTCCCGCTACACATGAAGACAAGAGGAGTTAAGCATGTCTTAATTAAACTTTGAAGCAGTAAGAAAGAATTAGCTCTAAGACAAAGGAAGAAAATTAGCATTTTACCTTAAGTTCAAATTTTTAACCAAAGTAAATCTTAGTGCAAGTAGTCAAATTTTATTTGACTCTCAACCCACTAAGCCAATTTTAGATTCACTTCATGGAACCTCAGCTCTGATACCCGTTGTGAGAACCGCCCAATTTGCCCTCGTTTTAGGTGAAATTATTGATTAATCCCTTTAAGATGAGGGCTAGCACGTGTCCGTCTCTCGACTCGCCAGGTGCTAATCCACACCTTAGAGGCACTTAACCAACACAAATCACCTAGAACGAGAACAAACCCGGTAGTCCCGGTACGTGTTTGCCACATGCCCAGGATTAAGCACACGTACCGTTATAAAAGCGCGTACATTGCCAATAATCCACAAAGAGCAGTTTTACACACTTAATATTACAAGTTCAATATAGATGGGTTTCAAGCTTCACTTACAAGCCTTGGGCTCATGAAAGTCATATTAAACAGAAACGTAAAGTTTATTATATTTACATACTCTCACGGAGTTCATCTATGATAAAACATACCTAAGATGATGATGCCTTGCTCAAGGACATCACCACAGCCGCAACGACCTACTCCTCCCCCGCATTAGGATTAGCGGGGTAGAAGTGGCCGAACACCACTTCCGGCTCAACTGCAACTAGGTTTAGAAAGCACCCTGAGTACAAAGGTACTCCGCAAGACTTACGCGATTAAATAAGCAAGGATCATGCATTGGCTCAAGTAAAAGCTTTAAGGTTAAGTAATTATTGCATAAGCATTAGCTCTCTACACTATCACCTATCAGAATTGATTATTGTTGCCCAAACCCCTAAATAATTTTAGTTCATTAAAAGAATAACATAATAATCAATAGATCATTGACAAGACATGAAACCAACACCAACAAAACCGGAACTCTCTAAGAGGAATTCGGCGAACCAAGAGCTTACTCATATCCGAGAGCGCGGCAATTCTAATTGATTATAACCTTGAAAGGGTGTATTACTTTACCCACACGACGCGAGGACCATGCGACTCACCCAACTGGCCAGAGTTGGATAAGGGGATACTCGCGTCAGCCGTTCCCAACAAGGCTCGATCATTGAACCTCACACCTAGCTTACGAGTAGAGACTTAGTTCCACCAGGGACATCTCTAAATTTTCCTACACATAGGTCCACTTGGGGACACACTAACCCTCTCTGCATAGCCCGTAGCTACGTATCTAGGACTGCACATCAATGATCAAGTCAAAGAAGGTAATTGGCTCATCCGTACCATTATATTGGATATGTGGTAGCACGGAAAGGTGCTCAAGGCCGATGGCATCCACTCGGTCCTTAATCGATCCAAGCGGACTATGCCCATGTGACTTCATTCTCTAGGCCCTACCCTTCCACTCGAATCTCGATACTACCAAACTCCACTAGCCACCAAACCAAACCAATGCGATCAAGGATTATCGGTAAGTGTGATCCTCCAAACCATTCCTGTCTAGCGAGCAATAGAAGTATTCTAAGTAGGGCTAAGCATCTAGTCAAGTTAAGTAATTAACTATCTAACTAGTACCAAGAATAGGGATAACAAATCAAGGAAGGATTATGCATAAAGATAGGTATAAAAATGCAATACATACATACTATATATAACCCAACATTACCCGGTGAGATAACTAACTAACTCAGATTAAATAGGAGCAAGGAATCATGCTTAGCTGCTTGCCTTGGTTAACTTCGGGTTCGACCACGAACAGGATTCCGGGTTCAGGCTCCACGGACTCGGTGGGCTCCACGGGTTCGTTCTCCGACGATTCTGTCACTAAAATGCATGAATGAGATGCATGCATTAGTGCGATGCTATGCTTATGCATAAAATAAAATACACTAGATGATATGCGCGAAAAGATATGCATGAGGTAACATTTTGGATATGCAATCCTGACAAACCCGGAAGTTCCGGAATTTCAAACCCGGAGGTTCCGGGTTCAAACCCGGAGGTTCCGGTTTTTCAAACCCGGAAGTTCCGGTTTCACTGGACTTCGCCAAAACGTGCGCGGCGTGGCGTAGACGCGGCCACGGTGCGCGTGGCGCAGCGCGTTCGTGCACGCATGTCGCGCACATCGACGGCGCAAGGCGGCGCGGCGAGGCAGGGCTGGAGAGGGGCAGGGGGCACGCGCACAGCGTGTCCCGGACGGCGGCGAGTCTTACCGGCGGCGGCACGAGCGGAGAGGAGCAACGGCGGGGCGGCGCGACGACGAACGGCGGCTGCGGGCGGAGGGCAACGCCGAACGGCCTGCACGGCTAGAGAGAGGACCGGATGAGGAGGGGAACGGGTCGAGGAGAGGGAGGAGAAGCTTCCCATGCGAGGAATTGAGAAGAGGCCGATCAGAGATGACGAATCGACGGCGACGGCGGAGCTCGGGCCGGCGTCAATGGTGGAGGGGGGAAACAAGAGCTAGGGTTTGAGGGGAAAGGGGGCCGGCTTGCTTTAAGGGGCGAGGAGAGGAGTGGGAGGGCGGCACGGCACGCGAGGATGGCCGGCGCGTGGCGCGAGGTTGGCCGGCGGCGGTGGTGACGTGGGGCGCGCCGTAATTCGTGCTCTGCCCACTGAACAGAGCAAAACCGGATGTTCCGGTTTTTGAACCCGGAACTTCCGGAATTAATAATTTTCCAAAACCTGCGATGTTACACGCGACGTCCTCCCCGTTATGAGGTACCTTCTGGATCGCGGCGGCGACCCGGCCATGCCCGACGCCAGGGGATCCACGCCGCTGCACAACGCGGCGGAGTATGGTATGCGCAGGAACTTCATGTGTGCCGCACTTGGGATGCAACAGTCAGTTATACGCAAACTGTTTGCACTTGCTCTCTGGAGGAGCTCTGGTAGTGTTTGATCTCATTTTGTGCCTACAGGGAACTGCAAGGCCGTAAAGCTGCTGCTGTCCAAGGGTGCTTCCGTTGACCCTCTCGGTCATCGCGGGACGCCGCTGCACTTGGCTGCAGGGTACGGCCATGAACAGGCTGTGAAGGTCCTGCTGGAGCACGGAGCCGATGCAAGTTCTAGTATCCCCCTTGCCTTGATTTGGTTATGAAATTATTCGTTGTAGGAGGGATTCTGCAGAGCACATGATGGCTGCCTGCATTCCCTGATGCATTTTTTATTCTCTCACTAGTTATCGAAATTCGAAACTGTTTTTCCCTTTGCAGCCCAATGTCAGTTGAACCATTTTTCGATTATTTATCAAATCTGTTTTCTCCTTTTGCAGCCCAATCGAGTTGTCAGCCATGTTAATTCGCCACTCCTGGCAGCGTGCTATGCGCACTCCTTGGAATGTATGAAGCTTCTGGTTGAGGTCCTGTTTCTTCTTGCTAGCTCCCTTGAAGTATTCTGTAGTCTACTATGTTTTTTTCTGCTTCAACGTATCAACAAACTACTTTGTACTAGAATAAATAATATCGAGTAACTGACCTGACTACCTTTATTAATTTGAATGAACCTGTCATCGGTATTACATGTGCAAGTCCTTCCTAAAGTTACCTTAATTTCTATTTCTTATTCTACAGGCTGGTGCTGATGTGAACTTTAGAAGTCCGTCTGCCCCCACTGTTTTGATGTTGGCTGTTGATGATGGCTTAACTGACATTGTCAACTTCTTGCTGGAGGTCGGAGCTGACCCTAACATTCATGATTCGGTAATCATGTCTTGTCTTGTCTCTATTTTCAGATTTTCAAATACCATGGCCCTTTGCATATCCGATGGCTGGGTGAACAATACAGTTGTTGTAACAAATTAAGTCTTTGAACTTTGGACTATTTCAGCCCTCTTCCAAAACCTTTTGTGTTGTTCATCGGTATTAAGTTCTAGTGTTCCCTGGACACTAATTGCCTAAATTTCAGTCTCAAACTTGTCCGAGGGTATTCTTTGTTTTACTTCGTCAATGAACTTTAGCGCTTTGGGACAGATGCCAAAAACAGAACAAGTCTATTGGGAGCGTAAATGTGTGTATTCTCTATAAAGGATAAATTTCAAGCACATTTTGCAATGTATGTCTGTTTTCATATGCAATTTTATGGGTTTGCTACAAAGTACAGACTGCATTGCATAGTTTGCAGCTCTAGTGATAAATTGCCTGTGTCTGAATTTTTTATAATTCGTACAGATCAAATTCACAAGGTTGAAATTCCACTGTTCCAAAGTTAGTCTAGGTACACCTACGATCTCCATTTTCCAGCACTTGATCACTAACTGGAATTTAAGAGGGAGTAATTTTGCTTGCTCTCATCAATTCTGTTATACTCGTTTATAACATTGTATAAGACCATTAGTGTCATTGGTATATTATTTTCTTAAAATTCTTTTTGTTAAGAGAGAATAAGGAATGTTCATCTCCTTTTCACCTCTGTTGTTGGATCATAATATCTCTTCCATTTTTGTCTTTACAATGCAGGATGGGAAATTCCCAATCATGTTAGCAGCAGCTCATGAGCATCGTGAGCTTGCTGAAATTCTATTTCCTCGGACAAAACCAATTCCATCTATGATCGACTGGAGTGTTGATGGGATTATTAGAGCCATGAAATATCCGCACTTGGAGCCTCGGGTATGTTAGTGGCCTTATGGGCATCAAGGTTCGGCTAGGCGGCGATTCCGCGGCGCCTAGGCGCGATTAGGCGCTAGTCGAAGCCCTGCCGTGTCGATTTGGCCGTAGTCGCTCTTCTAGGCGGTGGCAGCTTGTCGGCGGAGCCAGTGGGGGTGGAGGAGCGCCTGGCGGAGGTCGCCGGTGGGGGGGGGGGGGGGGGGTGGGGGGAGGAGCTGCAGGCGGCGGCAGGGGCTTGCACGGGCAGCTGCTGGCGCAGGCGCCGGCGCCCAGCAGAGGAGAGGGAGATGTCGGAGAGGGAGAGGGAGAGGAATCGGCGGCGGCGGCGGCTGAGGCTGGAGACGAGCCTCACGAAGGATGCGGGAGTTGGGAGATGGATAGGATTTGGACAGGTTGCCTCTCTCTTGGGCCTTTCTATGGACTGGACAGGTTGTCTCTTGGGCCTTTCTATCTCCCTAAATCAGCCTTTTTACCTATCTGAGCCCACTATTCAGCTGTTTATTTTTTCTTTTAGAAGATAATATATGTATATTAGTATATATATAAAACGCCTAGGAAAACGCCTAGGAGCGCCTAGGACCGAGTACTCCCGACTAGCCGCTAGACAATGGGTCAGCGCCTAGATTCCGCCTAGCGCCTAGCTGACCTTTGATGGGCATACTTTTCTCAGCCGAGCTTGCAGAAATGTTCTTACATTTATCTAACTGTTGGAACCTTTTGAACGCCATGCTATTTCTCTAACCGAACGTGCTACCATGAGTAGGAGGTGGTGGAAGAAAAGATAGCTGATGCGAAGTCACAAGGAAAAGAAGCGTTTGCAAAAGGGGACTACCTTGCTGCAATCTACTTCTATGCCCTGGTAAATGCTTGAACCAAAATTCAGGGTATACTTAACTTGGGATAACGCAAAATGTTGCAGTATAGGTAATTAGTTATGAAGCATCGGCTTTCATGACATTGCTGGAAAAAAAAAATCTGTGATACTGAGATATTCGCTGATTGTTATTTCAGGCAATGAGGAAAGACCCACTCGACGCCACCTTATTCGCCAACAGGAGCCTATGCTGGTTGCGACTGAGAGAAGGGGAGATGGCTCTGTCAGATGCTCGGGATTGCAGAGTGCTGAACCCAGGTTGGGCAAAGGCTTGGTACCGTGAGGGTGCGGCTCTCAGCTTGCTAAAGGTATGGCTTACACAGTTACACCATATCAGTTTGTAGGCTCACACCCTGATGGCCTGATGTAACCTTTCCACCGTTATCCTCACTCTCTTTGTATTTCTCTATGCACAGAACTACAAAGCAGCAGCTGATGCGTTTGTGGAAGCGCTGAAGCTTGACCCTGCAAACAACGAGATCAAGAAAGCGTTGAGGCATTGCTCGTCCCCTTCTACTGCTACTTTCAGCTATTGCCCTGATTAAGTCTGTTGTGGTTGGGATGGGACTAGCATGAACATCCAAATCCTAGCTTCTTTTATACAGCTTTGACTGTGAGTGGTAATTCTCTTCTTTTGATTTCTGGAACTTGCAGGGAGGCCATGGAGTCTATGAACTATGAAGAGCGTTGATCTCTCTGGACAACAGAACCACCAAGCTGCCGCATCCGTCTGATCTGATAATCCTCTATTACATGTATGGGGATTATAACTAACGTAGCAAACATCGCAGAACGTACTGCTGCGAAGACTCGTTTCAAGTTGTTCTTCACTCTTCAATCTTTCGCAAGACATTTTGCTGCTGCCTGGATTGAACTAATGCCTATCCTTTGGTTTTTATTTGAATTTGTTCTTCGTTTTGTTCGGTTGTTCCATTCATTCCTTATCGTTTCATTCAGAATGTCCTTATCGTAGCAGTGGCCACCGAGGTCTAAGCATTACCTCGTCTGATGACCCTGCCAAGAGGGATCACTGGATGAATTTTCTTTTTTCTTTTCGAAACACTGAATGAATTTTGCCCCCGATCCAAAATCGTCGCGTACTGGTTTGTCTTCCTCCACTGTGAAGAGACCGCGGAACTTCCCCGCAACGATCCCTGATGAACTGGTTCAGTTTCCTTAGTTTTCTCTCCCAAGAAGGCACTAAAAAACTCGTGCATCGATCGTTGCAAGTTGTGACAAAAGTTTTCCACCCAGGTAGACATTGGGATTCCGTAGCAGTCTAGCCGATGCTCTTTTCTGAAGAAGCTTGATTGTTCCTGTGAATCATTGCCGGTGTTGGTGACGATAAGATGCACTGATTCTTCAACTCCTTTCTGCGGCCATGCTCATTTCCGGTGCTGCCGTGACCGAGAACCTGCCGTCTCGCCGGTGTCACTGCAGAGCGCTGACGACCGAGCACAGCGCGCCGCCCGGATCGACCGGCGGCATGAACCTCGACTACGGCCAGCGCCGGTTACCCCTACCCGCCCCGGCGACATCTGCTCTCCCGTCCGGCGCCGAACCTGACGCGTCACCGCAATGGAGACAAGGTTATCGCCCGAGGAGGCGGCGCCAATCCGGCCGGGCACGCCAGCGCCGCCCGGGTGCGCTTCGGAACCGCGTGCACGGCGCCACGCCGCTTCGGTCTCCTCGCCCCTGCCGCGGCGGCGACGGAGAAGGAGCGGCCTTGCCCGGCTGGGGAACACTCTCCGGCGTATGCCGGTCTCACTTGCACAGCGGCGTTGGTGGTCGCCGGTGATGCGCGCGCGACGGCGGCGCCGAACTGGGTGGCCGCGCGGGCGCGCCCCGGCACGGGGTGGACGGACGCCTGGACGGTGTTTCATTTACCGTCCGGGTCAAGGTGAGCGGAGCCGTTAGATCTAAAATGTGCGGGCACGATTCGACGAGATGTTGCTTCAAGCCGGGGCGCGTCATGGGCCAAGCGGAGGCCCGGTTGGCCAGGCGATTCGATGTTTGCGGCATGGGCCAAGCTACTCCCCGGCCCATCAAGCTACTCCCGCCTCCGCCCTTCGCGTTTCCCGCCATTAAACGCCGGCGCCTCTCCCACCTCCCTCTTCTTTAAAAGCCGCTTCGATTCATTCCCTGAAAGCCCAGAACCCTAACCCGCGCACGCGTCCGGCATCAACTGCCGTCCGCCGCCGTCGCCGTCGCCGTCGCCGCCCTCGCGATGGCCCCGGCCCCCAAGAACTCGGACTCCGCCCTCGCGCTCCAGGCCGCCATCGACGGCGACCTCTACCTCCTTAAGGGTACCCCCCCCCCCCTCTCGTGGATCGCTGCGTCTCCCATTTGGTTTGGAAGCGGCGCCAAGCTTCGGTTCGGCGCTATTTTCCTTCGATTTGTCCACTAGTTTAGGCAGAGATGCCCGCTTCCAGAGTCCAGACTAGTTGCCCCGCTAGCTAGGGTTTGCCCTGCATTTAGTCACACTGATTATCGATAGTGCTTTTGGATTTTCACTGCTAGCTGTTTATTTTCCGGTTAAAAAATGATCTTGAACTTTGCTATCTCGATTTCTCTTGTTAGAGTTGGCGGGCAAGGTGAACCTGCGGGAAGCCGAGGACGCCAGGGGGCGGAACGCGCTCCACTTCGCCGCGGTGAAGGGACACCTGGAGGTCTGCATGTTCCTGGTGGAGGAATCGGGGCTGGATGTCAACTCCGCCTCTGGGGAAGGTGCGCCCGACTAGCTGGGAATGAGATTCTCCCCTTGTAGGAAGTGCCAGAGTGCTATCACTGAGGTTCTTCCCTTGTATGTAGGCCGGTTGCCGGTCCACTGCGCTGCTGCCGGGGGGAGCGAAGGCGTCCTGATGTACCTTCTCGACCGCGGCGGTGACCCAGGGGTGCCGGACTTCAGGCGCTCTATGCCGCTCCATGACGCGGCCGAGCTTGGTGTGTTCCTCAACTTTAGGGTAGGGAGGGGTTAGAAGAAAACATCACCTGTGCGTCCTGAGGTACCTTGTTGTGTTTCATTGTGCCTCCAGGGCATTTCGAGGCTGTAAGGCTGCTGCTGTCCAAGGGTGTCGATGTGGACCCAATCAATTATATCAATTATATAGGGACACCGCTGCACTTGGCCGCCTCCAAGGACCAGGATCAGGCTGTGAAGATCCTGCTAGAGCATGGTGCTGATGTAAGCTGTTAGTTTCACCGATTCCATGTTAGGCTTGTGTTTTTGAATTCGAATGGCATCTGTGGCAAAAAAAAATTGTTTCACTTTAGCTTGACGTTGTTTTTGTTTAGAAGGTGCAGCAGAATACTTAGTGGTCTCATTTTTTAGATTAATTTCCATGATCTGACTAGCTATCAAACTGTTAATTTCCATGATTTGACTGTTGGAGATCCGCCGCTCACCGCTGCGACGCGAAACAGGGGACCGGGGGGGGGGGGGGGGGGGGGGGTCTTCGATGAAGTCCCACCTCCGGCGATGCTCTGCCCAAATTCTTGCGCGCAGCACGTAGTCCACCTAACACTCAACCTCACACGCTAGACCAGCTCGCGGGATCGCTCACGCAGACGACGAATTTTGGCCGGCGGGAGGTAGAAGATGAACAGTAGCTGGCGGAGAAATTTGCGCTCGAACGCACGGCGCCGGACGCCGCTCTCCAATTCACTTCACCAGGAGCACAACGGGGTTACATGGCAGCTTTATAGCTAGGTGGACGTGCCCACGACCACGCGCTACCCCACTACGTCGCCGATCGGCCCGAGCGGCTCCGCCGTGGCGCTCACGACGTGCTCAACGCGTGCACGCCACGGACCTAGGATGCCGCGCCCAATGCGGCCGATCCAACCTCCTACTGGCTTGCTCGAACGAGCTCCCCCCGATCCTCGACTCCACGATCACGATCGCACACACACGATCAACGATCCACTCAACGCGACGGCCGCGCGCACACACGCGCGCGTCGCGCAACACACGCGCACACACATCCCAGCCACACACACACGTGCGCTGGGTTTATTCCCAACATTCTCCCCCTAAACCCAGCGCCGCCTACACTGGATCCCAGCGCAGCCTACGCCGGGCACTTCAAAGCAGAGTCGGCTCGTCGTCGACGTCCGCCGTGGCCACCATGACCTCCTCCTTCTTCGGCTTGCGGCAGTCGCGGGCAAAATGACCACGGACGCCGCAATTGAAGCACTTGCCGATGCCGCTCTTTGCCTTGCGCCGCGCCCGCCACTCCTCCTTGAGCAGCAGCCGCTCGCCGTCGCCATGGCTGCCTGACGTGCCTTGACCTCCAGCGAGCTGAGCGCGCCGCCGTGAACGCTCGTCGGACGCCTTCAAGCGCCCGAGCGCCTCCTCGAACGGCATGGTGGCGACATCGCAAAACTGCTCGATGCCCGCCACCGCCGGGTACAGCCGGTTGGGCACTGA
The DNA here is from genome assembly GCF_016808335.1 of Panicum virgatum. Classification (NCBI taxonomy): domain Eukaryota; kingdom Viridiplantae; phylum Streptophyta; class Magnoliopsida; order Poales; family Poaceae; genus Panicum; species Panicum virgatum. The sequence continues at coordinate 60,380,304 of NC_053138.1, forward strand.
GTCGAGCAACTTCTTGGCCATAACTGCGTCGTCGAGCGTCGACCCAAGTCCGGCGAACCTCGCGGCCATGCCGCTTATCTTCCCCGCAAACTCGTCCAACACATCACCATCCGCCATGATCAGGGAGTCGAATTCCCCTTTCAACGTGGCGAGCCGCGCCGTCCGCACTCGGTCCGCGCCCACGAAACTAGTCTTCAGTGCCTCCCACACTTCTCTCGCCGTCAGCTTGGTGGAGACCTGCATGAGGATGTGCTCCGGCAGTGCTTGCAAGAGGTGCGCCCGCGCTGCCTTGTTCTTCCAGTCATCCACCTCCTCACCGTCCTTCGGCGCCACCGCCTCCCAGAGCCCCTGCGCATCAAGGATCGCCTCCACCTTGATCGCCCATGCAGTGTAGCTCGACGGCATCAACATCGGGTAGCTGACGGAGCCTAACGCCGGCGCCGTGACACGCTCCACCACGCGCTCGACGATGACGTCCCGCGTTCGCGGCTTCCGGGGTGCAGAACGGCTGCGACGCCGGGGCGGCGACAACGAGCGCTCCGGGGGCAGCGACATGGCTCTAGGACCACGCCGGCTCTGGTACCAATTGTTGGAGATCCGCCGCTCGCCGCCGCGACGCGAAACAAGGGACCGCCAGGGGGGTTGTCGATGAAGTCCCACCTCCGGCAATGCTCTGCCCAAACTCTTGCGTGCAGCACGTAGTCCACCTAACACTCAACCTCACACGCTAGACCAGCTCGCGGAATCGCTCACGCAGACGACGAATTTTGGCCGGCGGGAGGTAGAAGATGAATAGTAGATGGCGGAGGAATTTGCGCTTGAATGCACGGCGCCGGACGCCGCTCTCCAATTCACTTCACCAGGAGCACAACGGGGTTACATGGCGGCTTTATAGCTAGGTGGACGTGCCCATGACCACGCGCTACCCCACTACGTCGCCGATCGGCCCGGGTGGCTCCGCCGTGGCGCTCATGACGCGCTCAACGCGCGCACGCCACGGACCCAGGATGCCGCGCCCAATGCGGCCGATCCAACGACCTCCTACTGGCTCGCTCAAACGAGCTCCCCCCGATCCTCGACTCCACGATCACGATCGCACACACACGATCAACGATCCACTCAACACGACGGCCGCGTGCACACACGCGCGCGTCGCGCAACACACGCACACACACATCCCAGCCACGCACACACGTGCGCTGGGTTTATTCCCAACATTGACATTCTGACTATATTCTCTTTGCAGCCCAAAAGAGTTGTCAATCATGTATTTACACCACTCTTCATGGCAGCATGCTGTGGGCAATCCTTAAAATGCACGAAGCTACTGGTTGAGGTCAGATTCGTCCTTATTGTTCAAAGGAATTGTTTAGAGTAGAATCCAAGCTAACTAAATAGCCTTGCTATTTCCATTGCTTTAGTCATCATGATTCCACTTGACTGTTCTCTCTAGAGCGCTACCTAAAACTTTGTATTGCAAATTTTATAGGCTGGTGCTGATGTGAACTTTACATGCCCCTGGGGACCAATCATTTTAATGGAGGCAGTTGATGATGGTTTAACTGACATTGTCAAGTTCTTGTTAGAGGCTGGAGCGGACCCTAACATTGCTAACGAGGTAATTATTTATCTCCGTTTGCCTCTGCTGTTTATTTAGTTCATACATTGAAAGTTAGAATCTCATGGCCTCTTGCTTATCAGATGAGGTTTTAATATAAACTTAGGGTTTCTTCAGCGCATTTTATGGAATTTAGATAGTTCACATGTCAAACATGTTTGGTACTGTAGGTCCATATTCATGTTTATTATTTTGAATTTGCTTCAGACTTGCAGTGAGTTGGTCAAATGTCTAGTTATTCAGATCTAGTGATAAGTTTTCTTTGTCTGCAATTGTGATTATTTTAATAATTCATTTAGATCAGTTTCTGCATCTCAGAATCAATTCTACTGCTGATGTATTAGTCTAGACACACCTAGAATTTAAAACGATTGATCACTAACTAGAGGTAATTTTTCTAACTCTCCTTCAAATTATCCTTTTTTAAGTTAAAATATTTAGAACTATTACTGGCATTGGGATGCATTAAGGGGGGAAATTGTATTGTTGATCTCATTTTCATGTTTGCGGCAGCGATTGAGAGATGGTGGACTGGCAGGGGCTATGTACCTCCTCATGTTCCAATTTTCTCTATTAGAGCTCTTGAGGTCGAGAAGAATTTTAGCGCATGTTCTAGTATTTGGTCCCAATTATCATGGACATATACATGAGTTAACTTTGTTGCTCCTCCTTTATTCTTCTAATTCTAGCTCCATCCCTGCATGGTGGATTATATTACTGCTATGTTTTTCTTCACAATGCAGGATGGTAAATTCCCAATCATGTGGGAAGCAGGTCATGGGCATCGTGAGCTTGTTAAAATTCTATTTCCTCGGACAAAACCAATTCCATCTATACCAGACTGGAGTATTGATGGGATACTTAGGGCAATGAAATATTTACATTTGGAGGTTCAGGTATGTAAGTGGTTCCTTATGGGCACTGTGCACTCAGAAAAGACTGCAGTAGTTCAATTTTATTGACCTTTAACATTTATGATTTATCATGTTCGGGAACCCCTTGAATGCCTGTTGAATGCGATGTTCTTTTGTGTAACGGCACATGCTATTGTGTTTGCTGTTTAGGATGAAGCTCTGGCGGCAAAATGGCTTGCCGATTGCAAGTCACAAGGAAAGGAAGCTTTTGCAAAGGGGGAGTATTTTGCGTCAGTTCACTACTATGGTCTGGTAAATGCTCGAACCTATACTTGTTTGGGGATAATATAATAATGTAGAACGAACAGCCTTGAAGCTGTTTTCTGAATGATGAAGACCAGCAGATTATGTTGACATATCTATAGTCTTTTACATCAGATGGTGGAGCAATTACACTGCATTCTTATTTCTGATGAATAGGTTATCCTGTCTTTGTGCATAAATCAGATGCTAGCTATTTTTTGTTTGCCCACACCAGTGTTAAACTAAGGGAACAGTTCACTTTTGGTACCACTTTTGATTTGGCCGGATTTACTTCATGTACCGTAAAAGTGGTTATTTTGGTCCTCATACTTCAACACCGGTTCAAATAACTAAATAAGGTCCAGGGGCAGTTTTGGCTGACGTGCTGTGGATTTATACCAGCTTAATATTATTGGAAGATGCTGAATTCATTTTATTAATATAATGAAGTAGCAAACAGCATTTAGAAAGTATGAAAGAAAGGAACCCTTCTGAACTTTTGAAATATTAAGCTGCAATAACTCCGTGCCATGTCGCTAAAACTGACATCATGATGGTTTTGTACCAGATTTGAACTGTTACTGAAACTAATGGTTTTGAAGTGCGGATAAACTGGACTAACTTGATAGAATGTGTATTACTAGCCATGTGACGTGTGTTGCAACGGACCTTCAATAGAAGAAAAAGAAAATGAAGCATAAAGTTGAATCAAGAGCCGCTGCTCACAAATTTACAATTTTCTAATATATCTGTGAGGCACGCAGAAACTAAATGAGTACTACTGTCCATAGAGGACTCACTGCATACACATTCATGCATGCCTAATTCAGTTCAGAGGAAATCCCCCTGTGTAGAACCAACCACCACCACCACCATACTCCCTCTTTTAAAGAACTAAAAAAAAGAAGTGGTTTTTTTCACTTACACTAATGCAAGGGGCCAGTGTTATGCTCGACCAGTTATGTTGAACCTAGAAAATCCAAAGAAACTGAGCTCTCGCTGATTGTTAATGCAGGCATTGGACAAAGACCCGCTTGATGCTACCTTGTTTGCCAACATGAGCCTGTGCTGGTTGCGGATGAGAGCTCTGTCAGATGCTCTGTCAGATGCTCGAAAATGCAAGATGATGCGTCCTGGTTGGTCGAAAGCATGGTACCGTGAGGGCGCTGCTCTCAGCTTTCTAAAGGTACATTAGGCAGTTAGCAGGTGCATCGAATCCAGTCTTGCGACTTGATCTCATACCCCTGTATCTCACTCCCGTGGTGTTTCTTTATGCGCACAGAAGTACAACGAAGCAATCCCTGCGTTCATGCAAGCACTGAAACCTGACCCTGAAAGTGATGAAATCGAGAAAGCACCTGACCCTGAAAGTGATGAAATCGAGAAAGCGTTAAGGTAAATGCTCTTGTACCCTAATATTTGCCGCATACAGTTATTGACATAATTTTGTCCATTGTCCATGGGAACATGGATATCTAAACCTCACTGATCCCATACATTTTTATGATCCATGGATGGTATCCTTATGCCTCTGGTTCCTGAAACTTGCAGGGAGGCCATTGAGGTTGTGAGGAGCGCTCCTTGATCGGAACAGTGAAACCCTTGACCTTCTGTATCCATCATGTTTGTACGAAAAATTCACCATAACACTATTGGCAGGACTTCATATAATATGTAACCACAACGCATCATCATCATGTTTTTTTTTTCAAAAAAAAAAAACAACGTACTGCTGCAGGGACTAAACGCAGCAGTATGTAGCTGGAATATTGTCCCTTTCGTGATAAACTGTTAAGATGTTTTGTGGCCGTAAGCTTTTAGGCAGCAGGATCCATGCAATTGCACTGGATTGGACTAGCATTGTATATATTTAGTCTAGATGCCTCCCCAGGAAAATGGCCACCTGCAGGATCCAAGCTCTGATGATTTCAGGGCATCCAATGGCCTCTGCTATGAATTGTTGCTTGTCTCGTGGTTCCATAAGCTAGTGGTCTTCAGAGGGAAGCAAAGCTTGTTGCTGGCTTCATGCGTTTTCTTGGAGAATTGGTGTCCACCTGGTCATTTTGCCTAATTTTTCTTGGCTTGCCTTCTATATTGCGTGAATTTATGGAATAGATCATTGTGAACTTGTGATGTAGATAACGCCCTCCCTGTTCTGGTGTGCTTCTCTGGTCTGGTGGATGTAATGTGAAAATTCAGTGTGCATGGTCTCCCCCTCTCTGAAAACCCTGGCATAGCATGCTCTGTTGTGCTCTACATACCATGTACTCATCCTTTCATGATAGAAAAATAATGTTCATTTACAACCACACTCTGCAGGATGGCAATGCCCTCGATTTTGTGTGGTAAATTGATGTATGCCTTTTTCTTGATAGCATACTGCAGGAGTGTGAAACAGGTTGGTATACTACTGCGTGTGACGAAAGGGCACTCTTAGGTTGCAGAGTTTTTGAGCCTGGAGAGTTATTTTGGTCCCCTTTTCCCCCATTTAGTTTAGATGCTCCGTGCTATTGTATAATTTTGTAGACGGGACCATTCTGCTGTTTATATACTCCCTCCATATAGGAAATAGAAGACGTTTAGGACAGCGATACGGTTTCCAAAGTATAATTTTGACTGCTTATTTTTATAAAAATATTTGTTGAAAAGTGATATATGTATATTTTTATGAAAGTACTTTTTAAGGCAAATCTATTCATATGACTTTCACTTTTTCAAACTCAACAATTTAAAAGTTATTCATGATTTATATTCCCAATGTTTGACCCAAATCTTGTCCAAAATATTATCTTTTTTCTATACGGAGGGAATATGTATATATGCTATACAGGTTTTTCTTGGTTTTGCTCGTTGAGCGGGTAGAATGAAGTGGAAAAAACAAGAGCTGTAGCACAATTGTTTGGAGACCGAAGTTGTGCTGGGCTGGGCTGTATTTGAAGGCTGGAACAGGCCCTGAAGGCTTGGCCAGGCCTGCCTTTGTAAATTGTTGTTTGTATAGCTAACAAACCGCAAAGCTCTTGTTTTGCTAAAAAAAAAGAAAAATAACTGCAAGCGCTTGTTAAACAAACTTCAAAAATTTTTAAAAAAATTAAGAAAGAAGGTGCAAGCTTAAAAAAATGTATCACTGAGTCTTGTTAAACCACCGTACCCAGATTATCATTTGCTTGGAAATAGAAAAGTTAGATGAATATATGTGAGAATCAAGTGCCGCGTGAATTCTACTCTCCCTCTGTTTCAAAATGCCAAACATTTTAGTTTTGCCTTAATTAAATTTTCTCAAATACTGAACAAATATAGAAAAATACATCAATATCTACCATGTTTAACATAAAAAATATATCTTAATAGCCATTTATTTGTTTGGTATTCTAGAAGTTAGTATGTTAATAGCATAGTGGTTAGGGGCTTAGAAGTTACAGCCCATGAGCAGCAAAACCTTGTAAGAGCGAATTAATGAGCTCAATCATGTCAAGTTTTTCTTTAAAGAAAGAAATTTGACACAGAATAAACTAAATTTTATGTCAAAATGGTTTAGTTTTCATGTTTTTCAGAGATCCTCAGTTTATCTCAAATTCAAAATTCCCAGGTTCACTTTCCCACGTATGCTGACAAGCGTAGATAGATACGTGTTTTTTCATTTTGACCCAAGCGTTCGACGCCTAGACGAGCAGGTGTGCACAACGTCACGCGTCCCGACCCATCACCAACGCTCCTCTCACGGCCAACCAAGTGGGAAACATATCATGTGCAATCAAGTTTATGGTGCAATCACTATGTAATTCAATTAAAAAAGTCTCAAAAAATTCTGAAAAAAATCTTGAATGTGCATCTCAACCTACTTCATCTATATATAAAATTTCAGGGTCAAATTCGTCCTCCTCTGAAAGTTACAAAAAAGACAAATTTTCTGACAAAAGTAATAGTTCAAATGCAACCTAAATTTGTTTTTTTAACTTCCAGAGAATGACGAATTTGACCCTGAAATTTTATATATAGATGAAGTAGGTTGAGATGCACATTCAAGATTTTTTTCAGAATTTTTTGAGATTTTTTTAGTTGGATTGTATGGTAATTACACCATAAGCTTGATTGGACAAGATATGTCTCCAACCAAGTGGCCGCCGACGGCCAACGTCGCGCTCCAGGCCGCCATCGACGGCGACCTCCACCTCCTCAAGAGTAACCGCCCCCCGCCCCCTCTCCCATTTCGGATGAACCTCTGCGCGTCTCCCATTTCCTTCGATTTGTTCGCTAGTTTAGGTAGAGACACCCGACTCGAAGACTAATCGGCCACCAGAGTTTGTCCTGGTTTCAATCGCAAGGATTCTCGATTTTGATTTAGTGTTTTTCGGTTCCGATTCCTTTTTACTGTTGCGTCTGCAATTTCTCTTGGTTAGTGATGGCGACCAAGGTGAACCTGCGGGAAGCCAAGGACGCCAGCGGCCGGAACGCGCTCCACTTCGCCGCGGGGGAGGGGCACCTCGAGGTCTGCAGGTTCCTGGTGGAGGAATTGGGGCTCGATGTCAACTCCACCGCCGAGAGTGCGTGCGAATCCTGCGCTTTAGAGCGGTACTCACCTACTGCTAGTATCACTGACATTCTTCCCTTGTAGGTGGAACGCCGGTCCACTTCAATTCGCCGCGCCCGGAGGAGCCGACAGAGTCCTGAGGTACCTGCTCGACCGTGGCGGCGACCCAGGGGTGCGTGGCGCTAAGGGCTGCACGCCTCTGCACAACGCGGCGGAGCAAGGTGCGCACCGAGGAAGGCCTAGAGGACATTCATTCATCACTCGTCGACGAATTGTCTTTGCTCTCTAGGAGCCCTTGTTGTGCCTGAATTGGAGCTTGTGCTAATATCTCTTCGCGCCTCCAGGGCATGGTGAGGCTGTAAGGCTGCTGCTGTCCAAGGGTGCTGATGTGGATCCAGTCGATTACCGCGGGACGCCACTGCACCTGGCCGTCGCTATGGACAAGGATCAGTCTATCAAAATCCTGCTGGAACATGGTGCTGATGTAAGATTTTAGTTTTGTTGTTTCCTCGTTACACTGCCACTTCTGGATTGGATCTGCAAGTTCTGTGTTCCTTATTGTGAATCTTTTCTTTTTTTTTTTGGAGGTGCCTCAGAATAGTTGATGGTCTTATCTTTTGAACATTCATGATCTTGACTAGTTAATAGGCTAGACGCACTTAAGAATACCTGTGCGTACACTTAAGAATATTTTTAGAATTCATTTTTGATCTGGTTCTGCATCTGAGAATCATGGTACCAGATTGTCTGGAGCAGACCACTGAAATTCCACTGTTGAAGTATTAATAGGCTAGACGCACTTATTATGATTTCCAGCAATTGATCGCTGATTAGAATTTTGCAGGGAGTAATTTTACTAGCTTTCACTCATATTCTGCTTTATTTATTTAGCAATATCTAGGACTGTTATTTCGTTTGTGATAAAATTAAGGAATACCATTTTTCTTTCTTTTTTCTTGATAAAAATAACTTGTATTGTTGATATCTTTTTCGTGATTCATGCCGATTGTATTAACTGCTTCTAGGTTTATTGTTTACAATGTAGGATGGGAAAATCCCAATCATGCACGCAGCAGTTAATGGGTAACGTGAGCTTGTCGAAATTCTGTTTCCTTAAGACAAGACCAATTCCATCTATACCAGACTGGGCGTTGATGGGATAATTAGAAATATGAAACATCTGCGTTTTGAGGCTCAGGTATGTAAGTAGTTTCTTATGTTCAGTGTTCTCTCAGCCAAGCTTTCAGTAGCCCAATTTTGTTAAGTGTAAAATTCATGATATTGTAACCCTTTGAATGCGATGTCCTTTGTTGTACAACTGCACATGCTATTGTGTTTAGGATGCAGCTCAGTTGGGAGAACGGATTACTGATGCCAAGTCACAAGGAAAAGAAGCTTTTGCGAAGGGGGAGTACCTTGCAGCCATTTACTTCTATTCCCGGGTAAATGCTTGAACCAATCAAAACTGTATACCTGATTGGAGTAATTCAATGTGTAGCACAAGTAGCCTTTAAGTTGTTTCCTCACTTCCTGAATGATGGAGGCCAATAGTTTATGCTGACTTCTCTATAAATGCTTACATTAGGCGATGGAGCAATTTGACTGCGTTCTGTATAGTTTACCAAGAGTTTATGTTGGATTATTGCCGCTGTTTTCGTAAACCTGATGCTGTGTTTATTTTTATGTTTTCTTGGACCAGTGTTAAACTAAATGAAGAAAAATCCACTTTGGGTACATGTACTCTTGGGCTGTCAAATCTAACCCCCTTTAGTAGCCTGCAGTTCGGTATCAGTAGTTCAACTAAGGTCCAAAACCACTTGACAGTTTGGCTGAGGGGACATGGATTTACTCCAGCTTAGAAGGTATGCTGAATTGATTTAATTGTTTAGAAAAATAGAGTCACCCTGAAGATATTTAAAATGTAAGTATAAGGTTATTTTGGCCCATCTCACTATTATTTAATTTTAGAATTTCTAATAGCAACAGAATAATAGGAAATATATGTTTGTTTATAGAAAGTCTAGAAATTAATAATTGGGCGAGTAGTGCCAGCAAGATTTCACTTTAGTAAAACATATCCTCAGGAGTGTAAAAGAGTATTACAATTTTTGGAGACCATACGTATTTTTTTCTTAAATAGAGGATGAGTTAAAACGTTAAGCTATAGTAAAATCATTAGGTTGGTTTTGGCCCTCATCTGATCCAGTTTTGAGAGAATGTTGTTATAAATAACTAATGCAGGTATCAAAAGTAAACTTTTCCTGAAACTGATGCAAGGGAGGAGTTCTGTGCTCCATGGGACCAGTTTGATAAACCCAACAAACCCAAAGAAACTGAGCTCTTTTCTGATTGTTAATGCAGGCAATGGAGAAAGACCCATTTGATGCCACCTTGTTAGCGAACCGGAGCTTATGCTGGCTACATCAAGGAGAAGGGGACTGAGCTCTGCTAGATGCTCAACTGTGCAGAATGATGAGTCCTCGGTGGCCCAAGGCATGGTACGGTGAGGGTGCCGCTCTCAGCATGCTGAAGGTATATTAGGCAGTTAGTGGCCATATCAAAATTTAATATTGCAACCTGACCCAGTCTCTTCCCCTCATCTGCAGGACTACAAAGGAGCAGTCGATGCGCTCGGGCAAGCCCTAAAACTTGACCCAGCAAGTGATGAGATCAAGAAAGCGTTAAGGCAAATGTTCTTGCTCCTTTATATTTCTACTTTCAATCAATACCCAGACTAATTTGATTATCCATGGGACCAAGAACATCTAAATCCCACTTTTCCCATACACTGTTATGATCCACGAATATCCGTAGGCTTTTGATTCTGAAACTTGCAGGGATGCCATTGATTCTATGAAGTGCGCTGCTGCTCACGCGGAACAACAGAACCCTTGAGCTGCTATGGCAGCTCGCATATCTCAGCATTGCCGCTTTATAGAATGTGTAGCCCCAATACCGCCGTAGGGACTGAATGTAGAGATATGTAGCTTGAGTGTTAGACCATTTTGTGATGAACTGTAAGGTATTTTGTGGCTGCCTGTATGCTTTGGCAGGAAGCATAGCAGGGCACTGGATTGAACCAGCCCTGTTTTACGTACATATACTACTGCTTGCTCCTTTTTGTCTTCCCTGGAGAACCAACGGCACACGAGGATTGTTTCCTGGCCGGGGGAATTCAAGTTTGTCTGCTGGAAAGTTATCCGCGTTGAGTTAGATGAGTTAAGGTCAAATCGTTTTCACTGCTATCTGCTAGTGTAATCTTCAGAGAACACAACTTCAAGTTTAAAAAAAAAGCGCCGTGAATTCTACCCTTGTAAATTGTAATTGCGGTGGATACAGTATCCTGATGCAGGTGCATTTAGCAGTCTCATTCTGACAGCACAAGTGGAATAAATCAAGCTGGGCTCTGAGCCAATGATGCTCACGTCTGGCCGTTTGGAAATGGCCTTACTGAGAAACAACATGGCAGCCTAGGTACCTTTCGTGACAGCCGCTATATGGACGACTCAAAATCAATGGAAGTTGCTTGTTAAAACAAAATATCCAAAGAACCTCGTATATAAATGTAAAAATCCAAAGCATAGACATATATATACGTACAGGTCGATTGTTCATAACCTAAGTCGAGTTCGAGTTCCAAACTCAACATGGATGTTCATAGTTCTTGTAGACTTATTTTAGGCATGGTGGGTAATCATCATGGCCCTGTTTGGATACTCTAACTGAGTTAGAGGTTATAGTTTCTAGTTTATGACTAACCTTGAACTAACTCTAACCAAAGAGATGTTTGGATTGAAAGGTTAGACTGACAATGAATGCAATTTCCCAATCATTTAGCTTCTTTAAATCCTCTTTTTAGCTGGATCTGGTGCGACCAGCTCTTGTGTGACCAGGAGAAAGGCTCCATACTGTGCAAGCCCCGGGAACCCCTCCGCCGCCGCCGCTTGCGAGTTTAGGTCGAAGCCGCCGCGGGCAGCAAGAGCGTGGGCAGGGCCGCTCGCCGACGGCTGTGAGCTCTACGCGTGGGCGCTGGTGAAGGAGTCTTGCGAGGCCCGGTCGTTGTCATCCAAACCGTCTCCGTCCATTGTGGCGGCAGACTCAGGGGCGGCGCTTGGAGGGGCCATCAACGCTCCGAGGGGTCCCGCTTGGAGGGGTGGTGGGCTGAGGGCGAATCGGGGGTGGCGGGTTGGCGGCGCGGATCGGATCGGATCAGGGGTGTGTTGCGGAGGGGGGAGGGCGGGCGGCCACAGAGGGATCCGAGAGAAGAGAAAGTGGGGATAGTTTTTAGGATGAATTAGATGCAAATAACCCCAATCTAACCGACCTGTTTGGATCAGTGGAAGTAACGTTAATCAATGTGTAAAGATTTGGATGGTCAACCGCCGCTGTCATCATATCAGACCAGTCTCAATGGAAGTGTCATAGAAATATCGTGAGCGTTAAATTTGCTGATATGATATATTTATTACTATGAAGGATGTGGAGTTCCATGAAATACTGTCTTAGCAGTGTGCTCGCCCTTTGGGCCACGTGGCTCCTCGTCGTCTCATCTTCCCCGCAGAAGCTCCTCGCTTCACTCGCTGTAAAGCGCCTCCCAACTCCGCCAGTAGCGAGCAACCCAGGCGGCGTCGCCTCGTCTTCCCCTCTTAATTTCTCTCTACTCTACAAAACACCAGGCCACGCACGAGCCAAGGACCTCGGCCCTTCTCGAACGTCGCGGAACCTTACTGCAAACGCTGCCGCCGCCAATGGCCCCGAACCCCTCCGCCGTCGCCATCCAGGCCGCGCTCGACGGCAACCTCGGCCTCCTCAAGAGTAAGCGCCCCCACCCCCGCCGCCGTTCCTCCTCAAGATAGCGGATGACCCGCCGCATGGTGCATGCATCTTTACTGAGGCTAGCTCTCATGCTAATTCCTTGTCAAATCTGCTCATCCCTCTTTGCTAGAAATGGCGAGCAAGATTGACCTGCGGAGAGTCAGCGGCCCCAGTGGTTGGAACCTGCTGCACTTCGCCGCCGCCAATGGTCGCCTGGAGGTCTGCCGGCTCCTGGTGGAGGAATCCGGGCTCGATGTCAACTGCAGCACCGCGGATTGTGAGTGGAGCGTCTCTGAATCTTTGGGTTTCGATCGATGTGGCGTTGGTATCGATGATTAGACTGCGTCACTGGGATGATTTCCTTGTAGCCGAGACACCGGTTGTCCACGCCGCGGTCGCCGGAGAGGTGAGCCTCCTACGCTACCTCCTCGACCCCGTGTCAAAATTTTTAAATTTCAGAACGTGATTAAAAGTAAAATAAAACAACCATTTTTGTCATAAGCTTAAAATTTTCCCAAAATTTATTTTCTTTACAGGGAATTTAGTATTAAAATAATAATAAATGGTTGCCCTTTTAAATTAAATAAGGTTGTTTTGTTTGACTCGCATTCATGTTGCTTTTGCATTGTTATTGTTTGTTGTTCAATTTAAATTTGAATTCCCTGAATTTGAATTTGAATTTGAATTGAATTTGTTTTGGTCTTCTTTTCAAAAATGCAAACCCTCTCTTTCTCCCTATCTCTCTTTTCAGCCCAACCCACTCTTTCTCCCTCTTTCTTTTTCTTCTCCTGCAGTCCACTACTGACCCAAATTTTCTTCTCCCCTTCCTTCTTTTCTTTCTTTCCCGTACAGCCCAAAACCCCGCCACCGGCCCAGCTCCCAAGTTTTGGCCTAGTCCGGCGCTCCTCCCCCCTCTCTCACCGCCAAGCGGGCCCCGCCCGTTAGGCGCGTCCTCCACCTTGAGCTGGACTCTGGCTCGAGCCCGTCCGCCGCCCGCGCGCACGCCTCCCCGCGCCTTGCGTGGCCCGCACACCGAGGCCCGGCCCCCGCCCCTGTATAAGCGCCGCACCGCCCCCTGGGAACCCCTCTCCTACCCGCACCGCCGCCTTTTGCTCCAAACCCTAGCTCCAAAACCGCCGCCGCCATTGGAGCTCCACACGAGCTCGGGTCGCCGCCTCTGCACCGCCGTGCTGCCGCATCCCTGTAGTTTCCTACCGCCACTGAAGCTTCGCCGAAGGGTAAGCGAGGTAGAGCCCCTCTTTTCGCCCTTAATCCTGCTTTCCTCCGCTCGATTCTCGTCGCCGGAGCTCTGCCGGTCCACCTCCACGTCGAGCGCACCCTCCGCCGCGATGGCGCCCCTTCTCAAGCCCTAAATCGCGTTCGCCGTGATCTCCTCTCTCTCTCTCTCAGGCCAACCCGCGCTCGAAACCGTGCCCGTATGGCCGATTTCGGCCAACTCCAGTGAACTCGCTGCTGCCCACCGCGGCAGACCTCGCCGCCGGCGCCAGCGCCGCCCCAGAGCCGTTCCCGAGCCGCCCGCCCCCGCCAGCTGCTCGCTTGTGCCTGGAGCCGCGAGCCGAGCCACAGCCGAGCCACCAGTCGCGCGTCGAGCCGCTCCCACCAGCCGCCGCTGTTGGATCGAGATCCAACGAAGCAGATCCGTTAGACCCAAGCTGGATCTGAGCCGCCCACCACCCTTTTTGCATAAGAGCCCCTAAGTTTATAGCAAATCAACCCTCAGTCCTAACTTGTTCAAAAGTATTCACATATCATCCCTACTTCTTTTGTTTTAACCCCTACACTTTTACGAAATCCAACCCGCTATCCAGGAGCTCTAGTTTTGCAAGCTAACCCCTGGATCTAAGGTTTAATTACATGTTAGTCCTCGGTTTCTTTCAGTTAGACCATTTATCTTTCAACTCCTTTATAAATAAGCCCCTGGAACCTTGTTTTAGCCATACTTTCATCGTTTTAACTCCGTTTTCAACGATTCTTGTGCTCACATGATCCTTGCAACGTGTGTAGTAGCTTTATCACCCTGTTATCTTCTGCAAATCATTTCTGCTAGCCCTTCACATCTACGTTTAATCGCCACTAGATCCCTGAAGCACCGTTTAGTCTATAGATTTGCCGTTTTAGTTTCGTTTTCCGCGTTTCTTGCGCTCTCGTAACCGTAGCTGCGAGTTTTGTCCTTTAGTACGCTCTTTTAAAGCCTTTTTTGTTTGGTGTATTGTTCTTAGATGTATCTTATTGTTTGCTTTGTATGTTTGCCCGAAGATTGCTCCGAGTAGAAGGATCATTGTTTGAAGTTTGAAGATCAAGAATTCCAAGTGAGCAAGAGCTGAAGTGCAGTACGAGTAGCTTATTGTTGGATAAAGGCAAGTGACTCTAACCATACTTCTATCTATGCTTTTTACAAGATTATATGATTTAATTGGAACATGGAGAACCACCCAGAAAAATAGTACAAGCACAATACTATATGGCTCTGATCTTGGCTGATTAATTAGATGAACTATATGTGGTGTTGGGGTGGCTCGTTTGGTGGTGTTTGGGCTTGTGTCGTGGAGCAGGTGAAGGAAGCCGTGTCTTCTGAGGGACTGCAATTGTTGGGACGAACACTTACATATAGGGAGTCTTTGTAAAGGCCTCGTAGCGTCCCTATGCAGTCACACCTAAGGAAGTGTGATAACGTGCTTGGCCGGCACATGCATGGTTGGGTTCAAAGTTCTTCGAAACTTTTACGCGAATTGTGGTGAAAGTGTACAACCTCTGCAGAGTTAAAACTAACCGGTTAGTCGTGCTCACGGTCAAGAGCGGCTTGGACCCTCACATGATTAATAAACATAAAGATGGATATAAATCACATTCTGATTATTTCTTGTGGCCTTGCTGAGTACCAACCATAAGTGTACTCACCCTTACTTACTGCTGCTCAGAAGAGAAAGTTGAAGTATTTGAAGATGATGCTGAGTTCTAGGCGTGCGCAACCCCCAGTCGATTGCCTGTGAAGTTGAAGCCATCGTTTCCAGGATAAGCTGTATAACTCTGATAATATTTTAATTGTTGCTTTTACGTGATACTGTTACTGATTATTCACTTATAACATCTCTATATATATGAAACTTGATTCTGACATATATATATATATATATAATTATGCATTCGATTTTCTTTTAAGAACTGGGTGTGACACCACGGCGGCGACGCCGCCATGCTCGACGCCGAGGGCCAAACGACGCTGCACAATGCGGCACAGACCGGTGTGTCTCTTCCTTCTTTATATGGTTTAATTACATGCGTGCTGTCTCCTCTTCAGGATCTCTAGCTTAACTGATGTCTTAATCTTGACCTCGTGCGTACAGGGCACAACGAGGCTGTAATCCTGCTGCTGTCCAGGGGCGTTGATGTGGATCCCATCAACTATCGTGGTGGAACGCCGCTGCACTTGGCGGCAGGGATGGGCCATGATCAGGCTGTGAAAGCTCTGCTGGAGCACGGCGCCGATGTAAGTTATTACTCCAATGTGTCCTTGTTGCCACTGGGCATCTCTAAATTGGATGTGTGTGTAGAGAGAGAGAGGTAACAACTATTCAACTCCCAGTGCTCTAAGTAATTTAGCGCACCGCCGGAGCACCGGCGACACGCCAGCCATCATTAAATTCCACAACCGTAAAATACCCAATCTATTTACTACAACCTCATTTCGTAAGCCTACAACAATAAAAACACAAGTTAAGCCAAAACAAGCATTATTACCCTATTTATTATGGCCATGTCGCTCTATAATTGGTAGCAATTAGTTAGCTGCTATTAATTTAGAAGTCCGACGAGTGTGTCACCGTGCGCGTTGAATTGCTAATTTGCTATTCAGCTCGCTGAATAGACCGGCCCTATATATATTAGTTAGCTGAATTGCTATTCAACGCACTTTACAACGAGAACTAATTCACTTTCCAATGGATGATCTCACAGCAGAGTACTTGATGCCTCGATGCCCACCGTTTTCGAATAATTTTCAGTGATCTGGCATTAAACTGTGATCTTGTTTCCCTTTGCAGCCCAACAGAGTTGCGCATGGCATTTTCCCGCCCCTCATGATGGCATGCTCTGCAGGCTCCTTGAAATGCATGAAGACATTGGTTCGGGTAGTACCTTCACTTATATTCACTTAAACTTGCTGTATATATATACTCTTGTGATCTTCTGCTTAAAAGTACACAGCTTTTATTAGGCCCACTTTGATTAATCTTGCAGATTGTGGATTACAGCTTGCAGGTTGTTATAATTTGCAAGCCTGAATAATCAGGTACTAGATTGGAACAATCCATATATATAGGCTGAATTGTTACAATCTAGCAATCTGCTTCCTCCTAGCTTGCACATTGTAACATGCAAAACCGCAATCCACAATCTGCAAGCTTCCTCTTTGCCGTTGTTTGAGTTTTCGGTAGTTGTGGTGGTGGTTTGGGTCTTTTTGTTGGTCACTTCTGTTGCGTGAGTGTGCAGCCGTGTTGAGGTCCCATTCCAACTAGTCGGTTGTGGTGGTTTTGAGTTCAGGTTATCCGCGTTGATATCCCAATCCAACTGGATGAGATTTTGTTGCTTTTTTTCTTTTCTTTTCTTTTTTCCTGCCAATGGCCTTCCAGGGGCTGTAGTCTTGTACTTTTCTGCTATATCAATAGAAACTCGCATTGCCTTGTGCGGTTCGTTAAAAAAAAACAATATGCATGCTGAAACAAACAAGATCTTAGTTTATTTGGTTGAACTTGTTAGTTTGATTACACCTATAAAACTTCTCTATAGCTACTTGAGCTTTGCATAGTTAATTCTAATTTCTATATATTGGGTGGTGCTGATGCGAAGTTTAGAAGTCCCTATGGACCAAGCCTTTTAATGAAGGCAGTAATGGATGGTTCAGCCGACACTGTCAAGTTCTTGCTAGAGACTGGAGCTGACCCTAACATTTTTGATGAGGTAAGTGTATGTCAATCTCTTTTGCTTGGCCTCTTTCATACCTTTATGGCTTAGCATTATTTTTTAGTAGATGTTATTTGTAAGCTGATGAAATGTATCCTCATGATAATCATACTAGTAAAGGTGGTACCAATAATAAGAATGATTGATAGAGCATTTTGTAGTATGATTTCCAATACTCAATCACTCTTACTAGAAGTATTTTTTTCTTATGTTCCCTTCAAATAATCCTTATTACTGACGCAAGAAGGACAAAATTGGGGGAATATACCACTTTCTTGAAACATTTTTTTGGTAAAGAAATAAAAGTCTTCAATACATATCTTTATAGTGGCCATATTTCTCCCTGGATCATATACCCTTTGTCTTTACAATGCAGTTTGGGGAAAATCCAATCATGTGCGCAGCTTGCACCGGGCGACATGATCTAGTTGAAATTCTCTTTCCTCATACAAAACCAGTTGCCTCTATGCCTGACTGGAGTGTTGAAGGGCTAATTAATACTACAAAATCAATGCCTTTGAGAACTATGGTATATATTGAACTGTCTCGTCTTTCAACGTAACTTGTGTATTACTGAAGATTGTTCCGTGTTTTTTTGAACTTGGATATTGTTTGTAGGAGGGCTTGATGGAAGTACTTGCTGATGCAAAAGCACGAGGAAATGAAGCATTTGCAAAAGGGGACTACCTTGCAGCAACCTGTTTCTATAAAGTGGTGAAAACTCCAACCGATCTGAAGTGTTTGCTTGATTGAAACAACAAAAGCGTTGATTAAAGGATGATTGTTAGTTTTCAAAACATCTTGCTTGGGGGACCAAAAATATTGTTTGGCTTGCTGATACTGTATCTTGCTTCTCTTGAATCCCTTTCATAAGTTGCAAAGCTCTTATGCTCCAGTCCATAATCCCTTGCATGACTTGAAGTTGGCTAGTTTTTTTATCAAATAAGATTATGCTTATATGGGGTTTTCTCACACCAGATGTTGGATATTGAAGCTAAAAAGGTGATGTTATACTGATTTACCATGTCACCTGTATTCTAACAATTTGATTCCTTCTGGTTTTTAATGTAGGCAATGCACAAAGATCCGCTTGATGCTACCTTGTTTGCCAACAGAAGCCTGTGTTGGTTGCGTCTGGGAATTGGAGAGGAAGCTTTATTAGATGCTAAGAGATGTAAAATGATGCGTCCTCGTTGGTCAAAGGCATGGTACCGTGAGGGCGCAGCTCTAAGATTGCTCAAGGTATACTCGACAGAGCAGCTGCTTGCGCCAAATTTTGCCTTGTCTAATTTTAAATATAATATCCACTTGTATGCTATATCTCTGTATGTCCAGAACTACAAAGGAGCTGCTAATGCATTTGTGGAAGCACTGAAGCTTGACCCTGCAAATGACGAGATCAAGACAGCGTTAAGGCAATTCTCCTGTTTGATCGATTGATTGTTTCCATCTACTGTTATTTTTCAGTTATCTCCCTAACCGAATATTACCGGTTGGAGTAATATGAGCACATAAATATCTGCTCTGTCAATTTAACTTTATTTTCTACGAATGGTATTTATTCTTAGGCCTTTGATTCTTGAAACTTGCAGGGAGGCCATTGAGGCTTTAAGGTGTGCTGCTCGCTCCGAAGAACAGAACCCTTGAACTGCTGTATCCGTTCGCATATGTTGGATTAAAAATCCTATATAGCCCTGCAGGGCTTATATATATCCAGTGAAGTACCGCTGCAGAGGCTTGTTCTGGGATATGCTTGACTGTTTTACTCTTGCATTGAGCTTTAAATTGTTTTGTGATGGCTTCCTGCTGTAAGAATAGGCAGGAAGCATATCAATGAACTAGTAGTATCTATATTATATATTTCTAATGGTCTAGTGGAATCCAAGTGTGATTGATCAGTGGATGAATATTTAGATGGTAATCACATTTTGTATTCCTAAATTTGTTGTGTATATCCTACACGGATTCATTTTGTTTTCGGTCGCTGAAGGTTGTTTCTGGGCAACCTGGAGGTTTACTCTAGGTAATTGTAACAATTTTTTGAGCCTTTGTTTTTTGTTTTTTTCCAAGGCATTGCACCATTTCAACCTTACAAAACCAGTCCTTTACTGCTGAGCATTATTAATAAAAATACGCCTGTTGCTAAATCGCATTCTAGTGGCGAAAATCTGCAGTGCCGTGGTCTTTAAAGCTCGGCAAGCAGCATGAGTTTGATTCTTGGGCTCCTCTTTTCTTGCTTCTAAGATTTAATCTAATTTGTGGATGGACAATATCATTTCTACCTACTAGGCTGCTTAGTATAGTGCAAATGCTACTGAAGTGGTTGCCCTCGGGTGTCAACCGCGCGGCCCCACCCACCCTAGCACCGGCACGCCATGGCTGTTACATGCCCTCCAACCCGATCCAACACAACCCCTCGGCCTCTGCAGCTACGGCAACCCCTCGGCCTCTGCAGCTACGGCAACTACGCAGCCCCCCCCCCCCCCCCCCCCAGGCACGAGAGTGGGGGCGGCAGTTGGTGAGCTAGTTAAGGTGGAGGAGGTGGTAGGTGTGCGGAACGGCCGCCGATCGCTAGCAACTATGGTGGGGGTCGAGGCGGCGGAACCTTTAGGGTTCCGGGTTGCCGGAGTCATGCCGCTGCTGGATTAGAGTTACTAGGTTAGGGGAGGGGGTAGCCAGGGGTTGTGGTGTCCGTTGGACTTTAGAAGAGGGGGATGAGTGGTAGGGAAGACAGGCGGTGGTGGCGGTTGCTTGATAGCGGCGAGGACGCCGCCGGCCGGGGCAGTGTCCTGATAGCCGGTGGGCTAGGGACTGAGGCGGGGCGTGGGAGCTCGGTGACGGGCAGGGACAGGGGGTGGTGGAATCCGGCGGCTCGGAAAGACGAGTGATGGTGGGGGCGAGCGCCTTCTGTGATGCGTCGCCCGCCACTTGCTCATGCGAGGAACAGACCCTCCCCTCCGATGGCACCGAGTGTCTCAGCAACTTGCTTGACCGCACAAAGAGCAAATATAGTGAAGCACAATCAGCCGACGAATCACCCAATTTCGAGGTGGAGGAGAGAGAAAGTTAGAGAGAGAATAGAACACACGACTGGCGAGACGCTAGCTTCAAGCAGCAGAACCGAGACATAAAGGGTGTGGTTGGATGGCTGCATAAGCCCATCCTGCATCGCACCCCCCAGCCTGGCTGTACTTAGACAGGCTAAGCTCATGCAACATACCTTTGTTTGTTTACCTGGCTCCATTCAGCCTGGATTGCTAGAGATAGTGTTTGGATGGCTGCATGAAGTGCTAAATTAAAAAATGAGATGCAAGCTGCATGTTTGGTTGCCTGGATGCATTGAGGTTTTAGTCACCCATTGCATGAAGTGGTGAAGTTACCACCAGAGAAGTCAATGGCACACAGGTTGTACTTAAGAATTACATAATAAACTTCCAAAAGAAAAATGCGATGACAATGGCCTGGACTAAAATAATTACACCCTTCACGTCTAATACATAAGGAGATTTGTTTTGCCTTTCTTTGGATGTTTCACACATCTGTTTCTTCAAACTGCCATTTAATGCAGCATACGTCTCTTCTCTTGAATTGTATCCTTTGTAGCAAGCACCCTTGTAGTTTACAACTTGACGATGTGTATCTTTCCCACTGGAGAAGACTCCAGTTTCCCTCCCACAATGCACAACATACCATTTCATGGCTGGTTACATATTCAAACATAGGTATATGATACAACATACAAGAATGTTTCAGCTTTACGAATTAACACCAAACAAAGATCAAAAGTGCAAGAAAAATTGTCTCAGGTAAAGGAGTGAGCATGACAAGAAACATTGCAAGAGGCATTTGGCTCAGGTAAAGCTAGTTAATA
This sequence comes from Panicum virgatum, assembly GCF_016808335.1. Taxonomy (NCBI): domain Eukaryota; kingdom Viridiplantae; phylum Streptophyta; class Magnoliopsida; order Poales; family Poaceae; genus Panicum; species Panicum virgatum. The sequence goes on from NC_053138.1 coordinate 60,401,273, forward strand.
GATAACATTGCCAGAGGCATAAGGAAAAGAAGAAATGAAACATTCATCTGCCAGGTCATGAATTCAATCAAAGAAAAAACATCAACTGCATAGACATGAGTTCAACCAAAGGAAAAAACATCATAGCAACAGGCTTAAGTTCTATCAAATAAAAACGATCAACTGCAGAGGCATGAGTGCACATTAATGAAACATAGTTGGCAGATGCTCATGCATAATGCCTTACATATCCAGAACACCACCAGATGAAGGGTAGTGTCAATAATAAGTTCACAGACTAAGTACACTTGTCTGCAGTGTCTAAGGTAGGCTGATCTAGCAGTGTTGATGCACAATAACTAGACAAAGTTAACCTAAACATCTAAACATGGCATACAGTGTGTGGCATCGCATCGACCTACTATAAGCTAATGTTAGCCATAGTTAGGTTAGACTGCACAAAAGAAGGGCCATCAAAGGAGTGGTTTGAGGACAAAAGGAGCCACCACCTGGAGCACTGCACCATGATTGCATCAACCAATAGAGGAAGTTGCCACTGATCCCAACCAACACACAAAAGAGGCCAAGTAGAGGAGATGATCAGGAGCTGCACAAAAGGTGGATCAACCAGCAGGTCTCTACCTCAGTGAGTGTAGTAGTGCTTGGTCAAGAAAGTCCTCAGCCACAGAACACGATGATCCTCACTCATTGATACAAATGCATGCCCCTGAGCCCTGTTATCAACCAGATGAGAGAAAGCCACAATCAGAGCCTCCTCTGTGAAACCTCCCATGTACATAACTGCACCATAGAGCTCTAGATGGACCTCAACGGGGAGTGGAAAAAAATTCAGACAAATGCTCATGATAGTAATATCACACATCACAGACTAGGCCACATGCTCAGATTAATTTTTTACAGTTCCCATATACCGCATCAAGCAAAAATCGTAAAGAAATCACAAAGATTCAGTGGGGATTGGAAAGGAAGAGGGAGAGTTCATATACCGGCAGCATGGGAACGAGAGCTCGTGCAAATAGGTCGCAAAGGAAGCAGATCTGGAGGTCTGTGTCCAAAAAGAAGAGACTTTCCATCAAAATCAACAATCACCGAATACATTAGGGTTAGGATGAAGAGAAATGGAGTGAAGGATTTCTTGCCTGTGCGCACTAGAGAGATCTACAACCACCGCTGCAAAAACAACAAGAAAACCATAGGAGTTTAGAACCCTAGCATGAGTAAGAGAGGCGACAGAGATGAGGAGGGAGAGGTAGAACGACTCACCAGGAGAGGAAAATGGGGAACGCGCTTGTGGTGTGGCGGCAGGGTCGGCTTATATAGGCCCGGTGTTGGCGCGAAATGGGGCGGTAACGCTAACCCCTTCCCGCCAGCACGCCCGCGGCCATTTTCGCCATCCCGCCCAAGCGCTCGAGCACACGCGTGGCCAGGCTCGCGAGAAACGGCCAGCTTGACCCCGGGGCTGATTTTGCATCCGCGCAGCCTGGCCCGAGTGCCTATCCAGACATCCGATCAGTGACTGCCTGCACCAGCTGAGACAGACCCAGCCATATGCAGCCATCCAAACACACCGAAAGCTCCCTCATAGCCTGCTGCATGCGGCTGAGCGAGCGGCTCCTCTTCTTCCATTCACTACGGGCGTGATTGGATGCCTGCAGCAAGGTAACCTGGCTCGCATCCACCAGCCAGGCTGTCAGTGGCGGAGGACGGATTAAATTTTAGGTATGGCTCTACGCCACATATAATATATAGTATAAAAATAATTAAAACGTTCAACAAAATACACAACACATATATAGTATATTTAGCTAGAATATTGCCTGCGTGGGCGCCTTGCCGGGGCGGGCGGCGGGGTGGGGGCCGCCGGGCCGGGGGTGGGGGTGGCCCGTGGCCGGCGTGGGCGGCGTCACCCGTCACCCGGTGTCCCGGTCACTGCGTGGCCGTGTGGGGGCGGTGCGGCCTGCGGTGGGCGCCGGCCGGCCGCCAGCCGGCGAGGGGCTAAGGGGACGGGGAAGGCCGGCGCGTGGGGGACAGGGAAGGCCTGAGCGGGCGCAGGCGACGCTGGCGTGCGGCGGCGTGGGCACTCAGGAGCTCGGAAGGTGGCGCGGGTAGGGAATCAGGAATGGCCGAATGGAAACTGAGAGGTGTAATCCCTACTGGGTTTGGACCGAAAAACAAGGGGTAAACTTTTTTTCGCAGATTTAGGTATGGCTTGAGCCATACTCAGCCATAATGGCTCCTCCGCCCCTGCAGGCTGTAACGGGACAGGCTGAGTTCATGCAATGGAGCATTATTTGGTTACCTGTTAGTTTGCAGCCTGGCCGAGTAGAGATTATGTTTGGTTCCCTGGATGATACGCTTTCACAAGCACTTCTTATCTATCTGCGTGCAGCCTTTGCATGCAACAGGCCAGGCCCGCTGGAAACGGCCGATTCCAGCGTACGCGCGCAGCCTGGCGGACCTTTTTCATTTTTATATTTTAAAAAAACAAAATTTCAAAAATATATGTTGAATAAGGAAATTTTCAAAAATGGGTGTCTGTCGCCCACTGGATGGGCGACAGGACCTAAATGTAAAAAAAAATTATATTTAGGTCCTGGCGCCTAGGGCGCATTAAACAGTGAACTTGTAAAATCGATATAAAATTATAGAAAAATCAGAAAAATACAAACTCAACTGTTCTGGATTCTATGAAACAAGATCTACAACTTTTGTTACATAAAGTTTTTCATTTGATCAATGTATCTAAATCAAGAAAAATAGTTCTTGTACCAAGAAAAATCTGAAATAATTCATTTGGTCTAGTTGTGCTTATCTAAAATTTACCAAACTTTTTTTATAGCTCTTAGGAAATAAAATAATGGTACTATAAAAGTTATGGCTTCTAATACTCAGTATAGCAGCATGGATAAATAACCCATTTAAACTAGACATATTGCAAGTTCTAATTTAAAAACTTATTCTAGAAATGTTTTCTGGGCCTACCAATTTTGTACAAGTCTATGCTCACCATATGCAACACTCTGGCTAAAGATGATATGCATACAAAGGATGGATCTTGAGATTTAAATAAAAATGCATTAAACTGGTATTTAAAATAGAGCAAGATACATTGATCAAATGAAAAACTTTATGTAACAAAAATTGTAGATCTTGTTTCATAGAATCCAGAACAGTTGAGTTTGTATTTTTTATATTTTTCTACGATTTTATATCAATTTACAAGTTCACTGTTTAATGCGCCCTGGGCGCCAGGACCTAAATATAATTTTTTTTTACATTTAGGTCCTGTCGCCCATCCAGTGGGCGACAGGCACCATGTCGCCCATTAAGAAGGCGACAGACACCCATTTTTGAAAATTTCCCATTTCGGCATATATTTTTGAAATTTTGTTTTTTTTAAATATAAAAATGAAAAAAGCGCGAGCCTGGCTGGAGATGGAATCTTGCATGCCGTCAGCCAGGCCCAACACCACATTCAGGTATCCAAACAAGAGCAAGCTGCATGAGCAGGGACAGGCCCAAGCCTCACCCAGGCATCCAAACACGCCCTACTAGAATATGCAAGCCTTAATTCTTGTAGGCCTGTCTACTGTACGAAATAACTTTCTAAAAAACTTAGTGACATGCCACCTCGTTCCCCCGCCGGTGGCGGAACCAATAGCCATATGCTTTTATCCGTTAGCTGCCCGTTTTCCACCAGTGCTGCTCTGGAGCTCTCCGCCACGACGATCACCGTTCTAGAGCAGAAGAGAGGGAGAGAATGAATGGATCAATTTCTAACAAGTCGGTATACTGCCACACGATTCGATGAGCGGAACATACTGTTATGTAAGTAAAATCATTGCAGAAAACTGCTTTAAAACAATCCGTATTGAAAGCTAGGATATGCAAGATTTCTATTTTTAAGTTCAAAGTTAATTTTGAGATTCGGTGACGGTGAAAAAAAGACTTTTCTCTTTCTGCTGGACCGGACAAAGATGAACAGATGGACACACGTGACCACGTCAGGTGTCCGGTCCCATCACAGTACGCTCCTCCAGTGCCACGTGGCCGCCGACGTCCCTTCCCGTCTGCTCCTCGGGTTTCGCTCCGTTGCCGCCGCCCCCGTTTCCTCTTCCTTCCTCCATGGGAAGCCTCCCCTCTCCATCGCACCCCACGCCCGCTCCCTGGACCCCACCCCCCCCCCCCCCCCCCCCCCCCCCCGCGATGGCCCCGGTCTCCAAGCTCTCGGACTCCGACGTCGCGCTCCAGGCCGCCATCGACGGCGACCTCCGCCTCCTCAAGAGTAACCGCCCCAATCTCTCGCTCTCGTCTCGGATGAACCCTCGCAATCTGTTCACTAGTTTAGGCAGTGAGACAGGATGTTCCCTTGTTTGAGTCTTACGGATTTACGAAAATCGATTGTTGTTTCTCGTTTTTTCTTTTAAAAAATGATTTTTTGTTTTTGCAATTTCTCTTGTCAGAGAAGGCGAGCGAGGCGAGCCTGCGGGAAGCCAAGGACGACGTCGGCCGGAACGCGCTCCACTTCGCCGCGGGGAAGGGCCACTTGGAGGTCTGCAGGTTCCTGGTGGAGGAATTGGGGCTCGATGTCAACTCCACCGCCTCAGGGAGTGCTTGCGAATCCTGCGCTTCTGGAGCAGTGCAAGCGTGCCAGTGTCACTGACATTCTCCCATTGCAGGTGGAACGCCGGTTCACTTCGCCACGGTCGAGCAGGTACTCCAGAACACGCCGGTTCACTTCGCCGCGGTTGGAGGACATGAGAGAGTTCTGGAGTACCTGCTCGACCGTGGCGGCGACCCAGGGTTGCCTGACGCCAAGGGCTCCACGCCGCTGCACGACGCGGCAGAGCAAGGTGCGCTCTGAATTGGGCCCGAATTGTCTTTGCTCTCCATGTTGTGCTTGGATTGGAGCTTGCGCCAATACCTCTTCGCGCTTCCAGGGCACTGCGAGGCTGTAAGGCTGCTGCTGTCCAAGGGTGTTGATGTGGATCCAGTCAATCACCGCGGGACGCCGCTGCACCTGGCTGCCGCTAGGCTGTGGCGGAACCACGCCCTAGGCCACCCGGTCCATGGCCCGGGGCGTGCGCCCCGGCGGCCTCCTCCGTCCCGGCTCGGAGAACTATGATTCCACTTAGAAAGGGTAAAGAGATTCCGATGGCCATGTCGTTCAGAGTTCAGATAACTGGGGTGGGGAAAGAGCAGCTGAGCAAATGACTGAATGATCAATGACGTCAAGAAACAGCCATTTGTCTACTTGTCTGAGGAGGTCAATGGCTCCTGGAATGGCAGAATTAGCACCCTCATCGAAGCAAGCAGAACAAAGTATTCCAGGAGAAGATGAGACTAATTTGTAGAGAACTTATCGCGTGTGGAATTTTAAGAACTCGACGAGATGTCATTACAGGTTTCTTGGTGCTGATCAGCAAACTGAGCATGTCGAGAAAGATAGAGGGGGGAGCATACCGACGGTAGGGAGAGCAGAGTGTCGTACATTATCTTTATTACCCGTTTGAAATATTTATTATACTTTTTTCATTCTTGTAGTAGGTTCTACCTCTGGACTTGGATCAATCGTTTAAGAACAATAAAGATATTTCTTCCCCATGGCGTTTTCGTATGTTTTCTAACTTTAATTCATGTACCTTTTAAATTATAATTTTTTTCGGCGTGTTTTTGTAAGTAATGTGCTAAAAAGTCGGTCTGGGACTTAGCCCAATCCTGATTCCGCCACTGCCGCTAAGGACAGGGATCAGGTTGTCAAGATCCTGCTGGAACATGGTGCTGATGTAAGCTGCTAGTTTTGCTGTTTCCTCATTGCTTTGCTGCTTATGGATTGGATGGGTTGCTTTCCTAATTGTCAAATTGTTCGTTTTCCCAATGGGCCACAAAATACATGATGACCTTGTCTTTCCAAGTATTTTACATGATCTTGGCTAGTTATGGAAATTGTGATGTTTTATTATGCAGCCAAACAAAGTTGTCAATCATGTCTTCTCACCGCTCATGATGGCATGCTGTGGGCATTCCTTGAAATGCATGAAGCTACTGGTTCAGGTCCAGTTAATTTCTTGACTTAATGTGCCCTAACTCTATCACCTTTCTATTTCTGTAGAATTTGTTGTCATGACTGCATATGACAGTTCTCTGTATGGTTGCCTAAACTTTGTATGTTCAATTATATAGGCTGGTGCTGATGTGAACTTTATAAGTTCCTCTGGACCATCCATTTTAATGGAGGCAGTTGATGATGGCTTAACTGACATTGTCAAGTTCTTGCTAGAGGCTGGAGCTGATCCTAACATTGCCGACGAGGTAATTTCGGTTCTATTTTTTTTGGCTTTATATCTAGTTTGACGAGGTAATTATCACCAAGCCAAATTATAGCCCTCTAAGTATCAAACTAGATACTACAACAACAACAACAACAACAACATAGCCTTTTTTTACCCCAACTTGCTTGGGAAAAAAGGCTATGTTGTTGTTGTTGTTGTTGTTGTTGTTGTTGTTGTATCTAGTTTGATACTTAGAGGGCTATAATTTGGCTTGGTGATAATTTAAAATCAAGGTTTCTTGAGAGCAGGGGTGCATTGTATTGAATTTACATTGCACTTGGTGTGTATTCTAGTCCAGTTTTTTAGCTTTGGACTGCAGTGATCTGGTCATACTGTGATTGTTGCTCTAGTGATAGTTACCTCTGCGTACATCTATGAATATTTTCGTCATTCATTTTGAGTTCGTGAGAACCATGGTACCAGATTGTCTGGAACAGACCACCCACTGTTAGAGTATTATTCTAGGCACACCTAATATTGTCTCCAGCACTTGATCGCCAATTACAAATTTAGAATTTTGCAGGGAGTAATTTGGCTAGCTTTCACTCAAATTATGCTTTACTCATTTAGCATTATCTAGAACTACTACTTGTAATAAATTAAGGAAAATCTCAGTTTTTATCTTTCCTTGCTTTGGGAAAAAAACTTTTTCTTTCACAAAACTTGTTGATAACTTTTTGGTGTTTCATGCCAGATTGTATTAATGTTTTTGGTTTTTCTTTACAATGCAGGATGGGAAACTCCCAATCATGTGTGCAGGATGGGAAACTCCCAATCATGTGTGCAGCAGTTCATGGGCATCGTGAGCTTGTTGAAATTCTGCTTCCTAAGACAAGACCAATTCCATGTGCCAGACTGGAGCGTTGATGGGATAATTAGAAGTATGAAATATCTGCGTTTTAGGGTACAGGTATCTAAGTAATTTCTTATGGGCACTACTCTCTCAGACAAATTTGCAGTAGCCCACATATGTTAACAGTAAAAGTATGATATTTGAACCCTTTGAAGGCCATATCCTTTTGTGTTGCACATGCTATTGTTTTAGGATGCTGCTCTGGTGGGGAAAAAGATAGCTGATGCCAATCTATAAATAAGTGGATCGACAGTTTAGGTTAATATACTATATAATAAGCAGAGCTAAAAGAAGCTAGCATATTAGATCTTACCTTTTTCTGCAAGTGAATTTGCTTAGCCAGATTGAATCTATATTAGGCCCAAAGATGACTCACCTTGTCTTTGACCCTGTCTTGTATTGCTCTGTATCTTGAGCCAGTCACAAGGAAAGGAGGCTTTTGCAAAGGGGGAGTACCTTGCAGCCATTTACTTCTATTGCCTGGTAATGCTTGAGCTAATCTAAACTATATACTTGCTGGGAAATTGGAATAATACAAAATGTAGCAGTAGTAGCCTTTAAGTTGTCTCCTCACTTGAATGATGGAGGCCAACAGTTGAAAGCATCTAGGTCCTCAAGGTATGTTTCGGTGATTAATGATAACCATTAATGTGATTAATGATAACCATTAATGTGATTAATGAGTTTGTGCAGCTTAAAGATTTCATATCGCTCATTGGATTATATGGTTATGGAAGCCCCTAAATTTCATCACTCAAAAAGGCGGTCTCGGTATTCAAATTCACATATTTATCAAGACTAAGGATCTTTCTAGTCCTAAGTGTCACAAGGTGGAGAAGGACACTTAGGTTAGTATAGGTTTTTATAGTTTTGTAGAGATCGCACTATTAAGAGGGGTTAAGGCCAAGTAACTTGAGTATAAGACATGGTCTATCAAAAATGGATGCACACATTGGTCACTTAGGTTCTTGGAAGCTCAAACAAGTGCTACTTAACTTATATATCAAGCAAAATTGAATTTCATTTAAGACTCAAATCAAAACAAGCAAAATCAAGAAAAAGTCTTATCACCGGTTTAACCGACGACTTCAAATTTCTATAGGTCGGTTAAACGCTGTTACTGAAGACTGGACACAGAGTTCACCGGATTAACCGACGATGTTTGAAATCAGCATCGGTGCAGTTGTCCAGAACGTTGGTTTTTCGGGGGTTTCTGAGCTTATACTCACAGGTTAAACCGACGATGGATTTGAGTTTGCGTCGGTGTAGTTGTCCAGAGAGTTAGTTTTTCAGTTGATCATAAGACAACTACATTCACCGGTTGAACCGATGATACGTCGGTTAAATTGCTCATACTGTAACGGCTAGTTTTTCAAAGGGGCAGTTACATTCATCGGTTGAACCGACGATGATTTTTGGAGGACCGTCGGATTAACCGGCGTTGCGTACTTTTTCTGGCAGCTTTTCTCCAACGGCTCTATTCTTGGTTGCTGTCTATATATACCCCTCCAGTGGGTCATTCTCAATACTCTTGACACTCTGAAGCATACATACACACATTCTATTGTTGAGAGCCACCTTGAGCTTCATATTTCACACATTGTTCATACAATCATCCAAGAAGTAAGGCTAAGGACTTGAGTAGGGAGAAGTTTGTGTGCATTCGTTCTTGGTAATCGGTTCTTGCTCAACTGAAGGTCTAAGTTTGTTACTCTTGGTGATTGGTATCACCTAGGCGATCTTGATGATCGGGGTGCTTCTCTCGGAACTTGCCAAGGGTTGTGGGAGCTCGAAAAAGAAAATTGTACATGGCTTGAGCTCCACAACGCTGGGACAGCGAGCGGAGACTCTCAGTGAGCACCCTCGTCTTGGTGACTTGGGAGGTGACAAGACTCTTAGTGAATGTCACAACGTGAATTAGGGGTGTGTGCCAACACATCGATACCATAGGAAAAAATCCGGTCGTCTCTTGCACTCTCTTTACATTCAAGCATTTATTTTCTTGCAATTTATTCATATGCTTGACATTAGAGATCATAGCTTAGCTCTACCTATTTTAGTCTCACAATCTAGACATATCTTTGTAGCTTGGGTAACTAGCTTAGCTAGACCGGTTTGTGAATGGTGGCCTTCTAGGTTTTTGCATAGGCTAAGGTTGATTTATATTGTTTTTAAAAACTAAAAAAAAAGCCCAATTCACCTCTTTCTTGTGCCATCGATACTTATAATTGGTATCAGAGTCTTGTTGCTCATTGGATCGTTAAGCTTCACCGCTTAGAGCTATGGTAAGAATGGGTGGTTCGTCTCCTCACTTCGAGGGAAAGAACTTCGCCTATTGGAAAGTTCGCATTGGCGCATACTTAGATGCAATTTCCCTCAAAGTGTGGACGACAACAATGACCGGGTTCACCGGAGACCTCACTCCAGAACAAATTAGATGGAATGCAAATGCTAGAAATGTTATTTTCGAAGCCATTAGTGATGATGTTTTTGCTAGAGTCAATGGAATAGACCTAGCAAGTGACATTTGGAAGGAGCTCATTGAAATATATGAAGGCTCCACTAAGGTCCGTGAGCAAAAATATCATGTGCTTAGAGCTAAATATGATGCTTTCAAAATGCTTGCAAATGAAAATTGCAATGAAATGTACTCCCGCTTGAATGTTATTGTCAAGGATATTAATGCACTTGATGTGTCCAAAATTGACAGTGGTGCAATTAACCGCAAGATCATCATGCTCCTTCCGAAGCCAAAATACAACATTATCAATGCAGTGGGAGTGGATCTTGAGAAGGATGTGTCCAAAGAAGGATCTTGAGAAGTTGGAAGTGGGAGAGCTTGTGGACGAAATCCGCGCCATGAAATAGGGATCCTTGGTATGAGCGAAGAGCCTACAACATGCAAATCAATTACTCTCAAGATCAAGGTTAACAAGCCCCGCAAGCACAAGATAGCAAATCAATTACTCTCAAGATCAAGGTTAACAAGCCCCGCAAGCACAAGATTGTAAAACAAGAATCAAGCTCAATCAAAGATGAAGATCATCAAGAAAGAACATCCGATGATATAGATGACGATGGAGAGCTCTTTCTCATGATGAAGAGATTCAACCGCTTTAGTGAGAAGATCAACAAGAATGGGTATAATTTTGACCTCAAAAGGAAGATGTTCCGGCCAAGGGGAGACCTCAAGAACAAAACTTGTTATAATTATGGAGAAAAAAGTCACATATCTCCAAATTGTCCTAAGCCGGACAAAAGGAAGAAGGAAAGTAATAACAAGCATTGCCATGATTCGAGCGATGATGAAGAAGAAAAGAAAAACAGAAGCAAGAAAAGTGGGAAGAAGAAGAGTCATGAAAAGAAGACCAAAAAGAAGACCAAGCTCTTCCCAAAGAAAAAGGACAATACCAAGAGAAGCTTGGTGGAAAAAACAAGAATGGGTGACCGATGTTTCATCAAGCGAAGATTCAAGTGATGAAGAAAAAGACATCGTTACCATCGCCCTCACCAATGATGAACCATCACTACCTCAACCTCCTGTGTGTCTCATGGCCAAAGGTAACACCAAGATATGTGATAGTGATAGTGATGACGAGTTTGATCCTAATGAGTTTGCTAACCTCATTAATGAGCATACATTCGTCATCCAGAGGGAAAAACGCAAAGTCAAACTTCTTGAGAGCACTCATGCCAAGTTAGAGCTAGTCCACTCCAATTTGTTTGGCAAATACAATAACTTGCTCAAAAAGCACAATGAGTCACTTGCACTGAAGAGAGCCACAAGAAATTTAAACAAGGGCATAGGGAGTTGGCTCACAAATACCAAGAGTTTGAATTTGGCTATGAAGCAATTGACCCGAGTATTGAAAACTCTATCAATAAAAATGTGATAAAGGTCAATGCCTCTACTTTATGTGATGATCTATTCTTTAATGAAAATGCTACTAATATTTTGCTCAAGCTTGCCCCTTCTAGTTAAAAAGAGTTGATGGATCAAGTGGCAAGCCTAAAGATTAGTGTGGAGAAGTTCTAAAGAGGAGAATACATCCACAATGAGATTCTATTCAACAATGCCCGTGACAATGGCAAGAGAGGTCTTGGTTCATTTCCGGAGTCAAACAAAGGCATCACTCTATCTTCAGAGATCAAGACTAGCTTCATCAAAGAAGTTGGTTCATATTGCCAACATTGTCAAGTCACTGAGCACCACACTAGGGAGTGTCCTTTGCCATCACGCCCTCTTCCCACCTTACCTAAAAATTATTCATCCATGTATGAAAATAACCACTTTCTTTTGAGTATGGTGAAGGGCAAGGTGAAGGTTAAATTTATTGGCAAACTCACTAGGGAGGGAAAGAAGAAGCTCCCCAAGCAACTTTGGGTCCCCAAAGCTCTTGTCACATATGTGCATGGTCCAAAGCTTATTTGGGTTCCAAAAGCTCAAAAATAATTTTCATGTGTGTAGGTGAACTACAAAGTCGGTGAAAAATATTAGGTGCTTGATAGCGGTTGCTATCAACATATGACCGGTAATGATAGCATGTTCATCTCTCTTGAAGACCCCGGCGATCATGAACATATCACCTATGGTGATAACTCAAGGGAGAAAGTTTTAGGTTTGGATAGAATAGCTATTTCAAAAGATTTATCTATTTCTAATGTATTGTTTGTAGAATCACTTAGTTTTAATCTCATTTCTAATGGTCAATTGTGTGATCTTGGAATAACGTGTACCTTTACCAAGAATGGTGTTGTAGTAACTCTTGAAGGAGTCATTGGTATTCACGGGGTTTAGGCATGGAAACATTTATTTGGTAGATTTCTCTTCAAAGCAAACAAGTCCCATGACATGACTCTTCACCAAGTCGTCTCTTGGGTGGCTTTGGCATAAAAGAATTGCTCATATCGGCATGAGCAATCTCAAGAAAGCCCACAAGAAAGGGATGATCACCGGCTCGAAGGATGTCACATTCGACAAGAACAAATTATGTAGTGCATGTCAAGCCGGGAATCAAGTTGCAACTCATCATCCCATCAAGACGATGTTATCAACCTCCAAGCCGCTCGATCTACTTCAAATGGATCTCTTCGGTCCAACTATATACAAAAGTGTTGGTGGTAACCTCTATTGCCTAGTATTTATTGATAATTTTTCATGGTACACTTGGATTATGTTCTTAGGCGATAAGGGTGAAATCTGGAAATCTTTAAGACATTTGTAAGAAGAGCTCAAAGGGAATACAACTCGCCAATTGTGAAGATCCGGAGTGACAACGGCACCGAGTTCAAGAATATGAAAATTGAAGAATGGTGCGATGAAGAGGGCGTCAAGTATGAGTTCTCCGCCACCTACACGCCTCAACAAAATGGAGTGGTGGAGAGAAAGAACAAGACATGGATCATCCTTGCAAGAGCAAGGTTGGATGACTATGGTACGTCCGAGAGGTTTTGGGCGGAAGCAATCAACACGGCGTGCCATGCGTCTAACCGGGTGTATCTCCACCGACTGCTCAAGAAGACGCCATATGAGCTCCTCACCGAGAAGAAGCCAAACATCTTCTATTTTCGAGTCTTTGGTTGCAAATGCTTCATCTATAAAAAGAAAATGTTCGGTAAGTTTGAAAGTAGGTGTGATGAAGGATTCTTCCTTGGTTATGCATCAAACTCCAAACCATATAGAGTATTCAATCAAACCTCCGGGTTAGTTGAAGAAACATGTGATGTGGAGTTTGATGAATCTAACGGCTTCTAAGAGCAGGTTGTTGGCTATGATGATGTAGGTGACGAATAAATTGATGAAGCATTGAAGAAAATATCCATTAGAGACATCAAGCCGGAAGAGATGCATGAAAACAATGATCACGGGGGAGGATCTTCCTCATCTACACCAAGCACCTCCATGGCACCCCAAATGGACGAACATAAAGAGAAAGAAGATCCACCGTCACAAGCAAATAATCCAATGCCAACACCCCAAGTACAAGATCAACACGAGCAAAATGTTCCACCACAAGCACAAGTCATCAATGACCCACCCCAACAAGCATAAACGAAAATACCGCTAGTGAAGTATGGACGTATCTCTAAGGATCATTCAATTGATCAAGTCATTGATAATCCTTACAAGGGAGTAAGAACTGGTTCCAAACATGTTTCATTTTGCGAACATTACTCGTTTGTTTCTTGTGTTGAACCTACTAGCATAGAGTAAGCACTTGAGAACTCGGATTGGGTGATGGCTATGCAAGAAGAATTAAACAATTTCACCCGCAATCAAGTTTGGGTCCTCGAAGCTCCTTCGAAAAATAAGAACATCATCGGCACCAAGTGGGTCTTCCGAAACAAGCAAGATAAACATGTGGTGGTGGTACGTAACAAAACAAGATTTGTGGCAAAAGGGTTTTCGCAAGTCGAAGGTTTGGATTTTGGTGAAACTTTTGCTCCGGTCGCAAGACTTGAAGCTATCCGCATACTTCTTGCTTACTCTTCACATCATAACATCAAATTATATCAAATGGATGTGAAAAGTGCATTCTTAAATGACTTTATTAATAAACTTGTTTATGTTGAGCAACTTCCCGGGTTTGAAAATCCGAGGAATCATAATCATGTTTATAGGTTGCACAAGGTACTCTATGAGCTCAAACAAGCTCCATGTGCTTGGTATGGGAGGCTTCATGACTTCCTAATCATGCAAGGCTTCAAGATCGGGAGGGTGGATACCACTTTGTTCACAAAAGACGTCAACGGTGATCTTTTCATTTGTCAAATTTATGTTGACGATATTATCTTTAGTTTAACTAATGATTCACTAAGCCATGAGTTTTCTACTATGATGTCTAGGGAATTCGAGATGTCCATGATCGGCGAATTGACCTTCTTCCTTGGTTTTCAAGTCAAACAATTGAAGTAAGGGACATTCATCTATCAAGAGAAATATACCAAAGATATATTAAAGACTTGGATGTGGACGGTAAACCAGTTGATCAATCCATCTATCATTTTATGATAGGGTCTTTGCTTTTCCTTACCGTATCTAGGCCCGACATAATGTTTAGTGTGTGCTTGTGTGCTCGCTTTCAAGCAAATCCAAAGGAATCACACCTCACAGCTGTGAATAGGATCCTTCGGTATCTCAAGCACACCCCAAGCATAGTCTTGTGGTACTCCAAAGACGCTAGCTTAGACCTCTTGGGATACTCGGACTCGGATTTTGCCGGGAGCCGTGTGGATCCCAAGAGTACCTCCGGGGGTTGCCACTTGTTTGGGCGTTCTCTAGTTTCATGGTCAAGTAAGAAACAAAATTCCGTGGCTTTGTCCACCACGAAAGCGAAATATATAGCGGCCGGTGTATGTTGTGCCCAAATCTTATATATGAAGCAAACCTAGCTTAGTCTCACAATCTAGACATATCTTGTAGCTTGGGTAATTAGCTTAGCTAGACCGGTTTGTGAATTGTGACCTTCTAGTTTTTGCATAGGCTAAGGTTGATTTATATTGTTTTAGAAATTAAAAAAAACGTCCATTTCACCCCCCCTCTTGTGCCATCGATCCTTACAACAGTTCATGCTGATTTCTCTATAATCCCTTACAATAGGTGGCGGAGCAATTTCTCTTCATTCTGTATAGTTTACCAGAAATTGGATTATTACCAAATGTTTGCGTAAATCTGATGCTACACTTTTGTTTTCTCAGACCTGTTAAGCTAAATGAAACGTCCACTTTTGGTACCTGTACTATTAAGTCGGTCCAATTTACCCCCTATACCAAAACCGGTTAGTAGCCTGTACTTCGATACTAATTCGATGAAGGTCCACAACTTCCTTGAGGGCAGTTTGGCTGGGGGGCATGGATTTACTCCAACTTAGAAGGTGTGCTGAATTCATTTTATAGTTAAAAATAGAGTCACTATTTTAAAATTATGGAAAAATTGGAAACTCATGAAGATATTTGAATTGTAAATATAATATTTGTTTGGAATTTCTAATAGCAACAGAATGATAGGAAAGTAATATGTTGTTTTTAAAAGGTTTAGAAACGAACAAGTGGGTGAGAAGTGCCAGCAAGATTTTACTTCAATTAAACATATCCTCAGGACATCAAAGAATATTTCAAATTCGTGCAGTCGGTTTTGGCCCTCATTTGAACCATTTTTGAGAGAATGTTGTTAAAAATAACTGGTGCAGGTTCAAAACTGAACTCTAAAACTTATGCAAGGGAGCAGTGCTATGAGCTACGGAACCAGTTCATTGACCCCCCCAAAATTCAACAAAACAGTGCTTGTTTTTATTTTTAGTGCAGGCAATGGAGAAAGATCCACTTGATGCCACCTTGTTAGCCAACAGGAGCTTATGCTGGCTACGGCTGGGAGAAGGGGACCGAGCGCTGTTAGATGCTCGGGAATGCAAAATGATGAGTCCTCATTGGTCCAAGGCATGGTACCGTGAGGGTGCCGCTCTCAGCTTGCTGAAGGTATAGCAGTCAGCTAGTGACCACAGCTAATATAGTCTTCAACCCAATACAATCTCTCCCCCTTATCCGCAGGACTACAAAGGAGCGGTCGATGCGTTCATGCAAGCATGGAAACTTGACCCTGCGAGCGACGAGATCAGGAAGGCGTTAAGGCAAATGTTCTTGCTCTCTTCTAGTTCTACTTTTAATTAATACCTAAATTGATTCGATCATCCACGGGAACATGAGCATCTGATCCCACTCTTTCCGCAGGGAGACCATTGATGTTATGAAGAGCGCTGCTGCTCGCAACAATAATTAATGATCCTCAAGAGCACTAATTGGGGCTTTATAGAATGTGTAGCCCCAACCAAGCCACTGTATAGACTCTGGACGTAGTGATATGTAGATTGCGTGTTGGCTCTTTCGTGACTAGATGTGAAGGTGTTTTGTGTCTGCAGGAAGGCATAGCAGTGCACTTGACTGAGCCAGTATTGTACATATATATACTGCTTTGCTCCTTTTGTCTTCCCTGGAGAAGAAACGAAAGCTTTCCTCGTTGAGTCAAATGGGTGAAGGTCAAATCGTTTTTCACTGCTACAAGTATGTATAATCTTCAGAGAATAGAACATGATGGAAAAGGGAGCGTCGTTAATTTTACCCTGGTAATTTTGGTGGAGATGTCCATAACTGCATCATACTGATCCTAGAATCCAAGTGCTTTCAGCAATTGCATTCTGACAGCACATCTGGAACGAACTGGGAAAGGGCCTTAATGAACTCTGCACAAATACTTTATCAAAAAAAAGCCCCTCTGCATAGATGAGAAACTGCAAGCTCTGAACGTCGTAGTCTTAAATTATTAAAATATACATCATATTGGATCTAATAATATCTATTGAAATCATAAATATCATTGCTATTTGTATAAACCTAGTTAGACTTGCAATTGTTTGACTCGAGGTAAACAAAAATGATTTATATACATCATATTTCTATTATTTATGGACATGTGCGGGAAGATTCACTTGCGTTTCCCCCTGTATTTATAAAAATTTTAATGGAAAAAGAACCCACCACGGTTCACCTGCCAAGTGAAGTGACGAGGCGTGCGCCTGTTGCTGCAACCTGCAAACATGACCCTCCTGGGCCCACCCTGTCAGAGAGTGCGTCCCATCCGTGCACGCTCCTCCACTGTGCCACGTGGCCGCCATCGTCTTGTCCCGTCCGCTCCTCGCGTCTCCCGCCAGTCGCTCTTCAGGCGGCCATCGACGGCAAGCTCCGCCTCCTCAAAAGTAATCTCGCCAGCCCATCTCTCTCTGTCCGTGTCTCTGGTTTCCATGATTATTTTCTGGGTGGAGATCCGGTGATAATTCCAATCCATCCGCTCACGAGTTCTCGCATTTGAGGACCACGATTAGTCGGGCGTTTTGCTTGCCGATCTGGGCTCTTAGTTCCACGAACCCTTTCCCCCATTTCCCCAAAATTTCACTGTCGCATTTCTGCATCTGCAATTTCTCTTGGGCTGTGTTTAGTTCCAAAATTTCTCACTCCAAACTTCACTATTCACCTATCATATCAAATCTTTTGTATCATACATGGAGCATTAAATATAGGTAAATAAAAAAACTAATTGCATAATTTTGATGTACACGACGAGACGAATTTTTTGAGCCTAGTTATGTCATGGTAGGACAATAATTACCACAAACAAACGAAAAGTGCTATAATGTGCTACAATGTCCGATGTGATTTTTTTACTACTATTTTACGGATCTAAACACAGCCTTGGTTAGAGATGGGAAGAAGGTGAACCTGCGGGAATCCAAGTACGTGGAGGGCCGGAACGCGCTCCACCTTGCCGTGGCGCTCTGCAGGTTCCTGGTGGAGGAATCGGGGCTCGACGTCAACTCCGCCTCCGCGGACGGTCAGTACCTGGGATTCTTCCCCTCTTTACCTGTAGGCTGTGTCTGCGTGCTATCAGCGAGGTTCTCCCCTTGCAGGCTGTTCCTGTTTGGTCGTTTTTGTTGGTTGTTAGAGGGTTGAGTTAGTGTTGGCTTGTGTTGAGAGGGGGGGTGTGCTCCTCCCCTTTATCCTTTATTATTTTTTCCTATCTTAACGAAATAACGCGCAGCTTTCCTGTGTAGTTCGAAAAAAAATCACTTCCCCTGTTTTTGGTAGAAATGGCAATCACTATGGACTTGCAGCAAGTGAGGGGCTTCAAGGGCCGAAACCTGCTCCACTATGCGTCAGCCGCAGGACGGCTCGACCTCTGTAGGTTCCTGGTCGAGGAGTTAGGTTTTGACGCCAACTCCACCTCAGCAGAAGGTAATCCGATGCTCCGTAAATCTTGTCTTATGGTTTGGGCGGTAGGGACGCAGCTGTCCTTCGGTGTCAAATGACCATCGCTGAGATTCTAGATTTCTTGCAGGCGAGACGGCGATCCTTGTTGCCACCAACACTGTGGAGAACAGGACAGACGACATCGTCCCTGTTCTGAGGTACCTTCTCGACCGTGGTGGCGACCCGGAAGCACCCAATGACAAGGGGTACACGCCGCTGCACAACGCCGCGGAGCATGGTGCGTTGCTTGCCCTCTGTCTCAGGAATTTCGTGGAATGACATTCATATATATATATGGGACACTAGTATACTCATTAAGGCTCTATTTAGTTCCTAAAAAGTTTTTCAAAAAACATCACATCGAATGTTTGGACATATGTATAAAGTACTAAATAAAATCTATTTGCAAATTTTTTTGCACGGATGAGTTGTAAATTGCGAGACGAATCTAATGAGCCTACTTAATTCATGATTTGCAACAGTGATGCTACAGTAATCATCCGCTATTTATGGATTAGTTAGGCTCATTAAATTCATCTCGTGATTTCCAATCCATCCGTGCAAAAAAAATTTGTAAATAGACTTCATTTAGTACTCCGAAATAGCAAGATTCCTTTTCAAAAATTTTTATGTTTGCAAACTAAACAGACCCTAACTATCAATGCTCTCTGGAAGTGCTCTGGTGCTGTTTGATTTAAAATTTCTGCTTGCTATGTATCTCTTTCTTCCTCCAGGGCACCATGAGGCTGTAAGAGTGCTGCTATCAAAGGGTGTACCTGTGGATCCTCTCAACCGTGGGGCGTCCTGGTCAAATTGGGGGTCCAGTGCGAAATATTAACATGGAATCTAGTGATCTAGTAAAATTAAATAATAGTAACAAGTAACAACATAACATATATGATATATATATATATATATATATATATAATGTATTACATATAAATGAGATATTTTTAGAATTACCGTACCTGTTCTTCATATTTTCTAGACTAATTTGCTAATGACATGACTTGCAATGGAAAGAACAAAATTAATAGATGTATTTTAATTATCAGTATAATTAAATGATGAACTAAGAAAAATAGCACGATGCTCTTAAGTCTTACTTGGCGTTTAGGCTCCGGTAACCATCTAGGAGTTGCCGTGGTCCGTGGCCGTGCATTTGGCGACCGGCGTCGGCATCGGCGAGTTGACACTATGACCGCCAGACGTGAGTCTGCTCTGCCTCCGGAAGACTGGGGCACGAGTGTCGGTGCGTAATAGAAGGGAAACAGCGTCGGTATTGCCTTCGATGTTGGTGATCCAGTCGAGCGCCAAGATGGCCGCCGAGCGGAAGGCTAGGAGTCGGACGATCGACAATCAGTGATACGATATGACTTCTGGGTGCAATTTGGGTCTCTTTTTACTACGGATTGAACTGAAAATTAATAAAATTGAAGTCTATACATAAGATATACTTCGTATTTTAGGGGTTCTTCAAATTTGGGGGCCCCGTGCGGTCGCACGGCCCGCACGGGCCCTAGGGACGCCCCTGCACTACTGCACTTGGCTGCAGCAAAGGACCGTGATCAGGCTGTGAAGATCCTGCTAGAACGAGAGATTTCAGAATTTGGGTCTAAATTCACAAGCCTTTCAGAATTTAACCCCCTTATCACAATGACATGTGGGGTCAACTTGAGTCACTGACATGTGGATTAGGGGGTCAAATTCTGAAAGGCTTGCGAATTGAGACCCAATTTCTGAAATTTCTCTGCTAGAACATGGCGCTGATGTAAGTTGCATGTATCACAGTTGCCTTGGTGCATTGGCAATTCGGCACATAGTAATATACCTTGAAGAGGCACCAGTTAAAATTTTTGGTCTGGCTTCACAGGTGATGAAATTTCTCGTTTGTTGTAGCAGCTTTAGCAGAATACTTGATGGCAGCATTTTTTTGCATCATTTTTCAGTGATCTGATTAGCTCTCATGACTGTTATTCACTTCCATTTGCAGCCCAATAGAGTTGGCCATCGTGTACTTTGACCACTTGCCATGCCATGCTTTGGTCACTCTTTGAAATGCATGAAGCTACTGGTTGAGGTCTAGTAACTTGTTGACTTTAAGTGCTTGGTGGTAGTTGATATATGTAAATCATTGAAGCGTCTCCACTTAAGTAGAGACTAAATGTGATACAAATATCAGTCCCAAAAGACTGATAACATATTTATTCAATAGATAGTTTAGTTACCGTACAACCTCCGTGGAGGCGGGCACTCGATACACACGATAATAAGAACTAAAAAGGCTACAACGATACACCAAAGCACGATCAGAACAGGGTCCAGATCGGGCTCATCAGAATATCGAGCCAACGGAAGCATCTTGCAAAGGGCCAACACCACAGGCAACGTTGGGTGCGGACACAACCTCCTAATCGATGTCTTCGACCACGTATGTCACACCCGATTTTATGGACAAAATCGAATGCATAACTATATGTATGCCAGGGTCAAGTTTCATACATATAGAGACATCATAAGTGAATAATCAGCAACAGTATCATGAAAAAGAGAAACTAAAATAATTAAAAGACTATCAGAGTTATACAGCTTATCTTGAAAACGAAGGCTTCAAACTTCACAGGCAATCGACTGGGAGTTGCGTATGCCTAGAACTCGGCATCATCTTCAATGAACTTCCCATCAACTTTCTCTTCTAAACAGCAGTAAGAAAGGGTGAGTACACTTATGGTTGGTACTCAGCAAGGCCACAAGAAATAACCAGAAGATGATTTAACTCCATCTTTAATTCAATTAATCTTGTGAGGGTCAAAGCCGCTCGTAATCGTGAACACGACTGATATATAAGTTTTCACTCTGTAGAAGTTGTACACTTTACCCACAATTCGCGTAAAAGTTCCGAAGAACTTTGAACCCAACCACGCTGTGCTAGCTAGGCACAATACCACACTTCCGAGGTGTGATTGTATAGGGACGCTACGAGGCCTTTACAAAGATTCCCTAACTTATGACAATCCGCTAAGGTTTCAAGTCAAAGCGGTTATAACACTTCCTAATGAGGAGGTACCTTACGACCGAGTTATACCCCGTCGATGCAACCCCTCTTGCCCTTTCGGTAAGATTGTCACAAGCTAGAGTCTCTAATTAATCAGCCAAGACCAGATGCCATTATGGTATTGGGGTTGTACTGTTTTCTTGGGTGGTTCTCCATGTTCCAATTAAATAAAGTATTCTTGTAAATAAAGTATAGATAGAAAGATAGTTAGGGTCACTTACCTTTCTCCAATGAAAAGCTACTTTTATTGCCTTTCAGCTCTTGCTCACTTGAAAAACTTGATTCTTCAAGCTTCGAACACCGATCCATCTACTCGAAGCAAACATCGAGCAACCATACAAAACAAACAACAAGAACAACTAAGAACAATACACCGAAACAAAAGAAATGTTTTTAAAAGAGCGTACTAACGTACGAGGCTCGCTGGAACGGTTACGAGAACGCAAGAGACGCGAAAACAGAACTAGGGTTAACAAAAACAACTATCGGGAGTTTTGCATTATAAAAGAAATATAAACTTCATTTATTTTAATTAGAAACCACCGGTAAATTTTATTAAAAAGAAATATCCTTAATTTAATTAACTCATATTATATTTTTATTTGTAAAGGCGAGGTTGAACTTAGTCAAATTTTATATATAATTATCTACGTAGAAATTAACTCTAATTAATAATTTAATTAGAGAACAAACTTATGAAAGCATCTAAACGCACATCCTTATATGATTTATGTTGAACTAGCAAATTAAATTATAAAAGCATTTGAGTTGATATTAATCAAATTAACATTAATTAAGAAAACCGGAGTAAAAACTTAAATTGATTTTAATAGAAAACACTAGATAAGAGAACATTAATCATTTTAAATCTATATTTAAATTTTAAACATAGGAACTATAGAGCAACAACGCTTTTAAACAATAGATTACGCCAAAACAAGACTAACGCAATAAGAACGGGTAGAAACGGATCTAAAACGCGGAAACTGCGCATGAAACAAGATAGTAGGGACCTAAACACGATTAACCGTAGACGTGAAGGGCTAGCAGAAAACTTTTGCAAGACACAGAAAATAGTGCTCGCAAAATAGGGAAAAACTAGGGTTAGATCTGAAAAAAGTTCATGGGTGGGTCTGGACTGAAAAGAACTAATAGATCTAAGGGATTTTCTGGAATTTTTTGCTAGACACAAGAAATAAAAAATTGATTAGAGGCTTGTCTAAGGGGTTTTCTGCAAAAGCTCAAAAACACACAGACATGGTGGCCGGCGCCTCTGGTGGCCCAAATCGGCGGCGATTTCGGCCACGATAGCGCGCGGGGAGTGGGGGAAAACGGAGAGGAGGGAGAGGGGGTCCGATTTGATGGCTTACCCACGCCGGAGACTCACCATGGCGGCCGAATTGAAGCCGGACAGGGAGCGGCGGCGCTCTGTTTGCGGCGCACAGCAAGGAAGCGGCGGCGGCTCTGGGCACCGGGCGAGCGCAGGGGAGAGGAGCGCACGCAGGGCTGGGGCGGCGGCGTTCTGAGTGTGCGCAGGTTGAGGACGCGGGGGCGTACGAGCACGTAGATCAATTTGCTTGTCGCCGGCGGCTGCTTGCACAACGTGGCGCTTGCTTGCTGCGTTGTCGACGGCGAAGGCTCCAGGTGCGTGCGTGCGAGCCTCTGGCTTGGGTGCGTATGTGCATGAGCGTGGACCCTCACGGCCTGGGGTCTCGGTTGCTTTATATAGGCAGCGAAGGGCAGAGCTTGAACCCTCGGCGAAGCAAAAATCCAAGGCATTTAAAACCGAACAGGACTCTTATCTCTAACTAACGAGCTTATCTATTTATATCCGCAAGCAAAAGAGGAGCCCGGATTCTAGCAGTTAAACAATACTATCTCCAGGTCCAGAAAGTTGGATTTTGATCTCTCGTGCGCATACATGGACACTGCCAGGCGGACCACTCAAACCAATTCAAATCAAATTCAAATTCGAGAATTTGAATTCGAGTTGAACCACAAAGAATAAAACAATGCAAACCTGCATGAGTGCAAATAACTCAAAACATTCTCGTTTAATTTTATAAAACAACCAATTATCATTTATTTTCTCTAAATTCCCTATAAACAAAAGTAAATGTTGCGAAAATTTTAAAATTATGAGAAAATTGTTGTTTTATTATTTTATTTTAGTCACATCCTGAAATTCGAAAATTTCAGGGTGTGACAACGTAGTCTGGGTCTTCCTCTGAAGCAACAAAATAGGGGTGAGTACAAAAGTACTCAACAAGTCCAACCCTGCCCTACGGAGGGGGTATAAGAATACATGCATAAGGGTAAATCAATGAATAGGCTGAGGTTTCATTTTGCATAAAGCCAATTTTTATACACATGCAAGGGTTGTTTAGTAACTCTTTTTTTTTTGCAAAACAATTTGTTACCATAAAGGTAATAGTTACGAAAGAGTGGGGGTTTGATCCTACACAAAGGATCCAAATTTTAGTTGCTACCGGACACCCTATCTGCAGCAGCACACGGCAAACTTGCCGGCATTTCCAAAATCCAACTCACGCTTTACTCAAAATGAGGGTACCGCAACATGATCACCTTAGTGCCAGCGCGGATCCATCAAAGCCATTACCCACCCTAGCTTCATCATGCTAGTCATCCACGAGAGCAAACTAAGGGGTTCATGACTTTCCAATGAGATCTCCAACCGGGCCACGAATAAGCCTGCACTTGCTTATGCCTGCTCCTTAGCCTCTCGTTGCACACCTACCACCAGACGACTGACAGACTAACTAGTGGGATTTAGACTAAGCCCTTGCCACACAAAAGGGTTGAGTGGTTGCACGATAAATTGGGTTAGGCAAGATGACACATCGACTCGGTCCTTAAATAAGATAAGACGAACATCTTCCATACTCAGCCACACAGGCACGAGCCAAAACTCCCAGGTGCCCCACACAAGGAACCTTGATCCTCTCCATCTCAAGGTAATCACCAACACTTAGCTATTCATTAACACTTTTTCAAAGTCCCAACCCATTTTTCTCCAACAACACACTCACACTTTTTCTTGTTTGAAAACAATTGTATTCGTAAAATGAGTAGTAAAGTTGTTAAATAAAAGGTCCTAAGCATTTAGCTAATATCAAGGCATTCGCATAAATAGAGCGTATCCTGTCTTGCAGTAAATCCTAGGTTTTATATATCATCAGCGAGGTAATGGCAAACAAGGAGTGGCTATCCAACCGGGTTCATAACTAGATCAAGTAGTAAAATAATTCATGCATATATATTTATAACTGGATGTAAGCAGTATTAGGCTTCTACGGGTTGTGTTTAAAAACTGGGATAAATATGATCAAAAGGGAATAGGTTGGACTTGCCGTCTTCAAAGCCTTCAGGTAGCTCCTGCTCGCGGTACGGGTCTTCTGGCTCCGGCTCGCGGTACTGGCCTTCGTACTCCTCGGCGCGCTCCTCCTCGATCACTCCATCGTCTACGGGCGGAAACGGCACAACCGGCAAGCAAACACAAGCAAAAATCAACATAAAATAAAATGAGCTCAAAAGGGAGATGAAAATAGGAGGAATAGATAGTATATGTTTTTAGAAGAATTTAGAAAAAAATCAATTGAATCAGAGTTTGGATGGCTAAGATAGTGGATGACAAAGTGGGCTGATAGTTAAGCTACGTAATTGAATTAGCCTCTTCCCATGATGTCATGGATGGGTCTTTGGACTTCATTAATGTTGTGGGCCCAGGAAGAAAGGGAATAGAAGGGGACAGGTGCATACAGGGGCTTCGTGCTCCTAGGCTCCTAGCTTTGGTCACTATGCATGGGGCAGACCGAGCTCTCTGGAGCTTGCCGCACGGCAGCTCGGGCAACCATACGGAAACTGAGCATATGGGGAGGAAGGGGAAGAACGAGGGGTTCCATTTTGGCGACTTCGAACACGGAACTTGCAGGTCAGCTCCGGCCGCATGGCAACTATGGCCGTAGCTTCCTGAGCTTAGGATGGGGACGATGGGTGTGTGGAGCTAACGGTGGGGAAGCTCCCTGCCATCTCACCTTGGCGCAGAACAGCTTGAGGGAGAGGGTCAACCGCTGGAGCTTCCTCTCGTGAGTGGAGCAGAGAGAGAGATAGAGCGATCGAGCTGGGCTCGTGAGGAGTGGTTCAGCTAGTGGAGCAAAGCGGCTGGATGAGCTTGGGCTGGTGGCGAAGCTCGGCACGGCCTCGTCCCTTTATAGGCGTGGAGGGCAGCGGTGGCGTTGCGTAAGGACGGGCGGCGAGGATGACGGCGTGGGCTGCGGCATCTCGGCGTCAACATGCACAACAGCGAGCTTGTAGTTGAGGCGATGACAGCGTTGACGGCGCGAGCGTCGAGGCTGCAAAGCCGGCGAGGATGCTGCTGCAGCGTGGGCGAGGTGGGGACGCGGCGATGGGCGGCACGGTGTGGTGCCGGCGGCACTGCGCGGTCCCGTCGCGGGGCCAGTGGGTCCGCGTGCGTCGCGAGCGCGAGCGACGCAGAGCGTGGGCGCAGCAGCAGCTCGAGCAGGGCAAGCTGAGCACGGCAAGCTTGCTTGCCGTCCACAGGGCCGTGGACGCTGCAGCAGCAGCTCGAGCAGGGAGAGTTAAGCACGACAAGCTTGCTTGATGGTGTGCGTGCATGTGCAGGTTAGTGAGAGGAGAGAGACTAGAAGAGGTGGAAGGTGATTGGTTGCTTGGAAAATTATGAGAGAAAAATAATTGGGAGGTGATTAGGAATATGATGGACATTAGGTGTCAAAGGAGTTGAGCTCAAGAGATCAATTTTGTAATAAGTTTTGAAAATAGTTTTTGAATTCGAGTGATTTTTTAATATGATTTTTTGGGCTGTTACAATCATGCGCATGTTTTCTAAAGCTACTTGCATTCTCAATTCTGCAGGCTGGTGCCGATGTGAACCTGAAAGGTCCATCAGGGCAACCTGTGTTATTCAATGCAGTTGATGGTTTAACCGACATTGTCAAGTTCTCGCTAGAGGCTGGAGCTGACCCTAATATTCATGATGGGGTACTCATGGCTTGTCTCTGCCTCTTGTTTACTTTCATGCTCTAATCTAAGCTGTACAATCTCATCACACTTTGCATATCTGATGGCTGGTGAGTGGTAGAATAAAACCAAGGTTTTGAGATGCTGAGCTAGTTTCACTTCCCTCTAATTTTTTTATTCTTTTCATATGTATTTTCAGCAATTAGTTGTTAGCCTTTTGTGGTCTCAATAGGTCCATAGCATATCAATTGAAATTATTCTACTATTAAAACATTTGTCTAGGAAAATCTACTGTCTTTTTTCAAGAACTTGATCACTGACTGGATTTTAAGACACCAATTTTGCTGGTTTGCGTTCAAATTCTGCTCCATGTATGAACAATATATGGGGCTATCAATGCCATTGGTATGAATTTAGGAATGTCGTAACTTTAGAAAATCATTATTTCTGTTAAGAGAAAAGGAAAATTTGTACTGTTGGTATATGTGTCACCTTTCTTGCTGGACTCACTACCGGAATCGAGTAGTTTGCCGTGTGCCTGGGGCACACGGCAAAGCCCATATTGCACACGGCAAAAGCTTTGCCGTGTGCAACACACGGCAACGCGCACACGGCATACATGTGTCGGTAAAGTGCTCATGGCACACGGCGAAGCTTCTGACACACGGCAAAATAAATGAACAGTAAATAAAAAATTGGGCCCGGCCACACCCCCGCCGCCACTCGCACCCCCGCCGCTGCTGCCCTGCCGGCCGTCGCACGCTGCTGCCACGAACAGACCGTCACCACCGCTACCACTAGAAGCCGCCGCCGCAGGAGCCATATCCCCCTCCACCGTCGACGTCGAGCACCGGAGGAAGAGTTCGTCGCCGTCGCTGTCCCCCAGTGCGCCCTCCCGGCGGGGAAGAAGGGAAGGGCCGGCACGTGGTGGCTCCAGCGGCGGGATCCAACGGCGATGGGCCGGATCCGGCCTCCAGCCGGGGAAGAAGGGTCCGGGCCCACAGATCCGGCGGCGGGAGAGGAGAGGAAAGGGGCCGCGCTGCGGAGGAGGAGCAGGGGCCGCAGATCCGGTGGCCGGAGAGGAGAAGGAGAGGGCCGCGCGCCAGAGGAGGAGCAGGGGCCGCCGCACCGTGAGAGGGCCGCGCCGGGAGGGGGCTGCCGGACCTTGCGCCGTCCGCCGCCGCTGCCGGAGCTCGCGTCGTCCGCCGTCGCTGCCGGAGCTCGCGCCGCGCAGTCCGCCGCCGCTGCCGAAGCTCGCGCCGCGCCTGGAGCTCACTGCCGGCAGGGGGCGCTCCCAGTACGCCGCCGCCGCTCCTCGCCCCGCCTCTGCTCCTCACTACCGGTCAGGGGCGAGCAGAGGGGGGAGGGGAGGCAGAGGAGGGGCCGCCCGGCCTGGCAGGAGAGGGGAGGGGAGGGGAGGGGAGGGGAGGAGAAGAGAGTAGGGGAGGGGAGGCGACTAGGCAGGAGTGGAGGCCAGGAGGTGGCGGCGGTGGATCTGAGGGAGGAGAGGTAGGGAGGTGGTGCCGGTTAAGTGTGTGGGTGGGTGGGTTGGTGGGGTGGGTGGGTTGTTTGCCGTGTGCCCCAGATCTGGGCACACGGCAAACAGTTTACCGTGTGTTTTTTGCTCGACACACGGCAAACGGTGCTCAAAAATTTGCACACGACAAAAGTTTAGACACATGGCAAACTGGCGGTTTCCCATAGTGACTGTATCACCATTTCCATGTTTTATTACTATAATGCAGGATGGGAAATTCCCAGTCATGCTAGCAGCTGCTTCTGAGCAACGTGAGCTTGTCCAAATTCTACTTCCTCGGACAAAATCAATTCCATCTATGCCAGACTGGAGCGTTGATGGGATTATCAGAACTATGAAATATCTACAGTTTGAGCCTCAGGTATGCTGGTATGCTTTTCCAAAGCTAAGTTAATTGAAGAAAACATACATGATTATTTTTTTTCTTTTTTTTTCACTAGGAAAGGTAACAAAGGGCCTCCCTGGTGCCAACGCGGGGGATCGAACCCCGGTCGCCGGCCTGGGGGCTGGCTCCAGGAGCCACTCGGGCTCACCAGCCCCACACATGATTATGATTCTATGAATTTGAATATATAAGCAAATTTTGGAACTCGGAACCTCTTGAATTACGGTTCGTGCATGGAACTGAACATGTGCTACTGTGTTTAGGGAGCGGTGGCGGAACAGATAGCTGATGCCAACTCAGAAGAAAAGGAAGCGTTTGCAAAGGGGGACTACATTGCTGCAGTCTACTCCTATACTCTGGTATATCCTTGAACCCAAATATACAGTGTACTTGTTGGGATAATACAGAATGCTGCATGTTAGATATGTAGTTCTGAAATATCAGACATGAAGGACGGTCCTTCATTTTGCCTTGGCATGAGATGACAGAGCTATCAAACTAATGCTAACAGAACCTGCTGAATCGGTTTTCCGTTGAGCAAAACAACCCTGAGATACTGAGTTCTCGCCCATTGTTAATGCAGGCAATGGAGGTAGACCCGCTTGACGCCACCTTGTTTGCCAACCGGAGCCTATGCTGGCAGCGGCTGGGAGACGGGGAGCTAGCTCTGTCAGACGCTCAGCGATGCAAAGCGCTGCGTCCTCGGTGGGCCAAGGCATGGTACCGCGAGGGCACGGCTCTCGTTTTGCTCAAGGTATAGCTTTCTTTATTAGTTTATTACATCAAATTCATCTTTGCAAACGAACCTATTCTAATCTCTGCACCTGTGATCCGGTATGTATTTCACTCTATCGATCGTCATTGCTTGGTCGACATAGGTCTACAAGAAAGCAGTTGACGTGTTTGAGGAAGCACTAAAACTTGACCCCACGAATGACAATATCAAGAAGGCGATAAGGTAGTAGCAGCGCTCTTGTTCGACTCCATCTATTGTTACATCCGGACTCCGGAGCTCTGCTCGCGCCCAATGAAGAGAGCCCCTGAGCCGACGCATCCATTCACAAATTGACAAACTTTCATAATTATATCAATCCTCTTTATCAGTCTGTATGGGACTGGTACAAGATGTTGCCAAAATGTGCTGCTGCAAGGGTGCTCGAGGGGGGAAAAAATGTGCTGCCGCGAAGACTAGTTCTGCTCCTTCGTGATGAGCTAGCTGTTAAGATTGTTTTGTGGGTGGCTATGGGTAAACTTAAGCAGGAACCATTCAGTGAACTGGATTATTGGACTCCGTTTCCCTCCCTGGGAACAACTTGGATTTCTAAGGGCCCATGGCTCTTTGGGCTGGGCTGTATTCGAATCGTTTGAAGACTGGGCTGGGCTCCGCCGCATTGGCGTGTCCTGTCCTCCTCGTCTTCCCTTGCACGCTGCCCCCCTCGTGCATTCCCGCCAGCCGCCCGAACCGAAACGGCAAACCCGCCAAACCCTAAGCCACCGACCACCCATCTCGGACCTGCCGCCGCCGCGGGCCGCGGCCATGGCCCCCGCCCCCTCCGGCTCCAAGGCCGCCGCCCTGCAGGCCGTGCTCCACGGCAACCTCCGCCTCCTCACGAGTAAGCACCGCCTGCTGTCCCGCCGCTACCCTCCTTGCTGGAGATGGCAATAGGTACCCGGATACCCGACGGGTTTTACCCGATATAAAGACATGTATGGAATGAATTTTTCACCCGTGGGTATGTTAATGGGAACAATCCTCTACCCGTCGGGTAGTTGGGTGCGGGTACGGGTGTGAACTACCCATACCTGCGTACCCATGGGTAATTTATACCCGCAACAATCATGCATAGAACATAATAAATTAGATCCATATAGGTATATATATTCAAAAAATTGATCAATTTGTTTGTTGCTATGTTATTAATTATTGTCTTCCTCTTATTTATTTATATTTGATGATTTGTGATTGTATTTATATCATATATTTATTAGTTTTGTGTTATTTAATATGTGCATAGCGGGTATCTAATCGGGTACGGGTTACCCATCGGGTTTATTTTACCCGACGGGTACGGGTATGGGAACGATTTCGTACCCGCACGTGGGTATAGGTATTGTAACAGGTATAATTTTTTTTCGCGGGTACGGGTATGGGATGGAACTACCCGGCGGGTATATACCCGTTGCCATCACTACTCCCTCCCTCGGGTGCAATCGTTTTGCCCGTTGGTCGGAACGATCGTGTAGTAGCGTGCACTACCAGAATCCGACTTTTTGCCATATGCCCGGTAGTTTGTCGTGTGCTTCTATCGAGTACATGGCAAAGAATCTTTTTGCCGTATGCACACGTGGCAAAGATATAACACACGGCTAATCAAGCTTTGCCGTATGCTTTTTCTTGGCACACTACAAAGCTATACTTTGCGTGTGCTTTTTTTAGCGCATGGCAAAGTTATAAAATTGCCATGTATTTTTTTTGCCACACGGCAAAGTAATAAAATATTTTTCTCTTCTCACCTCGAATTTTTTCTACTCTTTACATACAACATTTGGTACTCCATGTTAAAATTTAGTATATTTTTATATTTATTTTCTATTTTTAACTAATTAATTGCATTTCAAATAATTTTTTAAATCAAGTCAAATTTGAATTGCAAGTGGTTCAAATAATAGAATAAAATGCGTGGAAAATGATATTCATGTTATTTAACCTAGTTTGAGACTTACCCATCAAATGAAAAGAAATTTTGAACATTTTTTCCACGAAACACGACAACGAATGTGTGCCCGAATAATTTTAAAATTTTAAAAAAAGCAAATTAAGTTTGAAAATTATGAGATTTGTCAATATCTCATGATATCATAAGTGGAGGTTGTGGTAAAAATTTGAGTCGGTTTTGCAATTTTGTCACGTACGATGCTTACAAATGGAAACATATGCAAAGAAGAATCAGAGAGTTGAGAAGGATGAGGTTAGGTTTGGGGTGAAAGTGACGATCAAATTTGGGTATGAATTCAAAATTTTTTCTATAGACAATAGATAATATAAATTATTTCATGTAAAATTTTGATAATTTTCTGGAACTATTTGATAATTTTAATTTATTAAGTGCAATTACATAATGCCGACAGTGGCCGGCAGACCGTCCGTCTATAATGACGTTCGGACATCCGAACCTCATGCAGTGAAGTCCGGACGTCTAAATTAGCGGACTGTCCGCCCCCTGATGCCGGACCGTCCGTCCCTTTTTCACCTCATGCAGTGAAGTTCAGACGTCCCCTTATGCCGGACCATCCGCCCCTTTTTAACCTTTATGCAGTGAAGTTCGGATGTCCGAACTTGCGGACTGTCCGCCCTCTTTTGACCTCGTGCTGTGAAGTTCGAACGTCCGAACTAGCGGACTGTTCGCCACCTAAAGTCGGACCGTCCGCCCCCTAAGAAGAAAAATGAAAAAAAAGGTTTGTTCATCTCGTGCTAATCGGTCATTGTGAATCTCGTGCCCTCCATGGTTTGTTCCCGAGGAAACCGGGTTTGTTTTGCTTCCATCTTCTCACTTGGCAATGCGGAGATGCTGGTGCAGTACGTGCAGGACGGACAAAATCGCTTACTGCGGTTAACCGGGAGGCTAAACTGGCTCTAGCTTCCGCAAATTTCTCATTGGAAATTTCCCTCTTCTGATCAGTTCGTCCGACCAACCTCATGATTGTGCTATTTGATTTTTATAATTGTTGTTTTTCTTATTTCTGCAATCTCGCCTGATGTCGAACAGGGTGGGCTTGTGGGGAGTGAATAACGACAAGGTGTGGAACGCGCTCCACACCGCCTGGACATCTGCAGGTTTCTGGTCGAGGAATTGGGGTTCCAAGGCACGTGCGCAGTGATTCTCTAATATTGCACAATGTGTGGCAGAGTAGCATTCTCTAATACCCGGCGGCGCCACAATGCGGTGGAGTATGGTGTGATGCGTGACACCAAAATCTAACTATTTCTTCCCCTGATTATGTAGGCTGCTGCAGATGTGTACGTCAGATGCTCCTCCGGGCCATCGGCTTCGATGTATGCTGCTGCTGGTGACTTAACTGACATTGTCGATTTCTGGCTAGAGGTTTGGAGCTGACCCAAACATTCCTGACCATGTAAGTATTCCTCTGGCTTTGTCTCTGCTAATATGCTTCTTATTTACTTGTGATGCCCTGAGGATTACTCCTAGCCCCTTGCATATCTGATAGCTTGATAGCAATAGAAAATCGTGGTCCCTTCCCCCCTTGAGAGCGTAACAGGGATTAGAGAATGTTCATGCGTCAAGTACATAATGTACTGTCTGTATGTATGACTGTATTCTCCATCCTTTTGAGTTTGCATCAAATCTCAGTGATCTAGCTTAAGATGTTCCATCCATGGATGGCAGCTCTAGTGATAAATTATCTGTGTAACCTAATATGCTACTTTGTTTGGGATGAGATTTCTGTGGAAGATGATTTGTTTGGGATGAGATTTCTGTGGAAGATGATATCGCTAACACCAAGGCAAAAAGAAAGGAGTTATTTACGAAGGGGGAATCCCTTTGAGCAATATACTTCTATAACCTGGTAAACTCTCAAGATAATGTTAAGTGCCTATTTGTTTGTAACCACACAAACTGCTGCATGATAGATGGTTAGTTCCGGGACATCATGCTTGGAAGATATGAATGGACCTCAGTTTTTCTTGTAGCCAAAGCTATTTTCTGAATGATAACTCACAAGATAGGATGGCATATAGTCTATATTCTCTATGTGATAGGTATTGGAGTGGCCTTTGTTTGTTCAAGATGATTAGGTTCTTTATGGTTTGCTCACAATAGATGTTTTGTTCATGCCAAAGAACCTGTTAAATCGATCAGCATGATATCAACAGAGTTCTTGCTCGTTACTAATGCAGGCAACAGAGATGGACCCACCTGATGCCACTTTGTTTGCCAACCGGAGCCTATGCTGTTTGCGGATGGGAGAACGAAATCTAGCTCTTGCAGAAGCTGTCCAATGTAGAATGATGTGCCCTCGTTTGTCGAAGGCATGGTACCGTGACCGTGAGGGCAAGGCTCTCGGCTTTGATTAAGGTATGATGCGCAATATAGCAGCTGCATCAGACTCAGCCCTGCAATCTAATCTAATTTTGTATCTCACCCTGGTATCTCTCTGCCCCGAATTACAAAGGCACTGTCGATGCCTTCCTAGAAGCTCTCTATCCTGCAAGTGACGAGATCAAGAAATCATTAACGCAAGTGCTTTTGTTCCCTATTATTGCCACGTCCAACTAATACTGTACACTACGGGACTGTGCCTATTTGCCGTGTGCCAAGGGCACACGGCAAAGGCCGGTTTACACTCGGCAAAGTGTTTGCCGAGTGTAACACACGGCAAACAGCTCACGGCAAACAACGGCCGGCAAAGAGCTAGTTTGCCGTGTGCTACATCTCGGGCACACGGCAAACAGTTTGCCGTGTGCAATATTAGGCCGACGGCAAAATAAAGTGCAGTGTCAAACACCATGTGGCACAGTCTGTTTGCCGTGTGCCCTGTCCCAGGCACACGGCAAACAAAGCCGCTTTGCCGTGTGCCACGTGGACATGCACACGGCAAAGAATGGCAGATTTGCCGTGTGCCGTGCCGTGGCACACGGCAAAAAATGGCGGCACACAGCAAAATTATTTTTCAGATTCATTTTTTTTGTTTAATCACAAATATTTCAGATTCTAATCAAATTAACATCACAGGCAATTCATATATATTGCATCAAATGTCACGATCATTTCATATATCACAATTTGCATCACTTTCAATTCATAGAAGTCCAAATACAAATATCGCAATGCATACAAACCCAAATGTAGTCGATACAAGTCCATCAAGCACTGGTAGTTCATACATGTCCATGCAAGCACAAGTTCAAACGATAGTCTATACAAAGAGTGCATGTCCATACAACCACAACTCACGACTGCGGTGGCGGTGGCGGCGGGTGCTGGAACTGCTGCATGTAAGTCACCCAATGAGGAGGCGGCCACACATTCTGAGGCATCGGCGAAGGGGACATTTCTGTTGGCCCATCATTTGATGCCGCCGATTGAGGCTGCAAATTCAAAGTCATTAATTTGAAGTCTTTGTTTCTAAGTCTTTGTTTCTAAGTCATGATAGAATTGTCTATTAGTCAAATAACGATAAATGAAATTAGAAGGTTGTGAAATCGCTCACAGGAGTAGGGGTAGCTGCACGCGTAGAGATATTAGTCTGAGTGAATTGCGGTGGCGAAAGACCCATTTGCGAGCCCAGAGTCTGCATGAACTGAAAAGCCAGGGCCAGCTGCATCTGATTCTGTTGGGAGGCTTCCTGTGTCTGCCGAAGGTCTTGCTGCATCCTCTCCCGCTCGGCCGCCCACGCCTGCTGCTGTGCCTGCTGCTGTGCCGCCCACGCCTGCTGCTGTGCTAGGAGCTGTGCTTCAAAGTCCAGTTGCATCTGGGCCTACAAAATTAGATTGCATGGTTAGAGTACCAAGAAACATATGTCAAAATTAATAAACCTTTGTTGTAACAGAAATAACCTTCAGTGCCTCCATCTGAATCTCTGTAGTGCTCTGACGTGGGCGTATAGCCGGGCTAGAGCTGGTGCTCCTGGCTCGAATCTGTGTGAGAGTAGGAGTACTGGCGGTGTCAATCAAGCTGTCTCCAATCCAGTACCGGCCATGCTTCTTCCCTCCTCCCACCCTCATCACGACTTCTCCATCAATGGGCTCCGTGCTCGGATCAAAGTCCGGCCCATGCACCTCCGTTGCCATCGAGTTGTACTCACTGAGGCGACTGTGGATAGTCGCGTGGCTGTACGCTTCTGGGGGGTCCGCCGGGTTGTAGTTGACATCCGATGTCGCCTTCCCTTTGTGGGCCAAAGCCCACGCCTTGATCGGGGGGCAAGGCTTGCCTCCATGTGAGGCCGACTGTGAAAAAAGAAAGATGATTACAAATTGTGTAGGTTGAGTGTTAAAATGAAGAGATGAATTCACTTACCCATCTGGCCGCGTACTGTCATAGGTGACTGTTGTCCTGATGGTGCGGTGCACCTGGCATCATCAAATGCCGCTGCCGGCAAGACTCGTGCATCTCCACCCAACCTTCCGCATACCACCTGTCGATTATCATGTCCCAGCACTGTTCATTCCCGGCTAACCACCAAGGAATCACCTGCAGGTCATACATGACATATAAGAAGATCAACTGTAGCGTACTTCATTTTAGTAAAAGTCAATATTAATAATATTGTATATTTACCCTCATATATTGTTCCCGAGTGAGCCTAAGGTTTCGCACAGCCCCTTTGTTGGTCTTCACTTTTTCGATGCGACGTTTGTAATCACAGTTGGCCTGGATGCGCGCAACGTAGAGCATATCCGCCACCAGCTTGTGACAGGCCGTGTTTGCCACCTCGCTTGCCACGGTCATCATTCCCTCCTCACACCTGTAGAAATCCTGCACATGATGATGAACGAAGCCATTATATCAAGAATGTCCAATTAATGAGATGTATTGACAATTATAGCGCATACAAGACTTACCCACAATTCCTGCAGCACCCGCTCTGCTTTGCTCTCAAAGCACCTGCCTTCCCGGTCCGGTCTATCGATGGCTTGGATGTAGTGCTCCCAAGCCGACGCCGGCTGAAGACGGCCATCAATCTCGATGCATCCAGGGTAGTGGTCCTTGCAAAGCAGGCCCAGAATGCCATTGGGGATGCGTTTGTGAACACCTGGAACAACGATTACAAAATTCCTGCAAAAAATATTTGTGTAAAATTGGAATTGAAATATATAAGTACGAAACTAATGAAATAGGCTAAATTTACTTACCTTTTACCGTCCGGCCGAATAATCGGCCGTTGCTCGAGCGGTATAGGTCGGTTCGGGAGACGAGCGGGGCCTCGCATCCAGACGGCAGGTATGTCTCCTGCCACCCCTCCCTGGTCGTCGTCCTCCTCACTAGAGGCCTCCTCCTCCTGGTCCTGCTCCTGCTGCTGCTGGTCCTCCTCCTGGTCCTCCTCCTCCTGCTCCTGGTGGTCCTCCTCCTGGTCCTGCTCCTGCTCCTCCTCGTCCTCAGGGGAGGGTGACCTCGCACGAGGCCCCCTCATCCTCCTACTACTCATGCGGCTCCTCGTCGTCTGTGACGTGCCGGCGTCCTCATCTAGTGGAGGCACCGACGAACTTGCCTCACCCCTCCTCCTCCTCCTCGTCCTCCCTCCAGCCATCTGGGAGGACTCACCTCTCCCAGCAACTCTACGCAGCACAGCCTCCAACGACTGCATCATACCTCCGCCGCGCCCCACCATCTTTGATCTATCACCTGAAATTAAAAGGGGCAAACCAATCAGAACAATATTTAGAAATTAATTAATGCAAGTAGTACAAAAATAAACATAATCCGAACATGTATTACAAATTAATTGTTGCAAGTAGTAAAAAATAAACATAATTAGAACAAGTGAAAAACTGATATAATTGTTGCAAATACGGATCTTACACGTATTAGAAATACTCTTCAAGATCGGGATTAGCTGGATCGTAAGTCTCATCATCGCTATCACGTCCGTCGATATCATCAACGACGTGCTCCAAAGGAGGAACGCTTTCATCATCACTGTCATTGCCTAAACGTAATCGCTCAAGTAATTCCAAGTCCTTCGCATTATGAACCTCATCCCCGGCATCCTCGTGAACAAAACTTTCATTGTCTACTTCCATTCCGATTGCTTCGGTTAAATCTATTTGGAAAGTCCCTTGTAGCCCATCTTCTTGAAAGAACTCTCCTGTATATGTGTTTGGGTCTATATTGTAATCTTCATTATTCGGGACAGGTAGTTTACCGTGAGGGGACACCTTATACACAACATCCCAACCCTTGAGACGATTGTCGGTTTGGCACGGGTATGACAAATAATAAACTTGTGTCACCTGTTGAGCTACAACATACACATCATCTCCTGGGTACACGGATGACCGCTGAATTTCGACTAACCCAATATTCGGGGTACATCTCACAGCATGAGGATCAAACCAATGACATTTGAATATGACAGGTTTCAGAGGTACGGACCCATGAAATGATAGTTCGTATATTTCTTCAAGTGTTCCGTAGTACTCGAGCCCATCATCTCCTGGCGTGAAAACTCCGGTATTTGTTGTTCTTCGATTGGGCCGAATCTGCTCGTGCTTTGTTGTATGAAATCTATATCCATTCACGTCATAAGCTCCAAACGACTTGACCCTATAGGCACAGCCATTGGCAACCTGCCGCAACTCGGCACTCATCGACGCATCGTTTTGTGCCTGAAAGTTCGTCATATTATTCGCACGTACGAACAACTTGTAATGTCATATACTACAAACGAGTAGAATTGGACATTACCTTCTGTTTGAACCAAGAAATGAAATCAGGACTTCCATTTCCCACGCCCTGTCTAAGTAGGGTCTCAGTTTCATGGAGGCTAGGCGCCCTTGATCGACGCCAGAATTGCATATGAAATTCTCTAATCAAAAGACGAATGATAGGGTTGGATGCAGAAAAGGGAAATGACTTGAGAACTAAATGAATGCTGAGAACTTACTCTATGTAGGGCAAAACTTCGGAAAGATTGGTCAACACATATAGCATGATAGCACGCCACTCTTGAATATCCAAGGTCTTGATGGTTGCAGCACTTGCACTTCCGAGTTGGCCTCGGAAAAGACTCAGGATGGAGTTAGATTCCGCAGTATTGTAACGAGGGAGTGGATTGTGGACGCTAGGAAGGTTGTCAGCATAGTATTTTGATGTGAAGTTTGATACCTCCTCCAGAATATATGCCTCTGCGATGGAAGCTTCAATTTTGCATTTATTTTTACATTTAGTTCTAAGTATCTTTTGACATCTCTCAATTGAATAGCACCAACGGTGCTGCATGGGCCCACCCATTCGTGCCTCGTACGGGAGGTGCAAAATCATATGCTGCATCGGATTGAAGAAGCTGGGTGGAAAAATCTTCTCCAGCTTAAGAGTAACACAGGTGCCATTCTTTACATTTCTTCAACTACTTTTAGAGATAACTCCTTAGCACAAAGCTGGCGGAAGAAAAAGCTCAACTATGCCAGCACTTTCCAGATTTGATCAGGGAGGTAGCCTCTAACCATAACTGGAAGTAGCCGCTCGATCCATATATGGTAGTCATGACTCTTGAGCCCGTTGATTCGCATAGTGGTCAAGTTCACTCCCCTTCTCAGATTCGCCGCATACCCATCAGGGAACATCAAGGTTTGGAACCATTCTAGGACTTGTCTCCTCTGGGGCCTCGTCAGAACGAAATCGGCCTTAGGCTTTCTCCACGCCTTGCCTGATCTGGGATGCCTCATTTCTAGCTTTGGTCTATCGCATAACATTGCCTGATCCACTCTGGCCTTAACATTATCCTTTGTCTTATCTGAAATGTCCATGATTGTTCCGAACAATGCCTCGTCGACATTCTTTTCGGAGTGCATCATATCAATGTTATGTGGAAGAAGAAGGTCAGCCATATAGGGGAGCCTCCACAAGCCCGACTTCTGCGCCCAAGCATGTTGCTCACCATATCCCACAAAACCCCCACCTTCAGCATTGATCACGAGACCATCTAATTGAGCATGAATGCCGGCACCCGTCATCATCTGCGGTGGATGGTCTTTAACTTCAATACCTTTTGTAAAGTTCTTCTTATCTCGTCTGAATGGATGGTCAAGAGGTAGGAATTGTCGATGTTTGTCGAACGAAGAACACTTGCCACCCTTCCGTAACCAAATGAACATCAATGCTGCCTTGCATACTGGACAAGGGAACTTCCGGTGGACACACCAGCCACAGAATATCCCATACGCCGGCAGATCATGTAGGGAATAGTGGTACCAAACATACATTCTGAAGTTTGTCTTTGTAGCTCGATCATATGTCCAAACCCCATCGTCCCAAGCACGGAGCAAATCGTTAATCAGGGGCTCCATGTACACACTCATATTATTTCCAGGGTGTCCAGGAATTATCAATGACAAGAATATGTTCTGTTGTTGAAAAATAACGCCAGGTGGGAGATTCAGTGGGATAACGAACACGGGCAAACAAGTGTAAGGGGCAGCCGACATTCCATAGGGATTGAAGCCATCTGTCGCCAGCGCAACACGTACATTACGAGCCTCCAAAGCTTTGTGATGATGAATCCCATCGAAATGGGTCCATGATTGAGCATCGGATGGATGCACAAGCTTATCAGGATTGTAATGAGTTCCCATTTTGTGCCATGTCATCTGCTTCGCGGATTCCTCGGTCATGAACAGACGTTGGATTCTTGGTATGGGCGGCAGGTACC
Organism: Panicum virgatum; assembly: GCF_016808335.1. Lineage (NCBI taxonomy): Eukaryota > Viridiplantae > Streptophyta > Magnoliopsida > Poales > Poaceae > Panicum > Panicum virgatum. The sequence continues at coordinate 60,440,639 of NC_053138.1, forward strand.
GTAGGACTTTCACGGGTACCGCGAGCTGCCTCTTCTGACCATCACCAGAGTCTACCTCCAGGAACCGAGAGGATTCACACTTTGGACAGTACTTTGCTTCAGCGTGTTCTTTTCTAAATAAGATGCATCCCTTGGGACAAGCATGTATCTGTTCATATGGCATCTTCAGTGCACGAAGGAGTTTCTGTGCCTCATACATGCTCTTTGGAAGAATGTGCCCTTCTGGAAGCATGCTGCCAATAACTTGTAACATAACATCAAAGGCGTCTCGACTCAAGGTAAATTGGGACTTCACGGCCATTAGGCGGCCAATGGCATCCAATTGTGAAACCTTAGTATGACCGTGAAGGGGTTGCTGGGCTGCAGCCAACATGTCATAGTACGCCTTCGCTGTTGCCTCTGGCTCCTCCTCCTCCCTACGTCCTTCATCAAAATGTGCTTCATGAAAATCATCTAACATGTCTGCAACCCCGGCATCAGCGTCATATTCTTCGATGCGTTGCCTAACAACTTCGTCTCTCATACGATTGGCTTCGCCATGGTAGGTCCACAGGGTATAATTTCTCGTAAATCCATAATTGCAAAGATGATTCGTCATGACTTCGCGTGTTTGTCGACGCGTGTTTGCACATTTGTTGCACGGACACCAGGTGGTATTGCCTCCTTTGAGCTTTGCAAATGCTCCGTCCAAGAAAGCCTCGGTCTTGTCAATCCACTCCCCGAACAACTGACCCCCACATTTCCATACAGTATACATCCACGCACGGTCATCCATCCTCTATCATATCAATGAGTAATATAATATAAAAGATCATCCCTGCATCTACACGATGTCTACCAATTCTAATAGGTTAAGATAGGTCCTAATCCCACCCGAGAGGATGCGTAGCTGGGGTTGGTTCTCATGCTCTACATCGATCCGAGGCAGAATTTCGGCAGCACCTCCCCGCTGTTCTCCAAATACACATCTCGAAAAAGGAGATTGTGTATCCAGAGAACAACGAGGAGATGATGCCGAGACTCTGTCTCGAATCGGCGTAGACCATGAGAACTAACCCCATCTACGCACCCTATCAGGCTGTCCAAAAAATGTGGACAATTCGAAACAGATACGATCATACATATGCAAAGATCTTCATATATCCAACCGTATCTCCTTCGAACGGGTGACGCCTAACTCGGTTACTCCTATACGAACATGAAATGGAATGAAGTGTTGTTTGCATCGTCCTCACCTAGGGCTCGACGGTGGCCTAGGCGATGTCGCGCGTGTCGGTGCGGACGGCTCGAGGACGGTGTGCACAATAGCCTCTCTTGCCAAAACAGATACAGAATGGTGTCAATTGAAAATTTTAGTACCACCTCTCCCCACGAAATTGAAGTTTTCTAACCCCGCAAAAAAAAGCATCAATGCACTGGCTCGCCTATGGGATGTTGAGCCACAGCGGGAAAACAAAGCGTCGGTGGAGCGGTGGAGCGCCGCGGCGGGGCGCCAGTGCGGGGCAAATCTGAACAAACACAGCACAGTGGACGAGGTGGGGCCGGGTGACGGAGCTGCGAGTGCCGGCGTGGTGGAGCCGGACGGCGGCGCCTGGCAGCTGGCGGTGCGGCGAGCGTGCCTCACGGCGGGGCACAGACCGCCGGGGGGCCGGGCTAGCGCCCCTCCCCGAAGAACGCCCACGGGTGTGGCGGGGCGCCATGCCTCCGGGCTGCCGGGTGGTGGCGGGGCTGCGGCGCCGGCGTGGTGGAGGTGTGACCGCGGCGCGCCGGCGTGGTGGAGCGGAAGGCGGGGCCGTGTGGCTGCGAGCGGCGGCGCGGCGGGCGTGCGGACGGGTGGCGGTGCGGCGGGCGAGCGGCGGCCGTGCGGGCGGCGGCGCGGTGGGCGTGCGGGCGGGTGTCGGCGCTACGGTTCTGTGGCGGCGCGGCGGGAGGGAGGCGGCGCGGCGAGCGGGTGGCGGCGCGCCGAGCGGGCGTGGGGCTGTGGGGCGAGCGCGCGTGTGTGTGGAGGGCCGGCCGGTTTGGCTAAGTGTGGGTGCCGCCTGTTTGCCGTGCGCCACGATCCAGGGTACACGGCAAAGGCAATTTTTGCCGTGTGCCCAGATCCAAGGCACACGGCAAACAATGCCTTTGCCGTGTGTCCTGGGCCTAGGCCCACGACAAACCTTTTTCTACAAATTTTTTTACTGAGCTAATTGCATTTAAAAAATTGTTTCATGACATTTTATTGAATGAGCATTGAAAACGCATTGCCCAATACACTGAACAACTCATGTTTTACGATTCTAAACAAAAAATTCTATTATTTCATGCGTTTCAAATTGTATAAACCAAATCGTTTCCGGTGTGTGTTTAACCAAAACTAATTTATCAAACTTTATTGTCTTTTTTTGTCAAATTGCATAAATATTACATGTTTGATGATTATTTTCAAAAAAACATTGTTTCATGTGGTCATAGCTTAATTTTAATGTACTATACGTTGATATGGTTTAATTGCAAAAAGAATTTAAAATTTAGAAATGGATCCAAAAAATGACCAAATTTTGGCATTAAGGAATCTAAGTACGATATTGCATATAGAAATTTTTTTAATGTGAAAACCCATCTCAACCATCAGTTTGACTTGAAATATGAACGATCATGTTTAAACCACTATGGATCTTCTCCATACATGCTTCGCGTTAGTAAGGAGTGTGCATCAAATATGCGAGAAAACTACTAAATTTTTTACCATAGCCTAAGCACAGGAAATTATTCTATCATGAAATTTTTTATGATTTCCGGACTTCATATTCTATTTATAAAATTTTAAAATGATTCGGCCTCATGTTACCGATCAAGGTTCAGGACAAGGGTAGTCGATATTGCCTATGATTTCATGGATACGGCCTCAAATTGGACTCAACAACAAGAATATGATTTTTCGATGAATTTTTCTACATTGCTGAAGTCACTAGCAGTACAAATAAGACTTAAATCTAAGAAAAGTGGTTAATGAATTTAAATGATTAAATATAGCAAAGAGAATTGGAAAAATACCAGATGTTAACATCAAGGTCCATGCACAATAAGTGTATTTCTGAAAAATTTGGGAGTGCTAATTTCACATTTTTATCAATACTTTGCCGTGTGCTACGTCCAAGGCACACGGCAAATGTGTTTGTTTGCCGAGTGCCCACGGACGGCACACGGCAAAAAAAATTTCCGTTATGTGTTTCAAATGTTTGCCGAGTATTTAGTGTTTGCCATGGGTTTAATCCGTAAGCACACGGCAAATATGGGACAGGTGTAACGGGATTCAAAATTTTGCCGAGTGTTTGAAGTTTGCCGTGTGTCTTTTTTATCGACACACGGCAAAAGTGTTGTTCGCCGTGTGCCCCTTGTGTGCCGTGTTCTGAATCCAAGGCACACGGCAAAAGTATTGTTTGCCGTGTGCCCGACATTGGACACACGGCAAATTTTCTGGCGCACGGCATATGTGCTGTTTCCCGTAGTGGTAGTTGAGTCCATTGTACATGGGAACGGGAACACCTAGATCCCATCTCTTCCCATTCATTTTTCTATATATCATCTCTATGAACAGGCCGGTTTCCTTTGATTGTTGGAACTTGCAGGGAGGCCATCGAGGCTATGAGGAATGGGGCTGGCTCAACCCTTGAGCAGCTACATCTGTTCACACACCACATTAACAATCGTTTGTAGCACTATATGGTGCTTATATCATAGTAGGCCTACCGTAATGCGGCAAATCGTAGCATGGAACAATGGTTTTGATTTGTTTTTCGTTCTTGTGAAATATTCTATGGCCGTCTGTGAACCAGGCTAGTCAGGAAGCATAGCATAATAGTAGTGCGCTGATGTTATTGAACTGTACGCTACATATTATTGTCAGCAGATAGCCGTTAATGCAGTTCTACGGAGTTTTTGGATGCAAATTCCACAGAATGAAGAATTTGATCGGGCCAGTAAAGGTGTGGCACAACTGGCTGCTTACGTATAAAAAAATTCTAGACGCTTCCGGAACTCTATTCTGTCAAGGATGACGCAATAATGCGGCTGTAGAAACGTGTGGAATCGGCAGACGGAAGGTGACTGTCTCAAGGTCGAGGATGCCAATGTGATGAATAATTCTGATCACTGATCACATATATGACCAGCAAGTAAGAGTAAGCCAAAGTGCAAACTAATAACAACTTAACAAGGTTCTGGAAGATTACGGACAACAACACTATCTTTATGAGCTAAGGATAACACGGCCATAGTGTATAATCGAGCAGCAACCGAAGAATATAAAGTACCAAGTTGTGCGTGCATGACATGTTACACTGCTGACAACTGGGCTCCTTCTTGGCAAGTTCATAGAATCCTCAGATTATGGAACCACTTGCTGATCCAATCAAGTTTCACTAGAATAGCTGCTGCAAATCCCACTCCAAAGCCCACACCAACGAAGAGAAACAAGACAACATCGACACTATGAGAGGAGCTTTTCAGATTTGTTTCACTTCGAGTATCCATAGAGCTACATTGTTTGGATAGAGGGGTTCCACAGAGCCCCACATTGCCTTCAAATGAGCTATTTTGGAACGTCCCGAATTGACGTGATTGCGGTATCCTTCCATCGAATTGGTTGTTGCTCAGGTTCAAGGTACCGAGGAATGTGAGGTTCGTTAGCTCTTGTGGAATCTCACCTGATAGCATGTTTGAAGATAGGTCAAGGGACTCCAAAGTAGTCATGCTGCCAAGCTGAGGTGGAATTTCTCCACTGAAGGCATTGTGAGACATGTTTAGTACATGTAGTGAAATAAGATTTCCAATTGACGCAGGAATGATACCTTCCAGTGCATTATCTGATATGTCTATTGCTGTTAAGGTAGTTAAGATTCTATCAAATGTCACAATGAACCCTTTGTATGATATCGAGACTGAGTCTTGGTAAAATCCAAAAGATCCAAACCTATGTGTTAGTTTTTGATGGTCTATGATTTGTCCTGTATTGTTATACTTCTTCATTGATTTCAAATTTTCAAACCACTGTGGATGCAAATTCCAAGAGAAATTATTTGAAGCTAGATCAATGATTTGCAAGCTAGAGAACTGTTCTCCAGATTTCTCATTTTGGAGATAATCTATTGAGCCATGAAACTGGTTGGATCTCAAGACAAGGACACGAAGATTCAAAAGCCTCCCTAGCCAAGATGGAAAGGTATCTGCAATTTGATTTCTTCCAACATCAAGAACCTCCAAGTTAGGGCAATTAAGGAGTGCCCTCGGAAGCTGGCCTTCAATCTTATTGCCATGCAAATCTATTGTCTCAACAAAGCATCCACTTGAAATATTTGTAGGTAACATCCCTTCGAATTGATTCTCCCTCAAATTTAATATACTCAAACCCCCATTTTCCATCAGGCATGGTGGCAGTGGTCCGCTAAAATTGTTAAATGACAGGTCAAGGATTTCCACCAGTGAATCGCAAATTGAATGCGGTAAATGAGCACTTATGTTGTTGTTGGACAACTTAAGATACCAGGTAGAGCTAAGGTATAATGTGAAGTTTGGAAGAAAAGAAGAGAACATATTATTTGAATAATCCATGAAGAGAGCTGACAAGCTTGGCATAGGAATCTGTCCCTAAAGCTTGTTGGACCTAAGGTCAAAAAAATCCAAGACTCTACTGAGTGGGATAACATGTGACGAATTGAGTTCCATACTGGTGAACATGTTATTTGAAAGATTTAATCTACAGAGATCATTGTTCCATATGCAGTTTGGTATATCCCCACTTATTTTATTACTTGAAAGGTCCAAATCATCCATGTTCTTAAGACGCATCAATAAGTTTGGTATTTTTGTCATATTGCAACTAGCAAGTCCTAGTCCCACAAGCCGAGATGGATACGTAGATGAAGAGTTACTACCTTCCCCTTCCGTTACAGTCAGCTTATTGTGTGACAGATATAAGTAAGTGAGGTTCTCTAACCTCCATAATGATGATGCAAGATCAACTGAGCCCATCAAGTTGTTCCCTTCAATGTCGAGAAGCATCAAATTCGAGAGGACTAGCAATGACCGGGGAATCTGCCCTGTCAATTCATTCATCTGTAATCGTACGCTCACCAAGCATGAAGATACTCCTTCGAATTCATGTATAGGACCAGAAAGTCGGTTCCATGATAGATCCATATATTGTAGCGTTGGAAGGGTGAAAAGAGAGGTTGGGATTTCTCCTGCACAAAGAAGAGAAATCTGAGTACCAGAAAGTTCAGGCTTTATATAAGTTGAGAGCGATCAGACAAAGAGTGTTATACACTCTCATTATGCTATGTTCGTATAACCATTCGTTTAGCAATCCAACAGGCATAAATTTTCTACTGAAAATTTAGTAGTTTAAGAAGTTCTGAGTCCAATGATACAAAAACTAGGTAATGCTAAATCCCTTTGCGATTTAAAGGTTCAAATTTAGTAGTTTAAGAAGTTTTCATCTGTTATTTTTCACACTCGCATCAGGCTATTTTTCACATAACCATTCGTTTAGCAATCTAACGGGCACAGCTTTTCTAGAAACAATTTGGTTTTTTGAGTTTGTACAGATACTAGGTAGTACTAAATCCCTTTATGGTTAAAGGTTCAATTTACAAGGGGTAAGAAAGATATATTTATATTAGTTTCAATTGGCTACAATGGTGGAATAGATGGTGCTTTCATTTACAACCTTGACTCTACTAAAACAATTAATATCAACAGCAGCTAAGGGCACGCTATCCAAAAAATCGACCCATAAGGAAAGACCTCCCCCAAGTTTTGGTTTAAGATTGGGAGAAACTCAACTACCAAGTCATAAAAAATCCCAAATATCAGCCCGCACAAGGAACCACTACCCATTGGATGGCTCTTAACCTGTGTGCATGCCGCTAAAGGGGCCTTTTTGCAAGACCAGGGTTTGAACCCTAGCCGATTCCTCACCTAGAGTCCAACCACCACACTACAAGTGTGTTTGCTTACAGATTATTATAAGAGAAAGATTAAAATGCATGAGAGATTATTACAAAGGTTCATAAACTCTCAAAGTGACGGAGCAGGGCCAGGAGCTATCCTTACCGCTGAGATAATTCCCGCTAAGCGTCAACACAGTCAGCCAAGTCAAATTAGCCGTTGAACTTGGTATTCTTCCAGAAAGCTGACAGCCAGAGATGTGCTATGTTTCCAAGCTAGTCATATTCCCAATTGCGGATGGCAGTTGCCCCACAAAGCAACCACAGTCTTCAATGTCCAATAAGTTCAAGCTCCTAATATTGGCAACTGCTGATAATGTTTGCGTTGTGAGATTGCTACCAACACTAACTAAACTTGTCAGGTTTTTAAAATTTCCAATGGATGAACGTATTGTCATGGATAAATCACAACCATAGAATTGTAAGCTTCTCAGGTTTTTGATGCCTTCAAACCAAGAAAAAAATGACTCCGATTCTCTTGGTAAATCCAGTCGGGTCAGGACTAATATGCGCAAAGACTCAAGCATACCAAATGAAGAGAGGAAATACCTGGAAATAATTTTTCCATCAAGACCTAATTCCGTCAATGCTGTGAAATCGCTAAAATAGCTTGATTTAACAAAGGAAAAGTTGGTCCACTCTATCCTCAGTGTCTCCAAAGAAGTGGCATTAGAAAAGTTTGGCATATGCCCTGAGAGATTTGGATTGAAGAACAGTTCCAGCACCCTAAGATTCTTTGATTGAAACATTCCTCGAGGGAACCACCCTTCAAGATTAATATCAGACAGCTGGAGTACTCTGAGATTAAGAAAATTCATGACGAACTCAGGAAATGGACCAGGGGTGATATCAGGATTGATGCTGAGGTTGATCACGACCAGAAAGTGTAGCCTCGAGAGAGAACGACCAATATGACCTTGGAGCCGGCAGTCCTCCAAACTAAGATTTAGCTAGAGCTTTGAAGCAATCTTCTGCAGTAGAATGTGATATGTTCACATCACTAAGGTACAGCTCTCTCAAATTGCTAAGATTTGCCACTAGGGTCGGGAAATTGGGTTCCCAAAGGGCATTAGGTGTGCCGCTCCAGGCATAGGAGCCTGGGTCGTCATCGGTATAAATAATACCGTTGGAAAGGTCTAAGGATACAAGATTCGTGAGTTTGCTAATGCCAACAGGTACCTGACCGCTGATGCCTGAACCTGAGAGGTTGAGATGGGTAAGCAAAGCGAGCCTCTCGAAACAAACTGACGGGATCCTCTTGCCACCAAAGTTATTGGCGCTCAGGTCAAGCAGCCTGAGGGAGGTGAGATTAAAGAGCGCTGGGTCGATGCCATTGCTGTACAAGCCAAAACCACCGAGGTTGAGCGAGGTGACATGGCCCGTGGAGTTGCTGCAGCCGACGCCCTCCCAGATACAACAGTCTGTGCCAGCTTGCCAAGAAGGAAGAGTGGTGATGGAGTCTAATAATGAGTCCTCCGACTCGGAGTTTGAGTGGAACATGAAAGACTGCTTGAGTTTAAGCAGAGCGTTAGCCTGATCCGGGCGGCACAGAGGAGTACTAGAGTGGTGAGTGAGATTGCCATCAGGATGGGCGCTGGAGGCGACGAGTGAGTGGAGCTGGACAAGGCAGAGCAGCAATGCCCAGACAATGGAAGCCATGGACTATTGTCTGGTAACAAAAGGATGCGAGAAAGAGGCTGTGCCCATAGCTCCATAGACGTGCACTTATATAATGAATTGCTGGCACGGTAGTGGATCTGAAGTGGACAAGTCTTGTTGAAATTGCTAAGTCGTCGTCTTTTTACCGGGGGGGGGGGGGGGGGGGGGGGTGGTTTACGGAGTATATTGACAAGTCCACCTGGATACATCCAGTTCATTAAAGGTGGCCCTCAAATAGCCAAATGATACAACATTTAGGGGGTTTTACGCAGACAAAGCAGTGCACCAGGATTACATCATAGAAGCGTCAGCTCTTGGGAGTTGGGACTCTCCATGCCCACAACCGGCTATCCTCCTTGCAGTTGTTCAGAAGTTGCAGAGATGGCGACGCCGTGTCGAACACGATACTGTTTGTGCTTTTACCTCTTAAATAGGAGAGACAATATGTACATGTGTGCAGAAGAAGACAACGATGCTGATGTCACCCATGTCAATGCAAATCCAAAACTGGTAGATTGTGTCATTATCTTTTTTATAACAAGATCTTCAAAACAAAACCACACTTGCCTATATTTACACGATATTTTCTAAAACATATTTTTTAAACCAAATAATTAGTTTTGGATACTGGGTTTAACAAGACAAACAAATAATTATTTTTATGAAAAAAAAATAAATCTAATGAACAAATAATAATGTACAACGAATAAAACATCAAACATTGTGAATATTTGATTGCTCAGAATAAATAATGGAAAATGAGTATTGCGAACAAATGAGTCAATATTACTGAACAATTCAGCCTACAAAGCGAACACATATTTATTATTGCGAACAAATTAGTAACCCGCAGATATATAATGCTACATGAATGATAAATGCATCTATATCACAAAAAATATTCTTATAAACATATATACACGTGCTAAACAAGTTAGCATATTAAGGAAAAAAATTATTTTACACTCTAATTTATAAATCCACATTATAAATAAATTAATATACATTTAGTCACGGAGCATGACATACTCTTAAATGTGAATAAACTCAATTAATAAATATGTCTAAGTCTAAAATAAATCCTACGAACTCATGGAGAAAAAAATGTGTACGGACAAATTATATAGAGCAAAAGAAGTATGAAAACTTAACAAAACTAAAATAAAAATAAACAAAGAACAGCATGAATTGTTAGATTGTTACTATCAAAATAATCCATTATGATTTTGTATACATCCAACTATAAAAAGAATAGCATGAACTAATTAATTATAGAATGCAGAAGTATCTGAATGTGAATTATAAAAAAATTTGAGAAAATATGAAGAAATAAATAGAAAAAGAAGTATACTAAATAGATTAGCCAAACGAAAAAGAGAAGTAACGGTAGGAAGAATTTGACGGAAGAAGAGGGAACAAGCAACGGTAGAAAAAGGTACCCGAAACGGAAGAAAATTAAAGCGGAGAAAAAAGAACGGGAACTTGAGGCCATATCACTTCAGTATGTCGTGTGTGTGCAGGGTAATCGCAACAGCCCAACAGGACAGCAACGGGTTTCGCATGGAAGACAGCTATATTGAGCTGAATGGGCCATGGGAAACAGAAAACAAGACGGAAAAGCTCATAGAGCTGAATTCTAATAGCACAAGCAGTATTTAGCCGCTGCATGTTGCAGGTGCCCTAAGTTAAAAGTATGCGTTTTACCTACCGGCTACGATGAGGTCGTAAAAATCAGATCTTCGTGTGATCCACGGAACACTAAGACTGAGAATTTATATCTTGTTGTTTTCTACGGCAGCCTACTCCTCTTGATTCTCAGTCTCTATCAGTTTAGTTCAGCACTTGTCCTACAGCACTGCCATGGATGAGAATTAAGTAATGAGCATTTGATGCTAGTGGATGGAAGAAAAAGTGGAGCCTTGCACGCACGCACGCACGCATGCACAGTACACAGAGCCCAGTCAGCTCCTTTGCACGCACGCGCGGGCTGTAATCGTCTCTTCCTTGGACGACCCGAATCAGCCCAGTAGACAATCTTGGCCCAATTCCATCTCGGTCAAATCTTGACAATAACACATGCCCCTTGGTTTCGTCAATAAGAATTATTGCGAAACCAGAAAGACGCCTTGGAAACCCACAACGCCATCTTGACTTTTGTGAACTCCTCGGATACCGAGTCCATCGCCTCTTCACTTTCCTCTCAGTGCCTTTATAATCTATTACCATCACCCTGCTTCCACACAGTTCTTCCATCGGTAGAGAAATTTCTCCTCTTTCCAATTCACTATTCGTCTACCCAATGGCTTCCTCCGTCGATAGCAACAACACTCCTCCTTCCTCTCCATCTTCCACACCGAGTCCCTCATCTTCTCCTTCTCCTCGACCATCGACCCCAGAGTACCCACCAGGGTTCTCCCCTCAGAGGTCGGAGCTCCCGCCGTGATATGAGGATGACGGCAAGTCGTGGAGCTACAGCAACCCGCTCTGCTTCACGCCATCGCCTCTTACCAGCACCGAGGAGGACCTGAAGATCCTCCTGTTCGGCGCAACCATCGGCTCCTCCAGCTTTGACGAGTGTTGCAGCTGGTGGGATGCGACGGCAACGTCGCGGATGAAGGCCTCCCCCACTGCAACCTCCTCCTCGACCGCCGGCAAGACCTCGGGCGGCACCAGCAGCGGCGGCAAGAACGGCGACACTCCGGAGTCGCCGTGGAAGGCCCTGTCGGGTGGATCCCCACCAAGCAGCTCCGGCGGCAATTTTATAGCACAAGCAATATATAGCCGCTGCATGTTGCAGGTGCCCTAAGTTAAAAGTACGTGTTTTACCTACCAGCTACGATGAGGTCGTAAAAATCAGATCTTCGCGTGATCCACGGAACACTAAGACTGAGAATTTATATCTTGTTGTTTTCTACGGCAGCCTACTCCTCTTAATTCTCAGTCTCTATCAGTTTAGTTCAGCACTTGTCCTACAGCACTGCCATGGATGAGAATTAAGTAATGAGCATTTGATGCTAGTGGATGGAAGAAAAAGATGGAGCCTTGCTCAGCATGCAGGAGTGTTCAAGTGGCCTGCACAATCAAACATCCGCATAACATATAGCAAAGTTTGCACAATCAAAGATCCATTCACTCCACCGCACCTCAGCTTTTATCCGTCATCCACCACTAAGTTTAGATATTACCCATAAACACTATTAAAACTTTAACTTGAATAGTGTGTTTGACATGGGAATCCACATACTCATCGCTTTTTTGTATGTATATGTGGCCTGTATGGTGGCGCACATTATATGTGGCTACGTTGGGATAGTATTTTTTCATATTAAAAAAATAATAGGTCTAATAGCTATTATACTAACAATTATTAGAATCTACATAACCAAATTGATGACAGTGTGTTTTCGATTTTTATAAGATTTTTTAGGATTTTCTGAGTGGTCTTTGTAGTTAATGTGGACGCCAAGTAGCAGTAGCAATAAGGTTGTGGCGGGCTCTTTCGTACTCCCTCCGTTTCAAATTGTAAACCACTCCAACTTCTCTAGAGAGTTAAACTATTTGTATTTTGTACTTTGACTAAAATTATAGAAAAGATTACAAAGATTTATTGTGTCAAATAGATATACTGTGAGAGTATATTTATTGAAGAATCTAATGATACTTATTTGGTATCATAAATATTAGTACTTTATTGTATAAACTTTGTCAAACTTGAAATATTTTGACTCTGCAATAAAGTTGGAATGACTTACAATTTGGAACAGAGGGAGTATCTTTCAACGCGTTACGGACTTCTAGTACTAAAGCTGCAAGTAAAATTTGTTCAGCCGAAAAGGAACGTTGCCAATGGAAGACTGGCTAGCAGTATTTTCGTGTGCCGTGGAGTGTGGGCAGGAGTAATGACTGGAAGTGAACAATTGAGACTTCTAAGTCAAAAGTATCTTTTTTAAAAGAAGTCAAAAGTAAGCATTTTATAACAGTGACGACGACGAACGAACACTAAAGAGCTAATTAAGTTGCATGACAAAGTATGAAAAGTACGCCCCTCCGGCTTTGACTCTGCTAGTCTGCTGAATTTGTGATGCTCAGGGTTACTCTTGGCCCCTTGCACATCCGATGGCTTGGCCAGGCGCAGGGGGCGGGCACGCCCGCTGTTGTGGGCCGGCGAGGGCAAGGACGGGCGAGGTTGTGTATTTTTTTTGTGTGTTTTTTGGTTTGTGATTGTTCTGGTGGATCCTTGCATGATGAATCAAATCTATCCCTCGTGTTGTGAATTAGATTTTTGCTTTTTTTACTTGTGTGATGTGTGACGGTCATGTAAGATAAGAATGTTTCTAGCTTCAATCTGAAATTTTTTCTAAGTGCGATTGTATCTTTGTGAGGGAGTTGAGCATGTGTTGTGATGGAGTGGTGGAGTAGAGCTGCGACGGGACGAGCGGATGCGACATTTTTTTTTGTCTTTTGTCCCGTCTTGAAAGTTCAACCGGGATATAAAGTTATTTTTAGTCTCGGTGCCTGAGCCAGGATCAAAGGACCTTATCTTTAGTCCTAGCTGGTGGTCCCGGTTGGAAAACCGGGATAAAAAAGGTTTTCCAGCTAGGACAAATTAAAGGTTGTGTACCAGTGGATATAAATCCCCCGTTGGGGACCGACAATAGCAAATAAAAGCTAGCGCTACATATATTCATTCCCTCTTGGATCCTCCTTGTTTAGCTGCTAGTTAAAAACTTTACACATCAATGTTGGGACACATGCATGACATATTAAATGTAGACGAAAAAATTGGTTTTCACAAATTGACTGTAAATTTCGAGATGAATCTTTTGAGCCTAATTAGTCCGTGATTAGATAATAAATTGCTACAGTAAATATATGCTAATGATGGATTAATTAGTCTTAACAAATTCATCTCGTTGTTTACAGATGAGTTTTGTAATTAATTTTATAATTAGTTTATGTTTAATACTTTAAATGTGAAAAGATTCGATAACACAATCTTTACCGGGAGCAAAGTAGTGATGAAGGGGAGAAGAGCTTCATTCATGAGACGGCGGCGGCTGGCTAGAGGAAGAAGCGCCGTCGTTGATTGTTGATTGTTGCATCCACGGCTGAGAAAGCAGCGCATGCAGTGTATATACTTACTAGTTGGTCTTCATGCGCACGACGTGGATGATAACCTCTTGACCTGTTGATTGTTGCATCCATGCTTGGCCCTGACAAATAAATATACTTACTAGTTGGTGTTGTGTACAATATAACTGTATGCAGCAGCGTACCTGAGCAGGTGGATCGACGTCTTTCCATGAGCGGATCCGGAAGATGTAGTCCCACCCCATCCTGATGACGACGGGTCAAGGTGCCACCTGTGAACGCCGGTGTGATAGAGCAGAGCCCAGAGATGGGTGATGAGCTCGCCGCCCTGCGAGAGGTGCTGCATGTGCTCCTCCACCATGTCCGACGGCGCCGCGTACAGCAACGCCTTCACCCAGAACTCTGCCAGCATCTCCCACCGATCAGCAGCAGGCATGCTTCGGAGTACCTTCCCCAACACCACACCCGCGCCATAGATGGTGGAGGATCCCATCAACACACCGTACTCGGCGGAGTACATTCCATACTTGTGCTCACAATAATCGCAATACTTGAACGGGTCAAAACTTTCCAGTGCCTGCAGCTTATTGTCTCCAGTAGCAGTGGACTTGACACTCCAAATTGCCACGTCTCTAACTCCAACGTACAGTTTCTTTGTATTGTCGGAGCGCCCAGGGAGCATGCGGCGCTGAGACTACCAAGTATGCGCAATACTTGGACAGAGCCATGGCCACGCGACGATTCTTCTTGCCGTCACCACCGTCCGTGTCCATGCGCTGCGAACAACCACCATTGTTGTCGTCGTCGTGCTGCTGCTGTGCAAGCTCGCAGTAGCATGTCGCAATGTGCCACGTCAGAATACAAGGCACGCCACATCAGATAAACAATGGCGCAACTCTTTAACAGCATATTCCGAGAGTAGGTAACCTAAACTGATCTCAACCTTGGAGGATGCCCAACCACTTATCTCATCGCCCCTCATCTTCTCACTTACAAAATCACCAATAATTGATGCCTTCACATCAGCGTGAAACTCAATGGCACCACCCCCTGTGTTGCAGCTGCCCCAAAACATTTCTCGCACCTCTCGATGTATGTAGTGCAGTCCAAACAACTCCAAAACTTTCCGGATGCTAACGATCAGGAATACCAAGAAACAAATGGGTAAGTAAAGGCAACAGCAAAGACACAGTTTCCCTGAAAAGCAGCAAGTGTCGACACAGTGACGAATGCCGCCCACAGTGATTGATTCCATTAATGAATGCTGCCCGAGCTTATTCTGCCAGAGGTATTGGTATTTGTCAGACCAGTCAATCTTGATAAGAGATGCTCTCAATCTCATTCCCCAACCCAAATCCTCATTTTTTATAATTAAATCCTCATTTTCTATAACTGGTACGTCGTTACGGTGACGGAAGATCCTTTTGCAGTCGCGGGCAAAGGAGACTTTGGCCCAGTTTGAGGTCCAGCAGCGTAGCAACTGCAACACCTGCAGTAGAGCTAGAGACGCCAGTATCACTCCAGTAATGACAAAGTCCGCTACCGTGGTGTCCACAAAGGTGTTGCCAGGAGAAGAAGCATGACGAGGAGTAGCCCTCGACCTAGGTATGACAGCCACTGTCGTCCCAACAAAACATATCCCAATAAGCGAAGCAAACGCCCAGATGCTAGCACTCCTCGCTTCGTAGTAATGGAGGAATGCATTGCTGGTGTACAAGACATCATATACAAAAGTGAGGAATGTGAGTACTCTATTCTGCCTGTGATGAGTGAATTATCAACCGTGCGGTGTGATCGTGCGCTTGGTCTTTGGATTGCAGGTACACGGGCGTCGAGTGTCGACGGAGAGCTGCCGTGGAGGTGCTGTGGCCGATGGACCGTGCGGTGGACGGCGGTGAAGGGCAGCCGGGACCGGAGCTCGGACCGGGCGGCAGCTGTGGCGTCCACTCCTGGATCGAAGGCGCAAGCGGCGACGGAAGGCGGGTTTCTTGGTTTGCGCCACAAAACCAAGGAGGCGGACGGCGGTTGAAGACGCCAAGTCGTGGAGGCACCAATCCTCTTTGATCTCTCCTCGATTTCTCTTGATCCGTGAATCTTTTGAGTGAGATCTTTTGGGGATATGTTCACGGGGTAGGTACGGAGCTTTCCACCAAGTTTGGTTGGATTTGGACTTCGTTTGCTCAAAATCCGTGGTTTGAAGGTTTGTTTGCGGGTTTTCTGGACGAGACCGATCAGACCAGTCAGTCAGGGTTTGAATTGCCCGACCGGTCAGACCGGTCCAGGGAACCGGTCAGACCGGTTTGTGTGTGCTGTGCTGCGATTTGAGAAGTTTCTCTCGCTTTTGCTTCCGCTTTGCGACCTGGGTCTTCTGCTTCGAGATAGCTTGTCCATAGCTATTCTCGCTGACCTAGGTTCGAGGGTTTGCGGTGATTTTGGAAAATAGGCCGACGATTCGAATTTCGAAGAAATTTTGATCGGCTCCCATTCACCCCCCTCTGGTCGCCGGCTTCGTCCATCAAAAAGCTAGCTCAGTCTCAACCAGCTTCAAGGCCCTCTCGTAGTTCTTAACCAAGGGCTCCCTATTATCCATTGTTGGTTGAGCACTGTTTAACCCAAGGAAACGCCGGTGCAACAGATGAGATAGAGAGAGGGAGACGCACATGTCCTTGCAGGCATTGAGCCTACTGTCTTGGAACCTCATGGAAGCTATCTAACCCATTTCAGTAAATCCCCTACGCCAAGCTCTCATCACTATGTCTAGGTCGGCATCGACAAGTAGATTTTTTTCTTCATCTGGATTCATGAAAGAGAAATTCTGGCTGGATTTTCGAATCTCTTTGACCATGTTCCGCATAGAACTTGGTAGCACCAGCGCCATTGACCTATGGAATCCCTTGAAGAAGGTCACAGCGGCTAGCAAGCAAATGGCTATGTTACCAACATCACTGGTGATGGTCGAGATGCTCATCAAAAGAACATATCCAAAGTAGAGGCAGAGCTGATACAACATCTTCCAGAGCTGACTCCTGCTGTCGAGGCTGGATCCGGCGGCTGAATCAACGCAGCAAAGGAGGGCCATCAAGGATACTGCCCATAAGGGGTACATCTCGCTCTTCACTTGAGAAGATTGCATTAGGCCAATGCAGTAGGTTCCTAGGGATAGAAACAATGCATTCGCAGCCAAGAAGCCCTTTTGTATGAACCAACTGTTGGACCAGCGGCAGCAGGACCCGAAGGCAGCAAGAAAGAAGGAGAGAACCATGGCCACTAGGGCTATTGTCTCAATTCGGAGCACTGTTCCCCTTGGACTATTCCACAGATCCCTCAGCTCATGCGAGAAGCTTCTTGATGTTGCATTTATTACCGAGTATAGTTGATGACGACCCATATTATTCCCCATTAGACGACCGTAACATTACTGCAGAGAAGGCTTTGTTCAGGCGGGTAATCATAAGCATTTGTACAGGCGGGGTAGACTACACCATATATTCAAGTGTAATATATTACCGATACAACCAGGAATTGTTAGTATTTTATTTTTGCTTTCTTCTCACTGATTTTTATTGTAAAAGCACCAAAGTACTACTCCAAAGTTAGTGCCCTATCAGTGTTTTACGGTTTTGGTTTGAGAGTAGAGAAAAATCTTACTAGTTCAGAGACCAGTTATGTAAATTACAACTTGATTTGTGTAAACTACTTGATTATTACTACTTAATTACGCTTACGCCAATTAGAGTGAAAAAGATTAAACGGTGATCCACTTTCCTGAATCTTAGGAAATAAATAATCTTGGATTTTGATTATTTAGACCAATCTCAGTGAGAGTATCATAGGAGCATCATGAGCATTAAATTTGCTAACTTGATAGAGTCATTATGAAGTGAGAGAAGGGCAAGTGTCATCACTATAACACTTCTCCGACTCAATTACTTAGTTTATAGTTTTTCTAAGGTGGTGTTTGCTTACCAAAAGTCCCTAGACTAATTTTAGTCCCTGGACTAAAAACTTTAGTCCCTACTTGTTTGGTTCTAGGGACTAAAATGGATCAGAGATCATTAAATGAGTGCATAAAGTATCATATTACCCTTAATCTGCATGCATCCAAGAGGTAGGGACCGGGGGTAGGGGATGGAATAGTAGACCTCATGTAGGCTTTTAGTCCCAAAAAGCTCATTAAGAGGGACTTCTGATTCTTTAGCTTCAACTAGCACTTTAACCCCCAAAAGTCTCTACTGTTTGGTTATTTAGTGACTAAAGTACCAGGGACTTTTGGATAACTCCCATGAACCAAACACCCCCTAACTATGCGATGACACTCACCACGGAGCTTGCCCTTATTACTTTATAATAAAGAACCATTTCAAGTAATCTCAATCATTTTAGGACAGCACTACAAAGAAACAAAAATTGACACAACTATTTTGGTCCTGCGACCCTTAGGAATAATAATGTCCGTGATTTCTGGAGCCCCCCTCGTAGGCGATGTTGATCCCTTCTCCAATCTATGCCACTTCACCGGTGGATCCTAGGCCCTTCTCCGTCACTGTCCCCTCTGTCCACAGCCTCTACGCCCTGCTCACCGACTCCTAGTCAACGCCGACCGTCGCAAATTAATCATCAGTTAGCCATTCTTGGCATCGCCATCCGCAGATTGTTTCAAAACCCTAATTCCCAGCGCTAGGGTCTGAGCGCCGCTTAGGTCATAGTTTTGGGATTGTTTCTATCCAGTGGCGGAGGACGACCGAAAATTTAGGTGTGGAGGTGCATTTATAGACTATAGTCATATATTGTATGGAAAAAATTCCGTAATTGCAGTTATTCAGTGATCATTATATCATAGTCCTTTGAAAAAAAATGATGTAATCAATTTGCTTTATTTTACAGAAAACACAAGCGGAGTATATTATAAAACATATGCAACCAATCCTGATTCAATTGGATAGATTGTTTGAAAGGAAGTTTAACAAATTTTATGATTTAGGTGTATGCATCCAAATTAACTTGAACTAGAAAGTTTTTAGATTTCATATTCCCAATCCTGTCCTATTCCTGGGGCAATGCTGAAACTTGTGACCACGAAACCGTGACACCGGGTAATTCCAAAACTTGAGACCGCAGAAACCGGGTAATAATTAACTTTTTTTGGGAGCCCGGATAATAATTAACTAGTAACAGCAAGTCTAATCTAAAATTAAAGGAGTCACGGGATTGTCCATTTCTACGGCGCACGGCATGTTCGTCCAGTTACCCGGGAAGTACGGACAAATCTAGCAAAGTAGGCAACACAAAGATGCAAGAGATCTGCGCAGCCAAATTTCCCCAGAACAAAACCGAGGTGCCTATCCGATTCTGATAGATGGATCAACAAACAAACAGAAACAACCCGCGAGGCCAGCAAATTCCCGTGGCACCCGCCAGGTAAACCCCACCGCAAGCAGATCCGAGCGAAGCGGGGGGAGGGGGACGAAGGGCGCGAATGAGAACGAGAGGTAGAGGGGGAGCACTACGGAGTAGTGACCAAGGGGACGAGAGGGAGGGAGGTTTTGTTGCCTGGGGAATGGGTGGGCGTTGGCGCCATAGAGGTCCCAGAGCTCCTGCACCTGGCCGACGAACTGGCTGTAAGGATCACCGGGGTGTCCGACTCTAGAGGGGGAGGGGGTGAATAGGGTCGCTAATCGCTTTCTAACCTAGGGCTCAATCTATTTGCATAAGGTAAACCTAACACGTCCTATACATGCTAGTTATAACTAAGGTTTATCTATGCTACTCTCTATTTACCCCTAAAAGACTTGCAACCTATAGCCAATCCTAGTCAAACTAACTAGGAAAGTAAAGGCACGCAAGATAGAGTAAATGCGGAAACGTAATACGGTAAGTAAAGAGGTAAGGGAGAGAATATGCAAACTCCTGTGCAGACACCAAGACACACGATTTAACGTGGTTCGGTTAGGACACCAAGTCCCTCCCTACGTCCACGGCCACTTGTCCAACAAGAACAAGTGTGATGCCGAGTCTCTTTGCTTGATCACCGTCTTGCGTTCGCCACCAAGGCTTCCGGCAAGCAAAGGCTAAGTGGCGCTAAGTCACCAAGACAAGGCCACCGCCACCGTCTCTCTCAAAGCGTCACCAACGGCACCGTCTTCACTATTCGAGCTTCTCACCAAGAGGGGTCTCCTTCCCCGCACAAAGTGTCATTGCCTCTCCACACCAAGTCGGAGGATCACACGACGAGTACACGATTGCTTGCCGCAGCAAGACTTTGCTTAAGGGAGCTCTCGCAAGAACTAAACCCTATACAAGCACTAAGCAACTCTCGCAAGAGTGTGCAAATTGCCGAATGGTCAATTCAAGCACTTTGGTGGATTGGGTATGCTCTCTATGAGTTCTTCACTTGTTCTTCAGCTTGAGAGGTCATCCACACTAGGTTGTGGCCGGTTGGAGGGGTATATATAACCCACACCTCCAAAACTAGCCGTTGGGAAAGGCTGATGAAATTCCTTAACGCCGGTTAAACCGACGCTCCAGTTTTGTCAACACCGGTTCAACCGGTGAATGCTATTTCCCAGCAACTAGCCGTTACTGCTCCAACGGCTACTTGATCAATTTGCACCGACGCTCTTGAATTCTTCGTCGGTTTAACCGGTGAGTGCAAGTTCAGAACCCCCCCCCCCCCCCGAAAAATGGAGTCTCTGGACAACTGCACCGACGCTCACTTTTTCTTTATCGTCGGTTCAACCGGTGCCTCTGGGTCTGTCTTCACTTCAAGTCATTGCACCGACGCGTTGTCTTCAGGCATCGTCGGTTCATCCGACGCAAAACCCTAGCCTCAGCTTCTGGGTTTATTGCACCGACGCCTTCACTCCGCTCCTCGTCGGTTCATCCGGTGTACTCTCCTGATTTGGCCTTTTCTGAGTCCATTGCACCGGTGAGTACAATTTGCCTATCGTCGGTTTAACCGGTGATAGCAATTTGTCTCTGTTTTGATCTTTTCGACTTGGTTTCTTTAGTGTCTTTGATTTTTTCATCCCTTGGACCTATAAACCTGATAGTGATCATCTTAACACATATATTAGTCCAAGTGTTGTGTGTGTCATCAATCGCCAAACCATTATATTGAAATATGGCATGAGAGGCCATTTTCGATACACTGGTGCAGCGCGACCACCTCCACCATCTCCGGC
Organism: Panicum virgatum; assembly: GCF_016808335.1. Classification (NCBI taxonomy): domain Eukaryota; kingdom Viridiplantae; phylum Streptophyta; class Magnoliopsida; order Poales; family Poaceae; genus Panicum; species Panicum virgatum. The sequence continues at coordinate 60,461,562 of NC_053138.1, forward strand.
TGCAGCCGCCGGCGTCCTTGCCGCGTCCCCTCCCTATCCCGCGGCGCAGACGGGGAGGAGCGCGCCGAGGCGGGCGGTGGCGATGGGGAAGCCGAGGAGTGGAGGAGGAACAGGCTTGCGGAGCAAGTGGCGGGACGGCGGGGCGGCGGTGACTCAACCTCACGGAGAAGGAAGTAGCTGTGGTGGATTTCAGTGATGATGAAGGTGATGGAGAGATACTTTTTTTTTTGACAACGATGGAGAGATACCTTTGATGGAATGGGAAGCTGTAGCCTTGTAGGGAAGGTTCTCTCCCCTATGTCTGTCCATGTCAACACAATCCAGCTGGGCAGCCAAGGAGCCTACCTGGTGTAATTCTTTTGGCCTGAAGATCTGAACCCTCGGGAAAGGGAGACACAAGTTCGTAGTGGAGTTTGAAAGCAATATGGATATGGAGAGAAAAGTAGGCATTTGTACAAATCGTTTTTGTGGTAATGTAGTGCACCTTGGGATAAGAAGATGTGTCATAAAAACTGGACTGCCCATTTAGCTATAGACATAGCTTTTGTAGGGGGTAAAAGAATAGACTAATCTATTAGAAGTAGATAGCTAATCCCTATTCTAAAAAAAGAAATGAGCATCCAAATTAGGGATGCAATGTGGCTCAGACCTTGGAGATGACTAGGATATACACTACGTAGAATCCTAGTTCCTACAGAACAAATAGAGCTTATGCTGCAACTCTAATGTTTTGAGTGCATAATTATTAGCAGTTTTTTTGTTTGGAACTTATGTCCAAATCCAACATATGTTTTCTAAATATAAAAAACTAATATCACATTCATGGTCGGATTTAGGGAGGGGAGGGAGCTACCAAAACATATCGGGGAAAAAAGGCCCATCTAATTTGCTTCTGTAAAAGCTCAGTATGACTAAGAACAAGTTCGAATTATTCCTAGATATATAGTGCAAGTATTTTTGGCTTAATAAAAAAATACATGATGCTAAATCAGTTCAGCAGCGTTACCTTATTTTTCTCCTGCTTCTGTTTTTTTCAGCTCAACCTTCCTGCCGGCTTCTTGCCTCCAGAGTTAGGCTGCTGCCTTCTCTGAACGCTGCAATGTTTCCTCGTTCTTCTGATGGAAAACGACATGCGCTCGAGAGTACGGATAAGCTAGGTTTTTAATATGGGCAGACTTTGGATGCTTTACACTTTTGTGTCCTGGAGTGAGTATAACCCTTTGCGTGTTGTCAGGCAGTCTTTGCTCATCACCAAAGAATTCTGCTTTCTGTTAACACATAGATCGGCAGGGGCAGGGGTGATCACGCGGCATGGCTACTGTTCTACGCCATTTGCATTCTCTTTTATTTTTGTCATTAATTTACTGATCACGCGGCATCACTAAATTACGGCTAAATTACGGCCGGGCTTTCACTACGGCCTGTCTATTTTGGGAAGGCAAAACACAACGCGATCTGTTCTTTCCTTGTTTTTAGCAAAAAATAAAACATAGTGTCAGCTCATGCAAAAACAATCTCAAGTTTAAAAAAACTATAATTTTACAACTGAGTATCGAAATTAAAATCTGATTGCACCATTGTGTTGCCCCAACAAAAAGATCAAAACAAGATCTCATTTCAATATGTTTCGATGCTATTTTTCTCATATAGTTCCAAAAGCACTTTTGTTAAAAGTTGAAAGCATTTCATAATAAACTTCGAAGTAATTTAGAATAAATGTACAAGTAAATAAAACAGATTGATCCCAAGCAAATTAGAATAAATATATAAACAAATAAAACATATTCACAATAATAATGTTTCATCACGTAACCACTAGATACACCCCTGCGTATAGTTAACTTTAGCTTTGCTGCACATGACCTACAAATATAATGTAGTAAATTGATCTGATAACACAATGCACGTGCTAAACGGCATGTTAAAAAAGTTCTGAAGGCAGCATAAAAAGCACATGTATGATCGAATAAATTGTGCTAGCTACAGAAGTGCCTTATTCCCTAAACCAGAAGCACATTATTGTCCCAAATGACCATGGTATTGCCTAACATAGATCATATTGTTGCTTACTATAATACCAAAAGGATTCAACAGAAAAACAAGAAAAACAAAGCCTGATGAAAAGCAAAAGCTTGACATTTGTACACAAAAAGTAGACTACCCTAGTTGCATAACCACAAATTCCTATTATTAGCCTATATACAAATTGCTTATAAATTTGATATAAATGCTTTCCAGACATACACTAAATTACCTAGATTCTGCACTAGAACACCCCGGTTACATATTGTTCATTCAAATCAAATGAAAACTACCACCCATTCTGGTAGATTTGCTTGTGCTGTTAGATCCAGATTGGAAGTTTGGAACTGGACTTTCTTGCTTGCTTTGCTGTAAGAAAGCGATTCTTCAAGCTGCAAGCTCTCAATTCCAAATATTTCCTTTAGGATTCAAGATGGGTGCTTGAGAAAGATTTAATTTCTAGAGAAACTTGATCAAATTTTATGCTTGCTCAGCCGGTGGCGGGTCTCGTGTGGCCGGCCGGCAGCGAGGCCTCCGCGCGCGTGCCGCGGCAGGGAGCGCGTGTAGGGACAGTGGAGTCTGATGCGTTCGGTCAGCGGCAGGAACCTCATGTGCGGGTGGTAGCGGGACACCGGCGGGACGATGGCCGGGGCATCGCGCACCAGCAGGGCGCTGGAATGAGCGTGCGCGGGAGCGGAAAGGCACTCCTCTTCCGATGCCAGCAAGATTCGACGGCGAGGTCTAGTGGGTGCTGGTGCGGGCCCCACAGATTACATTCTGAAGAAACCAGTGTCGCCCCCAATGTGTTTTCGCCGGTTTCTTCGTTCGTCGGAGTTCGCACCGATAATGTCTCGTGGACAAGAAACGGTGTCTACATTTTTCCTTAAATCCCCTCGTTAATTTCCTTACCACCTCAGATTTTTTATAATATAGCGGTCTAGATACCAGCTGAGGTGGAGTGTGGAGTGTTAGAACTGCCCAAATAAAAATATGCCTTTCTGAGCTTTATACGTAACTGTAACTGGCTTCTTACTTCATTCCACCATAACTTGGTATCAAGCTTTTGAATCCATGCTGTTGTAAGTTGTAACTCACCTAGTGTTTCTAGTATGTATGTATGTATGTATGTATATATATATATATATATATATATATATAAGTCTATATGTCACCCTGGGTGATTGTCAGACCCCGTCTCCGAGATCCACTATGCTTACCGTATTAGTCCCTGGATCAGTAGCTGATACGCACAGAGAAACAGAAATGGTACAAAAAGCCTTACATCAAACAATATGCATAGAACAGAATCTTATATAAACATTCATAACGGCTCGTAGGCCGTAAACTTTATTACACAGCGGAGGCACTACGCGATCACCCAAAACCACAGGCAAAAGTTTGGGTGCAGGCGAAACCCTAACTACGCGTCCTCGTCTACGTCGAAGTCGCCTTCTGCATCTTCTGCTGAAAAGCATGATGTTGGATGGGGTGAGTACATAATGTACTCAGCAAGTCCTATCTTTTAAAGCAAAGGTTATTTAGATGCATAGGATAAGGCAAGGGATGGCTCAGGGTTTATTTTGCGGAAATGCTGTGTTTGATGCAAGAGTGTTATTTTGCCATGTTTCTTTTGAAAGAAGAAAGGTACGAAAGGAGTATATTTCATCATAATGGGTTTGGCCCTGGGGGAGATACTTCCATCCCGCCAGTTCCCGTGCTTCAAAGCACGCTGCCACACATTGGCATTCTCACACATCTTTGCCCAACTTCTTGGTGTCCGAGTTCAGGAATCTTTTCCATTAACACACACACACACACACACACACAAAGCTATTAAAAATCTAATCACTGTGACTCCACCATAGCATGCCTGAGACCGCAGGCACGGCTATTCGGATAGATTTTATCTCTGCAGAGTTTGTACACTTTCCCCACACGATGTACTTGAGTTGCGTCAAGTACAACTTTATCTCGTACACGCATAGGACATATAGCCCACAACCACCACGGAACAACCAGGGGCCCAACTAGCACACAGCTAATCAAGGATATTTAATTTAGTTCACGACACGGTACGGCACACAGGTCCCGTGCCGGGGCCAGACTCCGGTACGCCACACAGGTCCCGGGTCCGCTCCTGGTGTCCGTTGCACCCTGCCTCCAGGTGAATTGCGGCTCTAAGCCTATGGATTCGTGACCAAGTCCGTCCTAGGTCGGACATGTGGTTGCACGAAACAAATGCTAGATGATAACCACAATGACAATCCTTATGCGCTAGGGCAGACTCTCTGTAGCATATGTACAAAGTAGGTACATAGCCATGTCTTTCCCAGCTCAAAATAGTTTTCAAACCATTCATGATCCATCATGAGAAAAATGTTATTTTGAAAGCTATGCATTAGCGAAGCTCTAGCCTAAGCATTCAAATTAATTCTTTTATCCTAGGATTATCAAGGAATCAAGGTGCTCGAAGCTCAAGGATCGGCGTAATTGACAAATTTGGGTAATTACTATCACTGAGAAAAATATTTAAAAAGTCACACCATGCATAAAATAAAAGTCCGGTTTAAATGTTGGTCATATTTTATGTTTGCAAAAACTCTGGGTTCAACATGATCAAGGAGGGGCGATAGGACTTGCCTTCAGGTTCGTCGACGGGTTCTTCCTCGTAGTCCGGGTCTTTGGGGTCGTCATCGAACGCGGCGTCGTTCAAACCTACGTACATACGTTGAGAGCGTCACTAATGGATCGGATGATGGCGCTCAAACACAACAATCAAACAAACAACATTTTGAAATGAACTTTGATTTGAGTAAATTTGGTATGGTTGCGTAGATCTTGATTTTAGAAAATTTTAGGAACAAGAATCATCGAATTTGGATGAAAAATGAGAAAGTTATGGCTTGTAGAAGTTTAAAAACCTAAAAATTGTGAAACCAGAGAATATTCCGAAGAATATCCTCGGTCCAGGGGCCTATCTGCAAAACTAGGGGCTAAATCATGATAAAACTAAATTTCCAGGGGCCTGCTCGTGAAAACATACACCCGGGGACAACGGGTTCAATATTTTAAAACTCCAGGGGCTAAACCATAAAGTCAGGGGCCGATTCATAATTATTTTTGAACTACGCTAGACTGCTGGTTGATTCCTAGAAACTCAAGGGCTCTTTTAGAAAACTACCCGGACGAACCGGTATCTTCTAATCTGGGCCGTTGATTTCAGATCGGGCGGCTTCGGTCGTTCCCGCACGCGGGGCGGCGGCGCTCGGCCGCCGGGGTTTCTTCCCCGCGGCGGCGCGCTATCAAAACTCGTTGGAGCTCACCAATTTCGGTGCTCCGTGGGTCGAATCAACTCGGGTTTGGGTCTGGGATGGAGTACGCGATACGCATAACCCACCTAGGGTCTTAGCTGAGGGCTGCAGGGGGTGTGGCGGTGGGCGCAGCAGTGGAGGCGGCGTTGCGGTGGCGGAGCTCACTGGCGCGCGCGTTCGAGCGACGCTGGGGCTCGGCACTGAGGTTAAACAGGTCAGGGAGCGAGAGCAAAGCAACAGCAAGTCTAAGCAAGGCCTGCACGGTGCCCTACTACGCAGCAGCGAGCTCGCCACAACGAGGCCTCGGCTGTGCGCGGCGGTGGCATGCTGGTGTTCCGGCCTGGGAAGGGCCCTAGATGGCTCTGGGTCTAGCCTAGAAGCAAGGTGGGGTCACGGCGAAGCTCACCTGCAGGCTGGACTGGGCAATGTGGGGTCAGCGGTGGCCAATTGCACGGCGGAGCAGAGGCAGCCGGAGAGAGGTAAGACGGTGGCGCATGCGATTGGGCTCGACAGGAAGTGGTGGAGTTGCTCAGTTGTGGCGAAAAGGGGCGCAGAAGCCCTGGGGTCCCATTTATAGGATGAGTTATGTCGGTTCGGGGAGGGGCAGCTCGGGAAGCTTCTCCCGAGCGCCAATGGTGGTGGCGGTAGGGGTCGGGGGCGAATAGAGAGGGAGAGAGAGGGGCGCACGGCTTGAGCGGGGTAGGGGCCGGGAGAGGGGAGTGGGGGCCTTGCGAGGTGAGGGCGGGGACGAGCTCGCGCTCGGCGGCCACGTGGCCCGGGAGCGGGTAGGGGCCGGTCGGGAGGAAGAAGAAGGGGGGGAGACAGCGACAGCGTTTAGGCGCGGGGGCGCGGACGCGAGGGAGAAGGCGGAACGGGGAAGCAGTGGAGGTAGGTTTGCGCGGCGCGGGCTGGCGGCAGCGGCGCCCGCGCGGGGTGGGCCGGGCGTCGGCCCAAGAGGGAAGGAGAGGAGGTGGGTCGGGCCAGGGATAGTCGGGCCGCGCTGGAGAAAAGAAGAAAGGGCGGCCCGTTTAGGGTTTAAAGATTCAAACAATTTTTAAATGGTTTTGGATTCAAATTTAAGTGGAATTTGAAAAGTTTGGGGCACAACATGAATAACAAAAATTCGATTAGAACCACTACAACCTAATGGGGCACTCAAAAACTTTTGGAAAACTTTTTGAAAGGTTTTTATTTCAAAAGAGATTTAAAACTACTAGCGGGTTTAGATAGCATTTATTCGAACTTTGAAAATTCAAAATTTTATTTCACAATTTTGGAAGGAAAGCAAAAATAGGGTGTTACAAAACCTACCCCCCCTTAAAAGAATCTCGTCCTCGAGATTCCGGCTAATTCTCGAATAGATAGGGGAATTCTTTCTTCAAATCGTCTTCTCGTTCCCAAGTTTCTACGGCTTCCGTGTTGTTGCTCCATTGAACTCGGCAAAACCTTACGGAAGTCCGTCTTGTTTGCCGATTGGCTACGTCCAAGATCTTAATAGGTTTCTCTTGATATTGTAGATCTGGTTGCAGGTCCATGACTTCCATCAGAACTTGCTCCTCGGGCACTCTCAGACACTTTTTCAGTTGAGACACATGAAAGACATTGTGTATATCTGACATCTCTTCCAGTAGCTCTAGACGGTATGCCACAGCTCCTATTTTCTTTATTATCTTGAAGGGTCCGATATACCTAGGTGCTAGCTTTCCTCGGACCTGAAATCTTTGGGTTCCTCTTATTGGTGACACCTTCAGATACACGTAGTCTCTTTCCTCGAATTCTAGATCGTGTCTGCAGGTGTCAGCATAGTTCTTCTATCTGCTCTGGGCAGCCTTCAAATTTTCTCGAATCTTAGCCACTTGCTCTTCAGCTTCTTGAATGCACTCAGGCCCAAAGTACGACCTTTCACCCACTTCAGACCACATGAGTGGTGTTCTGCATTTCCTCCCGTAAAGGGCATTAAAAGGTGATATTTTTAAGCTAGCTTGGTAGCTATTGTTGTAGGAGAATTCTACAAAAGGCAGACTCTTCTCCTAGTTGCTTCCATAGGTGAGCACACAAGCTCTCAGCATATCCTCCAGTATCTGATTCACTCATTCGGTTTGACCGTCTGTTTGTGGGTGATAAGCCGAACTAAAATCCAACTGAGTTCCCAAGGCTTCATGCAATTTCTTCCAAAACCTTGAAGTGAACTTGGTGTCACGATCGGACAGGATCCTACTTGGCACTCCATGCAATTTGATAATCCTGTCAATGTATAGCTGAGCTAGCTTGTCCCCGGTGTAGGTAGTGTTGACTGGTATGAAATGGGCTACCTTGGTGAGCCGGTCAACTATTACCCATATAGCATTATGGCCACTCGGGGAGCGAGGTAGTCCAACGACGAAGTTCATTCCTACCTCGTCAAATTTCCATACGAGGATATGCAGGGGTTGCAAGAGTTCGGCAGGCCTCTGATGTTCTGCCTTGACTCTCCTACATACGTCGCACTTGATGACGAACTCGGCGATGTCTCTTTTCATTCCACGCCACCGGTATTTCTTTCTCAAAGCCATAAACATTTTCGTGGCTCTAGGGTGAATGGAGTATGCAGAGTTGTGTGCCTCGTCCATGATGACTTGGCATAAATCGCCTTTCTTTGGCACGCATATCCGATTCTTGTACCATAAGGTTCCCTTCCCATCAACTCGGAATCATGGGGCTTTGCCTTTTCCCGTGTTACTTTTCATGGTATTGAGATATTGATCCTCCTTCTGGGCTTGTCCGATCTGCTCTTCTAGATTAGGCTGTATCCGTAATGTATTTGTCGTTCCTTACCTGACTATGTGCAGATTGAGGTGCTTTAGCTCTCTGGCTAGCTCAGGTTGGTGCGTTTTCAGCCTCAAGGCATTGCAGTGGGCTTTGCGGCTCAATGCGTCTGCTACCACATTCGCCTTTCCTGGATGGTACTGCAGATCTAGGTTGTAATCCTTTATCAACTCCAACCATCTCCTTTACCTTAAGTTCAGGTACGATTGGGTGAAAATGTATTTCAGACTCTTATGGTCTGTATATATCTCACATTTGTTCCCAATCAAGTAATGCCTCCAAATCTTGAGTGCATGAACTACCACGGCTAACTCCAAGTCATGCGTGGGGTAGTTTTTTTCATGCACCTTAAGTTGTCTCGATGCGTACGCCACTACTCTTCTATCTTGCATCAGTACGCATCCTAGACCTTGCCGAGATGCGTCTCAAAACACTACAAAATCCTTGTGGATGTCCGGCAGTGTCAGCACTGGGGCTGTAGTCAATCTTTTCTTTAACTCTTGAAAACTCTTCTCACATGCTTCTGTCCACACAAATTTCTTATCCTTCCTTGTTAGCTCTGTCATAGGTCTGGCTATCTTCAAAAATCCTTCAATAAACCTGCGATAGTATCCTGCTAGACCCAGGAAGCTACGGACTTCTGTTACTGTCGTCGGTTGCTTCCAATTGGTGACAGCTTCTACCTTTGCCGGATCCACGGCTGCTCCTTCCTCGGATAATATATGGCCGAGAAAGGCAATTTTTGTAAGCCAAAATTCACATTTGCTGAACTTGGCATATAGCTCATGGGCTCTCAATCTTTCTAATACTGTCCTCAGGTGCTGTTCATGCTCTTCGGCACTCTTAGAGTAGATAAGTATGTCGTCAATGAATACTACGACGAACTTATCTAACTCTTCTATGAACACTTTATTCATTAGGTTCATGAAATATGCCGGGGCATTAGTTAACCCAAATGGCATCACGGCGAACTCGTACTGGCCATAACGAGTCACGAATGCCATTTTCGGCACATCACTTGGTCTTATTCTTAGCTGATAGTACCCAGACCTTAGGTCAATCTTGGAAAAGTGTTTGGCTTCTTGCAACTGATCAAATAGGTCATCTATTCTGGGCAGTGGGTACTTATTCTTGATGGTGACTTCGTTCAGCGATCTGTAGTCTATGCACATCCTGAGACTACCATCCTTCTTCCTTATGAACAAAACCGGTGATCCCTAGGGTGATGAACTTGGTCTTATATATCCTTTCTCCTATAGCTCTTGGAGTTGTTCCTTTAATTCCTTCAGTTCATCAGTTGCCATCCTATAGGGCCTTTTTGCTATAGGTCCGGTTTCGGGTAAGAGGTCGATAATAAACTCTATGTCTCTGTCGGGTGGCATTCCCGGCAACTCCTCTGGGAATACATCGGGGTATTCACATACTACGGGCACAACTTCTCGAGTTGTGGTCTCCATGTTGCATACCATGGGTTTGGGTTTTGGTCCCTATGGCTGGCATGTCACTTGCTTCCCTTTGTGGTTAACCAAGGTTATGGTTCGGTCACCACAGGATATGGTGCCTTTGTATTTGCCTAACCAGTCCATTCCAAGGATTACGTTGATTCCTTCAGACTGGAGGACTACTAAGTTCGCTAGGAACTCTATCCTCTTTATCATAATTCTAACCCGGGGACATCCCAAATAGCACTTAATACTTGCCCCAGGCGAGTGGGTTTTGGTACAACTCTACGCGGTAAGAGAAGACTTAAATGTGATACCAACATCACTCCCAGGAGGCTGACGACACATTTATTACATTAGATGGTTCATAACCGTACAACTCTACGCGGTAATGGCAGTGCAGCACCACTATTGTGAGGATTACAACCCACACCCACACTGCTCGCGGTAAAGTTCATCCAGGCCGGTGAGGTAGATGGACAGGTGGAAGACCGTATCTTCCAGATCTTCTTCTTCTCTTCCGAGTCCTCTCATCCGGGCAATCCATGTGCGTCCTCTTCCTTCGGTAGGCGGGAAAAATCCCATAGGAGTCTGCTGAAGGTGGTGCTTGTAGATCACATGCAGATGTCGGAGGGCTTTACGGGCGGCTTTTCAGTAGGTGTCCGGGAAGCGAAATCCGGTGGTGGAGATGAACCAGGGATCCACATCAGAGTAGCGGGCGCTCTTTCCCATGAAAATCATTACGTCGCACTGAAGAGTGCCCTTGGAGTCGTACTCCCGGTAGACGTACTATGGTGGGTCCACCACTCCAATGCGTTCTAGGCTGAGTATCAATAACTTAGGAAGGCCGGGCTCTGCGTGACAGATTCCGCCAATCCATCCATTGTCAGCCATCTGGAACAGGGCAAGAACCAGTGGTGAGTGTTTGTGTGAAAGAAGTATTACGGAAGGAAAAGTCCTAGTGTGAAAGGGCCTGAAAAAGGGTTTCGCTCCTAGGGTCACGTCCTGCGGCCAACCTACGGCTCTGATACCACCTGAAGCGTCCCCTCATAAGAGAAGACTTAAATGTGATACCAACATCAGTCCCAGAAGGCTGACGACACATTTATTACATCAGATGGTTCATAACCGTACAACTCTACGCGGTAATGGGCAGTGGAGCGCCACTATCGCGAGGATTACAACCCACACCCACACAACGATATTGAATACGAAAAGGGGGTCATCAGAGTCTTGCGCCATGCGGAACCTCCTGCGGGTGACCCTAATCCACAGGTAAGGTTGGGTGCAGGACGGTACCCTACTCGACGTCCTCGGGAACGAAGTCTGGGTCTTCCTCTGTAAAAATTAAGAATGGGGTGAGTACAGACATACTCAGCAAGTCCAACCACACCCATGGAGGGGGTATAAACATAATATAATGCACAGGGTAAATCAAGGATAAGGCTAGGGCTTATTTTGAGGAAAGCAATATTTTATGCAGGGGTTCATTTGAAAGAAAGGATTTCCGAAGCCAGTTTTCTTGTACCGAGTGACACAAAGTGTTGATCCACACAGTATCCAAGTTTTCAGCTGCTACCGGACTCCTCATCCGCCATAGCACACGACACAACTACCGAACACACTTCCAAAATAACTCACGCCAACCCGTCCCAAAATAAACACTAGTTATGTGACCACACCGTAACTCGCCCAATACCGTGGGCACGGCTATTCGAATAGGTTTTTAACTCTGCAGAGGTGTGCAACTTTACCCACAAGCGGGGTACCGCAACTTGATCACCGTATTGTTGGTGCAGATCCCAACAAAGCCATTACCCACCTTAGCTAGACCTGACCAGCCATCACGGGATCTACCAAGGGGTCATTGACCTATCACAGAGGTTTTAACCGGGGCATAAGTCACACAGAGCTAATCCCTTCTCCTTGATCACCCATTGCTCTCAGCTCTCCTGATGGCTATCAGACTAACTAGTGGGGTTTATGCTAAGCCGTTGCCCATTCAACGGTCGAGTGGTTTGCACGATAGTGGAGTTAGATGAGATGACACACCAACTCGGTCCTTAGTTGTGACAAGATGGATATCTCCCTTCCTTGCCCTGCCACATAGGCACGAGCACACCAATCGACAAATCACACAGAAATGCCATCCATCTCGTCTAAAATTTATCTTTCGAAATTTCCACATTTTCCCTTCCCCCCCACACACACATTTTCTTTATAAGACAAGTTGTATTGTGTTTAAGGTCCTAAGCGTTCTAGCAGCGATTAACGTCCAAACGCATTCAGACATTAATCTAGGTGGTCAAGGAATGGTTATAACAAATCAAGGGGTGGCTATCCAACCATGTTTTCAGCAGGCAAAGCATATGCAACTTTATAAAACAGGCCAATAGGTTGTTTTTATAAAAACTAGGACAAAACATGCATCAAAGGGCGGGATTGAACTTGCTGTCTTCGAAGCCTTCCGGGAGGTCCTGGTCGAAGTACTGTCGTTCGGGCTCGGGGTCGCGGAACTGGTCCTCGTTCGCTTGCTCATAGAACTGTTCGCCGGCGGGCTCTCCTTCGTTCACACCGTGATCTACGTCGTATACAAACAAGCACACAATCAAGAAAAACAAATAAAAGTTTTATCGTTGAGCTCGAATCGGAAACAATTAAGATATGGAGATAGAAGTAATATTTTAGGGCGGTTTCCTAATGGCATGGACAAAACTAAGTTATGAGAGGCGTGGTAAAGTTTCAGGTTGGTCTGAGATCGTTTGGCGCATGAAATGATGGGTTATATAAAGGTTTAGGGGTTAAATAAGGAGTCAGGGACCTATTTGTAATTAGTGAAAGGACTTGATTAGAATTTCGGGGAAGGTTTGGGTTACTCTGGAAAAGGGTAGGGTTTTATTTATAAATAAGTTTATATAGTGGGGGGTTTTCTTTGTATATATTATAAAGGGCAGGGCTTAATTAGCAAAAGGGCTAAAGGGTGGAGGGGTTCTTAAATAAAAACGACAAAGGGCAGGGGGGTATGGGCATATTTGCCCTGTCTTCTTCCTCCCCTCGCGCTAAGAAACAGGGGAGGGGGCGGCGCGTCGCCGGCGGCGCCCGAGCGGCGGACCTGGGGCTCGGCGGCGGCCATGGGGATGGTTAAAAGGGAGAGAAGACCTCTGGGAACCCGTTCCCCACCTTGATTTGGGCCGGGGCGCAACGTGGAGGTCGGTCCACGGTGGCAGGCGGCGATGGGCAGAGGTGGCTGTGGCGGCGGTGCTGCAAGGCCGAGGAGGGGGCGCGCGGGGCTGGGCAGGTTTGTGGAGGAGCGGAGGTGCGCGGAGTGCCTGTTTATAGGCGTGGAATGGCGGTGGCGAGGGGAGGACGCCGGTGGTCGGGCTCGGCGGCCATTAATGGGGCCCAGGCGTCGCGGAGCGGCGTGACGCGCGATTCGCGGCATCGACGCGACGTCACGGGCAGCGGCACAGTGGGCGAGCACGTGGAGGGGCAGCGGCGGTGTGGGGCTCGGCGTGCAGGCGGCGCTGTTGCTAGACGACGGCGGCGCGGCGAGCGCACGTGGGAGCAGTGCGTGGGCGGGCCCGGGAGCAGGACGAGCGGGATCGGGGCGGCCGTCGAGCGGCGCGCGCGCGCGTGCGCTCCCGCGCGTCGAGGCGGCGAGCGGCACGGCGGCTCAGCGAGGCGAGGTGTGCGGCATGTCGCGGCGTGCGCGGCACGGCGTGCCGAGCGCGGAGAGATCGTGCGCGCGCTGCCGCGGCTCGTGCGGTGTGGGCAGCGGGCGGCAGCTGCGGTGCGGCCGCGCGAGGGGTCGGCCGGGGCGGTGCGCGCGCGCGTGTGGGCTGAGGAGCAGGGACGGCGCGTGGGCGGCCGTGGCATGGTGCGGGCGTCGCGTCCTGGCGCGCCGAGCGCCGCGCGTGTGCGTGCGTGCGCGTGCGGGCAGGCCGGGCCGGCGCGGCGCGCGGAAGAGGGGAGGGTGAGCCGGGCCGGGCGTGAGCGCGGGCTGAGCGCGGCACTCGGAGGCGTGCCGGAGCGGGGCAGAGGAGGGAGAAGGAGAAGGGAGGAGGGAGGAGAAAAGGAAAAGAAAAAGAAAAAGGAAAAGAAAAGAAAAATGAAAAAAAGAAAAAAGGAGGGAAAAAGAAAAGGAGGGGGAGAGAAAGAGAGAGAGCGAGTGCGCCGGCGCCGATCGTGGTGGGTGGTCGCGCATGGGCGACAAGCCGCCGAGCGGCACGGGACGGGACGACGACGAGGAAAAAGGGGAGGGGTACGGTCGGCGGAAATAAAGGAAAAGGAAAGACAGAACGTTGAATGAACTCAGGGGTTGGGACGGTGGAAAATTCAGATTAGGGTTTAGGGTGAACTGAGGTCAACGATGAAAATTATTTTTAAAATTATTTTTAGCGTGTGATTTATTTGGTAAGTTTTTAGGGGTAGTTGGTGGCATAGTGGCCAAGCTCTCGACAGTTGAAACAGGTCCTGTCCGTGCTCGCCAATTAACTTGCCCCACCATTGTTGTCCTTTTGCTGGTTCATGGAGCCCTGGCTCCGGCAAGTTGGAGCCTGCTGGGTCGGTTGAGATCCGGAGGCTTTGAACTATAATGTGGGCTGGAACCTCGGCTTTTGCTGGTTGTAGCCGAAACGGGGCCTCTGGACCCTTTCCTACTGCTTCTGTCTGTACGCATTGAATTTGCGCTTGCGATCATTCTCCAGCTCCGAACAGACGTTTTCCAGAAGGATGGCCCTGTTCATAAGGGTGTTGAAATCTGGATAGATATGAGTGACTAGTTGGGTCCTCAGTGCCGGACTCAGTCCTCTCCTATAGCAGTCCGGCTTTTTCTTGTTAGTGTCGACGTCATCCAGTGCGTAGCGGGACAGCTTCATGAATTTCCAGATGTATTGGGTGACAGTCATGGCACCCTGCTTCAGATTGCGGAACTCTTCTGCCTTCATTTCCATTATCCCTTCTGGGATATGGTATTCACGGAATGCCTCCTGAAATTCCTCCCAGGTGATGTTCTTGGGATTCTCTGAGGCATAGCTGTAGTTATCCCACCATTCTCCAGATGTTCCAATGAGTTGGTGGGTTGCCAGGAGAACTCGGTCTCTTCCTCTTGCATGGATGATATCCAGCTTCTTATTGATCTCGCGAAGCCAATCGTCGGCCTCGAGAGGATCTTCGGCGTGGTCGAAAGTGGGAGGCCTAAACTTCGTAAATTCTGAAAGTCTTGCCTCTGCTCCGCGGGCATTCTCGCGGCGTCCTTATCGGTCCTGAACGAGGGCTTCCAGCAACCGTGTCTGCTGAGCCATAACGGCTACCAGATCATTCATCGAAGGCTCGGGCAACTCCTGCTCTTCGTCCTCCGGTTCCATTTCAACTTCTTCACTTTCCTCTTCTTCTTCGGCTACATAATCTTCGTCTAGCTCCTCATCGTCATAGTTAGCTCCTTGTATGCCAACTCTTGCTAGACTTCTTCTTCTTCCTGGCGATGATTTGCACATGCGGGGACAGGTGACGGGTTCCTTTAGTTAGCCTGTCTGACACGATTTGGTCGTGCCACTTGCCTTCTAGCTGCTTCCTCGTTGTCCTGAGCGGCGTGCTCACGGCGGGCTTGGATGCGAGCAGAAGGAGCACGCGGCATCTGCGTCCGGTGATAGCATGAGGTAAGAAGAGAGGTTCTATGGGGGTCTAGCTAAGGAAGATTTTTAGGAAAAACAAAGCAAGGAACACGGGGCACACAAACAACACTTCATTACAATACAAGAACAAACACATACATTATTTTTCCTATATGCGACCCACAGATCGCATACGTACATACATAACTAGAACATAGTTTTGCGTCATCTAAGTTACGCATAAACATGACTCAGGGGGTCAATAACTTTCTAATGGAGGCAGTTGTTCAAGGCGATGCCACACTCGCCATTGACTTAACCTAGACTCTACTACTGGGTCGATGTAGGCGTCGTCATCAAAGTCCTCAAAGTCTGTAAGTCTAAGGGCAGGGTCGTGCTCTTCTAGGGACTCGGCGGTGTCGTCGCTGTCGTAGTAGATCTGAATCTCTGGGTCCTCCTCCTCCTCATATGCTGGCTGGGGCGGAGGTGGAACTCTGCCATCGACGACTCCAGGTGCGTAGCTGGTCTTCTTCACCTTACCGCCCCACGGGTAGGTGAAAAGTCTCTTGCGAGCTACGTTGCGGCGTCGTGGTCCTCCATGCGTATAGTGGCAGTCCTGGTAGACCTGGTTGAGGATCCTGGCGAGGCTCTCCTCGGACTTCTCCCATGCCTCCTAGATGGTACGAATCCGGTCCTCTGTTGCTGCAAGCTGAGCTCTAGTCTGCTCCAACTCAAACCATAGTGCTCGCTCTCTGTCCTCGGCACCTACGGCTCTCTGAACAGCCTCGGTCAGCACCGCAGAGAGGGATATTAGGCTAGGGAAGGGAGAGGTCATCTCATCCTCGTATCCTGCCATCTGCGAAAATTTTGAAGGAGATGACTCAGTAGAAATAAAAATATTTTTTATACAAAAGAGAATAAGAAAGGACTATAAGCAGTTTTCGAAATTAATTTTTTAGTAAATTAGATCATATCTAGCGGCCAATCCTAGGGTCTCGTCCTACAGCCAAACTTCGGCTCTGATACCACTTCTATCGGACCCCGTCTCCGAGATCCACTGTGCTTACCGTATCAGTCCTTGGATCAGTAGCTGATACGCACAGAGTAACAGAAATGGTACAAAAAGCCTTACATCGCACAATATGCATAGAACAGAATCTTCTATAAACATTCATAACGGCTCGCAGGCTGTAAACTTTATTACACAGTGAAGGAACTACGCGATCATCCAAAACCACAGGCAAAAGTTTGGGTGCAGGCGAAACCCTAACTGCGCGTCCTCGTCTACGTCGAAGTCGCCTTCTGCATCTTCTGTTGAAAAGCATGATGTTGGATGGGTTGAGTACATAATGTACTCAGCAAGTTCTATCTTTTAAAGCATAGGTTATTTAGATGCATAGGATAAGGCAAGGGATGGCTCAGGGTTTATTTTGCGGAAATGTTGTGTTTGATGCAAGAGTGTTATTTTGCCATGTTTCTTTTGAAAGAAGAAAGGTACGAAAGGAGTATATTTCATCATAATGGGTTTGGCCCTGGGGGAGATACTTCCATCCCGCCAGTTCCCGTGCTTCAAAGCACGCTGCCACACATTGGCATTCTCACACATCTTTGCCCAACTTCTTGGTGTCCGAGTTCAGGAATCTTTTCCATTAACACACACACACACACACACACAAAGCTATTAAAAATCTAATCACTGTGACTCCACCATAGCATGCCTGAGACCGCAGGCACGGCTATTCGGATAGATTTTATCTCTGCAGAGTTTGTACACTTTCCCCACACGATGTACTTGAGTTGCGTCAAGTACAACTTTATCTCGTACACGCATAGGACATATAGCCCACAACCACCACGGAACAACCAGGGGCCCAACTAGCACACAGCTAATCAAGGATATTTAATTTAGTTCACGACACGGTACGGCACACAGGTCCCGTGCCGGGGCCAGACTCCGGTACGCCACACAGGTCCCGGGTCCGCTCCTGGTGTCCGTTGCACCCTGCCTCCAGGTGAATTGCGGCTCTAAGCCTATGGATTCATGACCAAGTCCGTCCTAGGTCGGACATGTGGTTGCACGAAACAAATGCTAGATGATAACCACAATGACAATCCTTATGCGCTAGGGCAGACTCTCTGTAGCATATGTACAAAGTAGGTACATAGCCATGTCTTTCCCAGCTCAAAATAGTTTTCAAACCATTCATGATCCATCATGAGAAAAATGTTATTTTGAAAGCTATGCATTAGCGAAGCTCTAGCCTAAGCATTCGAATTAATTCTTTTATCCTAGGATTATCAAGGAATCAAGGTGCTCGAAGCTCAAGGATCGGCGTAATTGACAAATTTGGGTAATTACTATCACTGAGAAAAATATTTAAAAAGTCACACCATGCATAAAATAAAAGTCCGGTTTAAATGTTGGTCATATTTTATGTTTGCAAAAACTCTGGGTTCAACATGATCAAGGAGGGGCGATAGGACTTGCCTTCAGGTTCGTCGACGGGTTCTTCCTCGTAGTCCGAGTCTTCGGGGTCGTCGTCGAACGCGGCATGATTCAAACCTACGTACGTATGTTGAGAGCGTCACTAATGGTGGCGCGCGTGATTGGGCTCGATAGGAAGCGGTGGAGTTGCTCAGTTGTGGCGAAAAGGGGCGCAGAAGCACCGGGGTCCCATTTATAGGCTGAGTTTTGTTGGTTCGGGGAGGGGTAGCTCGGGAAGCTTCTCCCGAGCGCCAATGGCGGTGGCAGTTGGGGCCGGGCACGACCAGAGAGGGAGATAGAGGGGCGCATGCTCGAGCGGGGTAGGGGCCGGGAGAGGGGAGTGGGGGCCGAGCGAGGTGAGGGCGGGGCCGAGCTCGAGCTCGGCGGCCACGTGGCCCGGGCTTGGGTAGGGGCCAGTCTGGAGGAAGAAGAAGGGGGAAGACGGCGACGGCGTCTGAGCGCGGGGGCGCGGATAGGAGGGAGAAGGCGGAACGGGGAAGCGGCGGAGGCGGGTTTGCGCGGCGCGGGCTGGCGGCAGCGGCGCCCGCGCGGGTTGGGCCGGGCGTCGGCCCAAGAGGGAAGGAGGGGGGCGGGTCGGGCCGGGGATAGTCGGGCCGCGCGGGAGAAAAGAAGAAAGGGCGGCCCGTTTAGGGTTTAAAGATTCAAACAATTTTCAAATGGTTTTGGATTCAAATTTGAGTGGAATTTGAAAAGTTTGGGGCACAATAGGAACAACAAAAATTCGATTAGAGCCACTATAACCTGAAGGGGCACTCAAAAACTTTTGAAAAACTTTTTGAAAGATTTTTATTTCAAAAGAGATTTAAAACTACTAGCGGGTTTAGACAAAATTTATTTGAACTTTGAAAATTCAAAATTTTATTTCGCAGTGTTGGGAGGAAAGCGAAAATTGGGTGTTACAGTGATAGACCACCCTGGTCCATCATCTAGACCCAAAGGTGTGACCGAACCAGCCCATCGATCCAACCGACCAAACCGGGTCCGTGCTACAGCAAACGGGTCCGCGCTGCAGTGGCTCGCCATTTTTTTTATTCAGCCATTCCATGGAACTAATGTCAGCCACCTCGACTTTTAATCAGTCATTCGTGTTTATTCAGCCATTCTATGAAAATGATGTCAGCCACCTCGACTTTTGTTCAGCTATTTTTGATTTTTTGTTCAGCCATTTCTAATTTTGTTCAGTCATTCGTGTTTGTCAGCCATTTCATATAATTTCTTTCAGCTATTTTTGATCTATTCTGCAATTATTTGCGAAAGTGAGAATGAGATAAATACATCAAGTGAGATCTAGTTTTGAAGCTTTAATCGCGACGAACACGATGGTGAAATCAGTTTTCAATTTTGACACTTAATTTAGGAGATATTAATTTTTTAAACTATGCATGCATATGAGAGTGGGTTAGGAGGGCTGGTCTGGGAGGGTGGATGTCACACCCGGTTTCGAAAAGAACACCAGATGTATCACATATGTGTGCCAGGATCAAGTTTCACACATATGGAAGACGTCATCAGTGAATATATCAAAGACAATGTTCAACAACGTAAACAAAAGGAAATAAGTACTTTATTACACACTCCGATAGATAGACACGAAGGTCTTAACGTTTCACCAATAACCTATACGATATCTCCAGAATATCTTCATGAACTCCCACAGGAACTTTGACTGGTGAACGCTCCTAGAATTCCTCAAAGTCATTGAAGTAGTCCACTTTATTGTTCTCTTCTGAACAGCAATTAGGCAAGGGTGAGTACACTTATGGTTGGTACTCAGCAAGTGGGGTGAAGATGCAAAGCCACCAAGGAAAGGCTAAGGTTTATTGCAGTTAGCCTTTTAGTTGGTCAAATTTTATTAGCAGCACCTAATTACTAGGTATAAGTTTATACCAACCCACTTAAACATAAAGATCATAAAAGAGCCCAAATTATATAACCAAAAACCACGATTTAACTATTCTTCAAGTTCAATTATCATGTGAGGGTCCAAGCCGCTCATGACCGCGAGCACGACTGATATATCAGTTTTACACTCTGCAGAGGTTGTACACTTTCCCCACAATTCGTGTCCCCCTGAGTCGCCCGGGTTTGCAAGGCCCTTAAACACTTCCTTTGGTGAGTGGCGAGGGGTCCACTACAAGGCTTTTACAAAGATTCCCTAACAAGTGACAACCCGCTAAGGTTTCAAGTCAAAGTAGAGCATAACCCTCCATAATTGTCAGCACCTTAGCAAAGACTGCTACCCCAAGAGGACCGGGCTATACCCCATCGATGCTTCCCCTCTTGCCCTTTCGGTAAGACTGTCACAAGCTAGAGTTGCTAATTAATCAGCCAAGACCAGAGCCATGTGGTATTGTGGTTGTACGGTTTTCTTGGGTGGTTCTCCATGTTCCATTTACATAGCCTGCTCTTGTAAATAAAACAAGTAACAACATAAAACAAATTTATCATTTTCAAAAGATTAAGATAACACCATTGCCAAAGTTAAGCAACTAAGCCGTTCTACCCAACAAGATATAGAACTCGGTGTTTCAAGGCTTAGGTAAAAAGACTAGGTAATGTCCTTAATAGGATTCCCATCAATTTCATGCATAAAACAATAAAGTAAAGTGTTTATCATGCTATTATTGGGATCAAAATAGAACATGTAGAGGGGGAAAATCCACTTGCCTTCCTCGTTTAATTGCTGGTTCTCTTCCTCGTAAGCTTGCTCTTGCTCTCCCTCGAACGGCATGTCATCTACACGATCACACAAGCAAAGCATACAAGACAAAATAAGAAATAGTATAAAACAGTAAAAACAAAACTGAAAATGTTGAAAAACAAGTAGAGCATGATGCAAGGATCGCGTGAGCGCAAGATTCACTGATAACGGAGTTAGAACATGAAAGATATGGCTGAATTAAGGTTCCAGGGACTTGTTTGAGAGAGATATGAACTTCTAGGGCTATATCTGAAGAAACCAGGGGCTAAAACCTAATTAAACTCATAAACTGAGGGTCCATGGTGTAAAACTAAGGTCCAGGGATGGCGGGCACAAAAACCAGAAAAGACAGGGGTTTAAACAAAAGAAACTGGACCTAAAACTAATTACTTTTGAACTACTCAGGACGGAGGGTTGATTTGAAGAAAGGTTAGGGTCTCTTTTGCAAAAGTGATGGGGACGGCTCTGGTTGACCGGTATTGATCGGGTTTTAGACCGATCTGGTCCATCGGATCTTGATCCGATGGTGCATGTGTGGTGCTGGCGCCTCGGCTTGGCGGTGACGCAGCTCATCTCGGCTCGGCTTGCGGCTCTTGACGCAGCGAGCGGCTGGTGGCTCGCGAAGCGATGGCGGCTTGGGCGGGCGGCATTGCACCGGCGGCCGGTGGAGGTGGCAGTGGGGTCGCCGGAGGTGGCGCCCTGGTGCTCGGCTTCGTGCGCAGGGAGGCCGAGGAGGACGAGATGACGACGGCGAACGTGAAGGCGTGGTCGAAGTGGCGAGGCATCGGCCGGAGAGGTGCAGGCCACGGCGGCGAGGCGTGGCCGCGGAACTCTGGCGAACAATCGCCATTGCGGGGAGGCACAGACCCGAGGGGAAACGGGTGGGCAGCGAAGCTCACCACCACGCGAAGCTTCTTCGGCGGTCGGAGTCGAAGGGGAGGCGATGGAGTGGTGGATCAATGGTGGCGACCCGAGCTTGGTGGTGGCGGAGCTTTTCTGCAGAGCTGTGGAGTAGGGGCGAGGAGAGGAGGTGGAAAAGGAGGAGAGGCCGGGCTCGAGTGGTGCTTTTGTAGGCCGAGAGGGAGGGGGAACGGCGGCAGAGGAAGAGGCGCGATGCTCGGGTGCGGGCCGGCCATGGTGGCCATGAATGGCGCATGGTGGTGCGGCCGTGGCAGGAAACGGAGGGGAGGCGAGGGGGCGCGAGTGAAGGCTCCACTGAGCCTTGATGGCTCGGAGTAAAGGAGGGGAAAGGAAGGCGAGCAGGCGTAGGCGCGGAGCGGAACGGCCGGGCAGCGCTCGACACAGGGGGGTCCGGCGGGAGGAAGGAGGAGGATCTGTCGGCGGGGCCCACCGGTCAGTGAGAGAGAGGGAAGGAGAGAGGGTTGGGGTGGACTGGGCTGGCGTGATGGGCTTGCTGGGCCGAGAAGAAAAGAAAAGAGGGGAGGGAGAGATGTGGGCTGGGCTGGGAAGAGAGAAGAAAGAAGTTTTCTTCTTTTTTTTAACACAAACTTCATTTGAACAAAATTCGTTTGAAAACAAACTCAATTTGAATTTTGGGTGTTACAAATCCTACCCCCTTAAGAAGAATCTCGTCCTCGAGATTCGAATAGATTGGAGAACAGCTGAGGGAATTCTGCCATAAGCTCATCTTCTCTTTCCCAAGTGGCTTCATCCTCGGAATGGTGACTCCATTGCACTTTGCACATTTTGATTATTTTGCTCCTAGTAATTCTCTGGGATGTCTCCAATATTTTGACTGGATGCTCTGAATATGTCAAATCATCTTGCACATTAAGCTCCTCCTGTGGTAACCGTTCTTCAGGCACTCTCAAACACTTTTTCAACTGAGATACATGGAACACATCATGAACATCTGACAATCGTTCAGGGAGTTCCAACTGATGTGCCACTTCACCTTTCCTTTCTAGAATCTGAAAAGGACCAATATACCGAGGTGACAACTTTCCTTTTACCTTGAGTCTGCGGAGACCTCTGATAGGTGATACTTTAAGATACACATAATCTCCAACTTCAAATGTCAATTCCCTTCTCCGTGTATCGGCATAACTCTTCTGTCGCGATTGTGCAGTCCTGAGATTATCCCGAATTATCTGAACTTGTCTTTCAGCTTCCTGAAGAATTTCTGGACCAAATACTTGACTTTCTCCTATCTGACTCCAGTACAATGGTGTTCTGCACTTTCTCCCATATAAAGCTTCAAACGGGGCCATCTTGAGACTAGCTTGATAACAATTGTTATAAGAGAATTCTGCATATGGCAAACTTTTATCCCAACTTCCTCCATGCTTCAAAGCACAAGCTCTTAACATATCTTCTAGAACTTGATTAGTTCTTTCAGTCTGACCATCTGTCTGCGGATGATATGCAGAACTGAAATTGAGCTTTGTACCCATTGACTCATGTAACTTCTGCCAGAAACGTGATGTGAATTGAGTACCACGATCAGATACTATTTTCTTTGGAACACCATGTAGACATATGATCCGTGACATGTACAACTCTGCTAGCTTGGTTCCGGTATAAGTTGTTTTGACTGGTATGAAATGAGCAGCCTTTGTTAATCTGTCCACTATAACCCATATGGAATCGTAGCCATCACGAGTGCGAGGTAACCCTACGATGAAATCCATACCAATTTCTTCCCATTTCCATTCAGGCACTTTCAATGGTTGTAACAAACCTGCTGCCCTTTGATGTTCTGCTTTTACTCTCTGGCACACATCACACAAAGCAACGTGGGTTGCTACATCACTTTTCAAACCATACCACCAGTACTTCTCTTTCAAATCTTGATACATCTTAGTGCTACCAGGGTGGATGGAATAAGCTGAATCATGTGCCTCTTTCAGAATGAGTTCCCGAAGATGATCAATGTCAGGCACACAAATTCTATTTCTGAACCAAACAGTTCCTTGTTCATCTTCTGTGAAATCTGGGGCTTTGCCTAAACCAATTAAAATCTTGATTTCCTTGATTTTAGCATCTGTTAGTTGCCCTTCTCTGATCTCTTTCTCCAGTGTAGGTTCAATTTCCATGGTCATGGCCTCAGTATGATAAATGATCCCTAAGTTGAGTCGTTCCATTTCCCAACACAATTCTTGGGGCATCAAACGAGCTATAGCCATATTTGCTTGACCCTTTCGACTTAGTGCATCTGCTACAACATTTGCCTTGCCTGGATGGTACTGAATATCTAGATCATAATCTTTAATCAACTCTAACCATCTGCGTTGTCTCAGGTTGAGATCCCTCTGAGTGAATATGTACTTCAAACTTTGATGATCAGTGAAGATCTGACATTTATTTCCGATCATATAATGTCTCCAAATCTTTAGTGCGTGCACTACGGCAGCTAATTCCAAATCATGAGTAGGATAATTCTGCTCATGCTTTCTCAACTGTCTAGAGGCATATGCTACCACTTTGTTATCTTGCATCAACACACATTCGAGACCGAGACGTGAAGCGTCACAGTAAACATCAAACCCTTTGTGAATATTAGGCATTATCAACACCGGGCCGGTGGTTAGCCTCATTTTCAGTTCCTCAAAACAAGACTGACATGCGGCATCCCATTTGAATTCTTTCCCATTTTCCAATAGAGAAGTGAGAGGTTTCACAATCTTTGAGAATCCTTCGATAAATCTACGGTAGTAGCCTGCAAGTCCAAGGAAACTTCTAATTTCTGACACATTCTTGGGCGGATTCCAATTCAGAACATCCTGAACTTTTCTAGGGTCTACTGCAATTCCTCCATCTGAAATAACATGTCCAAGGAAGGATACTTCTCTCAGCCAAAAATCACATTTACTCAACTTGGCATACAACTGATTTTCTCGAAGCTTTTGTAACAACAATCTTAAGTGTTCCTCATGTTCTTCTTCATTCTTGGAAAATACCAAGATATCATCTATAAACACAACCACAAACTTGTCGAGATACTCCATGAACATCTTGTTCATCAAATACATGAAGTATGCTGGAGCGTTTGTCAATCCAAATGACATCACCGTGAATTCATACAGACCATATCTGGTTGTGAACGCCGTCTTGGGAATATCTGACAGTCGAATCCTTAACTTATGGTATCCCGATCTCAGATCAATTTTAGAGAAAATCATAGCACCTCTCATCTGATCAAACAAGTCCTCAATTCTGGGTAGCGGGTACTTATTCTTGATGGTCACATCATTAAGTGCTCTATAATCTACACACATTCTTCTACTGCCATCCTTTTTATCAACAAAGATGACTGGTGCTCCCCAAGGTGATGAGCTAGGATGGATAAATCCTTTCTTTAATAATTCTTCTATTTGTTTCTTTAATTCACTCAAATCCTTAACATCCATTCTATACGGCCTTTTAGAAATAGGTGCAGTGCCAGGTAAAAGATCAATACTGAACTCAATATCACGATCAGGTGGCATACCTGGTAAATCTTCCGGAAATACATCGGGGTATTCACTAACAACCTTGATGTCTTCCAAAGGCATTCCCTTCATCTGATTTACTACACAGTCTGCTATGGATAGAGGTGTTGCAATAAACTCAAACCGTTCTCCTTCTGGACTTGTGAGAAGCACTGACCTCTTGGCACACTGAATAACTGCATCAACTTTGCTTAGCCATCCCATTCCCAGAATGACATCAATCCCACTAGAATCTAGCACTATAAAGTTGGCATAGAAATCTCTGTCCATAATCTTGAAACTAATTCCAAGACATTGATACGTGGCCTTCATATTGCCCCCAGGCGAACTAACTAGCATGTGTTTTGACATAGTATGCACGGGAATACCATATTTTGCAACAAACTGAGCGGAAAATAAAGGAATGCGATGCCCCAGAATCAAATAAAACTGATGCATGAGCTGAGTGGACTAGGAACATACCAAACACAACATCCTGAGCCTCTTGAGCTGTTTCCGCAGCCACATGATTCACTCTTCCACGAACGTAGTTCTGCTGGCCTTTGTTACCCTGTGGAATCTGGTTGTTATTTCTGGGCGGCGGCTGCTGCTGTGGTTGTTGTTGATTCTGTCTATGTCCACTGTTCCTCTGGTTTTGGGGGGTCTGCGCGTTGCGCTTGGGGCAATTGTTGGCATAATGTCCCACTTCGCCACACTTGAAGCAGCCATTGGGTTGAACTGGGTTGTTGTTCCTGACCGGTGCTCCTGATGTGTTGCTCGAACGATTCTGTTGCTGACTAGGTGTGCGCTGAGTCTGCTGATTGTAACGCTGCGGTTGCTGCTGGGAGCGCCGACTTTGTTGATTCTGCTGATAGTTTCCACCTTGTCCTCCAGAACGAGACGGAAAACTCTGCGAAGAGCTGTAGCGGGGGCGGGTGTTACTACTGGACTACCCCTGAGACTGGAACTTGCGCTTCTGTTCGCCCAGTTCCTTGTGCTTGCTCTCCAAGCCTATAGCTTTATCTAGCAATGTCTGGAAGTTAGGAAAGGTGTGACTCTGCAGCTGATAGTTGAGTGGCCCTATCAAACCATCCAGAAAACGATCATGTCTCTTTGCATCGGTGTCAACATCATTAGGAGCATAACGAGACAATTGTGTTAACTTGTCCCTGTACTCACTAAATGACATACTGCCCTGCTTCAGAGCCAAGAATTCCTTCTGTTTGAGCTTAATCACACCTGCTGGAATGTGGTGTTCACGAAAACTATTACTGAATTCCTCCCAGGTGATGGTGTTGGCATCTGCTTGTGCTACTGTATAAGCATCCCACCAATCGGCCGCAGAACCCTCCAAACGCCCTGAGGCGTACAAGACCCTTTCACAATCAGTACACTGTGTAATATCCAGCTTCTTACTAATAATTTTCAGCCAATCATCAGCATCTAGAGGATCCACTAAATGTGAATAAGTAGGAGGGTGGTGACTCATGAAGTCTCTGTGCTTGTCTCTAGGCTGCGGGGCTGCATGAGGTGCTTGTTGGTTCTGTTGTGCTTGCATGTTTGCAACAGTAGCGGTGAGGTTCTGCAAGAGTTGCATCTGAGCTGCCAAGAATTGCTCCATTGATGGATTTGGTGGTGGGGTGGCAATGGATTTTGCTGGTTAACTATGTGGGCACGCCTCGTGCTAGGAATATCTTGCCCTCCACCTGACCTGGTGTTTACCATCTGATTGTTAGAGAGATGAATTTTGGATAAGAATGATGAACTGATAAAGAGAAGATAAAGTAGAAAGATAGCCCAGATATAAGCCCAAAATAGATTTAAACATTTTATTTAAGCAAAACGAGTTATCACAAACCAAACACTTGTTCACAAAGCAAGCATTATTACATCGCACGTCCTCGCAGGAACGGTTCTATCGAGACAAAACATGTAAAGGGTAACCAGCCTAAGAGCCTAGAAGACTAGCCTAGAAGACCGGTGATGGAGCCAGGAGCACCGAAGCGGAGCCTCTTGCGGGGTGGCGACATCGCGGGGATGGGAGTCTCCTCATCCTGATCAGGTGGTGGCGCCTGTCCTGCAAGCTAGGCCTCAAGCTGTGCGATCCGATCCTGGGCTTCACGCAGCTTCTCATGGGTCTCTTCGTACTCCATGGTGAGGCACTCGAGGTCAGTGTTGAGCGCAGCAGTGACTCGGGCGAGGGTGCTGACGCGATGCTCTCCATCTTCTCCCAGTGCAACCATCATCTGCTCAGACCCACTAGCTCGGCGAGGAACATGGCGGTACTCGGTGGTGTGCAGCACCTGGTGGTGGGTGTGGCAGAGAGAACACAAGGCTCTCCTGGCGGTGCTGCTGATGGAGGCGGCGTATGTAGAGTGAGGCGTAGTAGAGTCGTGAGCCGAACTGGTCTTCATGCCATGATCACCCTCCCTGCGTTCCCTGATGTGCACCTCAGTGATGTAGTAGTCGCCGATAGAAGAGTCGGTGTAGTGGTACGTGAAGTAGAGGGGGTTCACATTGTTGCCCAATTCTGTAAGTACATCCTGCAGCAACAAGGAGAAGTAACCAGGCTCGACCAGTGAGGTGATAACATTACGAGTTATCACACGAGGACCATTGCCTGCTGGCCACCAGATGAGTTCCTGTTGTTGTTGGAGCTGTCACCCTGATCATTGTTGCTCTGCCCATCTCCCTCAGAGTCTTCACCATCACCCTCATCCTCACTGTCATCACTGTCATCTCCAGAGTCGTTCGGGTCTCCTCCAGCAGCGGTAGGTACTGGAGCGTCTGGAGCAGGAATAGCTAGCGGTGGAGGTGGTGCATCTGCTTCTGGTGCTGGGTGAGCTGGTGAGTCAACCGGCACAAGTTGACCATCCTCATCTTCAACATAGCATCTCTGGATCTTCATCAACATCTTCCATGGGCTGAGGTGGAGCTGGAGCAGGTGCTGGAACTGGAGCTGGGGCTGGAGCTAGAACAAACTGAGCAACATAAGCGGGTGCGGGACCTCCGGTGCGCTTGCGTGCAGTCTGACGAGTCCGGACCATCTGATAGAGCAGGAACAAAACTCAGAATAAGTTGGAATCAAATCAAAATACTGATAAAGAACAAAGAAAACAAATTAGATTTTTATGAAGTAAATTAATTTTTTTTGAGCTGAAAGGCTTGCTAGAAAATGAGTCCTTAATTCGTCCATTTCTATCTAGGTTTGCGTCCTACAGTCAACATAGCTCTGATACCACTTCTGTCACACCCGGTTTCGAAAAGAACACCAGATGTATCACATATGTGTGCCAGGATCAAGTTTCACACATATAGAAGACGTCATCAGTGAATATATCAAAGACAATGTTCAACAACGTAAACAAAAGGAAATAAGTACTTTATTACACACTCCGATAGACAGACACGAAGGTCTTAACGTTTCACCGATAACCTATATTGTTCTCAAAGTCACTGAAGTAGTCCACTTCATTGTTCTCTTTTGAACAGCAATTAGGCAAGGGTGAGTACACTTATGGTTGGTACTCAGCAAGTGGGGTGAAGATGCAAAGCCACCAAGGAAAGGCTAAGGTTTATTGCAGTTAGCCTTTTAGTTGGTCAAATTTTATTAGCAGCACCTAATTATTAGGTATAAGTTTATACCAACCCACTTAAACATAAAGATCATAAAAGAGCCCAAATTATATAACCAAAAACCACGATTTAACTATTCTTCAAGTTCAATTATCATGTGAGGGTCCAAGCCGTTCATGACCGCGAGCGCGGCTGATATATCAGTTTTACACTCTGCAGAGGTTGTACACTTTCCCCACAATTCGTGTCCCCCTGAGTCGCCCGGGTTTGCAAGGCCCTTAAACACTTCCTTTGGTGAGTGGCAAGGGGTCCACTATGAGGCTTTTACAAAGATTCCCTAACAAGTGACAACCCGCTAAGGTTTCAAGTCAAAGCAGAGCATAACCCTCCCTAATGGTCAGCACCTTAGAAAAGGCTGCTACCCCAAGAGAACCAGGCTATACCCCATCGATGCTTCCCCTCTTCCCTTTCGGTAAGATTGTCACAAGCTAGAGTTGCTAATTAATCAGCCAAGACCAGAGCCATGTGGTATTGTGGTT
The DNA here is from genome assembly GCF_016808335.1 of Panicum virgatum. Taxonomy (NCBI): domain Eukaryota; kingdom Viridiplantae; phylum Streptophyta; class Magnoliopsida; order Poales; family Poaceae; genus Panicum; species Panicum virgatum. The sequence continues at coordinate 60,490,506 of NC_053138.1, forward strand.
GTACGGTTTTCTTGGGTGGTTCTCCATGTTCCATTTACATAGCATGATCTTGTAAATAAAACAAGTAACAACATAAAACAAATTTATCATTTTCAAAAGATTAAGATAACACCATTCCCAACATTAAGCATCTAAGCCGTTCTACCCAACAAGATATAGAACTCGGTGTTTCAAGGCTTAGGTAAAAAGACTAGGTAATGTCCTTAATAGGATTCCCATCAATTTCATGCATAAAACAATAAAGTAAAGTGTTTATCATGCTATTATTGGGATCAAAATAGAATATGTAGAGGGGGAAAATCCACTTGCCTTCCTCATTTAATTGCTGGTTCTCTTCCTCGTAAGCTTGCTCTTGCTCTCCCTCGAACGACACATCGTCTACACATTCACACAAGCAAAGCATACAAGACAAAATAAGAAATAGTATACAAACAGTAAAAACAGAACTGAAAATGTTGAAAAACAAGTAGAGCATGATGCAAGGATCGCGTGAGCGCAAGATTCACTGAAAACGGAGTTAGAACATGAAAGATATGGCTGGATTAAGGTTCCAGGGACTTGTTTGCGAGAGATATGAACTTCCAGGGCTAGATCTGAAGAAACCAGGGGCTAAAACCTAATTAAACTTATAAATCGAGGGTCCAGAGTGTAAAACTAAGGTCCAGGGATGGCGGGCATAAAAACCAGAAAAGACAGGGGCTTAAACAAAAGAAACTGGGCCTAAAACTAATTACTTTTGAACTACTCAGGACAGAGGGTTGATTTGCAAAAAGGTCAGGGTGTCTTTTGCAAAAGTGATGGGGACGGCTCTGGTTGACCGGTATTGACCGGGTTTTAGACCGATCTGGTCCGTCGGATCTTGATCCGACGGTGTAGGTATGGTGCTGGCGGCTCGACTTGGCGGTGACGCGGCTCATCTCGGCTCGGCATGCGGCTCTTGACGCAGCGGGCGGCTGGCGGCTCGGCTGCGCAGCGATGGCGGCTCGGGCGGGCAGCGTTGCGCCGGCGGCCGGTGGAGACGGCAGCGGGGTCGCCGGACGTGGCGCCCTGGTGCTCGGCTTCGTGCGTAGGGAGGCCGAGGAGGATGAGATGACGACGGCGAACGTGAAGGCGTGGTCGAAGTGGCGAGGCATCGGCCGGAGAGGTGCACGCCACGGCGGCGAGGCGTGGCCGTGGAACTCCGGCGAACAATCGCCGGTGCGGGGAGCGCAGACCCGAGGGGAAACGGGTGGGCAGCGAAGCTCACCACCACGCGAAGCTTCTTCGGCGGTCGGAGTCGAAGGGGAGGCGATGGAGTGGTGGATCAATGGTGGCGACCCGAGCTTGGTGGTGGCGGTGCTGCTCTGCAGAGCTGTGGAGTAGGGGCGATGAGAGGAGGTGGAAAAGGAGGAGAGGCCGGGCTCGAGTGGTGCTTTTGTAGGCCGAGAGGGAGGGGGAACGGCGGCAGAGGAAGAGGCGCGACGCTCGGGTGCGGGCCGGCCATGGTGGCCATGAATGGCGCATGGTGGTGCGGCCGTGGCAGGAAACGGAGGGGAGGCGAGGGGGCGCGAGTGGAGGCTCCACTGAGCCTTGATGGCTCGGAGTAAAGGAGGGGAAAGGAAGGCGAGCAGGCGCAAGCGCGGATCGGAACGGCCGGGCGGCGCTCGGCACAGGGGGGGTCTGGCGGGAGGAAGGCGGAGGATCTGTCGGGCGGGGCCCACCGGTCAGTGAGAGAGAGGGAAGGAGAGAGGGTGGGGGTGGACTGGGCCGGCGGGATGGGCTTGCTGGGCCGAGAAGAAAAGAAAAGAGGGGAGGGAGAGATGTGGGCTGGGCTGGGAAGAGAGAAGAAATAAGTTTTCTTTTTTTTAACACAAACTTAATTTGAATAAAATTCATTTGAAAACAAACTCAATTTGAATTTTGGGTGTTACAGTGGATGGGGCTGGGTGCGTGGTTGTCTCCAGGAATACAGGGACTGGTTCGTTAGAAATACATATGGATGGAATGGAATGCAGATTTCCGTTTCAGAAAATTCAAGCAACAACCCTCGCAATTCATAAACCAACTGAAAATCCGGTGCTAAGGATACTGAAATAGAGCTGTGCTTTTAAATTTAGCAAAAAAAAAATATTTACACATCATCTTGAGGATCCCACAGATGAATAATTCTGATCACTGATCCCATATAGGACCAGCAAGTAATAGTAAGCCAAAGTGCCAAACAATAACAAGGTTTCGAAAGATTACAGAGACAAAAGCAACACTTATCATAACATGACCATAGTGTATACTCGAGCAGCAACTGTAGACTAGAAAGTACCATTCTGTGCATGCATGACATGTAGACTCTCCTGGAAAATCACACTGCTAGCAACTAGGCCCCTTCTGGTCAAGTTCACAGAATCCTCATATATGAAACCATTTCTTGATCCAATCAAGTTTCACTATAATAGCTGCTGCAAATCCCACTCCAAAGCCCACACCAACGAAGAGAAACAAAACAACATCAACACTATGAGAAGAGCTTTTCAGATTTGTTTTGCTTTGAGCATCCATAGAGCCACATTGTTTGGATAAGGGGGGTCCACATAGCCCCACATTGCCATCAAATGAGCTATTCTGGAATGTCCCGAATTGACGTGATTGCGGTATGCTTCCATCCAATTGGTTGTTGCTCAGGTTCAAGGTACTGAGGAATGTGAGATTCGTTAGCTCTTGTGGAATCTCACCTGACAGCATGTTTGAAGACAGGTCCAGGGACTCCAAAGCAGTGATGCTGCCAAGCTGGGGTGGAATTTCTCCACTGAAGGCATTGTGAGACATGTTTAGTACATGTAGTGAAACAAGATTTCCAATGGACACAGGAATGATACCTTCCAGTGCATTATCTGATATGTCTATTGCTGTTAAGGTAGTTAAGATCCTATCAAATGTCACGAAGAACCCTTTGTATGATATTGAGACTGAGTCTTGGTAAAATCCTTGTGTTGGGTTTGGATGGTCTATGATTTGTCCTGTATTGTTATACTTCTTCATTGATTTCAAATTCTCAAACCACTGTGGATGCACTGCAGAGAAATTGTTTGAGGCCAGGTCAACAATTTGCAAGCTTGAGAACTGCTCTCCAGATTTCTCATCTTCAAGATAATCTATTGAGCCATGGAACTGGTTGGATCTCAAGATAAGGACATGAAGATTCAAAAGCCTCCCTAGCCAAGATGGAAAGGTATCTGCAATTTGATTTCTTCCAAGATCAAGAACCTCCAAGTTAGTGCAATTATGGAGTGCCCTTGGAATTTGACCTTCAATCTTATTGCCATGCAAATCTATTGTCTCAACAGAACATCCACTTGAAATATTTGTAGGTAACATCCCTTTGAATTGATTCTCCCTCAAATTTAATACCCTCAAATATCTTTTTTCCATCAGGCATGGTGGCACCGGTCCGCTAAAATTGTTAAATGACAAATCAAGGATTTCCACCCGTGAATGGCAAATTGAATGCGGTAAATGAGCACTTATGTTGTTGTTGGACAACTTAAGATACCGGGTAGAGCTAAGGTATAATGTGAAGTTTGGAAGAAAAGAAGAGAACATATTATTTGAATAATCCAAGAAGACAGCTGACAAGCATGGCATAGGAATCTGTCCCTGAAGTTTGTTGGAGCTAAGGTCGAAAAAATACAAGACTCTATTGCGTGGGATAACATGTGACGAATTGTGTTCCATACCAGTGAACATGTTATTTGAAAGATTTAATCTACTGAGATCATTGTTCCATATCCAGTTTGGTATATCCCCGCTTATTTTATTGCTTGAAAGGTCCAAATCATCCATGTTCTTAAGACGCATCAATAAGTTTGGTATTTTTGTCATATTGCAACTAGCAAGTCCTAGTCCCACAAGCCGAGAGGGATAGGTAGATGAAGAGTTACTACCTTTCCCTTCCATTACTGTCAGATTGTTGTGTGACAGATATAAGTAAGTGAGGTTCTCCAACCTCCATAATGATGATCCAAGATCAACTGAGCCCATCAAGTTGTTCCCTTCAATGTGGAGAATCGTCAAATTCGGAAGTATCATCAATGACCGCGGAATCTGCCCAGTCAATTCATTCCCTCCTAAGTATATGACCTTCAAGTGTGAAGATACCCCTTCGAATTCATGTATAGGACCAGAAAGTTGGTTCGATGATAGATCCAAGCATTCTAGCGCTGGAAGGGTGAAAAGAGATGCTGGGATTTCTCCTGCGCAAAGAAGAGAAATCTGACCACCGGGAAGTTTATGCTTTATATAAAGTTGACAGCGGGTGATGATACAAAGAGTCTTACACACTCGCATCATGGTTTTTTCACACAACCATTTGGTCAGTAATGCAACAGCCACAAATTCTCTAGTAAAAAAGATAATAGTTTAAGAAGTTTTGAGTTCACTAGTACAGAACTAGATAGTACTAATTCAAAATAGGAAGGATAAAAGAAGATATATTTATCACTGTTCTCCTACACTGCCGTTTAGCCCGTTTACACGTCGTGTAAACGCTACACAGTGTCTAGCCGTGTCCGTTTAATCAGTCATTTATCCCGTTTAATGACTGTTTTACCCATTTGAATGGTCGTTTAGTCCGAATAAAGAGCTAAATAGTAGGTGGCTGACTGTTTAGCGTTTACCATTTAGGCTAACACTGATATTTATACTAGTTTTCATTAGTTTTTGGCAATAATTGTCCACATAGAGCATGCTTTCATTTACACCCTTGACGCTATGAAAACTATGAATATCAACAATAGGTGAGGGCACGATACTGTCATTTTTTATATAATTTAATATAAAAGAAAAAACTAAAATGCTTGGTGTTAAAACTTTTCCGAATTATCACATAGATCCATAAAAAATTTTCATTGGAGTTTCCATAGAAATTAGGCCGGACTAAGTTTATGAGAGAGCTAAACTTACCCCTGAGACTATTTCCGCCAAGCCATAGCTCAGTCAGCAGAGTCAGATTAGCCATTGAACTAGGTATTCTGCCAGAAAGACCGATGTCTGGTAGTGTCAGTGATGTCAATTTCTTTATTGCGCCAACTTCTTGTGGTATTGGTCCAGAAAGCTGACAGCCCAAGATGCTCAATCTTTCCAAGCTAGTCATATTCCCAATTGCGGATGGCAGAGGCCCCAATGAACAACCCCAGCCTTCAATGTCCAAAAATCTCAAGCTCCTAATATTGGCAACTGCTGATAATGTTTGTGTTGTGAGGTTGCTCTCAGAAATTACTAAACTTATCAAGTTTTTGAGATTTCCAGTAGAGGAAGGTATTGTCAAGGATAAGTCGCAATCATAGAATTGCAAGCTTCTCAGGTTTCTAATGCCTTGAAACCAAGAAAAAAATGACTCCGATTCTCTCGGTAAATCCAGTCGTGCCAGTACCAATCTGCGCAAAGACTCAAGCATACCAAATGAAGAGAGGAAATACCTGGAAATAATTTTTCCATCAAGACCTAATTCCGTCAATGCTGTGAAATCGCTAAAATAGCTTGATTTAACATAGGAAAAGTTGGTCCACTCTATCCTCAGTGTCTCTAAAGAAGTGGCATTAGAAAAGTTGGGCATGTGACCTAAGAGATTTGGATTCAAGGACAAGTCCACTACTCTTAGATTTTCTGATCGAAAGATTCCATGAGGGAACTGCCCTTCAAGATTAATGCCAGACAGCTGGAGTACTCTGAGATTAAGAAAATTCATGACAAACTCAGGAAATGGACCAGGGGTGATATCAGGATTGTTGCTGAGGTTGATCACGACCAGAAAGTGCAGCCTCGAGAGAGAGCGACCAATATGACCTTGGAGCCAGCAGTGCTCCAAGCTAAGAACCCGCAGATGTGGGACAGAATTAGCTAGAGCTTTGAAGCAATCTTCTGCAGTAGAAGGTGATAGGTACACTCTATCAAGGTAAAGCTCTCTCAAATTGCTAAGATTTGCCACTAGGGTCGGGAAATTGTGTTCCCAAAGGCTATTAGGTGTGCCGCTCCAGGCATAGGAGCCTGGGTCGTCATCGGTATAAATATTACCGTTGGAAAGGTCTAAGGATACAAGATTCGTGAGTTTGCTAATGCCAACAGGTACCTGACCGCTGATGCCTGAACCTGAGAGGTTGAGATGGGTAAGCAAAGCAAGCCTCTCAAAACCAACTGATGGGATCTCGTACCACCGGCTACCAAAGTTATTGGCGCTCAGGTCAAGCAGCCTGAGGGAGGTGAGATTAAAGAGCGCTGGGTCGATGCCATTGATGTACAAGCCAAAACCACCGAGGTTGAGCGAGGTGACATGGCCCGTGGAGTTGCTGCAGCCGACGCCCTCCCAGATACAACAGTCTGTGCCAGCTTGCCAAGCAGGAAGAGTGGGGATGGAGTCTAATAATGAGTCCTCCGACTCGGAGTTTGAGTGGAACATGAAAGACTGCTTGAGTTTAAGCAGAGCGTTAGCCTGATCCGGGCGGCACAGAGGAGTACTAGAGTGGTGAGTGAGATTGCCATCAGGATGGGCGCTGGAGGCGACGAGTGAGTGGAGCTGTACAAGGCAGAGCAGCAATGCCCAGACAATGGAAGCCATGGACTATTGTCTGGTAACAAAAGGATGCGAGAAAGAGGCTGTGCCCATAGCTCCATAGACGTGCACTTATATAATGAATTGCTGGCACGGTAGTGGATCTGAAGTGGACAAGTCTTGTTGAAATTGCTAAGTCGTCGTCTTTTTAGCGCGCGGGGGGGGGGGGGGGGGGGAGGGGGGGGGGGGGTTTACGGAGTATATTGACAAGTCCACCTGGATACATCCAGTTCATTAAAGGTGGCCCTCAAATAGCCAAATGATACAGCATTTAGGGGGTTTTACGGAGACAAAGCAGTGCACCAGGATTACATCATAGAAGCGTCAGCTCTTGGGAGTTGGGACTCTCCATGCCCACAACCGGCTATCCTCCTTGCAGTTGTTCAGAAGTTGCAGAGATGGCGACGCCGTGTCGAACACGATACTGTTTATGCTTTTACCTCTTAAATAGGAGAGACAATATGTACATGTGTGCAGAAGAAGACAACGATGCTGATGTCACCCATGTCAATGCAAATCCAAAACTGGTAGATTGTGTCATTATCTTTTTTATAACAAGATCTTCAAAACAAAACCACACTTGCCTATATTTACACGATATTTTCTAAAACATATTTTTTAAACCAAATAATTAGTTTTGGATACTGTGTTTAACAAGACAAACAAATAATTATTTTTATGAAAAAAAATAAATCTAATGAACAAATAATAATGTACAACGAATAAAACATCAAACATTGTGAATATTTGATTGCTCAGAATAAATAATGGAAAATGAGTACCGCGAACAAATGAGTCAATATTACTGAACAATTCAGCCTACAAAGTGAACACATATTTATTATTGCGAACAAATTAGTAACCCGCAGATATATAATGCTACATGAACGATAAATGCATCTATATCACACAAAATATTCTTATAAACATATATACACGTGCTAAACAAGTTAGCATATAAAGGAAAAAAAATTATTTTGCACACTAATTTATAAATCCACATTACAAATAAATTAATATACATTTAGTCACGGAGCATGACACACTCTTAAATGTGAATAAACTCAATTAATAAATATGTCTAAGTCTAAAATAAATCCTACGAACTCATGGAGAAAAAAATGTGTACAAACAAATTATATATAGCAAAAGAAGTATGAAACTTAACAAAACTAAAATAAAAATAAACAAAGAACAGCATGAATTGTTAGATTGTTACTATAAAAATAATCCATTATGATTTTATATACATCCAACTATAAAAAGAATAGCATGAACTAATTAATTATAGAATGCAGAAGTATCTGAATGTGAATTATAAAAAAATTTGAGAAAAGATGAAGAAATAAATAGAAAAAAGAAGTATATTAAATAGATTAGCCAAACGAAAAAGAGAAGTAACGGTAGGAAGAATTTGACGGAAGAAGAGGGAACAAGCAACGGTAGAAAAAGGTACCAGAAGCGGAAGAAAATTAAAGCGAAGAAAAAAGAACGGGAACTTGATGCCATTTCACTTGAGTATGTCATGTGTGCAGGGTAATCGCAACAGCCCAACAGGACAGCAACGGGTCTCGCATGGAAGACAGCTATATTGAAAACAAGACGGATAAGCTCATAGAGTTGAATTCTAATAGCAGCCCACTCGAAATTTCTTCGATGGATTCCAATTTTATAGCACAAGTAATATATAGCCGCTGCATGTTGCAGGTGCCCTAAGTTAAAAGTACGCGCTTTACCTACCGGCTACGACAAGGTCGTAAAAATCAGATCTTCGCGTGATCCACGGAACACTAAGACTGAGAATTTATATCTTGTTGTTTTCTACGGCAGCCTACTCCTCTTAATTCTCAGTCTCTATCAGTTTAGTTCAGCACTTGTCCTACAGCACTGCCATGGATGAGAATTAAGTAATGAGCATTTGATGCTAGTGGAGGGAAGAAAAGGATGGAGCCTTGCTCAGCAGGAGTGTTCAAGTGGCCTGCACAATCAAACATCCGCATAACATATAGCAAAGTTTGCACAATCAAAGATCCATTCACTCCACCACACCTCAGCTTTTATCCATCATCCACCACTAAGTTTAGATATTACCCATAAACACTATTAAAACTTTAACTTGAATAGTGTGTTTGACATGGGAATCCACGTACTCATCGCTTTTTTGTATATATATGTGGCCTGTATGGTGGCGCACATTATTTGTGGCTACGTTGAGTTAGTATTTTTTTCATATTAAAAAAATAATAGGTCTAATAGCTATTATATTAACAATTATTAGAGTCTACATAACCAAATTGATGACAGTGTGTTTTTGATTTTTATAAGAATTTTTAGGATTTTCTCAGTAGTCTTTGTAGTTAACGTGAATGCCAAGTAGCAGTAGCAATAAGGTTGTGGCGGGCTCTTTCGTACTCCCTCCGTTTCAAATTGTAAACCACTCCAACTTCTCTAGAGAGTTAAACTATTTGTATGTTTGTACTTTGACTACAATTATAGAAAAGATTACAAAGATTTATAGCGTCAAATAGATATACTGTGAGAGTATATTTATTGAAGAATCTAATGATACTTATTTGGTATCATAAATATTAGTACTTTATTGTATAAACTTGGTCAAACTTGAAATATTTTGACTCTGCAAGAAAGTTGGAATCTTACTATTACTAATTGGAACATTCCAGATCCAAGCCCGGGTCGATTTGACCCCCGAAGCACCGAGAACGGTGAACTCCGGCGAGTCCCCGACGAGCGCCGCCGCGGAAGCCGGACTCCGGCGCTCGGCGCCGCCGTCCCCGCGCGTGAGTTAGATCTGAGCCGCCCGATCCCGAGCGGACGGCCCAGATTAGATCCCACGTAACGGTTCGTGGGATTTTTTTTGCTAAAGAGCCCCTGTTCTTTTGCGAAATCAACCCGCAATCCATGTTAGTTCAAAAATAATTCCAACCAGGTCCTGTTTTTAGCGTTTAGGCCCTGAGCTTTTCTAAAATAGAATCCGCCGTCCAGCCTAGGTCTTTTTGCACGTCAGCCCTCGCATCTTTTTAGTTTTTGCACATAAGTCTCTGGTTTTTGCACAGAAGCCCCTGGAACTTTAGTTTTCTTGCTGTTTAGCCCCTGGACTTTGTTTTAGCCCTAGTTTTCGCGTTCTAGCTCCGTTTTAGGTGGTTTTCGCGCCCACGCGATCGTTGTGACACGTAGAATAGTTCTAGCCTATTTTCCAGCGCTATTTTTTTATGTAATTATGTAATGTTTTCTTAGTGTTAGCTTTTGTATGCATGTTTGTTTATGTGTTTGCCTTTGTTTTGGCTATGTGATCGTGAGCAAACGTTGAGCCACCGGAGGAGTACCTGGAGCAGCCATCTTCTGAGTTTTTCAAGCAGCAGGAGAACATAGAGGAAGCCAATTGTAACATGAACAATACCTATCACATTTAAATACAATTTCATACTGCATTTAATATTATTTTTCCTTTAAGGATTTTCTAGCGACTTTTATATCCTTTATATATATCCTTGGGTTGCATATGGTTAGTTGTGCTAGGTGTTGCGTTCTAATTTAATTATGGTCCTTTTTAATTAATTTTGCTAATGGTTCTATGCAACATAATTCTGAGCATGACCCTATGTGCTGTGTGCTTGAGTAGTGCATGTTGCGTTAAAATTTATTTTATTAGAAATATAGTTTAGGGGGCCAGCTCGGTGCTTAGTGCTTGGTTGGCCACTCTCCATAAGGACCGGTTCATAGAGCGACAACCTGGGACAACCGCGCAACCACAAGACTGGAATGGGACGGTCTTGGCTTACTAATTAGGTCATTTTGGTTTGGGAGTAACTTACCTGTGGGGCAAGAGGGGTGGTAAGCTTCAGTGGTCCCTGCTCCTCTCGCTGGACTGTGCTATGTGCTTGTTCCCCTTGAGGTGGGCCCATCGTCGCTGATCCAGAATCCTTAGCGGTTACACCTTACCAACGTGTCCTTTGTAACGGCCTCGTAGTGCGCTTACTTGTCATCTCACCTAAGGAAGTGTGATGAATAACTAGTTTAGCTCACGACTTGTCGGTAAAATTGTGCAACCTCTCGAGAGTGTAAAACTGGTATACTAGCCATGCTCACGGTCATGAGCGGCCCAGATCCTCCTTCTGATTAGTTGGGTTACCTGGATGGTTATGGTTTGGATCTCAGTAGCATCATGATAAATTTTGATTAATTATTATGTAATTAGGTTAATGGTAATTCATCAACTTATAGTAATTAGCTTTAATAAAATTTTGCTAAGATTTAAAAGCTAATGCAGTTGAGTCAGCTAGCCTTAGAGCCTCATGGTTCGTGTTATACTTGCTGAGTACAAGTTGTGTACTCACACTTGCTTCCTCTACCCCTTTTTGTTGTCTTTTGGGTATATCCTACTGCTGCTCAGTTCTCGGTGGCGTGGAGGAGTACACCCAGAGCTTCTAGGACTTCGAGAACTTCTAGGTGGTCGTCTCCCAGTAGACGTCCCTGTGGCGCCCTTTTGAGAGTTCTGTATCTGTTTTATCGCTTCCGCTATATCAGACATGTTTTTGTCATTAATGGAATAAATAACATTCGTATTCGCTTTATTATATCATTTACGAGACATGTGTTGTGATATCTTGATGATTCTATTGTATATACATGTAACTTGATCCTGGCACGTATATGATTGCTCGGTTTATGTCCGTTATAAACTGGGTGTGATAATGTTGCAGGTGCCCTAAGTTAAAAGTACGTGTTTTACCTACCGGCTACGACGAGGTCGTAAAAATCAGATCTTCGCGTGATCCATGGAACACTAAGACTGAGAATTTATATCTTGTTGTTTTCTACAGCAGCCTACTCCTCTTAATTCTCAGTCTCTATCAGTTTAGTTCAGCCGCTGCCATGGATGAGAATTAAAGAATGAGCATTTGATGCTAGTGGATGGAAGAAAAAGATGGAGCCTTGCTCAGCAGGAGTGGACAAGTGGCCTGCACAATCAAACATCCGCATAACAAATAGCAAAGTTTGCACAATCAAAGATCCATTAACTCCACCACACCTCAGCTTTTATCGGTCATCCGCCACTAAGTTTAGATATTACCCATAAACACTCATCGCTTTTATCGGTCATCCGCCACTAAGTTTAGATATTACCCATAAACACTATTAAAACTTTAACTTGAATAGTGTGTTTGACATGGGAATCCACATACTCATCGCTTTTTTGTATGTATATGTGGCCTGTATGGTGGCGCACATGATATGTGGCTACGTTGAGTTAGTATTCTTTTCATATTAAAAAGATAATAGGTCTAATAGCTATTATATTAACAATTATTAGAATCTACATAACCAAATTGATGACAGTGTGTTTTTGATTTTATTAGAATTTTTAGGATTTTCTCTGTGGTCTCTGTAGTTAACGTGGACGCCAAGTAGCAGTAGCAATAAGGTTGTGGCGGACTCTTTCGTACTCCCTCCGTTTCAAATTGTAAACCATTCCAACTTCTCTAGAGAGTTAAACTATTTGTATGTTTGTACTTTGACTAAAATTATAGAAAAGATTACAAAGGTTTATAGCGTCAAATGGATATACTCTGAGAGTATATTTATTGAAGAATCTAATGATACCTATTTGGTATCATAAATATTAATATTTTATTGTATAAACTTGGTCAAACTTGAAATATTTTGACTCTGCAAGAAAGTTGGAATGACTTACAATTTGGAATAGAGGGAGTATCTTTCAACGTGTTACGGACTTGTAGTACTAAAGGTGCAAGTAAAATTTGTTCAGCCGAAAAAGAACGTTGCCAATGGAAGACTGGCTGGCAGTATTTTCGTGTGCCGTGGAGTGTGGGCAGGAGTAATGACTGCAAGTGAACTATTGAGACTTCTAAGTCAAAAGTATCTTTTTAAAAAAAAATTCAAAAGTAAGCATTTTATAACAGTGACGACGACGAACGAACACTAAAAAGTTGCATGACAAAGTATGAAATTACCAACAGACTAATAATCCTATATGCGAAAAGTACAAGCTACTTCAATTTTTTTTCAACTAGTAGACATGTTGACTATCGTGAGGAATGAGAAAGGTGGTGGTAGACTGGGGTTGCATAATTCTGTGAGAGTCCTTGGTGCGTTGGGATGGGCCAGGCCGTATTTCAGCTGTTGGAAGACGGTTGAGCCAAGCCTCCGCATGCCATCCGCCCATCGGCGTCCGCTCCTTCCCACTGTACGCCCCTCCGCCTTTGACTCTGCTAGTCTGCTGAATTTGTGATGCTCTGAGGGTTACAAATCATGGTCTCATGAGAGCATAATAATATGGATTAGCGAATGTTGTTCATGCTTGAGCATGTAGATAGTGTACTACCTCTCGCCATGTTGTTCAAATCAGTATAATTAAGCAGATCAATCCATCCATGGCGTCCAATACATTGGATAGGCTTGGATAAGAGAAGGAAGGTAGGTAGCAGCAGTAGAGGGGCGACAGATCGAGCATCACCTACATGCACTGGCTCCTGTCAGCACAGTCGCAGTTGCCGCACTTGTCCGACATGTTGCTGGTGGGGTTTGGAGCTAGAGAGATCGACGACGAGCATGTGTTTGTTGATGGAGTTGGGATCAGGAGGAAGAAGGCTCGTTGCTTGTTGTGCCGGCCGGAGCCTGAGCGGCGGGAATCCAATCCGCTGCCAGTTGCGGCTCGGACGGAGCTGATGAGGGCGAGCGAGCGAGAGGGGTACAAGAAAGAACGATGCCGACGCGACGCCGCCGGAAGGAATCAGCGGAGCGCGACCCGCCGCCAATTCAGGGGCTCCGCCGCCGGGCGCGGGGACGGCTCGGCTCGGGTCCGGGTGGAACTTGCAGGGATATTTTGGTCCAAAATCTCTATTTCTCAGGTGCCACCGAGAGTGCTAACGGAATGGTGTAATGGATGTCATGGTCAAGGTTAACAATTTCGTTTTGAGTTTATTTTCCGGTAACTACCGAAAATGAAATTCAGCGCTAAATTTTGCCAAAAACTGCAGAATTCGAACGGAATGGTCTGCCAAATTAAAAAAATAAAATCCAGAAATCCCGGACCGAAATCCGGTGTTTTCCGACTGAAAAATGGCGAAAAGCAACCGAGAAATGGTGAAAAGCAACCGGGAAAGCAACCGGAAAGCACCGAAATCCGACCGGGAAGTAACGAGATCCGGTTGGAAAATCCGGTTTTTGTTTTTATGAATTTTTCACCGAAAACGAAAATCCACCGGAAAAATCCATCGAAATCCGGTTCCCGGCTATCAGCGAAAACAAAAAAATAGCGAATTTCATCGAATTCCGAGCGAAATTGTATTCCCTGGTCATGGTAGGGCTCAGGAAGGAAGGATACAAAATAAAAAAAGAATTAAAGAAGGAAGTTTGAACTTTTCAAAATCAAATAAGAGACTGTTATTTTTTTAGGGTTATACAAGAAATTTACGCTGCAAGACTGTATTCAATTCCATCCTTTTGAGTTTGCATCAAATCTCAGAGATCTGCTTGATCATCTTCAAGAGATTAGCAAAAAAATTAGCCAAATTTATTGATTTAGCTACTCTCTAAAAAATAGATTTGACAAAAAATACTAGATTGGTCCAACAGAGACTCTGTAAACCTAAGAGATTGGATGGTTAGTGAGGTAGGCTATCTTAGAGACACATTTACAAAGTCTGTTGGAGACTTTTTTCTTTAATAATAGCTAAATTTATCTTTACAAATAATTTAGCTAATCTCTAGAAGATGCTCAATATTCCATCCATGAATGACAGCTCTAGTAATAAATTACTGTGACAATTAGGTTTTGCAATTCAGAATCTTGGTACCAGCAGCCTTTGGTGACAGGCAGCGCACCCAGCATTTCAAACTTGCAAGTCAAACAAAATCCTGTAGTTTGACAGGGAGACTTTGATAACCACTGTCAAAGTGTATGTGTTAGTTTAGGTGTACAGTCATGATTTCCAGCCCTAGTAGTAGCTGACTCCGTCTAGAATTATGAGGTATCAATTTTTCCTACTATTTCTTCACATTAACACTCTATTTGCTTAGCAACATTGAGGACTATTCTGCCACTGGGATGGCAATACCTATATCATGCTTGTTTTGTTAAGAAAAGGCCTTGAATTGCTTTCAATGCTGAGAAAATTGGTTCTTGGTCTTAAAAAAAGTTGAGCTTACTCCCTCCATCCTAAAAAATAAGTCATTTTAAAAATTTTAGGACAAATTAACAAGAAGGTAAAATGATCATATTTGCCCATATTTATTACTTATGTTTGGCACTAATTGATTCTTGCATGTACATGCACTTTTTAAATAGCATAACATGACTTATTTTTAGGGATAAAATTCGAATCCTAGAGTGATTTATTTTTTAGGATGGAGGGAGAAATTTCTTAGCTTCTTTTCAATTGAATATCTGGCCCCAAATCAAAATTCGTTTGGTTTGTTGACTCTTCCATTAGATCCGTCCAGAGCTGTTAACCCTTCGACCTAGCGCGCGCAAAATGACCATACTATCCCGTGTTACCTTCAGAGACTTGCGGATACCCCCAGCACCGCTGTTCCTAGCAGCGAACTCCCCCGAGGCGCGGCCAGCGTGTACGTCTTCACGGCGGTCCTCCTGGTGGCCGGGTTCCTGGCGCAGCTCCTCCTCGCGCCTTGGGGCGGCCGGGCGGGCCTCGTGCCGGCCGCGATCGGGCTCGCCGCCGTGCTGACCGTCAACGCGCACGACCTCCTGGCGCACGTCGCCGGCGTCGACTACCACCTCGGGAACAGCGGCCGGGCTCGACGCGCAGTCGAGGTCGTCGTCCCCGCCGTGCAGATCGCCGGCACCCTGCTCATGCTCCTCGCTGTCGTGTTCTTCGAGATTCAGGTTCGATTCTGGATAGGATCTTCGTTCTCGATTCAGCGAGACAGCATCAATCCATATTGATGTTGCTGCTCGAATGGCAATCCTGTTTAATTCATCGTATAGATGACGGGCTGTCGAGGCACGGCCTGAACCTGCTGATAGCCGGGCCGGCCCTCTGGTGCTTGGGCTCCGTGCACAACATCTGCCAGGTGTACGAGCGCGCCAGCGGCCACGTCCAGCTCCTGCACAAGGGCGTCCAGGTCCCACTCCTGCTGGGGAGCACCCTCTTCCTCGTCGCCGGCATCGTCAACCGCCACGACCGCCGCAGCCGCACCACCGCCTTCTCGCTTCTGGTAACATACATACTAGCTGTGTTGCTAAGCATAAGATCTCTAATTCCATCATTTAGCATGTTGGCTTCACAGACCGCTGGACTGACTTGTTAATGTGAACTTAGACTGTTGGTGGATAGCGTCTCTGGGACGGAGGTACACTACAACAGTAATAAATACACACACAAAACAAGGAGGAAAATGTTCTCTCTCCCTTCAATCTGTCCCATCAATGAACATTACATGGGGTATTTATAGGTGGCGTTATGTCTCCCATGTATCATTACTCTTTTACCCTCTTACAACGGTCAGATTCCCTAAATATTCCCGGACGTACACGTGATTTCCCTATTACAGTGTGGGTGCGGTACAGCTCAGAAAGGCCCACAACTCCAGGCGGTCCTCTTCACCCCGGTTGACGAGGACCGCGGGGCCTACTGACCACTCCCTATCATGATGCTGGCGCCGCCCGGTCTTCGAATATCTTCGCGTTCCGACCCGAAGAGTAGCGAAGACGGGTCACCTCCGTGCTTGCTCCTGGCGTCGGCTTTAGTGCTCTTGGTGTATTGTCTTCGCCTTCCGACCCGAAGACAAGCGAATATGGGCCACCTCCGTGCTTGCTGTCGGCATCGGCTTCAGAGTCCTTGACTTCCTGTCTTCGCGCTCCTTCGGCGACCGGCCCGAAGGTGGTGTCCCCAACATAGACATCTCTTATATATGTGCACTTCTTTTTATGTATGACCTAAATCTATCTCATGTTTCATTATACTTTGATTTGAAATTATTGTGTATGTGCACACTTCAATTGCAATTGTGAATTTATATGCAATTTAAATGGTCAGTGTGATGTCATCCGTAAATATATATGAAAATAATGATTTTATGCTTTAAAATAAAATTATAACTTTTTTTAGATTATTGATAATAGGCAGCCCTAAAATACCCTAAAATGATTGTTTGAATTTACTGTATGATGCTGTGGTGTTTCATTTGCCTACAGGGGTAAAAGAGCCATTTCATATTGCTTTTAACACCATTATCTTGTCAAACTAACGGAAGGGCCAAGAACCATTATCTCCAACCGCCGAAGGCTTCGCTCGTGCCTTCAGAGTGCATTACCAACCGAAGAAGATTTCTGTGGAATCAACCAGAGGTGCGGAGATATCAGCCATTCCCCAGTATGGCTGTTATACCTTCGCCTTTCACAAGAATCTCCCGAGTCCAGTCCCCGCGAGCAAGAACAAGTGGGCCAACGATTGGTCCTCATACTGGTTCTATCACAAGGTGACATTGGACCCCGCCACGAGGACCCATCCCCTCATCGTCGACAGCATTGCTACTCTTGGCGATGTGGCGAAGGCCGCCTGTCATGTCTGTGCCGAAGACGAGGTTCTTCTTTCCCTTCTGCGGAAACTATGAAGACCTTCAGCACGCGTGACATCATCGAAGAGTTCGTCGCCTGCAGCTGCTTTCCCGTCAGGGCCGGCTGGGACATCTCCAGCTGGTTGGCCGAGGACCGCTGGATCGAAGGTATTCCGGTACCTGATTTCGCGACCGTCTTCAGCCTTCGAACCGACCGTGAGTTATTGTACCTAAGCTCATGTTATGGAGGTGCATGATTCGCTCTTTTGCTTACACTTTTTGCCTCTTCGGCGATGCAGGAGTGGACCTTGTTGTCATCGAGAGCCGGGCCGACGAGATGGTCGGGTCGGTATCAAGGGACCAGTACAAAGCCCTCGTCGGTCATCTTAGCGGGGCTCGACGGAACCGGGTTTTCCACGTGCTGGGCCTCTCCGCCCCTCAGCGGGTGGCCGAGTTGAAACTTACTGAAGGCCAGGGCGGCGGGGGACTCCTTCTGCTTCCCCCTCATGGTGAAGAACTTGATGGGGAGCGGGCTAAATAACATCCGGGAGAGTGCCGAAGACCTGTCGCTGAAGGCCTTCGTGGCTGCGCGCTGTGCTGCCCGGCAGGTGGCGGCTGAGAACAGTTCAAAGGCTGTCGTTGCTGATCTGGAGGCGAAGGTAGCCTCACTGGAAAGAGAGAAAATAGAGCTGCAAACGCGCCTCGCCAGATCTGCTGAGGAGAAAGCAACTCTTACCACGGAGCTACTTGCGTCCGCTGATCGGGCGGTGAAGGCGGAGGACGCCGCGAAGGCCGCCAAGTTGCTTGCTGAAGACGCTGAGAGACGTCAAGATGTGATGCAAAAATGGCTTTGCTCTTTTAAAGAGGCTATAAAGACTGGTTCGGAGAAGTTGCAGGAAGAGCTTCCTGACCTCCTTGCCAGTTATGAGCTTGTAGCTCCGGATATGTTTCCGGAGGGCACCGACACAGTTGGCCTGGGCTCATTTTTCCAGTGGCTTCGCGCTTGTGTTGCCATGCTGGACGCTGGGGCGCATTTCCATGAAGATATCAGTGCCATGGTCGCCGTCCGTACTCTCAGTGCCGCAGTGTACAGTCTCTTTCCCTCCGAAGCTGGGCAAGCTAGCGTGGTGACGAAGGCTCAACTTCGTTCCCTTCGTGATCCCTCCTTCTGGTGGCCGGGCGAGGAAACTGTTTCTCCGGAGACGCTGCCTACTTTGGCAAAAAACATCACCGTTAGCTTCATGGAGCGCTTCTTCAAGGGCGAAGGTCATGCCCTTGTACAACGCGAAGTCGAGCGGATGAAGCCCCAAGTGATTTTTTTTTACGAAGAACCTGCTGACTTCTAGTTTGCCTCTTTCAGCTCCAGGCCAAGGCTGATGCCATCGCAGAGCCCATCCTCCATGAAGTTGTGTCTGCCGAAGAAAGACCGACGGAGCCCCGGCGCCCAAAGGCCGGACAGGGGCGTCCTCTTCTCGTCCTTCGGCTGGCGAGGTGTGAGGGTCATTGTAGGCTGTTGTGTTCGGGTCTTCTGGTTGTAATTACTTTTGTAAGCTAACATCTTCGGTGCCTGCGCAGGACCCTGCGTTGGCCCCTGCGCAGGTGACCGAGGACGTGCTTCCTTGCCAGTTGAATCAAGAGGATTTCTATGTCGCTGGTGCGTCCTGGGCAAAGTTCCATATTCGTTACCCTTCGGTTTCATATGAAGATTTTTGGGCGTATAGGATGCGTGTTTATGACCTTCGGAACGCCGATGCGAAGCGCTTTTTTGCCAAATTTCAGCGTGATCCGGAAAAACACACGAATATCCTTGCTGATCGCGCGCTTCGTCGCGAAATAATACGGATTCTCGATACTGATAGACCGTATAGTGCTCCCGCCGGTCTCCTTGAGCCGAAGCCGGAGCCGGTGAACGAAGAGCCCCTTCCGCCTCACGAATTCATGTATCGACGCAAAGGCACCTTCGTTGAATGCTCTAGTTAATTTGCGTTGCCCTCGGTTTCAGGGGACGACTTCGAAGCATTTCTTCGACGAACAGCCGAAGGAATAATAGATGTGGCGGTCCGGGAAATCATATCTGAGGTGGACCATCTAGTCTTCGAGGAAGAGGCCTCGGATGTAACTATGTAACTTATTTCTTCGTGCCTTTGCGCGAAGTGTATCTTCACAAGTGTGATAAACTCGGATGTAACTATGTAACTTATTTCTTCATGCCTTTTCGCGAAGTGTATCTTCACAGTGTAATAACTTGTATCTCCGCGGTGTGATAAACTCGGATGTAACTATGTAACTTATTTGTTCGTGCGTTCGCGCGAAGCGTATCTTCACAGTGTAATAACTTGTATCTTCGTGGTGTGATAAACCTGTACTTTGTGCTTAATAAATTATGTAATTTTTTGGCGTTTACCCTTCGACTGAGCACAAATATATTCTGCGAACTGCCACCCCCCTTTGCGCGGGCGAGGTTGCAAACGCCTTTTTGTTCGTTCATCTTCACCGGCGTCGTGCGTGTTTCTTGTTTTGCGAAGCGCCACCCCCCCTTCGCTCGACTGGTGGGGATGATGACTGTGAAAATGTATTGTATTCCCTCGGGCCTCGTTTTAATTCTGCACGCCTTGCACAGGGTTCTTCGGCTCTCTTGCCAGGGAAGTTCACGCCAAGCCTTCGGCTTTCGTGCGACGAGATTTTGTTAGGGGAACTTCGGCTCTTTAGCCGGAGAGGTTCGCGCCTAGCCTTTGGCTTTCGCACGACAGGACTTTCCACCCTTCGCTTTCATGCGGCGGGATTTTCTTAGGGGACCTTCGGCTCTTTAGCCGGAGAGGTTCGCGCCTAGCCTTCGGCTTTCGCACGACAGGACTTTTCACCCTTCGCTTTCATGCGGCGGGATTTTCTTAGGGGACCTTCGGGTCATTAGCCGGAGAGGTTCGCGCCTAGCCTTCGGCTTTCGCACGACAGGACGTTCCACCCTTCGCTTTCATGCGGTGGGATTTTGTTAATTTCTTCGGAAGTGAAGCTAATAGGAGCGAAGCCCTTAATCGGGGTGGCGTCTCGTGCTTACTTCTTTCAAGCGTTATGGCTTGTACTTCGCGCCGTGACTCACCTCTTCGCTTTGATGAAGAGGGATAGACGCTTCGGCGCCTTTGCAGCGTGCTTGTTCCTTCGAGATTTTTTGTGGGGGCCTTGTTTATATTTCACAAGGGGTTACATAGGGTCCCGCCTCGTTAAAAACCTCACACCTTGGGCGCCCGAGTGGACACTCGAAAGCTTCCCCCGTGAGGAAAAGAGTACTGACCCTTCGGTGCATTGTGTGGATTTACACATGGGGAAAAAAGGAAAGACGCAAAAAGAAAAAGAAATTGCCCTACAAGCCCCTTCGGTTATCTTCCTCCGGTGGCTCTTACACATTTCCTACACGTAGTACTTTTGTAGCATGTCCTTGTTCCATGAATAAGGGTCTTCGGTGCCTTCTAGTGTGCGGAGCCTGCAGGCCTCTGGCCTTGCCATAGATGCGACGATAAACGGGTCTTCCCGCTTGCTGTGCATCTTGCCCTTTTGTTTGGCCTTTGGTATTCTTCGAAGCACCAAGTCGCCCTCTTTGATGTTTCTGGGCTTCATTTTCTTATTTTTCCACCTTCTTGTTTCCTCTTGATATTTTCCTAAGTTGATTGATGCTTGTATTTTGCCAGCTTCGATTGTTTCAATTGAAGGCTTGATGTCTTCTTCGATGTTTTCTGCCCCTTCGGCTGTTCTCCAGGATTTGAGCTTGATTTCCTCGGGTGTTACGGCTTCTTCGCCTTATAGAAGCTTGAAAGGGGTGAACTTCGTGGTCTTGCACTCTGTTGTGTTATGAGACCATATGACCCTTGGCAGCTCATCCACCCAATTCCCCTTCGGCAGCTTAGTGATGTTTTTCTTGATGCCTGCGAAGATGATGCCATTGGCCCTTTCCACCGCGCCGTTGGACTGCGGGTGGTAAACCGAGGCAAAGCATAAGTTGGTGCCGAGTTGAGTGGTGAACTGCCTGAAAGTTGCACAATCGAACTGCTTGCCATTGTCCACTGTAACCTCCTTCGGAACCCCAAAGCGGCAAACGATGTTCTGCCAAAAGAATTTTTGCAGGGCTCCTGCTGTGATGTCCCTGAGCGCTTTGGCCTCGACCCATTTGGAGAAGTACTCTACCGCCACAGCGGCGTACTTGTAGTTTCCTGGAGCTGTAGGCAATGGCCCAACAATATCAATGCCCCATCGCGCGAGGGGCCATACCGGAGGCAGTAGCTGCACCTCGTCGGGTGGGAATTTGCTGTATGGGGCATGCCTTTGGCAATTTGGGCATGTGCAAACCACATCGTGAGCGTCCGCCACAGCCGATGGCCAATAAAATCCTTCGCGGAAAGCTTTGCCGACCAGAGCCCTCGTTGCGATGTGCGAAGAACACATCCCTGCATGAATTTCTTCAAGCAGCTGTTTTCCCTCTTCGCGTGAGATGCACTTTAGGAGTGGTGCGCAGACTCCCCCTCGGTATAACTCTTCGCCTATGATTTTGTAATTCCTGGCCCGAAGTGCCATTCGCTTCTCTTCCTTCTCATCCTCTGGGACGAAGTGTCTGCGAAGATAAGCCATTATGGCGGCCCTCCAGTCTTCGCTGGTTATGGCGTTGACGAATTTAGCTGGTTCTTCGGCACAATTGATGGAGGCCTGCTTTAACGTCTCGAAGAAGACATCTGGCGGTAATGGATCAAACTGCGCTGCTGCCTTCGCCAGTTGATCAGCTTGCTTGTTCTTCGTTCTGGAGAAACTGTGGACACTAAACCCGAGGAAGTATCTCTCCATGCTGCGCACGGCTACCAAGTACTTCGCCAATTCTGGCCCTGTTTGATTTGTTTATTTGGCCTGTGATCAACTCTGAGTCAGACCTGATCATTAATCTTCGTGCGCCCAGCGCTCTTGCTTTGCGAAGACCCAAGAGAAGGCCTTCGTATTCAGCGACATTGTTGGTGCACCCATTGAAGTCAAGTCTGACTGCGTACTTCAGTTGGGTACCCGAAGGTGCTGTCAGGACTGCTGAAGCTCCTGCTCCGTCTCTCTGGTAAGCCCCATCACACTCAAGTTGCCATATTGCCTCTATCTTCGGCTGCTCTTGCGAAGGTGCGACTGGTGTCCAGTCTGCGATGAAGTCTGCCAAGACTTGTGACTTGATTGCTGATCTGGAGACGAAGTCAATGGTGTGCTCAGCTAATTGCGTGGCCCATTTGCCTATCCTGCCGGAGGCTTCTCTGTTTTCAAACATGTCTCGAAGTGGGAAAGAGGTTGGAACCTTGATTTTGTGGCTCTGGAAGTAGTATCGAAGCGTGCGTGCTGCCATGACCACCGCATATGCCATCTTCTCCATTTCTGAGTATAGCAATTTTGACCCATTTAAGGCTTTGGAAACGAAGTATATAGGCACCTGTGTCAATGCCCCTTCGACTGTGCGCTCTTCGACGAGAGCAGCACTTATGGCTGCACCTGATGTGGAGATGTATAACAGTAACTCCTTCTTCGAGGGGCTGGACATGACTGCCAATTTCTCAATGTACTGCTTGAGGTCTTCGAAGGCCTTCACCTGCTCTTCCCCCCATTCTAAGTTGCCAGAGCCTTTCAGCGCCTTGAAGAATGGGAGGCACTTCTCTGCTGAGTTCGAGATGAATCTATTCAGTGAAGCCAACCTGCCTGTTAGCTTCTGCACCCCCTTTCTTGTGGTAGGCGGCTTCATCCGCCTGATGGCTTCGATCTTCTCCGGGTTTCCCTCGATTCCCCTTTCGGTGATCATGCAACCCAATAGTTTGCCTCTTCGCACGCCGAATACACATTTCTCCGGGTTCAGCTTGAGGCCATGGCGACGAAGATTCGCAAACATTTCGCAAAGATCTTGGATATGATCCTCCTTCTTTCTGCTTCTCACAACCACATCATCAACGTACGCGGAGATGTTTCTCCCCAATTGATCCCCCAATACTTTTTTGATCATTCTGTTGAAAGTACATCCGGCATTGCGCAGGCCCTCAGGCATTCTCACGTAGCAGTATGTCCCGAAGGGGGTGGTGAAACTGGTCTTCTCCTCGTCTGCCTTGTTCATGAATATCTGGTGATAACCCGAGAAACAATCCAACATACTGAGCATCTCCGAGCAAGCTGCTGCATCGACCAGGGTGTCGATCGTGGTAGTGGGTATTCGTCCTTTGGGCACGCCTTGTTCAAGATTGTGAAGTCAATGCACATTCACCACTTCCCGTTCTTCTTCGGCACCATGACAACATTTGCTAGCCACTCTGGGTACTTGACCTCGCGGATGACGCCCGCATCCAGCAATTTTTGTACCTCGGCCTGAGCCGCTTTCTGCCTTTCTTCGGACATTGTCCTTTGTCCCTGCTTTACTGGTTTTGCCTTCGGGTTCACCCTGAGCTCATGCTCGATGACCTCTCGACTAACCCCTCGCAGATTCGAAGAGGACCAAGCAAACACATCTTGAATGTTGCGGAGAAACTGTATAAGCCTGGCCTCTTCAAGCCCTTTTCCGATGATCACCATTCGGTCAGGCACATCTTCGCATAATGGCACCTTCTTCGTGTGTTCCGCCGGGGATACCCCTCTTGACTTCTCCGGCTCTTCGCTGTTTGCAGCCTCTTTGTCCTCATTTGGTGTTTCAATGACATGGACGTTCTTGTTTCCAATTGATGCATTGTCTTCGCATCTTCTTGCTTCTTCCTGGTTGCCGAAGACTGTGATAATTCCCCCGGCCGAAGGTAACTTCATGCATAAATTGGATTGATGAATCACTGCTGCAAATTTGACCAAGGTGTTGCGCCCGAGGATGGCATTATATGGGTAGTTGATGTTGACTACATCGAAGGTTATTGCTTCGGTTCTTTGTGCTGCTCCTTCGCCGAATGTGACGTTGAGCTCTATCTTGCCAAGACCTTTTATTCTCTTGCCTCCGAAGCCAATGAGCGGATACGACGACTTATGCAGGGCTGTTTCTGTGAAACCCATTTTTACAAAGCACTGCCATACGAGGATGTCTGCAGAGCTCCCATTGTCCACCAGTATTCTCTCTACATCGTTCCCTGCGAAGTGCGCTGAATTCTTGCCGATGTTGGCCCTGATGACGAGAGGGTCATTGTGTGGATAGTGTTGCAGCCGAAGGTCCGCCTGTGTGATGGATATCGGGACATGCGACCAAGTTGTTCGGAAGCATTTGCCCTCGCTGACATGAGAAACTGTTCTGAAGTACTCCTTGCGCTGCCTCTTTGTCTCAAGCACTGGTTCATTAGACCCTCTGGAGATGGCGTTGATGATGTTCACCCTGCTGCCCGAAGGTGCATCGATTGCTCGCTCTGGAATCTGCCCCGGCTCAAGTTTCGGAGGTAGAGGTAGAGTTGTGTCGCAAGACAATGGTGTTGAGCTTCTGGACCATTTCTGACTGTACTGCGGAGGTGGTAGCATTGGTGTCGATTGTTGCGGAGGTGGTGCATATGGTAACGGGTTATAATTGAAAACCGGGTATGACACCGGCCAATTTGGCGTAGGAGCCTCAGTGGTTGCTGTTGTCGAAGACTGAGGTGGCAACTACGAGGTATGAACATTACAGGGGGTATTTATAGGTGGCGTTATGCCTCCCATGTATCATTACTCTTTTACCCTCTTACAACGGTCAGATTCCCTAAATATTCCCTGACGAACACGTGATTTCCCTATTACAGTGTGGGTGCGGTACAGCTCAGAAAGGCCCACAACCCCAGGCGTTCCTCTACACCCCGTTTGACGAGAACCGCGGGGCCTACTGACCACTCCCTATCATGATGCTGTCGCCGCCCGGTCTTCGAATATCTTCGCGTTCCGACCCGAAGAGTAGCGAAGATGGGTCACCTCCGTGCTTGCTCCTGGCGTCGGCTTCAGTGCTCTTGGTGTATTGTCTTCGCCTTCCGACCCGAAGACAAGCGAATATGGGCCACATCCGTGCTTGCTGTTGGCATCGGCTTCAGAGTCCTTGACTTCCTGTCTTCGCGCTCCTTCGGCGACCGGCCCGAAGGTGGTGTCCCCAACATAGACATCTCTTATATATGTGCACTTTTTTTATGTATGACCTAAATCTATCTCATGTTTCATTATACTTTGATTTGAAATTATTGTGTATGTGCACACTTCAATTGCAATTGTGAATTTATATGCAATTTAAATGGTCAGTGTGATGTCATCCGTAAATATATATGAAAATAATAATTTTATGCTTTAAAATAAAATTATAACTTTTTTAGATTATTGATAATAGGCAGCCCTAAAATACCCTAAAATGATTGTTTGAATTTACTGTATGATGCTGTTGTGTTTCATTTGCCTACAGGGGTAAAAGAGTCATTTCATATTGCTTTTAACACCATTATCTTGTCAAACTAACGGAAGGGCCAAGAACCAAAAGGAATTTCGATTTGGGGCCAGATAGTAAAGTTCAATTGAAAAGGGGCTAATAAGCCAAGCTCAACTTTTTTGGGGGCCAAAGAACTAAAAAAAAACCTTCAATGTTTCATGTTTCATGCGAGATTTTCTTTACAAAGCGGCATGGCAAAACTAATTCCAATCATATCTGCAGCAGGTCGTGGCGCGACGCAACGAGATTCTCTTTCCTCGGACACGACCAACCCCATCTCTGCCAGACTGGAGTGTTGGTAGGATAATTGAAAATATGGAAAATATATATGCCTTTCTGGGCTACTGTACGTAACTGTAGCTGGTTTCTTACTTCATTCCAGCAAAACTATTTCGGGTGCAGCAATTCATTATGCTGCTATGAATAGTTGTGCTTCTTTCCATGAACTTCAGAAGTTTAGCTCGGAGCACGCAGCCATGAGCTTTGTACACAACTTCACATCCATGGACCTGACTCTGTAGACCTTTGGTACTACTATTGCTTTTATCTTTCACTCAGGAACTAGCAGAACTTCTGAATCCATGTCGTTGTAAGTTGTAACTGTCCTGGTGTTTCTAGTACATAAATACTGACAACAACGAGCTAGGCCATGCTGTCGACTATCGGGTCCAGGGCCGCCAGTCGTCCCCGGGAGTACAGGGACTGGTTCATCAGAATACAAATGGATGGAATGAAGTGCAAGTTTCCATTTCAGATAATTCAAGCACCCACCCTCGCAATTCAGAAACCAACCGAAAATAGAGCTGTGCTTTTGAATTTAGCAAAAATAATAAATGGATAATTTTACGTGGATTCAACTTGTTTCGGACTATACATGCTTGGCCATTTGGTGTCTTCGTTTGGGACGAACTGCGAGTTCATCGTCCGAAGTATGAACTTGTTTGAAGCTGCTAGTAGTAGCATTGATGCTCTAATTTTTGTCGCTCTGTCAAGCTTAATCGAGTACCAATGCAACCGTTTGATCCAATTTGAATGCGACTCATTTCAGCCAATCAAACTGGACAAAATGCCTCCAGGTCACTGGGTTGTTCGTGTTGAATGAGACGCACATGCAGCGCAGTGGTATCACCATTTCAGTCACAAATGGTGGCATGACCATCAATTCTCAACATCTGCTACAGCATTTTGTGAAAATAACTGATATTGGGCATGAATAAACAGGATGTTACAAGTATATTTGGGCAGGCCCAAGATGCTACAAGTTACAGAATCAGATGACTAACCTTTAAGGCCAAAAAAACCATTGTACAAATCAAGCAGACACAAGAGCAGTTGGATATCCACTTCTTCAATCCGAATAAATCATAGCAGGGTGTTACAGCAATTCAGTTCAGGAATACTAAAGAAACTACATTACATTTTTTTCAAAAAGGAAAAAAAGGTGAAAACTGGAGAAGTTGCAGTCCCATGTAGCAGCAATTCATCGCTCCCAACTTCCAGGTGCAGGTTAACGATCTGACCTCTGTTTATCCAACCTAAAGTCCTAAAAGTCAACCCTCACAGCCGAACAAACTCCATATTACAACGACTTTCATGTTTCATCACATATGTATAATGACAATGAAAGAACAAAATAATTCTTAAAGAACAGAATACCATCTAGCAGCATCAGTGAGAGGATGAATACAACAGCGAGGGCTGCTCTGCAGAGTGCGGGGCAACCAGCTACATTATATTGATGAGTATATATGTTGACGCTCAAACCCTTTATCTTTGGTGACCTTCCCAGGGAGCAGTGAGCAGTCAGCAAGGCGACCTTGTCCGAACTAGATTATGCAGACTTTGGCCGCCCATAGCTGTCCCATTCCCATCACATAATCCCTCCCATCGCCCATTTGGAGGCCCCATCGGCCAAGGAGCCAACCGCCGCAAACACCTTGCCCCTCCCGTTACCGTCTCTCTCGTCCCCGCGCGCGCCCGCTTGGATGAATAATCAGTCTATCGCGCATTTGGCCGAGGGTAGATTGCGAATCTCGTGCCCTCCACTGTTTGTTTTGCTTCCATGTTCTCACTTGTCAATGCAAAGATGCTGGTGCAGTGGTGCAGGACGGACAAAGTCACTTCCTGCGGTCATGGTTAACTAGGGGGCTAAACGGGCTCTCGCTTCCGCAAATTTCTCATTGGAAATTTCGCTCTTCTGATAAGCTCGTCCGACCAACCTCTTGATTATCCTATTTGATTTTTACAGTTGTTGATTCAATAGTGTTCTGTGAAAGAGAATAAGCTGGAATAAGATGATAGCAGATAAGCCGAACAGAGATGGGAAGGAGTGGACCTGGAGGGGTTTTGGGCTCTTGTGCTCCGTTTCTACCTGGAAGCATAGCGGAATAGCAGGGCACTGATTTTATTGAACCGTAAGCTCTGTATTTATTAGCAGCGACAGTAGCAGTTAATGCAATTGTACAGAGTATTTGGAAGCGAATTCCAAATAATTTGGCTCCGTAAATGCACTGCTCTTGGGAGTTGGGACCAGGGTTCGCTTTACCGGTCGGTAACCGCTAAAATTTCCCGATACCGCTACTAGGCGGTAACCCATACCGGCGGTAAATTTTAAAAAATTTCGCCTAAATTTAAAATTTTCAAAAAAAATTGAAATAAAAAAGGCGATACCGCTACTAGGCGGTAACCCATAACGGCGGTAAATTTTAAAAAATTTCGCCCAAATTTAAAATTTTCAAAAAAAATTGAAATAAAAAAGAAAAAAAATATGGTAAGAAAGTAGAGATCACATATATCATTCTGATATAGAACAAGTTCAAATATTTGACCATTTGGGCACTGAAAAAAATAAAAAATATTTAGAACCCGTTAAAAACCGTTAACCCATTAACCCGTTAACCTATTAGCTTTTTTACTACCCCACCGACACCCCATCCAACCCGTGAGTCACTTTCCCCTCCCCGTTCACCCCTTTCGCCCAAGCTCCGGCGATTTGAAGGCGCTCCCCGTCGATTTCGGCTTCCAGGCGGTGTTTATCGCCGGTAAGGCGGCGGAAGCCGGGCGGTAGGAGCGGGAACCGCTAGCGTGGCCGCCGGCCTGCCGCGGGCGCCGGTAACCGTCGGTAAAGCGGCGGTTTCCGGCGATAGATCGACGATTCCTGGCGGTACAGAGGCTGTCGGCATCGGTGTGGCCGTCCCGGAGCGGGATCCGCTAATACCGAGTGGTATTCGGTGATTCCCGAGTGGTATTCGGCGCTTTTGGACCGGTAAGCAATGCTTTGCAGAGTATTTCTTGATTTAACATTGATTTTTAGATGTTTGTTGTGTAGATATGTGTTTGTCATTGGTTTAGCGGGGACTAATAACTGTGTTATGTATATATATGTAGATGTATTCTTGTATACATGTTAGTTAGATGTTAATTTGTTCATGGTAGCTATAATAAAAAAGATGTGTTCATATTAGCTATATGGGTCCATTTGTTCATGGTAGTTGGATGTTAATTTGTGTGTTCATGTGTGTTCATGTTATTTGTATATATGTGTGTTCATGTTTGTATATATGTACATGTTCATTTGTGTGTTCATATATGTTCATGTTAATTTGTGTGTTCATTCTATATGTATATATGTGTGTTCATGTTTGCAATATGTACATATATTTTCATGTTAGTTTTATATATGTAGTTGTGTTAATGTTAGTTGTATCGTGGTTGTAGGCAAATGGTGCATCCGGTGTGGGAGCATGGAGAGAAGAGAGGCAATGGATGGAAGTGCAACTATTGCCATCAACAGAGGGATGGCGGGTAAATGGCGGTTTAGCAACTATCCATCATGCATATCCATCACATCGAGTACCCTATTTGCCACCCCCATATGTTGGCTATAGAATACCCAACATGCAAGATGCTTCCAATATACAGGTAAATGGCGGTTTAGCAACTAGTTTGTATTATTTTTATTGTTTCATCAAAATTTCATCACGTTCATTACGCAGGCTCAAGGATATGCGGCAAATGGTGCCTATGGCGCATATGGGACCTATGGAGGCTATGGCTATGGCTCATATCAATAGGACGAGTCCGAAGAATAAACTCCATATGGTATGTATCGTGTGAACTACTATGTATTATGTACATTAACGGTGATGGTTTGTAGGGACTATGGTTGTGATGATTTGTATGGACTATGATTGTGATGACTTGTATGGACTATGGTTGTGATGATTTGTATGGACTATTGTTGTGATGATCTATATGGACTATGGATGTGAATTTCTATTTTTATGGATATGAACTTCTATTTTATGTATGTGTGAATGTTATATAATTGTTTGATATATACCATGTGCAATGATATTTACAAAATTACGATGAAATGCTGCCAAAATTTTCAATTTTCCAAAGTCATACGGTGTTTACCGGTAAAAATCGATGGTTACCGATCGGGAAACATCGGTTACCGGTCGGTAAACAGCTGTTACCGATTTTTTGAATTCGAATTTGCGTTTTGAGCGGTTTTTAGCGGTTTCAGGTGATTTACAGCCGGTTTACCGATACCGCTAATTGCCGGTAATCGCTTTACCGGCGGTAAGTTAAACCCTGGTTGGGACTCTCCATGCCCACAACCGGCTATTCTCCTTGCAGTTGTTCAGAAGTTGCAGAGATGGCGACGCCGTGTCGAACACGATACTGTTTATGCTTTTACCTCTTAAATAGGAGAGACAATATGTACATGTGTGCATAAGAAGACAACGATGCTGATGTCACCCATGTCAATGCAAATCCAAAACTAAAAAATATATAAATATTGAACCGACCATCCAAATTAAATTTAGATTGTGTCATTATCTTTTTTATAACAAGATCTTCAAAACAAAACCACACTTGCCTATATTTACACGATATTTTCTAAAACATATTTTTTAAACCAAATAATTATTTTTGGATACTGGGTTTAACAAGACAAACAAATAATTATTGTTATGAAAAAAATAAATATAATGAACAGATAATAATGTACAACGAATAAAACATCAAACATTGTGAATATTTGATTGCTCAGAATAAATAATGGAAAATGAGTACCGCGAACAAATGAGTCAATATTACTGAACAATTCAGCCTACAAAGCGAACACATATTTATTATTGCGAACAAATTAGTAACCCGCAGATATATAACGCTACATGAACGATAAATGCATCTATATCACAAAAAATATTCTTATAAACATATATACACGTGCTAAACAAGTTAGCATATAAAGGAAAAAAATTATTTTGCACTCTAATTTATAAATCCACATTACAAATAAATTAATATACATTTAGTGACGGAGCATGACACACTCTTAAATGTGAATAAACTCAATTAATAAATATGTCTAAGTCTAAAATAAATCCTACGAACTCATGGAGAAAAAAAATGTGTACAAACAAATTATATATAGCAAAAGAAGTATGAAACTTAACAAAACTAAAATAAAAATAAACAAAGAACAGCATGAATTGTTAGATTGTTACTATCAAAATAATCCATTATGATTTTATATACATCCAACTATAAAAAGAATAGCATGAACTAATTAATTATAGAATGTAGAAGTATCTGAATGTGAATTATAAAAAAATTTGAGAAAAGATGAAGAAATAAATAGAAAAAAGAAGTATATTAAATAGATTAGCCAAACAAAAAAGAGAAGTAACGGTAGGAAGAATTTGACGGAAGAAGAGGGAACAAGCAACGGTAGAAAAAGGTACCAGAAACGGAAGAAAATTAAAGCGAAGAAAAAAGAACGGGAACTTGAGGCCATATCACTTGAGTATGTCATGTGTGCAGGGTAATCGCAACAGCCCAACAGGACAGCAACGGGTCTCGCATGGAAGACAGCTATATTGAAAACAAGACGGATAAGCTCATAGAGCCGAATTCTAATAGCAGCCCACTCCAAATTTCTTCGATGGATTCCAATTTTATAGCACAAGCAATATATATGTTGCAGGTGCCCTAAGTTAAAAGTACGCGCTTTACCTACCGGCTACGACGAGGTCGTATAAATCAGATCTTCGCGTGATCCACGGAATACAAAGACTGAGAATTTATATCTTGTTGTTTTCTACGGCAGCCTACTCTTAATTCTCAGTCTCTATCAGTTTAGTTCAGCACTTGTCCTACAGCACTGCCATGGATGAGAATTAAGTAATGAGCATTTGATGCTAGTGGAGGGAAGAAAAAGATGGAGCCTTGCTCAGCTGGAGTGTTCAAGTGGCCTGCACAATCAAACATCCGCATAACATATAGCAAAGTTTGCACAATCAAAGATCCATTCACTCCACCACACCTCAGCTATTATCCATCATCCACCACTAAGTTTAGATATTACCCATAAACACTATTAAAACTTTAACTTGAATAGTGTGTTTGACATGGGAATCCACGTACTCATCGCTTTTTTGTATGTATATGTGGCCTGTATGGTGGCGCACATTATATGTGGCTACGTTGAGTTAGTATTTTTTCATATTAAAAAAATAATAGGTCTAATAGCTATTATATTAACAATTATTAGAATCTACATAACCAAATTGATGACAGTGTGTTTTCAATTTTTATAAGAATTTTTAGGATTTTCTCAGTAGTCTTTGTAGTTAATGTGGACGCCAAGTAGCAGTAGCAATTAGGTTGTGGTAGGCTCTTTCGTACTCCCTCCGTTTCAAATTGTAAACCACTCCAACTTCTCTAGAGAGTTAAACTATTTGTATGTTTGTACTTTGGCTAAAATTATAGAAAAAGATTACAAAGATTTATAGCGTCAAATGGATATACTGTGAGAGTATATTTATTGAAGAATCTAATGATACTTATTTGGTATCATAAATATTAGTACTTTATTGTATAAACTTGGTCAAACTTGAAATATTTTGACTCTGCAAGAAAGTTGGAATCTTACTATTATTAATTGGAACATTCCAGACCCAAGCCCGGGTCGATTTGACCCCCGAAGCACCAAGAACGGTGAACTCCGGCGAGTCCCCGACGAGCGCCTGTAAGGATCACCGGGGTGTCCGACCCTAGAGGGGGAGGGGGTGAATAGAATCGCTAATCGCTTTCTATCCTAGGGCTCAATCTATTTACATGAGATAAACCTAACACGTCCTACACATGCTAGTTATGACTAAGGTTTATCTATGCTACTCTCTATTTACCCCTAAAAGACTTGCAACCTATAGCCAATCCTAATCAAACTAACTAGGAAAGTAAAGGCACGCAAGATAGAGTAAATGTGGAAACGTAATACGTAAGTAAAGAGGTAAGGGAGATAATATGCAAAATCCCGAGGGGACACGGTGATGTAACGTGGTTCGGCACAAAAGCCTACGTCCATGGGACACCAAGGCTCTTCCGATCACCGTCTTGCACTACACCACCAAGGCGCTGCCGGCAAGTAAAGGCAAGTGCACACAAGACACCGAGTCTCGTGCACCGCCACCGTCTCTCTCGGTCACCCGGCCGAAATCCACTACGGAGCTTCTCCACCAAGGAGGGGGTCTCCTCTTCTCCCGCACAAAGTGTCGTTGCCTCTCCACACCAAGTCGGAGGGTCACACGACGGATCACAAGATGCTGAAAAACCGGTGAGTGTAGTTGCTGAAAAACTAACTCTCTGGACAACTGCACCGACGTTCACCAATATCTAGCGTCGGTTCATCCGGTGTATAGATTTTGTCTCAGCTGCTGAGTTCATTGCACCGACGTATTCAACTTTCCTGGCGTTGGTTCAACCGGTGTTACCAAAATTCCCAGACGTGCTCCAAGTCAATGCACCGACGTATGTAATTTTCTTAGCGTCGGTTCAACCAGTGTACTCTGCTGATTTGACCTTCTCTGAGTCCGTTGGACCGGTGAGTACAATTTCCCTATCGTTGGTTTAACCGGTGATAGTAAATTGTCTCTGTCTTGATTTCTTTGACTTGGTTTTCTTCACGGTCTCTTCGATTCTTGTCCTTTTAACCGCGGAACCACCGTAGGGGCGGCCCTTCGGGCCTTGCTACGCCTATCTTCTCTTTGTCATCACCTGAACCTAAAAGCCTGAGAATGGTCATCTTAACAATCATATTAGTCCAAGTGTTGTGTTGTCTATATCAATCACCAAAACATTATATTGAAATATGGCATGAGAGGCCATTTTCGCTACAGCGCCGCCGCGGAAGCCGGACTCCGGCGCTCGGCGCCACCGTCCCCGCACGTGAGTTAGATCTGAGCCGCCCGATCCCGAGCGGACGGCCCAGATTAGATCCCACGGAACGGTTCGTGGGATTTTTTGCTAAAGAGCCCTTGTTCTTTTGCGAAATCAACCCGCAGTCCATGTTAGTTCAAAAATAATTCCAACCAGGTCCTGTTTTTAGAGTTTAGGCCCTGAGCTTTTCTAAAATAGAACCCGCCGTCCAGCCCAGGTCTTTTTGCACGTCAGCCCTTGCATCTTTTTTGTTTTTGCACATAAGTCTCTGGTTTTTGCACAGAAGCCCCTGGAACTTTAGTTTTCTTGCAGTTTAGCCCCTGGACCTTATTTTAGCACTAGTTTTCGCGTTCTAGCTCCGTTTTAGGTGGTTTTCGCGCCCACGCGATCGTTGTGACGCGTAGAATAGTTCTAGCGGATTTTCCAGCACTATTTTTATGTAATTATGTAATGTTTTCTTAGTGTTAGATTTTGTATGCATGTTTGTTTATGTGTTTGCCTTTGTTTTGGCTATGTGATCGTGAGCAGACATTGAGCCACCAGAGGAGTACCTGGAGCAGCCATCTTCTGAGTTTTTCAAGCAGCAGGAGAACATAGAGGAAGGCAAGTGTAAAATGAACAATACCTATCACATTTAAATACAATTTCATACTGCATTTAATATTATTTTGCCTTTAAGGATTTTCTAGCGACTTTTATATCCTTTATATATATCCTTGGGTTGCATATCGTTAGTTGTGCTAGGTGTTGCGTTCTAATTTAATTATGGTCCTTTTTAATTAATTTTGCTAATGGTTCTATGCAACATAATCCTGAGCACGACCCTCTGTGCTGTGTGCTTGAGTGGTGCATGTCTCGTTAAAATTTATTTTATTAGAAACATGGTTTAGGGGGCCAGTATGATGCTTAGTGCTTGGTTGGCCACTCTCCATAAGGACCGGTTCATAGAGCGACAACCTGGGACAACCGCGCAACCACAAGACTGGAATAGGACGGTCTTGGCTTACTAATTAGGTTATTTTGGTTTGGGAGTAACTTACCTGTCGGGCAAGAGGGGTGGTAAGCTTCAGTGGTCCCTGCTCCTCTCGTTGGACTGTGTGGACCTGGAACCTGTGCGGCGTACCAGTGTCTGGCCGCGGCATGGGACCTGTGTGGCGTACATGTCGTTAACCAAATGATATATCCTTGATTGGCTGAGTGCCAATTTGGGCCCCTGGTTGTTCCGTGGTGATTTTGGGCTATATGTCCTATGCATGTGCGGGATCGAGTTGTGCATGACATAACTCAAGCACATCATGTGGGTAAAGTGTACAAACTCTGCAGAGGTTAAATCTATCCAGATAGCCGTGCCTGCGGTCTCAGGCATGCTATGGTGAGTCATAGTGATTAGACTTTAAATGGTTTCTGTGTGGGTGTCAGATGGGAAGGATCCCCGAGCTCAGTTTTCGAGATGTCGGGCTATGCTGTGTGGCTTTGCCAAGTGTGGCGAGTGTGTTGTTAAGCACGGGAACTGTAGAGAATTGGCAAACACCACACACCCTAGGAAAGGAGGGTGACCTTTCATTATATAGGCCGTATAGGCTTGGGTTACAAGAAACACAATACAATCACAAATACAACTCTATATATCTAACACCCGCCCGCAGTCGCAGGGGAAGCCTGTCGGACTCCAAGACTGGACCTAAAATCAGTAAACAACTGTACAAGAAGACCCTTAGTCATAATGTCAGCAAACTGATGTGAAGATGGCACATGAAGAACACGAACTTGTCCCAAAGCCACCTTCTCGCGGACGAAGTGAATGTCAATCTCGATGTGCTTCGTTCGTCGATGATGGACGGGATTGGCTATCATGTAAACAGCACTGACGTTGTCGCAGTAGACGAGCGTAGCCTTCGAGAGGGGAATGTGAAGCTCCTGAAGCAGCTGACGCAACCAGCAACACTCAGCCACAGCATGGGCCACAGCCCTGTACTCAGCCTCAGCACTAGAACGAGACACTGTAGTTTGTCGCTTGGATGACCACGAAACCAAAGTGTCGCCAAGAAAAACACAGTATCCTGAAGTAGATCGCCTGGAGTCAGTACAGCCAGCCTAGTCTGCATCTGTGTAGGCTGTAAGTGCATCGATCGGTCCAGCGCCGATATGAAGACCAGAAGTCAGCGTGCCCTTCACATATCGTAGGATACGCTTCACGAGCGCCATATGAAGCTCGCGAGGATCATGCATAAAGAGACAGACTTGTTGAACAGCATATGCAAGATCAGGACGAGTGAGAGTAAGGTACTGTAAAGCCCCCGCCAAACTCCTGTACTCAGAGGGATCAGCAACTGGTGTTCCATTTGTAGCTGAAAGTTTTGCCTTGGTGTCAACTGGCGTCATCGTAGAGTGACACTCACTCATACCAGCACGTTGAAGGAGATCCAAGGCATACTGACGCTGTGATAGAAACAAACCATCTGAAGAATGAGTAACTGATATACCCAGGAAGTGATGAAGAGCCCCAAGATCAGTCATAGCAAACTCAGTGTGAAGACGACCAATAATGTCATGAAGCAGACCGGTAGACGAGGCAGTCAACACAATATCATCCACATACAGTAACAAATAAGCAATGTGGGCGCCATCCTTGTAGATGAATAAGGACGTGTCAGAGACCGAGGCGACAAACCCAAGCTGTTTAATGTATGTAGCAAACCGTTGGTACCAAGCACGGGGGGCCTGCTTCAGGCCATAAAGCGACTTCTGTAGAAGGCAAACATGATCAGGAAGGGCTGGATCAACAAAACCTGGAGGCTGCTGGCAATAAACTGTCTCATCAAGATGACAATGGAGAAAAGCATTCTTGACATCCAGCTAATGAATAGGCCAGTGGCAAGAGGCTGCAATACTCAAAACTGTCCGGATGGTACCTGGTTTAACAACCGGACTGAATGTCTCATCATAATCAATGCCATGCTGCTGAGAGAATCCCCGAACAACCCAACGAGCTTTGTGATGAGCAAGGGAACCATCAGAATGATACTTATGCTTGAAAATCCACTTTCCTGTCACAACATTAGCACCAGGGGGCCGAGGAACAAGATGCCAAGTACCATTGTCAATCAGGGCCTGAAACTCATCTGCCATAGCTGCTCACCAACTGGGATCAGCAAGTGCACTGCGATAATTGCTCGAAATAGGAGAAGCAACGACATGATCAGCAGACAAGTTCCGATAATTGACAGGCTATATGGTACCAGACTGAAGACGAGTCAGCCGTCGTAGAGTAGGAGGTGGTGAAGGGCCGCGCATCGGCTGAGGAGGAGGCGCAGGCGGCTGAAGTCCAGC
The DNA here is from genome assembly GCF_016808335.1 of Panicum virgatum. Taxonomy (NCBI): domain Eukaryota; kingdom Viridiplantae; phylum Streptophyta; class Magnoliopsida; order Poales; family Poaceae; genus Panicum; species Panicum virgatum. The sequence continues at coordinate 60,527,609 of NC_053138.1, forward strand.
AGCCATAGCACCATACCGTCGAACGGGGAGGGGACCGTTGACGGGACGACGACTGTAGACAGTGCCAAAGCGACCAGCCCGAGCAGCAGGTCCTGCAGCAGGCGCAGGTGCAGCAGCAGGCGCTGCAACTGGCGCAGGTGCAGCAGCCCCTGCAGGCGCTGGTGGAGCTGCAGGCGCTGCTGCAGGCCCTGTAGGCGCAGGTGCAGCCTGCACAGGGACGCCAACAGGAAGACGCCCGCCCATAGTTGAAGCAGATCCTGACGGGGGCACGAAACCACGCCCGCCGGGACTAGTAGCAGGGAGCGGCTGCTCAACATCCATGGAGGACGGAGCTGCCGCTGGAGCTGAGGGCGGCTGCTCAACATCCATGGAGGATGGAGCTACCGCTGGAGGTGTAGAACTCAAACACGTCAAACCTGTCGCATGGTTAGTAGGACAATGCACAATATCTGAAATGTCATCGAGGAGGAAATCCAGAGAGGACTGAGGCAAAGGAGGATCCCGAGCAAAGGAAAAGGAAAATTCATCAAATATGACATGGCGTGAGATGATGACGTGCCTAGTAGAGAGATCATTCAGCGATACCCTTTGTGAAAAGATGGATACCCCACAAAAATGCATGCAGTCGAGTGAGGAGCTAGCTTGTGTGGGGAAGTAGCCTGCAGGTTTGGGTAGCAAAGACACCCGAAGACGCGTAAATGATCGTAGGAGGGAGGCGTACGATGAAGGCGCGTATACGGGACTTCACCACCAATGGATGATGAAGGACGGCGATTTAGCAAATATGTGGCTACTGCAAGGGCCTCAACCCAGTATGGGGGTGGCATGGATGCATGAATGAGCAGTGTGCGCATGGAATTATTAAGAGTACGAAGGACATGCCCGGCCTTGCCGTTCTGGGGTGAGGTGTAAGGGCAAGAGAGTCGAAACAAGATCCCATGAGCGGCTAGGTGAGTTATGGTGGTCTTGTTGACAAACTCAGTTCCATTATCAGCCTTAAAGCATTTAATAGGAAGTCCAAACTGTGTACGAGCGTAGGCAATGAAATCTACTAAGTGGCCGTGCACATCAGACTTTCGATGGAGAGGGAAAGTCCAGCAAAAGTGGGAGAAATCATCCAGCAAAACCAAATAATACGAGTAGCCTGATATGCTAGGAACGGGAGATGTCTAAACATCACAATGAATAATCTCAAAAGGAGAAACAGTGTGTGAAGTAGAGGTAGCAAAAGGGAGACGAGCATGCTTGCCAAGCTGACAGGCATGACAAAGCGTGCTGTCTGATTTATTACAAGCTATAGAATGACTGTTTCTAAGTCTAACAATGGCTGAAGACCCCGGGTGACCAAGACGCTGATGCCATAGCGACGACGATGCAGCAAGGAGGGCTTGGGCGGTGCTAGGAGTAGCAGCGGATATGGTGTATAGGTCGCCATCACTATTGCAGCGAAGAATCACGCGCCGCGTCCTGAGGTCCTTCACAGAAAAAGCAAAGGCATCAAATTCTATCGAGCAGCTGTTGTCACGGGTGAATTGACGAACAGACAGGAGGTTGCGAACGATAGAAGGAACAATGAGAACATTATTAAGGGCAAAATTTGATGCAGCGGTGGCTACGACAGAATGACCTCTAGACATTACGGGAATATGTGAGCCATTGCCTACTGAAATAGAAACATGCAAAGCAGGTGAGCGAGAGAGAAGTATACCATCCGAGGAGTGCATGTGGGTGGAGGCGCCAGAGTCCATCACCCATGGAGAGGAGCCCTGCAGCTGCATCTGCTGTAGCGCCGTAATGAGACCCGCCTGGTCCCATGTTTGCTGCTGGTTCTGCTGCTGCTGGGGTGGTGTAGAGTACTGCAGCGGCACTAAAGCAGTGTAGGCCTGCTGAGGAGGAGGCACCAGCAAGCCCTGACCGCGCCAGGAGCCGCCACCACCTCCGGAGGACCCGCCCGGACCTCCTGGAGCGCCCCATGGAGAGAAACAGAACCACGGGCCGGTGGGAGTAGGCCCGCGGAACTGCTACTACTGCTGGGGGGCGCCGCCTCTGCCATTGCCGCCCTTCTTCCTGCGCCGGCACTGCTGCTGCTGTGGGTGCTGCTGCTGCGGTTGCTGCCGTGGTGGCGGTGCAGCGGAAGAGGATGAGCGGCAGGAAGATCCGCAGCTCGTGGTGGTGGCGACCAGTGCTGTGGAGGACAGCACCTTCGCCTCGTTGGCCATGCGCAGCTTCTTGAGGGCAAACTGATTGAGGGCTTCATCAAAGGTGATGTCCTTGGTGCCGGCGACGATGTCCTTGGTGTTGCTGAATTTAGGGTGGATGCCACGAAGTAAATTCAGCACCAACGTGGGCTCGGACACAGGATGACCGACCTCACGCAGGGCATCATCAGCTAGCTTCATCTTCTTGCCAAAGTCCATGACAGATAGGTCACCTTGAGTCATGGAGTGGAAGTCCTCGCTTAGGTAGATGACGCAGGGAGCCTGGTTGGCCTGAAACTTGTTGGAGATGGCAACCCAGAGCTACCGCGCCGTCTGATCTTCGGCCATGGTGAAGTCAAGAACATCTTGAGAGACGGAGCCATAGAGCCACGTGCGGACGCAGCAGTCAACCTGCTCCCAAGTAGGATTAGTGCGGCGAGGGAGGACAGATCCGTCGATGTGGTGAAGGAGCCCGAACTTGCCGCACATCGCCTTGAAGAAGGCCGACCACTTGCCGTTGTTGGCGCTGTACAGTTCCAGCTCGATGGGAATGTGCGCCTTGACGTTGATCGTAGCGTAGGGGTGGAGGAAGAGGGTGCCTGCTGATGCATCCGCAGCAGAGGGCATGGAGGGGGCGCCAGAGGAGGGAGAAAACGCCGCTGATGTCGCAGAGGAGGTCGACATGATTGCAGATGCAATCTGGACCACGCAGCAAGGGTCTGCGGATGGTGTGGTGGGCGCCCAGGAGGGCGCAGGGAAGGAGGAGGGGGCTCCCTAGGGTTAGGGCGTAGGGGAGAGGTGCTGGGCGCCCAAGGAGGGCGCAGGGAAGGGAAGGAAGGGTGGCGCCGATCGGGAGGAAGCCCCTGGACGGCGGCTAGGGCAGCGGAAGGGAGGGGGGCACACGGCTGGGCAAGGGGAGGGCACAGACTTGTGATACTATGTAGAGAATTGGCAAACACCACACACCCTAGGAAAAGGGGGTGACCTTTCATTATATAGGCCGCATAGGCTTGGGTTACAAGAAACATAATACAATCACAAATACAACTCTATATATCTAACAGGAACTGGCGGGATTGAAGTATCTCCCCTAGGGCCAAACTTGTACAATGATATATATATCTACTCTTTTCGTACCTCTTCTTTTCCATGGAAAATAACAGAGTTTCACACATGCATTAAAAGCAGCTTTTCCGCAAAATAAACCCCCAAGCCCTCCCTTGCCTTACCCCTTTGCATTTAAATAAACCTTTGTTTAAAGATGGGACTTGCTGAGTACGTAATGTACTCACCCCGCCCGATGCCATGTTTTTCAGCAGAAGAAGCAAAAGGCGACTTCGACGTAGGAGAAGACGAGTAGTTAGGGTTTCGCCTGCGCCTAAGCTTTTGCCTGTGGTTTTAGGCGTTGTGTGATGTACTTCCGCAGTGTAGTAAGTTTACGGCCTGCGAGCCGATGTGTTAGAACCTTTTATCATGGTTTGTATAAGATGCTATGTTTTATAATGAATGCAACGGCAGGTTTCAGTACTATTTCTGTTCGTCTGTGCGTACCAGCTACTGATCCAGGGACTGGTACGGTAAGCACAGTGGAATCCCGGTAAGGGGGTCCGACAGAGGTGGTATCAGAGCCGAAGCTTGCCTGTAGGACGAGACCCTAGGATTGGCCGCTAGTTAGGACCTACCTTACTAAAAACTAATTTCGAAAAGTGCTTATAGCCTCTCCTTATCCTCTATTTTACAAAAAATTATTTCACTTCTACTAACTCATCCTTTTCAAAATTTTCGCAGATGGCAGGATACGGCGATGAGATGACCTCTCCCTTCCCTAGCCTAGGATCCCTCTCTGCCACGCTGTCAGAGGCCGTTCAGAGGGCCGCAAGTGCTGAAGACAGAGAGCGAGCCCTACGATTCGAATTGGAGCACACCAGAGCCCAGCTTGCCGTAGTAGAGGATCGGATTCACGCTATCCAGGAAGCATGGAAAAAGTCTGAGGAGAATCTCGCCAGGATCCTCGATTAGGTTTACCAGGATTGCCATGATTACCACGGAGGACCACGACGCCGCTACGTAGCCCGTAAGAGGCTTTTCACTTACCCGTGGAGCGGTAAAGTGAAGAAAACCGGCTACGTCCCGAGAGACGCCGATAGAGTTCCACCTCCCCCTCAGCCAAAGTATGAGGAACAAGACCCGGAGATCAGAGTCTACTATGATAGTGACGGCATCCCGAGTCTTTTGGAGAGCACGACCCCGCACTCAGACTTGCAGACTTCGAGGACGACGCTTAAGCCAACCTAGTAATGGAGTCTAGGTTAAGTTAGTGGCGAGTGAGGCCTCGCCTTGAACAACAGCCTCCGTTAGAAATTAGTGACCACCCTAAATCATGTCTATGCGTAATTGTAGAAAACGCAAACTATGTTCTAGTTATATATATGTGTGCGACCCGTGGATCGCGTGTAGGAAAAATGATGTATGTGTTTGTGCTTGAGTTGAATGAAATGTTTGTGTGTGTGTATGCTTGCCTTGTGTGCCTTGAGGGGTTTTCAAAAACCCTTCTTAGCTAGTTTTCCCCCCCTTAGGACCTCCCATCTTACCCCCTGCTGTCACCGGACGTAGATGCCTCGTGCTCCCTCCACCCGCATCCAAGCTCGTCGTGAGCGTGCCGTTTAGGCCAACGCCGAAATAGTTAGAGGAAAAGTGGCACGACCAAACCGGGCTGGACAGGGTAACCGGAGGAACCCGGTGCCCGGCCCTGCTCGTGCGAATCACCGGCAGGTAGAAGAAGAGGTCCAGCAGGAATTGGTTTATGAGGAAGGAGCTAACTACGATGACGAGGAACTGGATGAAGATTATGTGGCAGAAGAAGAGGAAGAAAGTGAGGAAGTTGAAATGGAACCGGAGGATGAGGAGCAAGAATTACCCGATCCTCCGATGAATGATCTAGTAGCCGTGATGGCTCAGCAGACCCGATTGCTCCAAGCCCTAGTCCAGGATCGACAAGGGCGACATGAGAACATTCGCGGACCCGAAGCAAGGTTATCGGAGTTTATGAAGTTTAGGCCACCCACCTTTGACCATGCAGAAGATCCTCTCGAAGCCGATGATTGGCTTCGCGAGATTAATAAGAAGTTGGACATCATACACGCCAGAGGCAGAGACCGAGTCCTCCTTGCAGCCCACCAACTTATCGGAACAGCTGGAGAGTGGTGGGACAATTATAGCAATGCCTCAGAAAGTCCCGAGAACATCACATGGGACGAATTTCAGGAGGCATTCCGCGAGTACCATATCCCAGAAGGGATAATGGAAATGAAAGCGGAAGAATTCCGCAACCTGAAACAAGGTGCCATGACGGTCACCCAATACATTCGGAAGTTCATGAAGCTGTCCCACTATGCGCCGGATGACATTGACACGGATAAGAAGAAGCAGGACCGTTTCAAGAGGGGATTAAGTCCGGCTCGGAGGACCCAACTGGTTACCCATATCTACCCGGACTTCAACACCCTCATGAACAAAGCAATCCTTTTGGAGAATGCCCGTTCCAAGCTTGAGAATGATTGCAAGCGCAAGATCAATGCGCAGAAACAGAGGCAGCAAGAAAGGAACCAGAAGCCCCGCTTTGGCTACAGCCAGCAAAAGTCAAGGTTCCAACCCACCTTGCAATTCAAGGCCTCCGGATTTCAGTAGAACCAACAGACCCAGAATTACCGAAGCCAGAGTTCTGTAAATCAGCAAAAGGACATTAATGGTGGGGCAAACAAGGCAATGAGCAACGACAGGACCTGCTTCAACTGCCGAGAAATCGGCCATTATATCGCCAACTGCCCCTACAAACAGACCCAGAATCGGGCACCAGCTCAAGGAATTGGACGTGGAGGACAACAAGCGTCGAGACCCCAGAAGAAACTGACGCAATCCTTTTGATGAGGACGCGACAATCACATTGATGCTCAGGAAGCACAAGAGGTACCTGACGTAGTACTTGGTGAGTTCCTCGTTAACTCGACCCTCGCAACAGTTTTGTTCGACTCTGGAGCCTCCTATTCCTTCATTGCATCGGGATTTGTTGCCAAGCATAAGATTCCTACGGTTTTGCTAAAAACCCCTTTGATTACCCACTCGCCTGGGGCAAGTATTAAATGCTACTTGGGATGTCCCCGGGTTAGGATTACGATAAAGGGGATAGAGTTCCTAGCGAACTTTGTAGTCCTTCAGTCCAAAGGAATCGACGTGATCCTTGGAATGGACTGGTTAGGCAAACACAAAGGCACCATATCCTGTGGTGACCGAATCGTAACTTTGGTTAACCACAAAGGGAAACAAGTGACCTGCCAGCCTCAAGGACCGAAACCCAAAGCTATGGTGTGCAACATGGAGACCTCAACCCTAGAGGAAGTACCCGTAGTATGCGAGTACCCAGATGATTTTCCAGAAGAGTTACCGGGAATGCCACCCGATAGAGATATAGAGTTCATCATAGACCTCATACCTGGAACCGGACCTATAGCGAAAAGACCCTATAGGATGGCGACCGATGAGTTGAAAGAGCTAAAGGAGCAACTCCAAGAACTACAAGAGAAAGGATATATAAGGCCAAGTTCATCACCCTGGGGATCGCCAGTATTGTTCATAAGAAAGAAGGATGGAAGCCTCAGGATGTGCATAGACTATAGATCCCTAAACGATGTTACGATAAAAAACAAGTACCCACTGCCCAGAATAGATGACTTATTTGACCAACTGCAAGGAGCCAAGTACTTCTCCAAAATCGACCTGAGGTCCGGATATTACCAGTTGAAGATAAGACCGAGTGACGTGCCGAAAACGGCATTTGTGACTCGTTACGGCCAATACGAGTTCACCATTATGCCATTTGGGCTAACCAACGCCCCGACATATTTCATGAACCTTATGAATAAAGTGTTCATGGAAGAGTTAGATAAGTTTGTCGTGGTATTCATCGACGACATCCTTATCTACTCTAAGAGTGCCGAAGAGCACGAGCAACAACTAAGGATAGTATTGGAAAGATTAAGAGCCCACGAGCTTTATGCCAAATTCAGCAAGTGTGAATTTTGGCTTACGAAGATTGCTTTCCTCGAACACATATTATCCAAGGAAGGAGTGGCCGTAGACCCCGCAAAAGTAGAAGCCGTCACCAATTGGAAACAACCGAAGACAGTGACGGAAGTCCGAAGTTTCTTGGGCCTAGCAGGATATTATCGTAGATTCATCGAAGGATTCTCGAAGATAGCCAGACCCATGACAGAGCTAACCCAAAAGGATAAGAAGTTCATGTGGACCAAGGCATGTGAAAAGAGCTTTCAAGAGTTGAAGAAAAGATTGACAACAGCCCCAGTACTGACATTGCCAAACATTCATAAAAACTTAGTAGAATTTTGTGATGCCTCGCGACAAGGTCTAGGATGCGTACTGATGCAGGATGGAAAAGTGGTAGCGTACGCATCGAGGCAACTTAGGGTGCATGAGAAAAACTGCCCCACACATGACTTGGAGCTAGCCACGGTCGTTCATGCACTCCAAATTTGGAGGCATTATCTGATTGGGAACAAGTACGAGATATATACGGACCACAAGAGCCTAAAGTATATTTTCAGCCAATCAGAATTAAACCTCAGGCAAAGGAGATGGTTGGAGTTGATAAAGGATTATAACTGTTGCCTCTCCTTAAGTACACATTTTATCCCTTGTTTATCCTTGATAATGGCATGAATTTAATATCAAAATCACTAACCGTCCTAACCCCGGCCTAATTATTGGTCATTTTCACATTTGCACATATATTTTGGAGGAACTTCATTTTTGCAGGTTTTTGGCCTATTTTGGAGCATGAAATGACGAGGCCCGTGATCGAGCGCTAACACGGAGAAAGACTAAGGCCAAAGCCCAAAGGAAGGACCAAAGCCCATGTTGATTCGAAGCCCATTCATGCACATCCATCCTCCAAGAGAGCCCAAAGGACCAAGCCCACTAAGATGAGATCAAGATACTTCGGGATTAAACAAAGCAAATGGAGATTTAAGGAAGGATTCCCTATCCTATCCTTTCCTCGAAGATATCTCCAAGATAACGACGTCCAAAGGGGTCCAATCGTGAAGGACATAAACTCTAGAAGATGTGAGGAGTCTACACACAAAAGATGAGACCGAGGCGGTCCCGAAAGAGGGTAGGCCGGCCGGCCTAGGCCCATGAGCCGGCCGGCCTAGCCCGTTTCCGAGGCGGTTTGGCCTCCCCTTCGACTAGTGGCTTCCTTGGCTCATAAATAGCTCGCACCTTATTCAACTCGCGGCATCCATCCACCCAGAACTCGACGAAAACCTAGGGCTAAGACCGGAGGGAGACGACGGCCGCCGCAAGTCTTCGAAGTTGTCTAGGAGATGGCTTAGGCCGCCCCTAGCCGCCATGGCCTCCCTGCGTGGTTGTGTCATGGTGGAGTTCATGAGCTAGTTGGAGTCATCGATGGTATGTACTCGGTGGTGACGATCCAAACGAATCTATTATGTGAATAATGTCTTCATGTCATCTGATCTATTTAGCGATCAAGTATCTCCTGGGTTGACGCTTGGGAGTACCTCTTTTGTTGATTTCGTTTTTTTCTTTGGTGCACTTGTTCTTAGATCTATTCTTAAGATAGGTCACTTAGGGTGTTCTTGTAGCCGTGGTGGCTAGGGGTTCATGCTGGACATACCAAAGGGGTTCGACACATCTTCGTGCTCTGAAACTACTCTACCGACAGGGAGCGCCATGACAGGGCGTGGCCTGTGTAAGATTGGGGTTTTGAGGGTCAATTTAGAGGTCGCGATTTAAAGAGGCTTTGGATGAGATGCATGTTGTGCTTATTCATTTAGCTAGAACTACAACTAGAATGCGTGTGATAGGCTTAGTCATACCTTCGGTCATGCTTTATCCTTACCGATGTTCATGGATGCGATCAACCTTTACACAACACTCATATCTATCAAAGGTTTACTCTATATGTGCAATTCATGCTTCATGTTAGGATAGATCCGTTAGATTAGATGGAAAATCTTAGGTAGTTCTTTGTCGATCCACGGATTGATAAACCTTGGGAGAGTACTCTAAGGGAAAAGCTACCACGACCCGTGCGCTTGCGATACATAAATTGGGGCGCTAAGGAGCGTCAACAAGCTTTTCTGGCACCGTTGCCGGGGATCGGCAACACGAACCCTAGGGAGATCTATCTATCTTTTTGGACTAACCCTAATTTTATTATTGCATATATCCTGTGTTTTTTGTTTGTGTCCATGAATGCAGGTAAAACCCTAGACACAAAGCGATTGAGAAGTTCTCAACGTCCGTACTTTGACAAGTTCAATCTCACTCAAGCAAGTTGATGGCTATGTGAAGACCCGCTCTTTAGTGGTAGGTGCTAACTTTTGTTAGTGGCCCAACATCCGCTATCGAGCTCACACTCAAAACAAGTAAAGATGAAAAAGGTATGTCACCATGTCAATTTTGGCTAATGTCTCTTGGAGATTTCTTTGTCCAAGCCATAGGCGATGAATCAAGCCCCGAAGAAGTCGTGACATCCGATCATCAACATCTTTGGAGAGTCGCTGTTATGACCAAGTTTTTCACCCTTAATTAGAGAGGTACCATGGAGGAAAATTGAATATTATGAAGCTCCATCAAGTATTCTTTCCAATGCATCAAAAATCGTCAATTTCGGACAACGGTACAAAGAGTTAAGGTAAAATCTTTCAACGCTACACATTCTGAAATTCTTCAGGACAGATTGTAGTGCCGGAGTAATACGAGCATAGCTCTTTCATCCGGAGTCCGTTTGGAGTGAATGAGCACTCGTTGAAAAGGGAATTTGATACACATTGCAATGGAGTGGAAGTTTGGTACATGTTCTGCACTGGATGAAGAGTAATTCAATGAAAAAGAGACAGCAGCAAACAATAGAGAAGGCGATGACGATGTAGAAGGAAGATTAGAGAGCCTTGAGCCCCTTATGATCCCGACACCCTGGGTAATACAAGAACAATGGAGAAGATACATCATTGGAGCCATGCTATTCGTTGGTGGATCAATGGTGATGAACTTGAAGACTAGGGATACACAACACGATGCTCAAAGACCACAAGATCAAGGTCATCAACATCTCCGGATCAATTCACAACAAGGTACTGATTGCATCTAATTTCTGCAAGGCCTCTGAAGAAAGCAACATAATATTTTTGGATATTAAGGAGCCCCATGAAATTCCGGTTCCAACGAATCAAAAACCAAGTCAACCGGAGATTCCTACAAGCGGTTATAGCCAAAACATCGGTCGTGCGTTCTGAAATTTTCTGGACAGCACGCAGTGCTGAATTGAAATGGGCATAACTCCTTCATTCGAGCTCCTTTAAGATGAATGACCAATCATTGGAAAGGTAATTTCATAAACTTTTCAATAGATCTGTATTTTTGTATATGTTCTATTCTGGACGCAGGGGAAAATCCACGAAGGAGAGGCGAAGAGCAACGTGACGAGAACAAGGTGAAGGAGATAAGGATGACAACAATGAAGAGGAGCTTGGGCTGTGGTTTCATCAAGCATACATGATCGAATTCAGAAGCTCAGGAGAAAATAAGGGCCACAAGGACGTTGGCAAAGGAAGGCATGAGTGACAACATTCAACGCATGAAGATGTTAAGAGCGAACCACGATGGATTACGAAAGGTGACATCAATACAAGCTACATGGACAATTCGAATTCTCGCACGAAGGACCATGGCTTCACATCAATGAGAAGGTATGTGAGAAAGTCAAGCTCTATGACTTTAAATGAAGCGCTTTGCGGCAGGCAACCCGTTCATTTTATTTATCTATTTATCTATATAAGATGACGATCTATATTGTGCTCTTAAATTGAACTCATCAAGTAACATTGTACCATTGCTGTAATAAATGCCACAACATCATGTTGTATGTTTTAATTTTTATTGAGTGAGCACTTTGTTATTTGATCTTGGAAAACTTGTAGACCCTTTTTGTGTGCCTATTAGTGTTTAGAGTCTTTTTATTTGTGTCCTCTTAGAGGGAAATATGAAGTGTTGCACTACCCTTGATTCTAAGCTTGTGGTTAATTAATCTAGTTTTGATTTTCTTTTTAGACCATCACCATGATCATGTTCATATTTTTTTTCATGCATTGCATCTTGCCATCATATTTCTTTTTGCACTCCACACATGCTTTGCATATAGTTGGCTTGGTTGCTACACTTAATATGATGAATGCTTTCATATCTATGTTAATGCTTCATGGGCATTTTTCCTTAGCAATCTTGTGTAAACGTGGTTTTTAAACTTACTTGTGGACCATCATCATCTAATTTAAAAAACCTTGCTAACTTCCATATTGCATTGATTGGTATATAAGCTTTGCAATGCGCTTGGTTTTTCTTGTGCTACGAAGAATTATTGACCTGGGGATAAACATAGTGTTCTACCTTTGGTTAATAAATCTTTATGGCCAAGGGAAATTCAGCAACCTAGTTGTAAGCATGGTGCTTAGAATTAGGTGTAAACATTGTCTTTGCTTATGCACCTTCCTCTCATTTGCATACACACACCTCCCACTTGCATTCACATACACCCATTAGGTTTAATTTTCACTAGACTAATTATGCCACAAGTTAAGTATCTTAGGGGATGTTTTTGGTTTGTTGGCAATTGTTTCTACTCCCGACCATCACCCCGGGGGTAGTGTGTGCACTTGATTATTTTGCAGGCATGACAAAGCATTCTCATGAATTCGTGATCAAAGAAGAAATCAAATTCGTCAACATCTCCAAAGTTCGAGAGCAAGCCTCGCTGTTTTCATCAAATTTTGCACATAGACAGAGACGTACAATGAAGAAAAAGTTGATATTCAGAAACTCCATGAAATTCCCATTCCAACGCATCCAAGATCAATAAATTTGAAGACCCGTACAAGGAGATATGGCAAGAACATTGGACGTTGCACGTTCTGAAATTTGTCGGGACAGATTGCAGCGCTGGGATGAAATGGACATAACTATCTTGTTCGGAATCAACTTTGGGCGAATGAGGACTCTTTGGAAAGAAAAATTCGTGCACTTCGCAATGGAGCAATGTTTCAGTACATGTTCTGTTCTGGAAATTGAAAGAAAAATTCGTGAAGATGAGGCAGCAATGGGACAACGAGGAATTGAAGGAGGCGACGACGATGTGAAGTAATGATTGGGATCATGACTTAGTACAAGAAGAAGTTGAAGGAAATTGAGGCAACAAAGATGAAGACACATTGAAGATGATATTCATACACATGAGAGAAGGACTTCAAGAATTGCAAGATGGTCCATCTTCTCCTTCCACGCCTAGCATCATGCTAAGCATGGGGGAGAATTTCGTGGACAAGCAAGAAAGATCTCATGGAGTAAGATAATCATGGTTGCCACAAGATGCTCATGATTCTTCTTCCATGCTTAGCACAATGCTTAAGTATGGGGGAGGCCCCGCTACACTTCATTACGAGCATCGAGAAGGACGGTAATTCTTCCTCAACTCTCTCTTTTTCTAAATGCTTGTACATATATGCCTTCAACCATAGATGCAACATTTGTATATATCTCTTAACTTATCATATGGCTTCTAGGAGGACAACCTAGTTTTGTTTTTTTTTTCAATAAGTGTAGGATCACCATAATTTGTGCTCACCACATTGATACATTTTGGCAATGCCTTTTGCTTATGGAAAAATGATGAAAGTTGCTGCTTTGTTTTACCTACACTATGTTGTATATGACTTGACCATTTGCTCTCAATTAAATGGAATTAAAATGATTACATACCGGCTCTTTTATTTGTGGAGGCTAAATCACTAAATTCTAGACCCACATATTCTATGTTGCTCTTTGATTTAAGTCTACCGATGACCTTACACCTATGCTATCTACATTTGTGAATCTCTTGTAAAGTTCTACCTACCAAAGCCTATACATACATATTCTTTCATGATGAAACCTTTAGATTGCAAACTTATATTTTGATGAGTTGGATTAAGATTGATTTCTTTAGTATGAGACTAAGAAGCTGGTCATTCCATTTTTTTGTGTAACCTTCTTTTTGCTAGCCTATTTATCCATGTATTGTGAGTTTCTACTTCGGGAATTTTGCAAACCTCGCTGGATATCCACCCTAAACCAAAAATATCTTTTTGTGATTACCTCCTTGACCACAACCCAATTTGAGTAGGGATTATCATTTCGACGGAATCAAAAGAATCAAGGGCACCATATACAGAAAAGTTTTGGGAGACAAGGCTCCCCGGAGATTCAAGCGGTTCTACGAAGAAGAAGGTGAATTTGAGATACTTACCCTAGCTAGTTGGTTCTCCCACTATTCATACTCGAGGACGAGCATTCGTTCAAGCAAGGGGGGATGGCTGGGTAAGTATTCTATGTTATCAAAAGTTCTAAGGAGCAAAAAGAAAGAAAAAAAAGAAAGAAAGAGAAAAATAGAAAATGATAAAAAGGAGAAAAAAAGAAAAATGAAAGAAAAAAGAGAAGAATAAAATGCTCCTTAGCTCTTTTTGACTTCATTAATTTTCCAAATTACTTTGAAGAATTATTCCATACTCAAATCTTCCAACCATGTGCAATCCGATAACGAGAACTTCATTTGTCTCTCGGGATCATCCATTTGCCACTTGCACATGTCCACCTATCTAAATGTGTGTGTTTCATCTTTCTCCCTCTCCAACATTATTTTCCAATGGCCTTTTTGACTAGTCTCGGTAATTCCATTAGATCTCTCTCTTAGTTTGATAATATTTCAAGTATAATGTTTTGTTAGGATTGTTTTTACCTACCAAGCTCCACATAAGTCTTCCACTTTTATATATGAGTAGAATAGGTTGAAGACAATCTAATGTAGGCTTGAGCGACTTGATGAGATGAGTGTTTCCATGATCTTTTGCAAGAGAACCTCACTTATGTTTGATATGCATTCTTTTGAAAAGTCTTCACGATGAAACAAGGTAAAGTTTTGAAGTTCGCTTAAGTTTGAGAGCATGGCATTTATTTATTATTGTGGCTTGTTCTTTAATTGCTAGTCTATCTTCCATAATTAAAAAGTAGCCGGTCACAACATGAACTTAAATGCTAAATACTTGAGAGAGCAATATGTCTTGTTATGTATGACTAAGTGCAGAGAGGACATTGAGGGGCAACACTGATTTCTTTATAAGCAAAGCTCCTGGACTTACTCGAGGACGAGCAAGGTTTAAGAATGGGGGGAATGTTGGCGCTCCTTAAGTACCCATTTTATCCCTTGTTTATCCTTGATAATGGCATGAATTTAATATCAAAATCACTAACCGTCCTAACCACGGCCTAATTATTGGTCATTTTCACATTTGCACATATATTTTGGAGGAACTTCATTTTTGCAGGTTTTTGGCCTATTTTGGAGCATGAAATGACGAGGCCCGTGATCGAGCGCTAACACGGAGAAAGACGAAGGCCAAAGCTCAAAGGAAGGACCAAAGCCCATGTTGATTCGAAGCCCATTCATGCACATCCATCCTTCAAAAGAGCCCAAAGGACCAAGCCCACGAAGATGAGATCAACATACTTCGGGATTAAGCAAAGCAAATGAAGATTTAAGGAAGGATTCCCTATCCTATCCTTTCCTCGAATATATCTAGAAGATAACGACGTCCAAAGGGGTGCAATCGTGAAGGACATAAACTCTAGAAGATGTGAGGAGTCTACACGCGAAAGATGAGACCGAGGCGGGCCCGAAAGAGGGTAGGCCGGCCGGCCTAGGCCCATGAGCCGGCCGGCCTAGCCTGTTTCCGAGGTGGTTCGGCCTCCCCTTCGACCGGTGGCTTCCTCGGCTCATAAATAGCTCGCACCTTATTCAACTCACGGCATCCATCCACCCAGAACTCGATGAAAACCTAGGGCCAAGACCGGAGGGAGACGACGGCCGCCGCAAGTCTTCGAAGTTGTCTAGGAGATGGCTTAGGCCGGCCCTAGCCGCCATGGCCTCCCTGCGTGTTTGTGTCATGGTGGAGTTCATGAGCTAGTTGGAGTCGTCGATGGTATGTACTAGGTGGTGACGATCCAAACGAATCTATTATGTGAATAATGTCTTCATGTCATCCGATCTATTTAGCGATCAAGTATCTCCTGGGTTGACACTTGGGGTTTCGATGGCCTGTGTAAGATTGGGGTTTCGAGGGTCAATTTAGAGGTCGCGATTTAAAGAGGCTTTGGATGAGATGCATGTTGTGCTTATTCGTTTAGCTAGAACTACAACTAGAATGCGTGTGATAGGCTTAGTCATACCTTCGGTCATGCTTTATCCTTACCGATGTTCATGGATGCGATCAACCTTTACACAACACTCATATCTATCAAAGGTTTACTCTATATGTGCAATTCATGCTTCATGTTAGGATAGATCCGTTAGATTAGATGGAAAACCTTAGGTAGTTCTTTGTTGATCCACGGATTGATAAACCTTGGGAGAGTACTCTAAGGGAAAAGCTACCACGATCCGTGCACTTGCGGTACATAAATTGGGACGCTAAGGAGCGTCAACAATAACCTAGATCTCCAATACCATCCGGGAAAGGCAAATGTGGTGGCAGACGCCTTGAGTCTCAAGGCCCACTGCAATACCATGAGACAAAGATCGCACCAACCAGAGTTAGCCCGAGAGCTAAGGCATCTCAACCTGCACATAGTCCAGCAAGGAACGATAAATACGTTGGTAGTGCGACCTAACTTAGACGAGCAAATTAGACAAGCTCAGAAGGAAGACCCTTATCTCACCACCATGAAAAGTAACACGGGCAAGGGAAAAGCCCCAGGATTTCGAGTCGATGAGAAGGGAATCCTGTGGTATAAGGATCGGATATGTGTGCCAAAGAAAGGCGACCTACGCCAAATCATCATGGACGAGGCACACAACTCCGCCTACTCCATTCACCCTGGAGCCACCAAAATGTTCATGGATTTAAAGGAGAAATATTGGTGGCGAGGAATGAAAAGAGACATCGCAGAGTTTGTTGCCAAGTGCAACATATGTAGAAGAGTTAAAGCAGAGCACCAGAGACCTGCTGGACTCTTGCAACCCCTGCATATCCCCGTATGGAAATTCGATGAGGTGGGAATGGACTTTATAGTTGGGCTACCCAGAACCCCCAGTGGTCACAACGCCATATGGGTAATTGTTGACCGGCTTACCAAGGTAGCCCATTTCATCCCTGTCAACACTACCTACACCGGAGACAAGTTAGCCCAACTATACATCGACAAGATCGTCAACCTACATGGAGTACCCAGCAGAATCGTATCTGATTGTGATGCCAAGTTCACATCGAGATTCTGGAAGAAGTAGCATGAAGCCTTGGGGACTAAGTTAGATTTTATCTCTACTTATCACCCTTAAATTGATGGGCAAACAGAAAGGGTGAATCAAGTATTGGAAAATATGCTAAGAGCTTGCGTACTCACCTACGGAAGCAACTGGGAGAAAAGCATATCCTTCGCAGAGTTTTCCTATAACAATAGTTATCAAGCCAGTTTGAAAATGTCACCTTTTAGGGCTCTTTACGGGAGAAAATGCAGAACACCACTCATGTGGTCGGAAGTCGGTGAAAGGTTGTATTTTGGACCCGACTGCATTCAAGAAGCTGAAGAGCAAGTGGCTAAGATTCGGGAAAACTTAAGAGCTGCCCAGAGTAGGCAAAAGAGCTATGCTGACACCCGTAGATGTGAGTTGATCTTCGAAGAGGGTAACTACGTGTATTTGAAGGTGTCACCTATAAGAGGAACCCGCAGATTTCAAGTCCGAGGAAAGTTGGCACCAAGATACATCGGACCCTTTAAGATTCTAAAGAAAGTAGGAGCAGTAGCGTATCGCCTGGAATTACCAGAGGAGATGTCAGACATACACAACGTCTTCCACATATCTCAACTGAAAATGTGTCTGAGAGTGCCAGAGGAACAAGTCCCGACGGAAGTCATGGACCTACAGCCGGACTTACAATATCAGGAAAGACCAATAAAGATTTTGGATGCAGCCACTTGGAAGACAAGGAGAATCGCCGTAAGATTTTGTCGAGTGCAATGGAGCAATCACACGGAAGCATTGGCGACATGGGAACAAGAAGACGATCTGAAGAAAGATTTCCCCTATCTATTTGAGAGTTAGCCGGAATCTCGAGGACGAGATTCTTTTAAGGGGGGTAGGTTTTGTAACACCCTATTTTCGAAACCCTTTTAAAAACAATGAGACAAAAATTTTGAATTTTCAAATTAAAATAAATTTGTTTTGGTTTAAAAATGTAGAAGCTAAATCCTTTTCAAAATAAATGCTTTTCAAAACTTTTGAGAGTATCTTTGAGTTGTTAGGTTTTTAATGAAGTGTTTGAGCCCTTCTGTGCTTTTGAATCTTTTGTTTTCAACCCAAATTCAAATTCAAACTCATTTGAATTTTGTTTGAACATTTAAACTTCAAACAGGCCGCCCTCTTCCTTTTCTTGCTCCCGGCCCAGCTCACCCCCCGGCCTAGCCCGCTCCCTTCCTTCCCCGTGGGCCGCCGCTCGCCCCGCGCCCCCGGCCCAGGCCTCCTCCCCGCGCGGGCGCTGGCCCAGCTCCGTGCGCTCGCCACAGCCGCCCGGCCCGCGCTCTGTTTTCCGCCTCCGCCGTTCACACGTCCGTCTCCGCCCGCGCGCTCGCGCCCCGTGCCGAGCGCCACCACCGCCGTCTTCCTCCTCCCGACGCCGGCCCCTACACCCACCGGTGCCATGTGGCCTCCGCCCGAGCTCGCCCGACCCTCGCCCCTACCCCACTCCCCGCGCACACCCCCGGCCCCTACCCTACCCCCGGAGCCCCGCGCCGTGCCCCTCCTATCTACTCCGCGCGCACGCGCACCGGCCCCTACCCGACCGCCATTAACACGGTGAAGCTTCTCGAGCTCAAAGCCGCGCTCCGCACTGACCTCGCCACCTTTAAATAGACCCCCGGCGCCCCCGTGCTTGGTTTTGCACACGCCCAGGCCCTCAACCGAGCCACAGCGCACGTGCACGCTGCTGCCCAGCCACCGGCCACCCTTGCTCCAACGAGCAATTCCCCGCTGCAGACCGACACTCCGGCCGATTCCGCCCTAGGTGAGCTTCGCCCCGACCCCCACTACCTCTTGAGCCCGAACCCAGGGCCTATTGGCCACCACGGCGCCCAGAACACCACGCTGTCGGTGCTCCGCCACCGCGCAGTCGCAGCCTCGCCGTGGCAAGCCCCCTGCAGCGCAGCCCAAGCCCTGCCTAGGCGCGCATTAGCCGCGCGCACGCACACAGAACCTCAACGCCCCGAACCTAATCCCAGAGCAGCTCGAACGCGTGCTTGCCGGCGAGCTCCGCCGCGCAGAGCCGCCTCCGCAGCCGTGCTCGCTGCCCCGAGCCACCCCAAGCCCAGCCAAGGCCACTGGTGGATTACGTATGCCGCATTGATCCTCCCCGGCCAAAACCCCGACCGATTTGACCCCAGGAGCATCGAAAACGATGAACTCCGGCGAGCCCCGACGCCGCACCACAGCGGGAACGGGACGCCGGCCCCCCCCCCCCCCCCCCCCCCCGCGCGCCCGACGCACCTGGACCGCCCGATCAAAGCTCAGCAGCCCAAATTAGATCTTGAACCCATCAAATCTCAGCCGCCCGATCAAGATCCAACGGATCTGATCCCAAGATACCGGTTCGCCCGGTACTTTTGTAAAAGAACCCCTGAGTTTAGTTAGAATCAACCCGCAGTCCAACCCAGTTCAAAAATAATTACAGAACAGCCCTAGTTTTTTACGTTTTAAACCCTGAGCTTTTGAATTTTAGAACCCGCCATCCCTGGCCAAGTTTCTTACCCACAGCCCCCTGGAAATTTAGTATAATTATGTTTAAGCCCCTGGTTTTTGAAGAAAAACCCCTAGACCACCTTTTCTAGCAAAACAAACTTCCACAAGCCATAACTTCTTCATTCCACATCCAAATTCAACGATTCTTGTTCCTAAAATTTTCTAAATTCAAGATTTATCCAACCATACCAAAGTTTACCCAAATTGAATTCTTCCTTCAAATTGTTATTTGTTGTTTGCTTGCAATCATGTTTGCCGTTAGTGACGTTTCGACATTCGTGCATAGGTTCGAACGACGCCGAGTTCGACGACGATCCAGAGGACCCGGATTACGTAGAAGATCAAGTCGAAGAATTTGAAGGCAAGTCCTATCGCCCCCTCCTTGATCATGATTGAACCCAGTTTTTCATAAACATAAAATATGACCAACTTTTAATAAACTTATGCATGGAATGTCTTTTAGAATGTTTTTCTCCTCACTAGGAGTGACCTATGTTTGTTATTAAGCCCATCCTTGACCTTTGAGCACCCTGGTCCCTTGATAACCGTAGAGTTAATTAATTCTTTCAAATGCTTAGGCTAGGTGCTTCGCTACCGCAAAACTTTTACAAACAACTTTTCTCGTGTGAGTTATAAATGGTTTTAAAACTGTTTTGAGCTGGGAAAGACATGGCTATGCACCTACTTTGTGCATATGCTACGGAGAGTCCGCCCTAGCATATAAGGATTGTCGTTGTGGTCGTCACCTAGCATTTATTTCGTGCAACCACATGTCCGACCTAGGACGGACTTGGTCACGAACCCATAGGCTTAAAGCCGCAACTCACCTGGAGGCAGGGTGCAACAGACACCAGGAGCGGACCTGGGACCTGTGTGGCGTACCAGTGTCTGGCCCCGGCATGGGACCTGTGTGGCGTACCATGTCGTTAACCAAATGATATATCCTTGATTGGCTGAGTGCCAATTTGGGCCCCTGGTTGTTCCGTGGTGATTGTGGGCTATATGTCCTATGCGTGTGCGGGATCGAGTTGTACTTGACGTAACTCAAGCACATCATGTGGGTAAAGTGTACAAACTCTGCAGAGGTTAAATCTATCCGGATAGCCGTGCCTGCGGTCTCAGGCATGCTATGGTGAGTCACAGTGATTAGACTTTAAATGGTTTCTGTGTGGGTGTCAGATGGGAAGGATCCCCGAGCTCGGTTTTCGAGATGTCGGGCTATGCTGTGTGGCTTTCCCAAGTGTGGCGAGTGTGCTGTTAAGCACGGGAACTGGCGGGATTGAAGTATCTCCCCCAGGGCCAAACTTATACAATGATATATATATATATATATATATATATATATATATATATATATATATATATATATATATATATATATATATATATATATATATATATATATATATATACTCTTTTCGTACCTCTTCTTTTCCAAGGAAAATAACAGAGTTTCACACATGCATTAAAAGCAGCTTTTCCGCAAAATAAACCCCCAAGCCCTCCCTTGCCTTACCCCTTTGCATTTAAATAAACCTTTATTTAATGATGGGACTTGCTGAGTACGTAATGTACTCACCCCGCCCGATGCCATGTTTTTCAGCAGAAGAAGCAGAAGGCGACTTCGACGTAGGAGAAGACGAGTAGTTAGGGTTTCGCCTGCGCCCAAGCTTTTGCCTGTGGTTTTGGGCGTTGTGTGCTGTGCTTCCGCAGTGTAGTAAGTTTACGGCTTGCGAGCCGATGTGTTAGAACCTTTTATCAAGGTTTGTATAAGATGCTATGTTTTATAATGAATGCAACGACAGCCTTTCTGTACCATTTCTGTTCGTCTGTGCATACCAGCTACTGATCCAGGGACTGGTACGGTAAGCACAGTGGATTCCCGGTAAGAGGGTCTGACAGTTTGGATCTCAGTAGCATCATGATAAATTTTGATTAATTATTATGTAATTGGGTTAATGGTAATTTATCAACTTTTAATAATTAGCTTTAATAAAATTTTGCTAAGATTTAAAAGCTAATGCAGTTGAGTCAGCTAGCTTTAGAGCCCCATGGTTCATGTTATACTTGCTGAGTACAAGTTGTGTACTCACACTTGCTTCCTCTACCCTATTTTGTTCTCTTTTGGGTATATCCTACTGATGCTCAGTTCCCGGTGGCGTGGAGGAGTACACCCAGAGCTTCCAGGACTTCGAGAACTTCTAGGCGGTCGTCTCCCAGTAGACGTCCCTGTGGCGCCCTTTTGAGAGTTTTGTATCTATTTTATCGCTTCCGCTATATCAGACAAGTTTTTGTTATTAATGGAATAAATAACACTCGTATTCGCTTTATTATATCGTTTACGTGACATGTGTTGTGATATCTTGATGATTCTATTGTATATACGTGTGACTTGATCCTACCACGTATATGATTGCTCGGTTTATGTCCGTTATAAACCGGGTGTGACAATGTTGCAGGTGCCCTAAGTTAAAAGTACGTGTTTTACCTACCGGCTACGACGAGGTCGTAAAAATCAGATCTTCACGTGATCCACGGAACACTAAGACTGAGAATTTATATCTTGTTGTTTTCTACGGCAGCCTACTCCTCTTAATTCTCAGTCTCTATCAGTTTAGTTCAGCTGCTGCCATGGATGAGAATTAAGTAATGAGCATTTGATGCTAGTGGATGGAAGAAAAAGATGGAGCCTTGCTCAGCAGGAGTGGACAAGTGGCCTGCACAATCAAACATCCACATAACAAATAGCAAAGTTTGCACAATCAAAGATCAATTAACTCCGCCACACCTCAGCTTTTATCGGTCATCCGCCACTAAGTTTAGATATTACCCATAAACACTATTAAAACTTTAACTTGAATAGTGTGTTTGACATGGGAATCCACATACTCATCGCTTTTTTGTATGTATATGTGGCCTGTATGGTGGCGCACATGATATGTGGCTACGTTGAGTTAGTATTTTTTTCATATTAAAAAGATAATAGGTCTAATAGCTATTATATTAACAATTATTAGAATCTACATAACCAAATTGATGACAGTGTGTTTTTGATTTTATTAGAATTTTTAGGATTTTCTCAGTGGTCTTTGTAGTTAACGTGGACGCCAAGTAGCAGTAGCAATAAGGTTGTGGCGGGCTCTTTCGTACTCCCTCCGTTTCAAATTGTAAACCATTCCAACTTCTCTAGAGAGTTAAACTATTTGTATGTTTGTACTTTGACTAAAATTATAGAAAAGATTACAAAGGTTTATAGCGTCAAAAGGATATACTCTGAGAGTATATTTATTGAAGAAGAATCTAATGATACCTATTTGGTATCATAAATATTAGTATTTTATTGTATAAACTTGGTCAAACTTGAAATATTTTGACTCTGCAAGAAAGTTGGAATGACTTACAATTTGGAATAGAGAGAGTATCTTTCAACGTGTTACGGACTTGTAGTACTAAAGGTGCAAGTAAAATTTGTTCAGCCGAAAAGGAACGTTGCCAATGGAAGACTGGCTGGCAGTATTTTCGTGTGCCGTGGAGTGTGGGCAGGAGTAATGACTGCAAGTGAACTATTGAGACTTCTAAGTCAAAAGTATCTTTTTTAAAAAAAATTCAAAAGTAAGCATTTTATAACAGTGACGACGACGAACGAACACTAAAAAGTTGCATGACAAAGTATGAAATTACCAACAGACTAATAATCCTATATGCGAAAAGTACAAGCTACTTTAATTTTTTTTCAACTAGTAGACATGTTGACTATCGTGAGGAATGAGAAAGGTGGTGGTAGACTGGGGTTGCATAATTCTGTGAGAGTCCTTGGTGCGTTGGGATGGGCCAGGCCGTATTTCAGCTGTTGGAAGACGGTTGAGCCAAGCCTCCGCATGCCATCCGCCCATCGGCGTCCGCTCCTTCCCACTGTACGCCCCTCCGCCTTTGACTCCGCTAGTCTGCTGAATTTGTGATGCTCTGAGGGTTACAAATCATGGTCTCATGAGAGCATAATAATATGGATTAGCGAATGTTGTTCATGCTTGAGCATGTAGATAGTGTACTACCTCTCGCCATGTTGTTCAAATCAGTATAATTAAGCAGATCAATCCATCCATGGCGTCCAATACATTGGATAGGCTTGGATAAGAGAAGGAAGGTAGGTAGCAGCAGTAGAGGGGCGACAGATCGAGCATCACCTACATGCACTGGCTCCTGTCAGCACAGTCGCAGTTGCCGCACTTGTCCGACATGTTGCTGGTGGGGTTTGGAGCTAGAGAGATCGACGACGAGCATGTGTTTGTTGATGGAGTTGGGATCTGGAGGAAGAAGGCTCGTTGCTTGTTGTGCCGGCCGGAGCCTGAGCGGCGGGAATCCAATCCGCTGCCAGTTGCGTCTCGGACGGAGCTGATGAGGGCGAGCGAGCGAGAGGGGTACAAGAAAGAACGATGCCGACGCGACGCCGCCGGAAGGAATCAGCGGAGCGCGACCCGCCGCCAATTCAGGTGCTCCGCCGCCCGGCGCGGGGACGGCTCGGCTCGGGTCCGGGTGGAACTTGCAGGGATATTTTGGTCGAAAATCTCTATTTCTCAGGTGCCACCGAGAGTGCTAACGGAATGGTGTAATGGATGTCATGGTCAAGGTTAACAATTTCGTTTTGAGTTTATTTTCCGGTAACTACCGAAAATGAAATTCAGCGCTAAATTTTGCCAAAAACTGCAGAATTCGAACGGAATGGTCTGCCAAATTAAAAAAATAAAATCCAGAAATCCCGGACCGAAATCCGGTGTTTTCCGACTGAAAAATGGCGAAAAGCAACCGAGAAATGGTGAAAAGCAACCGAAAAATGGTGAAAAGCAACCGGGAAAGCACCGAAATCCGACCGGGAAGTAACGAAATCCGGTCGGAAAATCCGGTTTTTGTTTTTATGATTTTTTTTGAATTTTTCACCGAAAACGAAAATCCACCGGAAAAATCCACCGAAATCCGGTTCCCGGCTATCAGCGAAAACAAAAAAATAGCGAATTTCGTCGAATTCCGAGCGAAATTGTATTCCCTGGTCATGGTAGGGCTCAGGAAGGAAGGATACAAAATAAAAAAGGAATTAAAGAAGGAAGTTTGAACTTTTCAAAATCAAATAAGAGACTGTTATTTTTTTTAGGGTTATACAACAAATTTACGCTGCAAGACTGTATTCAATTCCATCCTTTTGAGTTTGCATCAAATCTCAGCGATCTGCTTGAGCATCTTCAAGAGATTAGCAAAAAAATTAGCCAAATTTATTGATTTAGCTACTCTCTAAAAAATAGATTTGACAAAAAATACTAGATTGGTCCAACAGAGACTCTGTAAACCTAAGAGATTGGATGGTTAGTGAGGTAGGCTATCTTAGAGACACATTTACAAAGTCTGTTGGATACTTTTTTTTCTTTAATAATAGCTAAATTTATCTTTACAAAATAATTTAGCTAATCTCTAGAAGATGCTCAATATTCCATCCATGAATGACAGCTCTAGTAATAAATTACTGTGACAATTAGGTTTTGCAATTCAGAATCTTAGTACCAGCAGCCTTTGGTGACAGGCAGCGCACCCAGCATTTCAAACTTGCAAGTCAAACAAAATCCTGTAGTTTGACAGGGAGACTTTGATAACCACTGTCAAAGTGTATGTGTTAGTTTAGGTGTACAGTCATGATTTCCACCACTAGTAGTAGCTGACTCCGTCTAGAATTATGAGGTATCAATTTTTCCTACTATTTCTTCACATTAACACTCTATTTGCTTAGCAACATTGAGGACTATTTCTGCCA
Organism: Panicum virgatum; assembly: GCF_016808335.1. Lineage (NCBI taxonomy): Eukaryota > Viridiplantae > Streptophyta > Magnoliopsida > Poales > Poaceae > Panicum > Panicum virgatum. The sequence goes on from NC_053138.1 coordinate 60,552,516, forward strand.
CTGGGATGGCAATACCTATATCATGCTTGTTTTGTTAAGAAAAGGCCTTGAATTGCTTTCAATGCTGAGAAAATTGGTTCTTGGTCTTAAAGTGACTTATTTTTAGGCATAAAATTTGAATCCTAAAGTGACTTATTTTTTAGGACGGAGGGAGTAGTTTCTTAGCTTCTTTTCAATTGAATATCCGGCCCCAAATCAAAATTCGTTTGGTCTGTTGACTCTTCCATTAGATCCGTCCAGAGCTGTTGTTAACCCTTCGACCTAGGGCGCGCAAAATGACCATACTATCCCGTGTTACCTTCGGAGACTTGCGGATACCCCCAGCACCGCTGTTCCTAGCAGCGAACTCCCCCGAGGCGCGGCCAGCGTGTACGTCTTCACGGCGGTCCTCCTGGTGGCCGGGTTCCTGGCGCAGCTCCTCCTCGCGCCGTGGGGCGGCCGGGCGGGCCTCGTGCCGGCCGCGATCAGCCTCGCCGCCGTGCTGGCCGTCAACGCGCAGGACCTCCTGGCGCACGTCGCCGGCGTCGACTACCACCTCGGGACAGCGGCCGGGCTCGACGCGCTGTCGAGGTCGCCATCCCCGCCGTGCAAGAGCCATAGCTCTCGGCAAAGAGCCAGTTTCCGGTTGTGGCAGATCGCTGGCAAAGAGCCATAGCTGTCGTGTTCTTCGAGATTCAGGCTCGATTCTGGATAGGATCTTCGTTCTCGATTTAGCGAGACAGCATCAATCCATATTGATGTTGCTGCTCGAATGGAAATCCTGTTTAATTCATCGTGTAGATGACGGGCTGTCGAGGGCTCGAGGCACGGCCTGAACCTGCTGATAGCCGGGCTCATCTGCCAGGTGTACGAGCGCGCCAGCGGCCACGCCCAGCTCCTGCAAAAGGGCGTACAGGTCCCATTCCTGCTGGGGAGCACCCTCTTCCTCGTCGCCGGCATCTCAACCGCCACGACCGCCGCAGCCGCACCACCGCCTTCTCGCTTCTGGTAACGTACATACTAGCTGTGTTGCTAAGCATAAGATCTCTGATTCCGTCATTTAGCATGTTGGCTTCACAGACCGTTGGCCTGGCTTGGTTAATGTGAACTTTTTTGCGAACTTAGACATCTCTTATATGTGTGCACTTTTTTATGTATGACCTAAATCTATCTCATGTTTCATTATCCTTTGATTTGAAATTATTGTGTATGTGCACACTTCAATTGCAATTGTGAATTTATATGCAATTTAAATGGTCAGTGTGATGTCATCCGTAAATATATATGAAAATAATAAATTTATGCTTTAAAATAAAATTATAACTTTTTGTAGATTATTGATAATAGGCAGCCCTAAAGTACCCTAAAATGATTGTTTGAATTTACTGTATGATGCTGTGGTGTTTCATTTGCCTAAGGGGTAAAAGAGTCATTTCATGTTGCTTTTAACACCATTTTCTTGTCAAACTAACGGAAGGGCCAAGAACCAAAAGGAATTTCGATTTGGGGCCAGATAGCAAAGTTCAATTGAAAAGGGGCTAATAAACCAAGCTCAACTTTTTTGGGGGACAAAAAACTAAAAAAAACCCTTCAATGTTTCATGTTTCATGCGAGATTTTCTTTACAATGCGGCATGACAAAATTAATTCCAATCATATCCGCAGCAGGTCGTGGCGCGACGCAACCCCATCTCTGCCAGACTGGAGTGTTGGTAGGATAATTGAAAATATGGAAAATATATATATGTCTTTCTGGGCTACTGTGCGTAACTGTAGCTGGTTTCTTACTTCATTCCAGCAAAACTATCTCGGGTGCAGCAATTCATTATGCTGCTATGAATAGTTTGCGCTTCAGCACACAGCCATGAGCTTTGTTGACAACTTCACATCCATGGACCTGACTCTGTAGACCTTTGGTACTACTATCGCTTTTATCTTTCACTCAGGAACTAGCAGGACTTCTGAATCCATGTCGTTGTAAGTTGTAACTGTTCTGGTGTGTAAGGATCGTGGCCCAAGAAGGGGGTTGAATTAGGACTTTTTCAAATTTCTATCTAGTACTTAACCTAGACTAGTATGCCCAATCTATAAATTTGAAACCTAGTCATTAGAGCATGCTAGCACAAAGTCCTTAGGTAGGTAAACATACTATCATGATCATGTTGCTTAAAAGATATCACACTAGCAAGATCAAAACATAAGCAAAGGATCACACTATCATGCAAGTTGTCCTAGTCAAACTACAAGCAATCAAAGACAAGAGTAACAACAAAAGGATTTAATTGCTTGAAATAAAAGTAAGAGACACGAGACAACCGGATTTTTTCCCGTGGTATCGAGGAGTTGACGTTCCCCCCTAATCCACGTTGGAGCACCCACACAAGGATATAGCTCCCTTGCTTCACCAAGGAGCAAGTGATCACTAAGAATGCTCTTTCTCCATCTCCGGAACGGCGAGCTTCACACCGTGTACAATCTTCTTGTCTTGGGGCTCCCACAAATACCAAGAGCTCACCAAGAACCTCCCGATCACCAAGACCGGCTAGGTGCCGTCAAACACCAAGAGTAACAAGCTCCTAAGCCTTCACTTGACCTACACTCAGTTGGCCCTAGCTCAAGCACACTTGGTACACTTGCAAAGGATGGAATCTTCAAGGTTGAAGCACAAACAAAGTGCTAGATCTTCTCTTGTTTGCTCAAAGCACTTTCTCTTCTTCTCAAGGGTGGCCTCAATTATTCAGGGTGTCAAAGGCAACTGAAATGAGCCATGGGGTGCCCTTATATAGAGTGGAGAGAGTTACATAGCCGTTGGAAGTCCACTGCAGAAAAACCGTGGGCACCGGAAGAACCGATGGGTGTCAGACTTGAGGCGTCAGTTCAATCGGTCTCTCTGTGTCCAAATTGTAGCCGTTGGGATTCTGACACAGTATCCAGGCTTGCGTCAATGCACCGGTGCATGCTCTGTAGGGGCATCGGTTCAACCGGTGCTGAAGAGTTTCACTGATCAACACAAACAAGCTCTCTGGAACATAGGACGTCTAATGCACCGGTGCTTTGATTCTGAAGCGTCGGTTCAACCGGTGCTGAAGAGAAGTTGAAGTCCACCAAAACATGCTCTCTGGAACAAGGCACATCTAATGCACCGGTGCTTATCTTTTGACCGTCGGTTCAACCGGTGCTATAGAGTTCTTGACTTGATTCCTGCCTTCATTCAGAGAAGATAGACCGACAGGGCATCGGTCCTTCCGCCAAGCATCGGATGCTCCGACGCTAGGGCACCGGTTCAACCGGTGCTGCTGTTTTTCATTGTTTTCAGCTGAATTGACTTGGATTCGAATGTAACTTCGACTGTTTTTTCTTCCAAGTGTTGTGTTGACTTCTATTGACCATCTTGGGCTGTTTTTGAGCGAGTGTGCATGATTTCTAAGGCCAACTCAATTTTGATCAAGCTAATAACTCATGAACCCCTCTTAATAGTACGGTCAAGAACTAAAAACTATAAACCCTATCTAAATCAAGTGTCCTTCAACTCCTTGTGACACTTGAGACTAGAAAGGTCCTTGATCTTTGAAATTGAGTCCTTGGCACGCATGGTTGTTCCGAATTGAGGGGTCTCTTTTCACATTTCATATGAGACTAAATTAATCATTAATTTTTCCTTCAAAACACACGTTAGTCGCATACGGTTGTCATTAATCACCAAAACTTACCATTAGCATCTATCGGCCTAGATGCACTTCAATCTCCCCCTTTTTTGTGATTGATGACAACACAAAGTAGAGATACATACTATAAGAAATTGAAAGCGATAAACAAGCATGCATTACTCGAAATAAAGCACATGTAGGGACATGTCAACACAGAGCATACACAATATCCAAATAACATGTCCATACACAAAATCCATGAAGATCCAATCACGCCACAAACCACCAAGCTCCCCCTATCTCTACTCCCCCTATCTATCTCCCCCTTTGGAAACAAAGCACCAAAAAGAAAGGCGATCTAATCCTGAGCTAGAGAAGGCGGGGTCTTCCGGCTGGGTCCGGTGGAAAACTGAGCGGCGGAGTCGTCGGCGTCATCGTCCGTCCAGTCGTCATCGACCGAAGAAGACTTCTGCTCGACTGGAGTCGTCGGAGCAGCAGAAGTAGCTGGAGTAGCGGTAGAAGCTGGCTCGGCGACGATCGTGGAGTCCGTCGGAGGAGCAGACGTGACGGGAGTCAGGTCTGGCTGAGTGGGGCGCATGACGGACGGACGGAGCACCTCAGGCTGTGAAGGTGACTCGAAAGTGAGAGACTGAGCCGAGGGGTGCTGGAGCTGGTGTAGGATCTGCTGCTGCCTAAGAAACTCTGCACGCTGCTCGGCAGTCCAAACACTAGGCTGTGGAGCAGGAGCCGGAGCAGCAGTAGGAACAGGACTGGCAAACAACCCGGTCTGAAGAAATGGTGACATCGGGAAGGATGACAAGGGTGTCTGCACAAAACCGCCAACGGGTGGAGTAGGAGCTGTGGGCTCAAACTGGAGCTGCTGGGGTGTAGGGAGCTGAGGCTCAGGCAGTCCAGTGTGACGGTATAGCTGACCGAAGCATCCCGAGAAGAATGTGGACATCTGCTGCTGAATCTGGGACTGCTGCTGTAGCTGTAGTCTCATGGCCTCCTGCTGCTGTCGAATCCCCACAAGCACTAATGTCTGGGCCTCCTGCTGGCGAGCCTGCTCGGCTTGCATACTCAGCTGAGCTGCTGCAAACCGGTCCTGCTGGTCAGAGAGCCGAGTAAGTATAGCTGCAAGAGAGTCTGGCTGTGTGACCTGTGCAGTGGTAACTGGAGGAGCAGGGGCTCGTGCTGCACCGGAGGATCCTGCCTCATCGTCAATAGCACCTCGAGGAACAGTAATAGTGGGAATGAAATCCTCGTCATCCTCCGAGTCCTCCGAGTCTGTGACCAGGTAGTGTGGGAGCTGGGCCTCTGCTGCTGCTAGTGAAGCGTCCTCGGCTGCTGTCGGATCATCTGCAACTCTGCCCTCAGCCAAGATACGCTCATCCAGAACCCGCTGTGCTCGACGCTGGCCTCTCGAGTCACGACGACCGTCTCGAGGAGTAGCAGGTGAGTAAAAACTGAAGTGTGTCCTCGACTGCTCCAGCTCATCCATATGCTCATTCTGACTGAGCTGAGCAAGAATCCAGCAGATCCAATGAGCAAAAGGATGGCGACGGTGAACTGTCATCCCATCCAGAATCACGTCCTCTAGCTCGCAGATAAAGAAGTCGACTAGGTCAAAGTCACGACCTGTCATGATATACAATAAGAGCCACTGCTGCAGAGCTGTAATCCCCTCGTTGTATCCAATCCGGAACAGCAGACTCTTCCTCAGTGCTAGGTGGATAGAATGTGCCACGTGAGTCAGCCTATCCGGAGTCCTCGGTGTGCCAGGCAGGAAGGGCTGCTGAAATAGAACACTGATCTCCTCGTCAGATGGGACGTGAGACTCATGAGGACGACAAGGAGGCACCGTGCTGCCATAAGCCTGATAGTGCACGAAGTGTGGCTCCTCGGCAATCTGAACTCCAAGGAGGGTAGCCAGTCGAGCTCGGGTCAAACGATAGTGCCTCTCCTGGAACATGAAGTCAATAAACTGCCGGTCCTCCTCAATAAACAGAGTGGCATAGAAAACTCGAACCCACTCTCGAATGTATCTGGACCTCTCACTGAGTAGAGCAGGCAATCCATCATACCTCTCGAAGAGAGGAAGCACTGGCGTCCCACCTGCTGCTACACGCATAGCCACCCAGTGGAGCAACTTGTGCTCACTGATCTTGATATCCAACTGGCAGTAGGTGTGGTAAAAAGACTCCTGGAGCAGAGTGTGAAAGCGACGGTCAACTCCAATATCCCTCTGCTCAGGAAACCACTGCTCCGGGGTCACATATCTCAGTCTCTTGACCCTAGGTCCTGGAATACCCCTGAGATCAAATAGATCAACCTCGGGCAGCTCCTCACCACTGTCCTGACCTCCTATCTCAGTGCCACTGCCGGTGTGCTGCTGCTGTGCCTGACCTGCTCCCCTCTGAGTACCACCACCTCGAGTCCGTGGACGAGAGCGGGACTCAGGTGTGGTCTGAGCTGTCTGAGTACGTCCTGAGCGACGTAGCTGCTGCTGTGGCTCCCCCTGAGCCTAAGGATCCCTGATCCGAAGTGATCCCTGCCTGTCTGCAGCATCTGCAACTGCCTCAGCTTGCTCTCGCTCGCGGTCCTCACGGGTGCGCTTCTTCTTCTTCTGCACAACCATCTTACCCTTGCCCTTCTTGTCACCAGCCATCTGTCATAGCATGGAATGATATGAGCCTAACATGGTGAGATCTAGTGGATAACAACTTCACTAACACTCTAAAAGGACTATTGAAGTGACGAGATTAGATGTGAGTGATCCAATTAGCATGTGAGTGAGTAAGGCAAGGATATAGAGAAACATGTGTGTAAAGGATAAGAAAACTAAGATACAACACATGCTAGGAGAGGCAGCACCATACCCTTGCTAAACCAAGAAACGGTCGAGAAGAAGTCGAAGAAGAAAGCCTAAGAGGCAATTCCTCGAACACCTTGCGTGCACTCAAACCAAGGGTGGAGGGATCAAATCGATCTTGAATGCACGAGCGTGGGAGGCAGATTAGAGCAGGAGAGGCTGCGCGCGTGGGGAGAGGCCGTCGGCGGCGGTGAGCGGCGGCGCGTGTGTGGCACAGGCGCGGCGTGGGTGCGCGAGGGGCTGCGGAGCAGCAGCGCAGGAGCGGTGTGTGGGCGCGCGCGGGCGGCGGCGCAGTGGAGAGCTCGGGCGCGGCGGCGGCGGCTGAGGAGCAGCGGCAGCGCGGGGGCGATGGTTCGCGAGGTAGACGAGAGAGAGAGACTGACGCGCGGGGCCCGCGGAAAGGTTAAGTGAAACAGGACGAGCGGGCCTGCCAACCCTAAGGCATCGAAAGTTCCGATGGTTCAGAGAAAAGGGCATCGGTGTAATCATCGGTGTAACTTTGACCAGATCTGTTTGAGATGAAAACGTGGTCAACAGGGGCATCGGAAGATCCGCCACTGAGGCACCGGAACAACCGACGGTCGTCGGTGCATTGGCAGGAGTAAAGTCCAGAGACTCTGCAAAGGCCATTACTCCATGCAGTAGCACCGGTTGAACCGATGCTGAGGCGTCGGTTCATTCGCCAACCATCGGATGCACCGGTGGCCATCGGTGTAACGGTCGGAGTTTGTTCCAGAGATGATGCAGAAAACCAAGCCATGAAGTCTTAAGCACCGGTTGAACCGATGCAGTGAAAAACAAGGCGTCGGTTTAACCGGTGGTTAAGGAAAAATTCTGCTGAACTGCAAACTCTACTTCTGATCCAAATTTTCAAAAACAAAGCCATAAACACTTAATTTGGACCAGTTTCGAGAGACAACCTCACCCCTCAAACACTTATACTAAGTGCTCGCAAGCTTTTATATAAACATAGGCAAATTAAGATTCAAGCGAGGTTTAAACACTAAAACCAAATGTATGAGCCACTTTGCCTATGAACTTAGAGATGGAAACTTTAAGTTCGATAGAACGTGGCTCAATAGGCATGAAAGCGCAAAATTGATCTTATCACTCATGTGGAGATGATATTTCATATTTAGCATGAATATCTTTCTCGAAGTGTGATTTGATCCCTTGTGATGCTACTAACGTGATGCAATGCCAATGCAAAGCAAGAAATTAAACATGGATGCATTCTATATGACAAGCACATGCATTGCAAAAATTTAAATCTATCTTGTCAAGTTTGAACCCTCGGCAAGCTTCTTCATGATGAACCATTCTTCATGCCATGAGCAGAACCAAGACCACCGGCTCATGCAAACACATGTTCATCACTATCTTGACAAGGTTAGACAAGCCCCTAGCACATGTACATATGAAATGCATCTATATGACAAGGCAATTATATGACGTTAGAAGCATCTAAAACGTTAAGCTCACTTCGCAACCTACAAAAGGTGCTCTCATCTAGAGGTTTGGTGAAGATATCCGCCAATTGATCTTCGGAACGAACACCACAAAGTAGTATATCATTCCTTGCCACATGATCTCTTAGAAAGTTATTAGCAATTTTAACGGCACTCTCGTTATCACAAAGGAGCGGGATCCTATCTAGTACTACACCATAGTCCAAGAGGCTTTGCTTCATGTAGAGGATTTGAGCACAACAAGCCCCGGCGGCAATGTATTCTGCCTCCGCGGTTGACAAGGCCACGGAATTTTGTTTCTTTGATGACCAAGAGACTAAGGAACGCCCTAGCAAGTGGCACCCACCTGATGTACTTTTGCGATCCACACGGCATCCGGCAAAGTCCGAATCCGAGTATCCCAAAAGTGTAAAACTAGCGCCTTTGGGGTACCACAAGCCTATGCTAGGCGTATGCTTGAGATATCTAAGGATCCTCTTAACGGCACTAATGTGTGATTCCTTAGGATTAGCTTGAAAACGGGCACACATGCATACGCTAAACATGATATCGGGCCTAGATGCGGTTAGGTAAAGGAGTGACCCAATCATAGAACGATAGAGAGTTTGGTCAACCGATTTACCTCCTTCATCCAAGTCAAGATGTCCATTAGTTGGCATTGGAGTCTTGATCGGCTTGCAATCATCCATCTTGAATTTCTTGAGTATATCTTTTGTATACTTTTCTTGATGGATGAAGGTCCCTTCCTTCAATTGCTTGATTTGAAATCCAAGGAAGAAATTGAGCTCACCGATCATGGAGATCTCGAATTCCCTAGCCATCATTTCTCCAAATTCTTTGTAAAGAGTGGGGTTAGTTGAACCAAAAATGATATCATCAACATAAATTTGACATATGAATAGCTCTTCATTGATGATTCTTGTGAATAGAGTTGTATCCACCCTCCCGATCTTGAAGCCCTTGTTAAGAAGGAAGTCACGAAGACGTTCATACCAAGCCCTTGGCGCTTGCTTGAGCCCGTAGAGCACCTTGTGCAACCTATAAACATGGTTAGGATATCTAGGGTCTTCAAACCCGGGAAGTTGTTCAACAAACACCAACTCATTAATTAAGCCATTTAAGAACGCATTCTTCACATCCATTTGAAAGAGTTTCATGTTATGATGTGAAGCGTACGCTAAAAGGATACGGATGGCTTCAAGTCTTGCAACGGGGGCAAAAGTTTCACCAAAATCCAACCCTTCAACTTGTGCAAAGCCCTTTGCCACAAGTCTTGTCTTGTTACTAATCACTACACCATGCTCATCTTGTTTGTTGCGGAAGACCCACTTGGTACCAATGATATTCTTGTCTTGAGGACGTTCTTCAAGAACCCAAACTTCATTGCGGGTGAAGTTGTTGAGCTCTTCTTGCATGGCTATCACCCAATCCGGGTCCTCAAGAGCTTCATCTATATTTGTGGGTTCCAAGCAAGAAACAAACGAGTAATGTTCACAAAATGAGGCATATTGACGTCTTCGAGTTCTTACTCCACTGGAGGGGTTACCCATGACCAAGTCAATGGGATGATTTCTTGAAGTTCTTGTAAGCCTCTCTTGTGCTTGAGACGTTGATTCTTCTAGTGATTCGCCATCTTGATCTTGAGCTTGGGCTTGTTCACTCGTGATGTGCGTGTCATCAAATGGAAGTTGTTCTTCAACCACTTGTTCATCTTGGGCATCATGGAAAGGAGGTGAGGCATCATCTTCTTCATTGAATGACTCATCATGGTGATGTGATGGTGTAGACTTGTCTTCATCCTTTGAGTCATCCTTGGAAGTGACTTCAACTTGAGTGGATGAGACTTGTAGATCTTCAACCTCCTCCTTTGGCTTGACTTGCCCAATAGCGATGTTCTTCATGACTTTTCGAAGTGGTTCATTACCTACATCATCACAAGAGAAAACTTCCCCTTGGGAGCCATTAGTCTCATCAAACTCCACATCACAAGTTTCTTCAATCTTGCTAGTAGCACTATTGAATACTCGATATGCTTTGGAGTTTGATGAATAACCAACAAGAAAACCAACATCACATCTACTTTCAAACTTGCCTAGGTGCTTCCTTTTCTTAAAGATGTAGCATTTGCAACCAAACACCCGGAAGTAGGAGATGTTGGGCTTCCTCCCAATGAGAAGCTCATAGGGTGTCTTTCCCAAGAAGCGGTGAAGATAAACTCAGTTGGATGCATGGCATGCGGTGTTGATGGCTTCCGCCCAAAATCTTTGTGAAATGCCATAGTCATCCAACATTGCTCTTGCAAGAGTGATCAATGTCTTGTTCTTCCTCTCCACCACTCCATTTTGTTGGGGTGTGTATGTTGATGAAAACTCATGCTTGATTCCCAAGTCGTTGCAAAGCTCTTCTACTTGAGTGTTTCTAAACTCCGTGCCATTGTCACTCCGGACCTTCACAACACTTGACTCAAATTCATTTTGAGCTTGTTTGACAAAAATCTTGAAGATCCCCATAGTCTTGCTCTTGTCCTCTAAAAAGAAGGTCCAAGTATATCTAGAATAATCATCAACAATTACAAGACAATAGAGATTACCGCCAAGACTTTTGTAGGTGGTTGGCCCAAAGAGATCCATGTGTAGTAGCTCCAAGCTTCTTGATGTTGACAAATAAGCCTTCATGGGATGTGATGATGCAAATTGCTTCCTGGCTTGACAAGCACTACACAATTTGTTTTTGTCAAATGTAACATCTTTAACACCAACCACCATACCTCGTTTGAAGGCCTTCTTGAGTTGGCTCATGCCAATATGAGCAATGCGGCGATGCCAAAGCCAACCCATGGAGTTCTTGGAGAAGAGACATGTCGCCAAGCTTGCATCATTTGATGAGAAATCAACAAGGTAAATGTTACCATGTCAAAATTCTTTGAATATTAAGCTCTTGTCCTCCTTGCTTGTCACTACAACCTCACTATCACTAAAGGTGCATATTAGTCCTAAATCACAAAGTTGAGCAATAGATAACAAATTGAAACTAACCGACTCAACAAGCAACACATTAGAGATAGAAAGATCCTTGGTTATGGCTACCTTACCCAAACCTACCACTTTTCCTTTTGAGTTGTCACCAAAGGTGACATGTTCATAATCGCCCACATCTTCATCTAGTGAGGTGAACATCTTTACATAGCCGGTCATGTGTTGTGTACATCCGCTATCAAGCACCCAATGCTTGCCACCGGCTTTGTAGTTCACCTACACACAAATGAATCACTTTTGAGGTTTGGGAACCCATGCAAGTTTGGGTCCTTTGACATGAGTTACTAAAGCTTTAGGAACCCATAGTTGGTGTGGTAGCTTTCCCTTAATTTGAGTGCCAATAAATTTTGCCTTAACCTTGCCACTTTTAAGCTTGCTTAACAAGAAATGATTTTCATTGAATTGAGACTTGTAGTTAGGAGGCAAGGTAGGAGGTGGACGAGTAGGAATTGGACACTCCCTTGTGTGATGCCCAGTGATTTGACAATGTTGACAATATGAGCCAACTTCCTTGGTAAAGCATGCCTTGAGCTCCGGCGACTTGGGACAATTTTCCGGAGCGTTGGGAAATGATCCAAGTCCATTTGTCCCATAGTGCCTTGCATTGTGGAAGAGAATCTCCTTGTGCAAGTATTCTCCTCTTGTCACATTGAACATGCATTTGGTCATGCTTTCAAGTTCCTCCTCAAGTTGTTTCTCCCTATCATGGTTAGTCTTTGAACAAGAAGGAGAAGCATGATGACAAGTAATAGGGTGAGGCAACTCCACAAGATCATCACAAGAAGTAGCTATATTGACTTTGATGACTTTCTTTTGAGTTTCTTTTAGTTCTTCATCCAAAGCATCAAAGGCAAGGTCAAGTTCTTGATATTTCATATTTAAGTTAGCATAATCAAGCTTAAGCTTCTTGTTGCATGAAGTAAGTGACTTGTTAAGCACAACTACTTCCTCATATTTAACATTCAATTCATCATAGCAGGGTGTTACAGCAATTCAGTTCAGGAATACTAAAGAAACTACATTACATTTTTTTCAAAAAGGAAAAAAAGGTGAAAACTGGAGAAGTTGCAGTCCCATGTAGCAGCAATTCATCGCTCCCAACTTCCAGGTGCAGGTTAACGATCTGACCTCTGTTTATCCAACCTAAAGTCCTAAAAGTCAACCCTCACAGCCGAACAAACTCCATATTACAACGACTTTCATGTTTCATCACATATGTATAATGACAATGAAAGAACAAAATAATTCTTAAAGAACAGAATACCATCTAGCAGCATCAGTGAGAGGATGAATACAACAGCGAGGGCTGCTCTGCAGAGTGCGGGGCAACCAGCTACATTATATTGATGAGTATATATGTTGACGCTCAAACCCTTTATCTTTGGTGACCTTCCCATGGAGCAGTGAGCAGTCAGCAGGGCGACCTTGTCCGAACTAGATTATGCAGACTTTGGCCGCCCATAGCTGTCCCATTCCCAATCACATAATCCCTCCCATCGCCCATTTGGAGGGCCCATCGGCCAAGGAGCCAACCGCCGCAAACACCTTGCCACCTCTGACCTCTTCCTTGCACGGTATGATCCTCCCCAGTCCCCACCCCTCCCGTTACCGTCTCTCTCGTCCCCGCGCGCGCCCGCACATCTCGTGCCAATCAGTCTATCGCGCATTTGGGCGAGGGTAGATTGCGAATCTCGTGCCCTCCACGGTTTGTGTTTGCTGCATGTTCTCACTTGTCAATGCAGAGATGCTGGTGCAGTGGTGCAGGACGGACAAAGTCACTTCCTGCTGTTATGGTCAACTAGGGGGCTAAACGGGCTCTCGCTTCCGCAAATTTCTCATTGGAAATTTCCCTCTTCTGATCAGCTCGTCCGACCAACCTCTTGATTGTCCTATTTGATTTTTATAGTTGTTGATTCAATAATGTTTTGTGAGAGAGAATAAATCAGAATAAGATGAAAGCAGATAAGCCGAAAAGAGATGGGAAGGAGCGGTCCTGGAGGAGTTTTGGGCTCTTGTGCTCCGTTTCTACCTGGAAGCATAGCAGAATAGCAGGGCACTTATTTTATTGAACCATACGCTCTGTATTTATTAGCAGCGACAGTAGCAGTTAATGCAATTGTACAGAGTATTTGGAAGCAATCTAGCTTGTTGGGCCGTGAATACCATTTTCCTAAACAAAATATTTTACTTGCCATTTCACTGTAATGAATAATTCTAATGGCCTGTTTGGATATGCTTATGAGCCGATTCTCATTGAAAATAATTGAGAATCTCACCCAAACACCTCGCTTAATTTTTTACTTATTTGAGAAGCGGCTCAGCTGAGAATGACCAATACAACGTGAAGCCTGGTTCTCTCGAACGCCTTCTTGAGCTCGCTTCTGATATTATTATTGCAAAATGTAATTAACTGATATGTTTAGCACCTACAAGGGACGAATGGATCATATTTAGAAATCACTGTTGGTCTATCTTTCGGTATATTTATATCCTTAACATATATTTGTTATTATTATAATATAATTATGTAGTCAAGATACTCAACAAATATAAGAATTATTGACTTCTACTCGTATTTAGTAGAAAAATGAGATATCATCGGTCTCATGGGCACTTCAGACATTTTATCACTTAACTCAGAGAATCGACTCAAAACAATTAGGATTACAAAACACTCGGCTTATCTAGAAATCCGATTATCCAGACAGCTAACTTATATCAGAATCTTGCTTCTCAGAAAAGTGAAGTCCAGATAAGCAGAAACAAATAGGGCATAATTCTGATCACTGACCCCATATATGACTAGCAGGTAATAGTAAGTCAAAGTGCCAAACAATAACAAGGTTATGGAAGATTACGTACACAACACAACAAGTCAACAACACTTATCTTTAATTATGTGCTTAGGATAACATGACCATAGTGTATAATCGAGCAGCAACCGTAAAATATAAAGAACCATGTTGTGCGTGGCTGCGTGCATGACATGTTGCCCCTCCTGGTAAAATCACATTGCTAAGAACTGGGTGCCTTATGGTCAACTTCATAGTAGAGTCCTTAAAACATGGAACTACTTGCTGATCCAATGAAGTTTCACTAGAATAGCTGCTGCAAATCCCACTCCAAAGCCCGCACCAACCAAAAGAAAAAAAAAAAACAACATCCACACTATGAGAGGAGCTTTTCGGATTTGTTTCGCTTTCAGTATCCAGAGAGCCTTATTATTTCGATAGAGGGGGTCCACAGAGCCCCACATTGCCATTAAATGAGTTATTCTGGAACATCTCGAATTGATGTGATTGTGGTATCTTTCCATCCAGTTGGTTATTGCTCAGGTTCTCACACTCCAAAAATATTTAATTTTGGAATGTTTATATCTTTTAGAATGTCCTTGTCCATCGTCCATATTTTTCTAGCAATTACTCTCATTTTGTTTTTGTCATACTAGGTACTAGGTTGTTTTACTAAAGTACTAGGTTGTTTTACTAAAGTACTAGGTTGTTTTTTGTCACATCATTCGTAGTTAGATTGTGCTGATTCTTTTTCTTTTTGGTGTTCATTTCTGTTGGATTCAGTCATTAATCTTTTCCTTTTGGATTGAAATTTCGCACAAATGGAAGTGGAGCAATATCATTTGTTACCTCAAATACGTTCTACACTTTCTAACAAATTTTGTTTGAATTGAGATTATGCCACTAAAGTTGCTACCTTTTGTCAGATTATTTGTTTCTTTCCAAATCCCAAATCACATCTTGCTTACTTTCAGAGTGTCATATTGTTCCATTCAGTTTGTTCCTCAGTACAAAAGATATCTTGCCATGCAGGGATAGAATGAAGCTTTTAATCACTCTGGATATGGATGATGTTTCAATTTGAAGTATTTTTCATCTGATTCCAAAGTATTTTGGAGATCAGGAATCATTTTTCTAATTGGATGGAAAATGTTGATGTGGAGATGAACGCGCAACGGGATAGGAAAACTTTTGAGTCCCTAGGACCCACATGCTCTAACGGATGATAACTCATCCGACGTTGAGGGTGGACACATGTCGCTGGTGCATAGAATGTTTTTTTAACATACAATTATGCATAGATATGAAGATGTGTCCTTAGAGAGATCACTAGAGACATCAAGGCAGCGAGGCTGGAACATAGGTTGGGCAGCGTCGCACATTGCGTCTTTGCCAACCACACTACGGCCGCTAGAAAACTAGGAATTTGTCGGTGGACGCTAGTACCGGTCACATTAAAAACTGATACTAAATGGCCTCGTAAGCTATTTTTGTACCAGGTCCAAATTTGAAAGCCCCGAAGCTATTTTAGTACCAGATCAAAGCACCGACCGGTACTAAATGTCACATTTTAGTATCGGCTGGTGTTTAGGCCCTTACTAAAATAGCGCGGTCATTTAATACCGGTCCAAAACACCACCCGGTACTAAAAGGTGACATTTAGTACCGGTCGGTGTCTTAGCTCGATACTAAATGGTCCTACATGGGTTAATTCAAAAAGAAAGCATCTCCTACCTAGTTACATATGCTGTGTAGGTGGGATGGTAAGAAAGGTTCACGCAATACCAGAGGTCGTGAGTTCGAATCCTACGGACCGCGCATGCTTGAAATTCGTGTGACTTGTGAGGACGGTGCGCATGTACGGTGGCCTCTTGGCTCTTCCTCAGCTTTTTCTTTATTTTTTGGGCACAAAGTCGTTTTGTACCAGTCGGTTTTTTTCCTTTATTTTTTAGACGCAAAGTATAAAGTCGTTTAGCACCCGGCGTTTTGGCTTGTACTAAATGCAACCGCAATTATTACCGACCAATCGGCACCGGACGCCCGATCGGTATGGGTTCCGGGCCAGTACTAATGCCCAGTTTTCTAGCTTGTACGCGGTCCTCGACTTGTTTGGAGTAGTCCTCATCCTTAGAAGCATGCAATTTCACCAAAAGATGGCTTGGACATAAAAAAAATGAACACTGTAGTTCAGTTTTTCTAAGTAAGGAAGGTAAATACATATCAATCACTACTACAGAACGTGTCCTTAGTTCTACACATTTATTCCGGCCGCCATTGGACCTGGAACGAATGAAAGCTTTAGTCCTGGGTCTAAAGTCTAGCAGCTAGTGGAGAGCAGAAAGAGACCTTTTATCCGGGTTGAAGACTCCCACCGGGACAAAATAGTACCGTTTGGTCCCGGTTGGAGTCACCCACCAGTGTTTTAGTCCCGGTGGGTGACTTCAACTGGGACCAACGGATACTATTTTGTTCCGGTTGGAGGTACTATTTTGTCCTAGTTGGAGTCTCCAATTAGGACAAAATAGCTTCATGGCGTGGGCTGGATCTGCCTCTCATTTTATTTAACTCTACCTCCCCTCTCTCTCGCACCCTTATCTCTTCGACTCTTCCTCTCCCTGGGCATCTCTCTCCCTCGAGCTTTCCTCCTCCACCCTACCCTCCCTCCCTCAGCTTCCTTGATCTGGTCCTCCCTCCCTCCTAGACGCGGGCGGGAGCCGGCGGGAACAGGCACACGGCTGCGGGCCGGCAAGCTGCGGCTAGGCGTCGGCAGGTGCGGGCATGCCCGGGTGCAGGCCGGCAAGTTAAGCCGACTAGCTACCGCCGCCCCGCGTGGCCAGGAGCCGGCCGCCGTGGCTCGGCCGGCCGCTGCCGCTGCACATGGCCAAGAGCAGGCCGTCGTGGCCAGGCCAGCCGCCGCAGCGAGCTCGGCGCAGGGGGGGCGGCGAGCTGCCGCCAGGCGTGGGCGCGGGCTGGCAAGCCATGGCCGCGCTGGCAGGGACGGGCGCAGGTGCGGCCCAGCAAGCCGCCGCTGCGGCGCATGGCCAGGCGCAGGGGGTGGGCACGCCCGCCGTTATGGGCCAGCGGGGGCAAGGATGGGCGAGGACGTGTATTTTTTTTTGGTTTGTGATTGTTCTGGTGGATCCTTGCATGATGAATCAAATCTATCTCTCATGTTGTGAATTAGATTTTTGTTTTTTTACTTGTGTGACGGTCATGTAAGATAAGAATGTTTCTAGCTTCAATCTGAAATTTTTTCTAAGTGCGATTGTATCTTTGTGAGGGAGTTTGAGCATGTGTTGTGATGGAGTGATGGAGTTGGAGCTCGAGGAGGGAAGAGCTGGTGGTGGAGTGGAGCTGCAACAGGGGACGAGCGGATGCGATGTTTTTTTTTTTTGTCTTTTGTCCTGTCTTGAAACTTCAACCGGGATATAAAGTTATTTTTAGTCCCGGGTGCCTGAGCCGGGATCAAAGGACCTCATCTTTAGTCCCAGTATGGCGGTTCCGGTTGGGAAACCGGGATAAAAAAGGTTTTCCAGTCGGGACAAATTAAGGGTTCTGTACCAGTGGATATAGATCCCCCATTGGGGAAAGACAACAGCAAATAAAAGCTAGCGCTACATATATTCATTCACTTTACACATCAATCACATCAATGTTGGGATACATGCATGATGTATTAAATGTAGATAAAAAATTGGTTTTCACATATTGCTTCTAAATTGCGAGATAATTTTTTGAGCCTAATTAGTCCGTGATTAGATAATAAATTGCTACAGTAAACATATGTTAATGACGGATTAATTAGTCTTAATAAATTCATCTCGTAGTTTACCGATGAGTTCTGTAATTAATTTTATGATCAGTCTATATTTAATACTTCGAATATGAAAAGATTCGATTATAAAATCTTTATAGGGAGCAAAGTAGTGATGAAGGGGGAGAAGTAGGTAAAGGGCGCTGGATGTGGGGGCGGTGGTGGCGGTGCTTCATTCATGAGACGGCGGCGGCTGGCTAGAGGAAGAAGCGCCGTCATCATCCTGCATGACGTCGATGATAACCTCTTGACCCGCTGTTGATTGTTGTATCCCTGCTTGGCCCTGACAAATAAATATAATTGATGTTGTGTATATACTTACTAGTTGGTGTTGTGTACAATGTAATTGTATGCAGCAGCGTACCTGAGCAGGTGGATCGAGGTCTTTCCATGAGCGGATCCGGAAGATGTAGTCCCACCCCATCTTGATGACGACGGGTCCTTGTCCTGCTTGTGGCGGATCAAGGTGCCACCTGTGAACGCCGGCGTGATAGAGCAGAGCCCAGAGATGGGTGATGAGCTCGCCGCCCTGCGAGAGGTGCTGCATGTGCTCCTCCACCATGTCCGACGGCGCCGCGTACAGCAACGCCTTCACCCAGAACTCTGCCAGCATCTCCCACCGATCAGCAGCAGGCATGCTTCGGAGTACCTTCCCCAACGCCACACCCGCGCCATAGATGGTGGAGGATCCCATCAACACACCGTACTCGGCGGAGTACATTCCATACTTGTGCTCACAATAATCGCAATACTTGAACGGGTCAAAACTTTCCATTGCCTGCAGCTTATTGTCTCCAGTAGCAGTGGACTTGACACTCCAAATTGCCACGTCTCTTAACTCCAGCGTACAGTTTCTTTGTATTGTCGGAGCGCCCAGGGAGCACGCGTGGCGCTGAGACTACCAAGTATGCGCAATACTTGGACAGTATGCGCAATACTTGGACAGAGCTATGGCCACGCGACGATTCTTCTTGCCGTCACCACCGCCCGTGTCCATGCGCTGCGAACAACCACCATTGTTGTCGTCGTCGTGCTGCTGCTGTGCAAGCTCGCAGTAGCATGTCGCAATGTGCCACATCAGAATACAAGGCACGCCAACCTCATCATCACCATCTTCGAAATGGGAAGATAAACGATGACGCAACTCTGCAACAGCATATTCCAAGAGTAGGCCACCTAATTCGGTATTAGTATTGCTCTCAACCTTGGAGGATGCCCAACCACTTATCTCATCGCCCCTCATCTTCTCACTTACAAAATCACCAATGGATGCCTTCACATCAGCGTGAAACTCAATGGCACCACCCCCTGTGTTGCAGCTGCCCCAAAACATTTCTCGCACCTCTCCATGTATGTATTGCAGTCCAAACACCTTCAAAACTTTCCGGAACGTTGCCAATGGAAGATTGGCTGACAGTATTTTCGTGTGCCGTGGAGTGTGGGTAAGAGCAATGACTGCAAGTCAACCTACCGATTGCTTGTTTTGTTAAGAAAAAAGGCCTTGAATTGCTTTCAATTATTTTATGTTTCATGCGAGATTATATCACCTCTTTCGTTTTTTTTTCTTACAATGAGCATGGCAAAATTCCAATCATGTATGCAGCAGGTCGTGGACGACGCAACCTTGTTGAGATTCTCTTTCCTCGGACACGACCAATCGCATCTCTGCCAGACTGGAGTGTTGGTAGGATAATTGAAAATATGATAAATATACATGCCTTTCTGGGCTACTGACTGTAGCTGGTTTCTTACTTCATTCCAGCAAAACTTGGTATCAAGCCTAATAATTGTTCCATGTTTCCTAATCTCTTCTGCAGCAGTTCATTATGCTGTTATGAATAGTTTGTGCTTCTTTCCATGAACTTCAGAAGTTTTGCTCGGAGCACACAGCCATGAGCTTTGCTTGCATCCATGTTCCTGACTCTGTGTCTCTGCAGACCTTTGGTACAATATACTATTGCTTTTATCTTTCACTCATCAGGAACTAGCAGAACTTTTGAATCCATGCTGTTGTAAGTTGTGACTGGCCTGCTGTTTCTAGTACATACAGACAACAACGACTCAACGAGTTAGGTCATGTTGTCGACCGCCTGAGTCGCCGCCGCCGGTCGTCTCTGGGAATACAGGGCATAGTCACCGGGAACGTTCTGGAACGGGGAACATTTTCGTTCACGTTGTGTAAAAATCCATCTCAAACGTCGTTATCTGGTCCGCGTTCCGGTAACTTCGGTGACTATGATACAGGGTCTGGTTCATCAGAAATACATATGGATGGAATGGAATGCAGGCTTCCATTTCAGATAGTTCAAGCTCTAACTTCATTCGCTCTGTCAAGCTTAATCGGGTACCAATGCAACCGTTTGATCCAATTTGAATGCGATTCATTTCGGCCAATCAAACTGGACAAAAATGTCCTCCGGGTCACTGGGTTGTTCGTGTTGAAGATGCACATGCAGCGCAGTGGTATCACCATTTCAGTCAGAAATGGTGGCATGGCCATCAGTTCTCAACATCTGCTACAGCTTTTTGTGAAAATAACTGATATTGGGCATGAATGAACAGGATGTTACAAGTATATTTGGGCAGGCCCAAGATGCTACAAGTTACAGAATCAGATGACTAACCTTTAAGGCCGAAAAAATCACTGTACAAATCAAGCAGACACAAGAGCAGTTCGATATCCACTTCTTCGATCCGAATAATCTTAGCAGGGTGTTACAGCAATTCAGTTCAGGAAAACTAAAAAAGGAAAGAAAAAAAAAGAGGAGAAAACTGGAGAAGTTGCAGTCCCATGTAGCAATTCATCGCTCCCAACTTCCAGGTGCAGGTTAACGATCTGACCTCTGTTTATCCAACCTAAAGCCCTTAAACGTCAATTCTCACAGCCCAAAACTCCATATTACAACGACTTTCATGTTTCATCACATCTGTATAATGACAACGAAAGAACAAACAAATTCTTAAAGAACAGAGCACCATCTACAAATTCTTAAACAAATGACAGCTTTGACATAAAAAATGCACACTGCAGTTCAGTTTTTCTAAGGAAGGAAGGAAAATACATATCGATATAGATCAGCCATAGTCGCAAGCATGCATGGGGACAGACAACAGCAAATAAAAGCTAGCGCTACATATATTCGTTCCCTCTTGGATCTAGTAGTGATAAAGGGGAGTAAGTAGGTAAAGGGCGCTGGACATGGCGGCGGTGGCGGCGGCACTTCATTCATGAGACGGCAGCGGATGGCTAGAGGAAGAAGCGCCGTCGTCATCCTGTACGACACCGATGATCACCTCTTCACCAGTTGATTGTTGTATCCCTGCTTGGCCCTGGCAAATAAATAAACACGAAAAATAACGAGTGTGGAAATTAAATAAAAGGTCCATGTTTGAGAAAGCATGCAGTGTATATACTTAATTACTAGTTCGTGTTGTGTACAAATATAAATGTATGCAGTACCTGAGCAGGTGGATTGAGGTCTTTCCATGAGGTTGATTGTTGCATCCCTGCTTGGCCCTGGCAAATAAATAAACACGAAAAATAACGAGTGTCGAAATTAAATAAAAGGTCCACGGCTGAGAAAGCATGCATGCAGTGTATATACTTAATTACTAGTTGGTGTTGTGTACAATATAAATGATAAATGTATGCAGTACCTGAGCAGGTGGATTAAGGTCTTTCCACGAGCGGATCCGGAAGATGTAATCCCACCCCATCTTGATGCCGACGGGTCCTTGTCCTGCTGCCTGTGGCGGATCATCAAGGCGCCACCTGTGAACGCCGGCGTGGTAGAGCAGAGCCCAGAGGTGGGTGATGAGCTCGCCGCCCTGCGAGAGGTGCTGCATGTGCTCCTCCACGTTGTCCGACGGCGCCGCGTACAGCAACGCCTTCACCCAGAACTCTGCCAGAATCTCCCACCGATCAGCAGCGGGCATGCTTCGGAGTCCCTTCCCCAACACCACACCCGCCTCGTAGATGGTGGAGAATCCCGCCAACACACAGTACCCTTCGTTGTACCTTCCAGTCTTGTTCTCATAATAATCTCTATACTTGGACGGGTCAAAACTTTCCATCGCCTGCAGCTTATTGTCTCCAGTAGTAGTGGACTTGACACTCCAAATTGCCACGTCTCTGACTCCAGCGTACAGTTTCTTTGTATTGTCGGAGCGCCCAGGGAGCACGCGTGGCGCGGAGACCACCAAGTATGCGCAGTACTTGGACAGAGCCATGGCCACGCGATGATTCTTCTTGTCGTCACCACCGTCGTCCGTGTCGTCGTGCTGCTGCTGTGCAAGTTCGCAGTAGCATGTCGCAATGTGCCACATCAGAATACAAGGCACGCCAACCTCATCATCATCACCATCTTCAAAAAGGGTAGATAAATGATGACCCAACTCTGCAACATATTTCAAGAGTAGGCCACCACCTAGTTGGGTGTTATTGGTCTCGACCTTGGAGGATGCCCAACCACTTATCTCATCGCCCCTCATCTTCTCACTTACAAAATCACCAATGGATGCCTTCACATCAGCGTGAAACTCAATGGCACCACCCCCTGTGTTGCAGCTGCCCCAAAACATTTCTCGCACCTCTCGACGTATGTACTGCAGTCCAAACACCTCCAGAACTTTCCATGCCAAGAACCAAATGCATAGCCAAAGGAGACAGCAGAGACACTGCAGGTCGTCCGTTAGCAGGCCAGAAAAGCGACGGCCGACACAGTCACGGATGCCACCCACACTGATTGATTCCATTAACGAATGCTGCCCGAGCTTGTTCTGCCAGAGGTATTGGTATTTGTCAGACCAGTCAATCTTGATAAGAGATGCTCTCAATCTCATTCTCCAACCAAATTTCCCAATAACCCAACGGAAGATCTTACTGCAGTCGCGGGCAAACGAGACTTTGGCCCAGTTTGAGGTCCAGCAGCGAACACCTGCAGCAGAGCTAGAGACGCCAGTATCACTCCAGTAATGACAAGGTCCGCTACCGTGGTGTCCACAAAGGTGCTGCCAGTAGGAAAAGAAGCACGACGAGGAGCAGCCCTCGACCTAGGTAAGACAGCCACTGTCGTCCCAACAAAACAAATCCCAATGAGCGAAGCAAACGGCCAGATGCTGGCACTCTTGGCTTCGTAGTAATGGAGGAACGTGTTGCTGGTGTACAAGACATCATACAGAAAAGCCAGCTCAGTCTCAACCAGCTTCAAGGCCCTCTCGTAGTTTTTAACCAAGGGCTCCCTGTTATCCATTGTTGGTTTAGCACTGTTTAACCCAAGGAAACGCCGGTGCAGCAGATGAGACAGAGAGAGGGAGACGCACAAGTCCTTGCAGACATTGAGCTCTGATTCTAGCGGTCTAGCCTACTGTCTTGGAACCTCATGGAAGCTATGTCACCCATTTCAGTAGGTCCCCACCATTTTCTCATAATTATGTCTAGGTCGGCATCGACAAGTAGATTTTTTTTCTTCATCTGGATTCATGAAAGAGAAATTCTGCCTGGATTTTGGAATCTCATTGACCATGTTCGGAAAGAACTTGGTAGCACAAGCGCCATTGACCTATGGAATCCCATGAGGAATGTCACGGCGGCTAGCAAGCAAATGGCTATGTTACCGATATCTGTAACACCCTGCCTCCGGACGGTCCGCTCTGGCAACACCCAGATATTTATCTGGTTGTAGGACCCGCATGTCATCTCCTCCTTTCTCCTCCTCACGTCGACCAGAGACGAGCGGAGCTCGTCCGCTCGCGCTGCCGTCGCCCCCTTCCTTCGATCTCCCTCCTCCGGCCACCATACCTCGATTCCTTGCGTGAGCATCTTCCCTAGCACCTCCTCCACCTTCCCCAACCCCCAGCCCAGCTTCTCCCGGCCGGAATCGCCCCCGCCACCGCCGGTCACCATTGGAGCCCGCTTGAAGCTTTGCTCCACCATCGATCCGCTTCTCCGGTCATCCTTCGCCCGAACTGACCGCGAGAATGGATTCGTGGTGAGTTACTTGTGCTCCCTGGCCTTTTTTCCCCCTCCTGTTGTGCGTCCCCGGCGCCGAGGAACGGCTGCCGCCGCTGCCGCCACACCTGTTGCCGCCACACCTGTTGCCGCCGCTTCACGTCCACGTTGAGCTCGGCTGACCATATGATGGTGGGGCGGTCCTGTAGTTCGAGGCATGGAGGGGAAAGGTCGGTGCATGGGGTCCGACGGGGTTTTTGCGTGCCGTGGTGGTTAGGTCCACCTTGCAAAGTTAAATCAAATCGATTCGCCGTCAGTCGCTCTCGGTCATGGGCACCTTGATCACCGAGTCGCAGCGTAGAAATATGAGATGGAACTTAGATTATTTCACATATGTGGATTCTACTTTGAATTGTAATAAATATTCTACCATGTTCGTTTTAGATGGTTTATGCAAATATTAAATCATGGTTAATCTATAAAGAATCTGGAGCTAAAATATTGAAAATAAGAATACACTTTTAGCCATTTTTCTGCAAAATAAACCACCAGCCAAAAACTTTGCATGTCTAGATATGTGGGCTATGAATACCCAGAGTCGGGTAAGTCTTGCTGAGTATTAGTTGCTCAGGGTTTGTTGTTTATCCTATTTCAGGTATAGGAGCTAGCTAGGTTTCACATCGGTGGGCTCAATGTGGCGCCTTGTCTTCACGCCTCAGTAGTTCTCGACCTATTTCGTTTGTGTTATTTATTCTCTAGTAAAAATGCTTTGTAAGTTAGATTATTTCCCACCGCTATCTTTTCTTTTGTAAGTTTTCAATTTAAAGCTGTTTTGTAAAAGTCTTAATATTATTTACTATTTTTGTAAGATTTTGTTGTGCTGGTACCTTCTGCGCTCGCCTTCGTGCGAGACTTCTGGTGTGTTTCGGTCGGCCTGTGGGTAGGAAGCAGCCTGTCAAGTGACACTTAATTAAGCTAATGCGCCTAATACGTTCAAATGATGGCGGTTATGCTTAATTAAGCATTTTAACTCGGCGGGTCTGTCACAGCTGGTATCAGAGCTGAAATGCAACAGGGGGTACCAGCATTATTATTTTTGATGTTTTCAAAACTAAAAATGAGTTTCCGAAAAATATGTTTCCTTGCGCTTAAGGATTAGGGGGAATTAGTTCGTAAGCCCTATATAGTGTAGATTATATCAGGTGGCTAGATATATAATAGCAACTAACTTCCAGGCAATTATCATTCTTGGATATAAATATATATATTGTGATTCTTCTGCAGGTACACTAACCCCGTTTACGTACGAAAGAATTACTAGTAGATGGCTAGTATATAGGGAGAGTACATATGGTGCCACCGCAAGGACCTCCGTATATTGCCATAGTTTGAGTGGCAAAATTTTTATTTTTGTGAGGACATATAGGTCATGCATACATCATATCGTGCGTGCTGTTTTTGCTTTGTATGGTTATTAACATTTTATTATATTGATCGTATTGTTTTGCTTCAGGTGTTATTAGTAAGTTTTGTATAAATTCCTTCCCACCCGTCGCATCTCCTTTCAGTAATTTCGAACTATACATGAGTAGGAAAACCTGAAAATCAGTGTATCGTGTTCAGTATCGTGTTTGAACAAAATGTATCTATTTAATTAAATAATTGAAAGGCGGAGTACGAATATAGTAGTAGTTAATGTTCTTCGTTTCCGATGATGAAGCCTTCTGATTGATCTTATCATCTTGAGAGTCAAAATAACGACGTACATGTTAGTCATTTAAATTCATGCACTATGTCATTCATTTAAATTCATTTCTTGTGTTTTGTTGGTTGGTTGAAAATTTTGTGCTATGCTGTCATTCGCGGTCCTCACCATTAAGATCATTTTAATGATAAGAAGTTTTAGGAAGTGTGTTGATTAGGACTCTATTTTATAAAAATTTGAATAAATTCATGGTTTCAAAGTTGTAGGTAACTCAGTTTTAGGTGTTGTCAAGAATTGTAAATTTTTAGATCCTTAGTTTGTGGGTTCTGAAATTTGACTACTGCCACATCGAGATGTTAGACAAAATTTGTACTCTGCAGGGTGTCTACAATTTGGCCGTTTCGAAATATGAAGATAATAAGAGAAGAACCCTCAGTAGTGGTAGACCTCTTCGATACCTTTTCAATATAGACTTTTTATTCCGTGTTAGATTATGATCTAGGAAAAATAGCTAAGATCATTCTATCTTTGGTTCATTGACCATTCCAGTTTATTCAAATATTGATATTCCTACTGTTGGTCAATGTTAATTTGTCTCTAGGCTATTCCTTCAAATGCTCGAAGATCACCCGTCCCAATCATTCTTGATAACTAAAACCACCCTGTTGTTCTTCTAGTATGAGTATTCGTTTATTTCTAATCGCCTTGATTCCTATACCTAGAGTGGACCCGCTTGCATTCTTGCTCAAAAAAATATAAATAAGTTAGAAACTTTATCACATTCAGTATAGCCATCCAGCATTAATAAGGTCCCATGTTTATTGCATGGCAACCACACTATTGCATCACATCATATTGCATTGTTGGGTCATGCAAGGTTAGGAAAAAATTTGGTGGTAGTTTGGCTGACCTTGTGGATTTTATGCCTTTGAACATATTTTCTGGCTGCTCTCTAATCTCTTTGTATCAAATCGTGTTATTCGGATTTCTATTATTGGTTCTTATGTGGTGGATATTTGTCCCACGCCCTATAGTGCCGCGACGGGATCTAGGGCCTCGCGTGTGTGGCCGCCATGCGATTGTGCTCCTGGGAGCGCGCCGGTGCTTAAGTGTGTGTGGATGAAACTACACCATCATGTCTTTTTGTGCAATATTTGGAATTTTATTTCTCCTGCGTTCATTCTTTAAGGGGGTAGGCTCTCGGAGGGTATGCTAACGGGTTGTTTGACGTTTGAATTTCTAGGGATCATAGCCACTAACCTGCATAGTAATATGTGCATCTTGCATCATACCACCTAATTAATAAACGAAGTTGAGCAAGAATGTAGTCTTGGTGCCCTCTCTTTCTGATTTCAATTAGTCCATCGAAGCTTTCAATGTGTAGGTAATGATTCATGTTCCAACCAAGCGAGAATTCACTCCCTTTAAGAATCGACTTGATCTATGGTTATTAAGAGTAACGTCGTTATTCTAAAAGTAAAGAAGGATGAAAATATGCCGAGGGTTTAACCATGGTAAGGTTGAAGTTCATAGTAGGTGACCCATTAGCGAATCCACCACGAGAAATGTACACCAGTTTTGTTGAAGAGAGACGGCAAGTAGAAGAAATCAACTTGACCTAGCTTAGAACCTTTCTTCTCTACAGGATCCTATTAGACAACCGGCCCCTTTTCAGCTGACTTTGATAGTGATTGAGACCACACATATTATCCCCAGTCACTCGCTGCAAAAGCTGAAATCTAGGAGCTTTCCTGTGACACAATTGATTACTCCACTCAGCAGCACGGTTAGTCTCCATTTAGGTAATGACCGTCTGGTTGCTAGGGAACTTATGTCCTCCAGAACCATATCAAGTAAGAAATTATCAAATCAGCTGAAACTTAGGAATCCACTTTCGGCCTTTTCATTTCCCCTTAAATCTCGGGACGAGATTCTTTAAGGGGGTGGGATTGTAACACCCTGCCTCCGGACGGTCCGCTCTGGAGCGGCGGACGGTCCGCTCAGGCAACACCCAGATATTTATCTGGTTGTCGGACCCGCATGTCATCTCCTCCTTTCTCCTCCTCACGTCGACCAGAGACGAGCGGAGCTCGTCCGCTCGCGCTGCCGTCGCCCCCTTCCTTCGATCTCCCTCCTCCGGCCACCATACCTCGATTCCTTGGGCGAGCATCTTCCCCAGCACCTCCTCCACCTTCCCCAACCCCCAGCCCAGCTTCTCCCGAACGGAATCGCCCCCGCCACCGCCGGTCACCATTGGAGCTCGCTTGAAGCTTTGCTCCACCGTCGATCCACTTCTCCGGTCATCCTTCGCCCGAACCAACCGCGAGAATGGATTCGTGGTGAGTTACTTATGCTCCCTGGCCTTTTTCCCCCTCCTGTTGTGCGTCGCCGGCACCGAGGAACGGCTGCCGCCGCTGCCGCTGCACCTGTTGCCACCTGTCGTGCAGTGTCAAAGGGATGAACCGCGGACGGTCCGCCCAGGAGGGCCGGACAGTCCGCAAGTCAGGTTAGAAGTTGCCCAGAGACGTTGTTGTCTCTGATGGTTTCGCAGAATTGAACTGAGGACGGTCCGCTAAGGAGGGCCGGACAGTCCGCCGTTAGGATTAGAAATTTGTCCAGAGACGTCGTTGTCTCTGGTGAATTGGCGAAGGTGTATAGTGGACGGTCCGCCAAGGGTGAGCGGACAGTCCGCCAGTCAGTCTAGAAATTCTCCAGAAATATTGGTGGTTCTGGTGGGTCGGCCGAGTTGAACCGCGGACGGTCCGCCACTGGATCGCGGACAGTCCGCCATATAGTTGTAAGTTTATCCAGAGACGTTGGTAGGTCTGGTAGGTCGGCAAGTTTGAGCTGCGGATAGTCCGCTGCTGCATAGCGGACAGTCCGCCAGCTAGTTCATTTTTTGAGTATGATTCTTTTGTAAGTAGGGAATTTTAGCTGCACTAATTTGTGTCATATGCATGTGCATTAATTGGCACTTCATATATATTCATGCATATGCATTATTGCACCTCATTTAGGTGAAATAGATGTACACGTGTGGACGTGAAGCACGTGGTGTTGGAGTCGACCCCCAAGACGGTGTTCGACGGATATCGCCAGAAGATGGAAGGACCGTTGAAGCAACCAAAGACCCGGCCCAAGGTTGGAAGGGCCCAAGGCCTTGATAATATTAACACTAACCTAGTGTTACCCCAGACAAGCCCCGGTGCATAACCCTTATTTCAAATTATGCAACATGATATATGTATATATATCTATTCTTGTGCATTAAAGCCATAGGAGTTGAATGGAATCTTAGATGCATAACCCTTAGGTACCATGAGTTCTATACTAGTATATGTCAGACGATAGACGTGCTATGCTAAATAGGGTTCGGTAGAAGTCGAGTAATTTCCAGTTACTCGCGAGATATAGGATATTTTATGTTTTCATATATGAGTTACTAATCTTGGAATTGAAGGGAAAATAGAATTTGAGACCGGACGGAGAAAGGGTAGCTCCATCTGTGTCGGTTAAGAACCGTACCGTTGTCGGCCCTGCTGATCATGTTTGAATTGTACTAACCGCGTGCCGGGAGTAGGAGGTAGTCGAAACCGGTAAGCCGAGTACTGCCTCACCTCGAAAATACAGGACTCCATCTCACCTCCTGGGGTAGTCGAGTAGTCGCGGAGAAACGGGGATGCATATGTTTACTTTTGGTGGTCTCACGTTGAGCTCGGCTGACCATATGATGGTGGGGCGGTCCGGTAGTTCGAGGCATGGAGAGGAAAGGTCGGTGCGTGGGGTCCGACGGGGTTTTTGCGTACCGTGTTGGTTAGGTCCACCTTGCAAGGTTAAATCGAATCGATTCGCCGTCAGTCGCTCTCGGTCATGGGCACCTTGATCACCGAGTCGCAGCGTAGAAATATGAGATGGAACTTGGATTATTTCACATATGTGGATTCTACTTTGAATTGTATTAAATATTCTACCATGTTCGTTTTAGATGGTTTATGCAAATATTAGATCATGGTTAATCTATATAGAATCTGGAGCTAAAATATTGAAAATAAAGATCCAATTTTAGCTGTTTTTCTGCAAAATAAACCACCAGCCAAAAGCTTTGCATGTCTAGATATGTGGGCTATGTATACCCAGAGTCGGGTAAGTCTTGCTGAATATTAGTTGCTCAGGGTTTGTTGTTTACCCTATTTCAGGTATATGAGCTAGTTAGGTTTCACATCGGTGGGCTCGATATGGCGCCTTGTCTTCACGCCTCAGTAGTTCTCGACCTATTTCGTTTGTGTTATTTATTCTCTAGTAAAAATGCTCTGTAAGTTAGATTCTTTCCCGCCGCTATCTTTTCTTTTGTAATTTTTCAATTTAAAGCTGTTTTGTAAAAGTCTTAATATTATTTACTATTTTTGTAAGATTTTGTCGTGCTGGTACCTTCTGCGCTCGCCTTCGTGCGAGACTTCTGATGTGTTTCGATCGGCCTGTGGGTTGGAAGCAACCTGTCAAGTTACACTTAATTAAGATAATGTGCCTGATACGTTCAAATGATGGCGGTTATGCTTAATTAAATGTTTTAACTCGGCTATTCTGTCACAATATCACTGGAGATGGTCGAGATGCTCATCAGAGGAACGTATCCAAAGTAGAGGCAGAGCTGATACAACATCTTCCAGAGCTGACTCCTGCTGTCGAGGCTGGATGCTGCGGCGGCTGAATCGACGCAGCAAAGGAGGGCCAGCAAGGATACCGCCCATAATGGGTACATCTCGCTCTTCGCTTGAGAAGATTGCATCAGGCCAATGCAGTAGGTTCCTAGGGATAGAAACAATGCATTTGCAGCCAAGAAGCCCTTTTGTATGAACCAACTATTGGACCAGCGGCGGCAGGACCCGAAGGCAGCAAGAAAGGAGAGAACCATGGCCACCAGGGCTAATGACTCAATTCGGAGCACTGTCCCCCTTGGACTATTCCACAGATCCCTCAGCTCATGCGAAAAGCTTCTTGATGTTGCATTTTTTACCAAGTATAGTTGATGACGACCCATATTATTCCCCATTAGACCACGGTAACAATTACTGCAGATCGAGAAAAGGCTTTGTTCAATATTCAAGAGTGTAATATATTACTACTGATACAACCAGGAATTGTTAGTATTTTATTTTTTTTCTTCTCGCTGATTTTTATTGTAAAAGCACCAACGTACTACTCCAAAGTTAGTGCCCTATAAGTGTTTTACGGTTTTGGTTTTGAGAGTAGAGAAAAATCTTACTAGTTGAGAGACCAGTTATGTAAATTACGACTTGATTTGTGTAAACTACTTGATTATTACTACTTAGTTACGCTTACACCAATTAGAGTGAAAAAGAATAAACGGTGATCCACTTTCCTGATGAATCTTAGGAAATAAATAATCTTGGATTTTGATTATTTAGGCCAATCTCAATGGAGGTATCATAGAAATATCATGAATATTAAATTTGCGGACGTGGCAGAGTCATTATGAAGTGAGAGGAGAGCAAGATAAAAAAACTAATATCACATTCATGGTCGGATTTAGGGGGAGGAGGGAGCTACCAAAACATATAGGGGAAAAAGAGGCCCATCTAATTTGCTTCTGTAAGAGCAGTATGACTAAGAACTAGTGCAAGTATTTTGTAGCTTAATAAAATAACACATGATGCTAAATCAGTTCAGCAGCGTTACCATATTTTTCTCGTGGGCACTGCTACGGTACTCCTATTACCTCCTAAGAGGTAAGAGGTTGATTAAATCTGGACCTTTAAATTTTAGAAGAAAGAAGCCAATTAATTAAATGCAAAAAAGATTTTACATGCTGTTTCAGTTAGCATGCATGCGGCCATGCACGCAGGGGGAATCTGGCATGGCGCTGACTGCTGAGGCCCTTTTTACTCGGAGATGATTCAATTTCAATCTACTACACGCATGTTACATTTAGTTGTTGTCACATTAGAATAGAAAAAAAAGTGTACAAACGTGTCATATTTAATTAGATCTATTTTGCTAAAGGCTTGGAGAAAATCAGATAGACTGATTCCATCGTATATGTAACCCTTTTTAAAAGAAAAAAATATGTCAAGTTACGAAAAATATTTCAACACACACATCTCATATCTAGTATAGATCTACTAGATATTTAAATCACACGCCATGCCACTCTTTTTTCTAGCAAATCCAATTTCACAAGATATGATTGGCACATGTCACGTGGCGAGATGGCAAAAATGTTGCATGCAATCTGCTATGGGTATGTGACACGCTTGGAGGGGACAAAAAAATGTTTCTTGTCTCAATTTAATGGGTAAATAAAAATCTGGTTGGCAAATGTCATGTCATGGCAAAAAAAAACGTTACACCCAATTTGCTAGCAGTATGAGACGAGTGATGGGTGTGTAACGTGCATGTCATGGAGGGGACAAAAAAATATGTCTCAATTTAATGGCTAGCACATCATATGGCAAAAAAAAACCGAAATCTTGTTGCCAAATGTCACGTCATGGCAAAAAAAAAACGTTACACCCAATCTCCTACAACTATGTGACGAGTGCATGGAGGAGAATTCTCAACTAATCATGTATGCAAATTAGATCTAATCCTTAATTTTCGGATTTTAAATACAAATAAATATTAAAACTATTACCTCCTAAGAGGTAATAGTCTATAAGATCAACGGTCCACAGTTATTTCGGTGTACCGTAGCAAATGCCTTTTCTCCTGCTTCTGTTTTTTTTATCTCAACCTTCCTGCCGGCTTCTTGCCTCCAGAGTTAGGCTAGCTGCTGCCTTCCCTGAACGCTGCAATGTTTCCTCCTTCAAATGGAAAACCAGATGCGCTCGAGAGTGTAAGCTAGGCTTCCAGTATGGGCAGGCTTTGGATGCTTTACACTTTTGTGTCCTGGAGTGAGTACCCTTTGCGTGTTGTCAGGTAGTTTTTCTTTATTCTTTGCTCATCACCAAGGAATTCTGCTTTCTGTTAACACATAGATCGGCAGGGCATTCTCTTTTACTACGTCATTTACGCGCGTGGCTACTGTTCTACTACGTCATTTGCATTCTCTTTTACTTTTGCCATTAATTTACTGACTTTGTTGCATCTGTCTCTAGGAAACCATTTTTTCTAGAAAAGTGGACATTTTGATAATTTGAAGACATTACACCTATTCTATTTTCAAATAGTATTAATCAGAATAATAGACTCCCTTTTCTTTTTGCATGCACCGAGGATGCACGCATTGGTGCTTCATTTACCGGCACAAACACCATGCACCGGCGCAAACTAACGTATTCCTTCTGCTACCAGTAGACCTCGTCGGCCAGGAGTTATGCTAACGTTTTTACGTTGTGTTTGCCTTTATTAATTTAGGTCTTGTTTAGTTGCAAAATTCCAAAACGATTTTATGGAATGAGAATCTTACATGCATGGAGTATTAAATCTAGACGAAATAAAAACTAATTGCATAGTTTGTTTGTAAATTACGAGACGAATCTATTAAGTCTAATTAGACTACGACTAGTACTAAATTGCTATAGTAACCATGTACTAATGATGGATTAATTAGTCTTAATAAATTTATCTCGTAGTTTACGGACGAGTTTTGTAATTAGTTTTATAATTAGTCTATATTTAATACTTCAAATAAAAAAAGATTTTATTTCAAAAATTTTACAGACGCAATTAAACAAGGCCTTATTTATGGCTGTAACTTGTGTGTGGCTCCTAGAATGCAAAAACTGGAAACCAAAATTTCTATATTGATGCGAAACGGACAAGAAAATATATAAAAGATAATTTCCCGGTAGGGCACAAACAGAAAAGTTTCCTATCGGAGTGCCAATTTGGGAATTTCAAGTCATCAACGGGAAAATCCCCAATAACCTGGTCTAGACTTTTGTGAGGGCCCTTGGCGCGTTGGGAATTGGGATGGGCTGGGCTGGGCCGTATTTCAGCTGTTGGAAGACTGGGCGGAGCCAAGAAGCCTCCGCATGTCATGGCCCATTTCTGCTGCCACTGCGGCGGCTATACCTTGTCATGCTTGTTTTTTTTTGTTAAGATAAGAAAAAGGCCTTGAATTGCTTTCAACGTTTCATGTCTCACGCGAGATTACACCACCTCTTTCGTTTTTTCCCCTTTACAATACGGCATAACTTGGTATCAAGCGTAAAATTTTTTACGATTTTTCTAACCTCAGCTGCAGCAATTGATTATGTTGTTATGAATAGTTTGTGCTTCTTTCCATGAACTTCAGAAGTTTAGCTCGGAGCGTGACACGAGCTTTGCTTGCATCCATGGGCGGATGGGCCTGACTCTGTAGACCTTTGGTACTACTATTGCTTTTATCTTTCACTCAGGAACTAGCAGAACTTTTGGATCCATGCTGTTGTAACTTACTTGTATGTTGTAGCAGAAATTGGTTTCTTCTTTTTGGGACGAACTGCGAGTTCGTTCGTCCGTACTATGAACTTGTTTGAAGCTGCTAGCAGTAGCACTGACGCTCTAACTTCTGTCGCTATGTCTAGCTTAATAGGGTACCAATGCAACCGTTTGATCCAATTTGAATGCGATTCATTTCGGCCAATCAAACTGGACAAAAATGCCTGTAGGTCACTGGGTTGTTCGTGTTGAATGAGATGCACATGCAGCGCAGTGATATCACCATTTCAGTCAGAAATGGTGGCATGGCCATCAATTCTGAACATCTGCTACAGCTTTTTGTGAAAATAAATGATATTGGGCATGTACGAACAGGATGTTACAAGTATATTTGCGCTGGCCGAAGATGCTACAAGTTACAGAATCAGATGACCAACCTTTAAGGGCGAAAAAAATCATTGTACAAATCAAGCAGACACAGGAGCAGTTCCATATCCACTTCTTCGATCCAGAATAAATCATAGCAGGGTGTTACAGCAATTCAGTTCGGGAAAACTAAAGAAACTACCTTACATTTTTTTCGAAAAGGAAAAAAAAAGGTGAAAACTGGAGAAGTTGCAGTCCCATGTAGCAATTCATCGCTCCCAACTTCCAGGTGCAGATTAAAGATCTGACCTCTGTTTATCCAACCTAAAGTCCTAAACGTCAATTGTCACAGCCAAGCAAACTACATATTACAACGACTTTCATGTTTCATCACATCTGTATAATGACAACGAAAGAACAAACAAATTCTTAAAGAACAGAACACCATCTAGCAGCATCAGTGAGAGGATGAATACAGCAGCAAGGGCTGGCTCTGCACTCTGCAGAGCAACCAGCTACATTGATGAGTATATATGTTGACGCTCAAACCCTTTATCTTTGGTGACCTTTCCAGGGGGCAGCGCGACCTTATCCAAACTAGGAGATCCCCAGGTTGACCATTGTACAATTTAAGATTATGCAGACTTTGGCCGCCCATAGCTTATCACCATCACATAATCTCCCCCGGAGGAGCCTATCACCGTTTGCAGAGGGCGCGCAGGGCCAACCCTCAGCCATCGCTCCACCAAGTTGCGCACAGGTTGTGCAGGATTCACTGACTGGCCACAGCAGCTTATTTCAACCTGTAAACGCCAGGATTGGGACTGTTCAGTTAAGTTTGCGAAATTAAAAAATCAAAACTGAAATGCACATAGCCTTCTAATTACAATAGAAGAACAGACAGACCATATCAACCCCCATACAAGGTGATAAGAAACGCTTGCAATACAGCATGTGTAATCACACCTTGGTTTCTAAGATAAGATGTAATATATTCTGGAACATGCCAATATGTACTGGTTCCGGCAATAATGTAAGCAGCATTTTCACTACAAAATCTATGGACTGCTTAAATATTTCAAGAAAATTAAGCACAGAAAAATAGTTACTAAACAACATAGATGGGTAGGAGTCTTACCTCAGATTCGCTTAGAAGACTGAGCTTCTGCATAATGTACTTTTGGATGGATGATGCGGGTATGCTTCCATCCCTATCATTTGGCAATGCATTAGCCATAGTTGAAATAATATAGTTCATTTAAATAAAAGAAATAGTTGCCAATTGAATCGACGGCTCTGCTATTGTAGACTTACTAAGATAACATTGAGCTGGGCTAATTAGTGCATTTGCATATAACACATGACTATAAGTGATAGCAGTTGTGAAGCTTATGGCAATTAAAAGATACCCACGCAGGACATGCCCATGACTAACATATTAATCATCCTATTTGGTTCCAGGGACCAAAAACATGAAACTGGATAGCTAAATGGAGAGCAAGGAATGTAGTCACAAGCACCGCACATGTTATATTTTTTTAGCTTATTAGCATTATGCATTTTCTTCAGTTAAAGACATGCACTTGTGCATGACACCATCTCCTATGATCAATGAAATATATAAGTTATATTTTCCTTTTCCCTGCTTGATGCTTATCTATTATGGATATATATAATAATGATTCAATGCCAGGAACTTCAATTTTTGGATGTATGTTTAGAGAGTTATTGATATAAGATCAGAACTATCAGTACATCAATAGCAGAACAGAGTAATATAAGCTCACTTTATTCTCAAATAGTGGGTAGGTATCTGAGGCAAGGGAGGGTCGCCTTTCCTGGAAACAATAAGAAAAACAGAAGATCAAGGATCTAAACATCTAATATATTGCTTTGACTAAAAAGTTATGATAACTGTTAAAATGATGCGACTTACTGGTCAAACGAGGCAATTAATGAAAACCATATTGGGATGAATTTCTTCCCATTCTGGATAGCTGCAGCACTGGAAGCAGCATTTGCTGAAGGTAGGGGATGTTTCCTCTTCCGGCCAGGCCCTTTCTTTCTAAGCAGCACTATTGGCTCAGGATCATCCTTCTTGTCATCCTCAACTTTGGACTTCTGAGGAGGCTCCCTAGCCTTTGTTCTACTAGAATGTTCACTACTGGGAGATTCACCGGGCTTATCTCCCTTAAAAGCTGGACTCTGTGAACTTGTCCGAGGCTTTGTTTTGCTTGCAGCCTCTACAAGACAATTCAAAGGTTTCCAGAGCTCTGCCTTATCAAAGTCCTTACTATCACCAGCTTTATCTTTACCAGAGGGATGACTTGATGTATCCCCATTCGACAATACCTGTAAATGTTAGTGTCAAATCAATGCTTCCCATTGTCTTCATTCTTCCATTAATTCATTTTGATGAACTTCATGCAACATACTCCAAAGATACACAAAAAACAGGGTATTATTCAATTAGAATGATTGAGTATTTTATTACCTGTCTTCTTGTTTGAGGCATTTTGCTCAAACTATCTAGCAAGCTTGAATTTTCAGTTTTCTTATTAGAGTTATCACTATCCTTTTTCAAAGGATCTGCAATGATAGGGCCAAGGCCACGTAATGCAGCAGCCTTCCTGGTAACCGCTCTTGTTCGCCGCCCTGTCGAACCTGCTGTTGTTATTCTAGGTGTATTGACCACCAATGAAGAAATAGACCTCTCTTTCCTTTTAATAGGTAGTGCAATGGGAGATTCGGCTTCTTCAGCATTAATCTTCTTTCTTTTGAATGGAAAAACTTTTGACCTCACATCTTGTATATTGTGATCAGCTCTGAAATCATTGTATCGAAAAAGTTAGAAAAAAGGGTTAAAACTTAAAAAGATACAAGCTAAAATAGAAAAAAAAATCCCCTAACTCAGAAAAGCAACATGATCAGGATTGTGAAGATGTAAATGTGCCAGATGTTCTCTTGGCCAAATAGCCAATAGAAACATTCAACCGTGTTTCAAAAGACAAGCATTTCTTTGAATCTAATAATACAGTGAAGTGTCGCCAATAGAAACATATACTACATTATGACCAAATGGTTGGGAAGAAGCCCTGAAAACACAGAAGTGCAGTAATAGCTATGTTTTGTATTATTAAAGATCAAAATTATGTCATATAACTGTTAGAAAAATAATGACGGATGAGAATGAACACCGGGTGCCAACCATAGAATGCATATCTGGGAGGGGACTCATAGGGATTCTTATTTGAGCTTCATGGTAAACTATGCAATCTTTGGCATGAATCTCATAGGATTCAAGACAGTAGAGGATAGCTACTGTTCACTGGAGTGCAACAATTCCTAAAGGCAGCTCTAAATTATATACATGAGCAACAAAGCATGTTCAAGCTTATCCAGAAAGTGATGTGAATGCTTCAAACTGTTGAATGTGTAGTTTTGTATAATCTGATTTTGGTTGCTCCTATCCGTAGTCAGAGCAACTATCTATTATGATGATTTTGTGATAAAGTTTTTGTTGCGGCATCTTGTTATCCAATAGAAATACATGCTAACAGTATGAAATCCAGGAAAAAGTCAAAGTAAGGCTGATAAACGTGTATTTTGGAGGTAAGAGAAGTACAAGAACATTTAGTGAACCATATCATTTGTAGTACAGCTAAATTTACAGTTTCTCACAGATTCATAATATTTTCAAAAGAGAAAGGTCAGAAGAAGAATACCTTAGCTTCTCGGCAGGAGTGCAGCCTAGATCAATTTTGCAAACTGGGCAATGATCTAGATCCTCATCATTGAGCTTCTTATAGATACACTTTCTACAAACTGCATAATACAAAGAACACAAGGAAATAGAGGTGAGGATTTCAAGATACAGAGAAATTGTATAAGATACAATGCAATGCTTAATTTCACATAAAAAAAGGAATTGATGTATACAAAGAAATTCCTTTCCATTGAAAACACAGAGACTGTTTGACACTGCAATATATCCATATCATGAGAAGTAAAATGATGGATTCAAATGAACAAAAGAGATCAGCATTTGCACTACAGCGCTAGAATGGACAATATAACATGAACTGCCCTGATCCATTTAGAACTAGACCCAGAAGCTCAAAACACAAAGCAAAGCTTAAGTTCACCAATGTTGGAATCAAATCAGAGCTTCCTTAATATTTCAAAAGCACACACAGAATCAACAGTTACACCAATTGACTCATGCATGCAGAGTAACCAAATAGTTTGCAGCAATTTTACAGTCTATGAATCCACAATGTGGCCACAAAAAACTCATGTACAGTTCCACTAATTACCGGCCAACATGGGTCGAACTTGCATTGAATAAAAATTACCAAGAGGGAGGGGGGGGGGGCTAATGTGAATGATGAACTCCAACTGAATAGCAACTCAAATTACAGCACCGGAAGCTTGCATAACGTTGTCAAAAGTACCACCTGAACACTATCTCAACAGGGCCCAAATCACTTAACGGATTGGGGCAGAGATGGCCAATCAACAACCCAGCATTCAAAGTCTACGTAAAATCCTGATGCTGAAGCCCAGCATTGATGCAACATTGCATCAGGACTCAGCAAACCAAATTGCAGCTCTGCCTGATAAAGTAAGAATAGAAAGCAACGAAGCTCCCAAACATGGTCAACTCAAACTAGATTTACGTGGAATAGAGGCGAAACCGCAGCACGGGCCGTAACGTGCGCACGTCGAGAATCTCGCAATCGCGCATGAACGCCCAGAAGGCTGCACAGCGCCGCCGCCGCCGGATCGCTGGAAACGAATCAACGCCGACGGCACCAACCCACGTCCCCGGGCCCCCGGCGACCAAATCCGGAGCAGCCCCAGGAACGAGGCGTGCGTCGAATCGAATGGCCGTTGCGGTAGGTCCAACAGAAACGCGCGGAGTCGTCGGAGAGATGCGAGCGTTCGAGCCCGCCGGGATCGGCGGGGGGGCGGCGGAGCAGGGAGGACTCACATGTGTGGAGGCACTCGGAGATGGTGGTGGCTTCGCGGAGCAGGCGGCGGCAGACCGGGCACGTCATGCAGCGAGCGAGCAGCTCCCGCTTCACCATCACCACGGCGCCGTCCCCCCCGGCGCCGCCGCGCCGGCGCCGCGGCCGACCGACTCCCCTCCCTCCCTTCTCCTTCTCCTCCTCCTGCTCCCCCTCCTCGCCCTCGCCATCCGCCTTCACCACCACCTCCTCCTCCTCCTCCTTCGGCTGCGCCCCCTCCTCCACCTTCGCCTCGGCCGGCTCCAAGGCCGGCGGCTGCTCCGGCGATGCGGGCCCGGTAGTCTGCATGGCGTGGGCCCTAGCCGCGAGGCTAGCTCCGCATGCCGGGGAGGGGCGGAGCAAAGGCGCCGCCTTTATTGCGCCGACGCCTCCCCTCCGCGTGGAAATGGGGAGGAGAGATCGAAGAGGAGGAGGCCGACGCCGAGGTGGAGGCGGAGAAGGGAGTTGAAGCAGAGGAGGATTGAGGAGAAAAAAAAATGAAATTTATTTACGTGCTTATCGAGGGACGAGAAGCCGAAGGACGAAAGGCAATGGAGGAACACAGGTGGTTTTATTTCGCTCTGGTTTTTCTTCTTTTCTTTTTTTTTTTTGGTTTTTTCGTGTTGCTTTTTGCGTGAAGAATAGAACCAACTTGTTTGGATTTATGTACATATTGTTGTCACCAACTTTTCCTTGTACACGATGATTTCTTTGGAGCTAAATTCGTATTTTGCATGAACTTTTATTTCCTTGCCACTTTTTTTTGTTGTTGTTCAGTGTGATTGTGGTTCTTTTCCCTTTTTTCTTAAAAATATTTTATGTGCTCATGTTAAATTTTCAAAGATTTAGAGTTATGATTGCAATAAGAATCTAAAGATTTGTACAACTATAATACGTAGGTATATCAAAAGGATATACAAGAGTAAAGAAATTTTTAGAAAATAATATATTAGATGAAACGGCTAATAACACACTATGCTAAATCTCGGGACCGTTTTTGTGGCAGCTACTATTGATCTCGGTAACGGACTTCCATGAATAAGGGCAAACGGACGCGGTATATGAGCAAGCAAAACCGCGGCGCAAAAAGAACGGTGGGCATTGTGACACCGTTGCAATTGCAAAATGCCTGATATAGTTGTACAACATTGTGTTTGGAATGTTGATTGTAGAACGCGTGGATATATCGTACATTACTTGTGACGATTGCTTTTGCTTGTGGCTTCAATTTGGTTTGCGGAATTTATCACCTATGATTGCCGAAGAAAGGAATGGGGGTATTGGTAGTTTCACTAGCTTAGTTAACATGCGTGACAATGGATTACATTTAGCGCACAACATAGCCGCGATAAGTTATAAACGATCTTTCAACAAAACTTTTCCGATAAGCAAGAAATCTAAAGTTCCAAATTTAACAATGTACTAATAATTCCAAAACGTATGTAGCCGAACTATATTCCCTTTTTTTTCTTATATAAACTGATTTTGTATTTCCAAAGACAGGAAGCCAAAAACCATGGGCTTCAAATGTATGAAAAATACCCACCGCAAGAGAGGCTTAACCTACGTGATATTCGCTTCCTTCTTTAATGTAATCATGTCACATCTCTAAACGGCGTACGGAAACAAAACGCACACCGCTTGACAAGATACAGAAGTAGCCTGGACGGGGCCAAGAAGAAAGTAATAAACTCGGTGTTCACGTGTTCTTTCTTTCCTTTTGAATTTGGTACTATCTTGAGCTTTTTGCAGCCAGCAAACGAAGTCGCAGATGTCAGCTCTATGTCACAACGTTATCAACTCCATATATGAACAGTTCAACATCACTAATTTTGCAAAAAATCAGCTGACATATCGGTGAATATATGTAGCTCCGGCCCTAGTTTTCTATCGCCTCATCGGTGTCCACATGCAGGCACGCAGCAGGTGCAGTGCGCAGCCGCAGCATGTACAGGTCTGTGCTGTCGTCATGCATGGTCAGCGACGACCGCGGCGACAGTCGGCGGCCACGTGAGCAGTGTGTTACTGGGCCGAGGACGCCGAACAGCAACACTCCACTCCACTCCACGTGGGCCCAACAACTCCTTCGGCGACACCCGGCTCATGGGCGGCTGGCTGGACGCGCTTTTTTTCATTTTTATATTTAAAAAAACAAAATTTCAAAAATATATGTTGAATTGGGAATTTTTCAAAAATGGTGCCTGTCGCCCATCCAGTTGGCGATATGACCTAAATGTAAAAAAAAATTACATTTAGATCCTGGCGCCTAGGGCGCATTAAACAATAAATTTGTAAAATCGATATAAAATCGTAGAAAAATAAAAAAAATACAAACTCAAATGTTCTGGATTCTATGAAACAAGATCACATAAAGTTTTTCATTTGATCA
This sequence comes from Panicum virgatum, assembly GCF_016808335.1. NCBI lineage: Eukaryota > Viridiplantae > Streptophyta > Magnoliopsida > Poales > Poaceae > Panicum > Panicum virgatum. Next base: position 60,593,924 of record NC_053138.1, read on the forward strand.
ATGTATCTTGCTCTATTTTAAATATCAGTTTAATGCACTTTTATTTAAATCTCAAGATCCATCCTTTGGATGCATGTCATCTTTGGCCAAAGTGTTGCATATGGTGAGCATAGACTTGTACAAAATTGGTATGCCCAGAAAATATTTCTAGAATAAGTTTTTAAATTAGATCTTGCAATATGTCTAGTTTAAATCTTAAAATTCATCCTTTAGATGCATGTTATCTTTGGCTGGCTGTAAGGGAAGGACTTGGGCCCATGTGTAGCTGGTCTTCGGCCGACGAGCAGGCCCGTACCCTGTTGGGCCCATACTGTAAACTCAGAACCAGACCGGCCCACCTCGTCAAGCCCGCCGCCGTCGTCCCGTCCTTCCACGTCACGCCACCACCACCACGCGCTCGAGGACCACGAGGCCCACCGACGGGATCCGCGCCGCCCGTTTCGTAACGGACGGCCCAGATCCCGCCAAGCTGTCCGGGCCGTACGATCCCCACCTCATCGCCATCCCCCGCATCCCTCTCTCCACCTCCGCCCCAGCCGCGCCGTCGCATGACCGCCGCCGCCGCGCTCCGCCCGCCGCCGACCGCCGCCCCTCTTCCTCCTCCTCCCCGCGCGCTCCTCGTGGGGGCGGTGGGCCCCGCGCCCCGGTCCTTCCCCTCCTCCTCGCTTTCCTCCTCCCCCAGGTGCGTGGCAGACCCGCCGCTCCCCAGCTGCAATAAACAATATCTCGAGGAGCAAAATCCGAGCAAGCAATCGCCTCGCTAGTCAAACTTTTAGTGGGTGAGGTCGGTGGAGGATTAGAAGGGGGGAGGTTAGCGGATTCGGCTACTCCTCGTGGTTTACTTTGACCTGGGGTGATTGATCCGCGCTCGGTGCGCTGCGCCGTGCTGTGCTGAGGCTGCAGGGAGGCGTTCGGGTGGGCGTCGCTGCTGCGGAGGCGGAGGGGGCGGAGGAGGAGGGCGGCGGCGGCGGGGGCGCACACGAAGATGGCGCGGCCGCCGATCCTGTCCGTCGCGCTGCCGTCCGACACCGGTCGCGTGCTCAGCATCCAGTCCCACACCGTCCAGGTGCGCCACCTGCTCTGCCATGCCTGCCTGCCCCATCCATATGCTGGTCGCGTTCCTGCTTGCTGCCCTCAGCCACTGATGGAATTTGGACTCTTCCCCCTATGTCTATGACTCTCTTCTGTGTCTATGTGTACTGGCATATTGCTGTGGCTTGGTGCCGCTATGGCCGGCATGAATGGTGGATGGATTCGGCTGCCATCCAATGGTTTTTGTGAGTGATACATGCAGCCTAGGCTGAGAACACTGTTCTGTGGAGTCTAGGGTACGGTGTGTGCACCACCTCACTGCATGAGTTTTGCATTGATAGATTGTGTCCTTGCAACTGTTCCCTTGATGAGTTGAATAGCTGATGCCATATATATATACATGATGATGCTGGCAAGCGTGCCGCGTGCTCTCACGCCATTGGCGTGACTGTTGCCTGCCAAGCGGTGGCACGATGGTTGTGTGAGGGACCGGTGGTTGTTACTGCTTTGTCTTTTGTACGACGGGCGGTCGCAAGTTTGGTTCCACCCTCAACTTTTAGTCGTGTCGGATTCTTTCATTGTGGGTTTGTTTAGACAAAATAAGCTGCATGGATTTTGTATCAGAGTAGGAAATTTTGAGTGTTTTCACTTTCTGGTTTGATATGTATGCTCGTCTGTTGGCTCAAGCTGTCATTGTACTAATTCAGGGGTATGTTGGCAACAAATCAGCCGTCTTTCCCCTGCAACTCCTTGGCTTTGATGTGGATCCAATAAACTCTGTACAGTTTTCTAATCATACAGGTACGGGTAGAGTGTGCAGCATCTCATGTTTAATTTGGTTGGGACACCCAAAATAATTCTCATTATGTGTTATCTCAGGATACCCAACATTTAGAGGTCAGGTTCTCAATGGAAAACAGCTCTGGGACCTTATTGAAGGACTAGAGGAAAACCAGTTACTCCATTATACCCATTTGTTAACAGGTGAAACTGTCACGGCTTCTTATAATTGGACTTACCCATTATTCATGCCTAGGAAAGAGCTAGTTGATTAATTGCTTGTTCTTTGCTGATATTACTTACAAATATCATTACCTTTTACTGCCAAAAAATATGGTTTGTTATGCATTGAGTGACATGCTGTTTATGGTTCTCAGGTTATATAGGCTCAGTTTCCTTTTTAGATACTGTGCTACAAGTTGTTGACAAATTACGATCAGTCAATCCTGATCTTGTATATGGTAATCTTTCTGACCTTTCATTATCCGTATGCTTGTGTTACAAAATTTAATAGGGACAAGTACTTGCCATAGCTTGAGACTGACTAGAAACGGTTAATTCTTGTTTGCTAATTGCAAACATGCTACAGTTTGCGACCCAGTTCTAGGTGATGAAGGAAAACTATATGTTCCACAGGAGCTAATATCTGTTTATCAACAGAAGGTAATTTGATCCTATATGCTTATGTCATATGGTACAAAATCATGGGAATCGCTTGTCCTTGAGCTTTTTAGCATGTCAGAGGTGTTATTTATCGCAAATACTAGTTTCACAGACATGCTTTCACTATATGCCAAAATGCGGTGCTCATGGGTTCTATACTTTCCCTTTTGATCCTTCCCGTACATTAAACTATTAGTTGATATTATAGAACACTATATGTATACTATATGTCCTGTAGAATTGATTAGAGACAATTATGTGCTAAAACTTTTATTCAGACCAGAACTTAGTCTTGTTAGTTTATTTTCCCTTTGTTACTGAGATATATGGTGTGAAAGTCATGCAATAGGTCAAGGCCTTTCATTTCAAATATGCTATTTCTGAGTTCTGATTCTTATAGCATGCTCATAATATTTTGCAGGGCCCCATATATTTTACTATCCTAATTTATTCATTTTGTCATGAAACCATCTGTAGGTTGTTCCAGTTGCTTCAATGCTTACACCTAACCAATTTGAAGTTGAACTACTTACTGGATTGAGGTAGCCATGCTTTTCTTCTGAAAAGAGAAAATATAACAATTTCATGCCATATTTATGCTATATTGCTATTGTTAGATTACGTGCATACTTTTTTCCTAATGCAATGTATATTTACAGGATCACCTCTGAACAAGATGGCTTGACGGCTTGCAATACCCTCCACAGTGCTGGACCACGGAAGGTGCGCCTCTTACCTAACAGATAAATGAGCTGTGAATTGTTTTTGATGGGCTACATAGGATACTCATGACCTCTATGGTTCACCTCTTTTATTCCTTTTTTCACCCTTTCAAGAGGCCGGTAATGAAGCTACTTGTGTACACTTGTGATTGGTTTCTATCATCTTCCAGGTGGTTATAACTAGTGCGTTTATTGAAGGCAGGCTGCTCCTTATCGGAAGTCACAAAAAAACAGTGGTAAGCTCTCAACAGAATTATGCAACTAGTATCTATCTACATGCTTCTAGCAATGTACTCCCTCCCTTCCTAAATGTTTGTCACCTGACTTTTGGACATGACGTTTGACCATTTGTCTTATTAAATAAATTTGTAGATATTGTTTTGTATGGCTTGTTTTATCATTGTAAAGGTACTTTAAGCATGACTTCCTTTTTTTGCATATTTGCACTAATCTTTTCAATACAACGAATGATCAAACGTTGTTATCAAAAGTCAACGGTGACAAACATTTAGGAACAGAGGGAGTACCTGAGTTACAAGTGGAAAAAATATTTGTTCATTAATGTTCTTTGTCAAAAGTATGTAGGGTACTGACCAGTCCATGTAGTAGGATGTCACAGCTTTGAATCATTCATGTGGACTAGTGGTCAACTAGGCTAGGTGCAGTGCACTGAATAGTTGACAGATTGACATGTAAGCCAGTTTTTAGCTTGTAGTGATTACAATAACAGGTTGACATGTAAGCTAGGTTTAGCTTGTGGTGATTACTTGTGTAGATGGGTGCAGTGTGGATGGGTGTAATTTGGTTCGGAATATACTGGTATGGTATTATCATTTGCATACAGGAGATTTACTCATCTTTTTTTTTCAGGAACAACCGCCAGAACAATTTAAGATTGAGATACCGAAGATACCAGCATATTTCACGGTATATTGATGTATTTATTATTTCTTTAATTGTCAACTTCTAGGTTGGAGTGTGGAGCAAGGAATATGATTGTTGACTGGTTTATATAGGAGTTCCCCATATTAGTCCATTTAACTGAGTAAGTCAGTGAGCATGCGGATGTTGGACGCATGTAACAAACTGACGAAAGGAAAGTACAAAATATATTAGCACATAAAGTGGGTGACAAGCTTCAAATATAAGATACTGGTATTTTTTTGCAGTTGAAGCTGGTGTTTTAAGTATGGTAGAAACGACGGAGACAATCATATGATCATGTGTGCTAGCATTTGAGATGAAATGTTTCAACTTTCAAGTGCGCAAAGAGTTGTGTGCTTGTGAAGTTTCTCCTAATTGGGAGAGAAGTGGATTGACCTTTCAACATGTTCTGCACTGCAAGCTTTGTGTTTATAGCGTCACTAGAATTCATTACTTGTATATAAATTTTCACCTTGCTCCATAATGCTTTGCAGGGAACTGGAGATTTAACGACTGCTCTTCTACTTGGATGGAGTAATGTAAGTCCTGGGGAAAGTTCACTGATGTTCTTATGGGCCTTTTTTTTAGGAGAAAGTCTAAATTACTCCCCTCAACTATAGCCAAAGTCTGGATAACTCCCTAAACTATTGTTTGGTTCATTTTAGCCCCCAAACTATACCATTTGATCCAAATTACCCCCTAATGTAATTTGTCTTTTTCATTTCTCCATGCATAGGTGGAGTTTTAAGTTGAAATTTCACAACATAATAGTACACACCATAACACATGTTAGAAAAATAAATCATATTTTTTTTATCATTATTTTGATAGGTTAGGATATTTAATAAGAAATTAATCATTGGAGTTCAAAATTATATGAAAACTATTGGGGAAAATTATAAAACTTTTTCTAAATTTTCATTGTGATGTCCACTACTACCTTACAAAATTTGAAATTAAAATTCAACTTGTGTATGGAGAAAAGAAAAGGATAAATTGTGTTATGGGGTAAAATAAACTAAATGACATAGTTTAGGGAGTAAATGGAACCAAGTTATAGTTTAGGGGGTTATCCGGACTTTGGCTATAGTTGAGGGGTTCCTTTTTTTATCTTATCATGGTTTCTTTCTAATGCATGGTTGCTCTGCTTGTGATAAACACAGAAATATCCTGATAGCCTCGAGACAGCGGCCGAACTGGCAGTATCCAGTTTGCAGGTATCTCAGTCTTGCTGCTTTATATATGATCTAACATTTAGCATGGTTTGTTATGCCTTCTGTATGCTGAATTTGGGCAGCATGTTGTATTAGCTATCCTGATATCTGGTTTATATCTTTCATGGATTTTTCTCACATGTAGTTAGAACTAAACCGTTGATCTCAATTCATTGGTAGGACTGTGTTACTTTGTGGCACTAACACCGTTGTACATATATAGTAGCTATTCATAGTTCTAACAGATTACACCTTGTGCAGGCACTCCTAAAAAGAACTGTGGAAGACTATAAAAGGTCTGGCTTTGACCCATCAACCAGCAGCTTAGAGATCCGGTTGATTCAAAGCCAAGACTACATCCGAAACCCAGCTGTCACATGCAAGGCTGTGAAGTATGGCAACTGAATCAATAGTGCTCATGAGAATCACAGTCAATAATGCCAGGTGCCTGAAGAAGTGTTGTTAGATCAATTTGGTCTCTGCTCTTTCACAAGTATACTAGGACAAGCCTGCCCCGACTTTCACGAATCGTTGGCTTCAGTTTTGGAATACAGTTCTGTTATATTATAGGCCCAAGACCATAAATAATCAGGTTTCAGGGGGGAGAAAAAGAATAACGGGGCAGGCTGCTTTTAGTTACAGTTTGTCAAGATGCTGTGGCCTTGAGACTTAGATTGTACAAATGGCAGATGCATCCGTTACATACAATGAATAACAGCCTGGTTCTTCCTGCTTCTGTTGTTTTGGCAATGAGTTGAGGCTTTTTCTGGAGCTTCATTGATAGTTCTGTCATGCTCGGATCAGCTTGTGTTGTTATAACACTGACAACAATAGCGCTTTGAGTCCCTTTTTTTCTTGAAGAAAGGAAGTTGATGATTTCCAGAGATTATATAGGCTAATCAGGTCTTTGTAGATACCGTGATTTTATCCAGAATAGCAAAGTTTACAGAAAGCAGTAGAGCTGCTGCAAAATGCGAAAATGAGACATCTATCTCGTTGCTATGTACAGAATATATGGAATAGATCATGTGCACCCTGCGGTCGACACGATTGGAGGTCTTTTTTTCCTTTATTTTTCTTCTTTTTCACTTGGAATATAATTCCTTGGGATCTCACTACCGTGGAGACAGCCTTTATTCACACGAACCCAAGGACATAGAATAAATGGAAAATGATATTGGTAAGCCAAGTTGCTTCGGTTCTCTCTGGCACGCACAGCAGGTGGTCAACGAGCGTTATGCCCTTGTGGCTTACGAATACTGCCGCTCTACAATGCCAGGCCACGAGTCTGCAGTAATCATGACCAGTACAGTGGATAAGAATTGGACATTATCTTTAAAAAAGAAAGAAAGAAATGAAAAAACCATGCCTTTCCGGGAGGTTTTGACTAAAACATACCTAAATTTCAAACATTAGTTCGGTTAGGTTCTATCTTCTATGTGATAGAACATATCCACCCAAATTCAAGTTTTCAATTCACCTCAGGCACTCGCATTTTCAGTTACTTATCTTTGAGTAGTAACGGTTCTCAGTTAATCATTCTTTTAAGTGGCGGAGCCAGGAATCACGGCAGGAGGGGCTGCTTCCCCCTTCTTCCTCCTCTAGCCTCTCCTCTCCTTCCTTCTCAAATTTGTAGGAGGGGCTGGGGGGGGGGGGGGGGCTTCATGGAGATCACAACGGTAGGGGGGCTTCCCTCCCGCCCCACCGCTGCCTCCGCCGCTGCTTTTAATATAGTACATAACGTGATTGTTAAGAATAAAACAGTACATATGTTGTAGCTTCACCAATATGATATATCAGAAATGGGTTCTTTGCAAGAAAGAATTACTTCTACCAAAAAAGATCTATAACTTAGATCCAAGCCAATATAATATATATCGGTTTACTCTCTCAGAGATATATACACAAGTGACTAAATGAGGGTGGGTATCAAGGTTTTTTTGGCACAACTTTCACTAGAAGCTAAAACTGTTGAAGGAAAATAAATTATCTTCACATTGATTTCTATTTCATTTTGGCATGTGAAACCAGGTGAAGCCTATTTTCACTCTGTTCTGCTGGCAGCGGCTGGTGGCTGGTGCTGATTTATTGTGAGAAAAAAATACTGTTAGCTGGCTGATAGCTGGTGCTGGTTTGGTGTAGAAAAAAATATTGTTGGTTAGCTGAAGAAGTAGCTAGCAGATTGCCATGTGTTTTTTAGCTTCATCATGGCTTCACTGGTGAATCCGTTTTGACATAAGCTATGCTAATCAGCCTCTTATATTTATAAAACAGTTTTACGCTCCAATATCTCGATTTGCCTCAAACATGTTAAACTGAACCAAAATAAGGTTTGTGTTTGGTTAGGGGTGAAAAAGTTTTGATGGAAACTTTTTGCAACTTTGACCACTAATTAGAGATATTAAATTAAGTCTAATTACAAAAGCACATCCACAACCATGGGTATTGTAGCAATATTGTACCTAATGAGGCATTTGACCGCATGATTTGACGATGATTAGAGCATGGTCACTGTAGCATACTGTATCTAATCATGTATTAATTAGGCTCATTAGATTCGGCTCGCAAAGTTACATCCATCTCTAAAAAAGTTTTACAAATAGACTATATTTAATACTCCATGCATACAAGATTTTCTTTTTTGCGAAATTTTTACTGTTACAACAAAAAACGGGATGTAAAGCCCATGGCAGAGTAGGGCGGTAAGTAATGTACTACTGTGACTTTTAATTCGATGAACAGAAAACAATCCTGGCCGTGTTTAGTTCGAATGCAAAAAAAATTTGCGATAGAATTTACTAATTTGAAGTATTAAATGAAGTCTATTTATAAAACTTTTTGCACAGATGGGTTGTAAATCGCGAGACGAATCTAATGATGCTAATTAATCCATGATTAATTAATAATTAATGGATGGTTACTGTAGTATCACTGTTTCAAATCATGAATTAAGTAGGTTCATTAGATTCGTATCGCGATTTGCAGACCATCTATATAAAAAAATTTATAAATAGCTATATATATTTAGTACTCCTGTCAAAATATTCGGGCGCCTATCGGAGGAAAAACTGTACTGACGGGGGAATCTTTACCAGTAGCCGTGCGGCCGTACTCGTTTTGAATTCACGGCGCGCCTGCTCTCCCCTCGATCTGCCCGGGCCGTCCAACGAACCTTAATTTATTATTCTGCACGCAGTCACGCACCCACAGCCCCCCGCATGGGATGAGAATGGAGATGGGATCCAGTCACGCGTGGGCCCCACGTCGCCGTCGCCGTCGCCGTCGCTGCGCACCACCGGTGCTGGTGCCCGTTGCCGACCACGGGACCGCCGGTACGTGCCAACCACCACTGGCCAGCTGCTGGACTGAGCTGAGCTGAGATGAGCAGCCCACACGCTCCAGCTCGCCTCCATGACCAAGGAAGACCTCAAGCAATCTCTTTTTTTTTTCTTTGAAAGATCAAGCAATCTGAAAACTGAACGGTGTGTCTGCATTTCCATAACAGAAGCGACGGGCTGCGTCAGTGTTCCTCCACATAACAGAAGGAGCAAGCATGTTTGGAATCCTTTGCCCCAAGCTCAGTGGTGACGATGGCGTTGGCGCAGAGAGGCATGGCAAGCCGTTGCAGTATTCCTTTGCTCCTTTCCATGCTGCTTTCCTTTTCCAGGTTGACCTCTTTTCCAGGCATGGCCGAGAGAGAGAGAGAGAGCGAGAGCGCACTGCATCATCACACGATCTGGCGCGCTGCCACCACAACACGCCACACCATGCCCTTTTGTCCTCACAATTTCAACCCTGGACTTTCAAACCAGCCATCGACTTGTCCCTGCATCACGCTGATTGCCTGATTGACTAACCCTAGAAAACTGGCGACACAGAAATTTTCAGCTCGGAAAACAAATCAGTTGAGTGGAGCCTCGAAATCTCAAGGGAAAATGACACAGCCAGACAAGGAAACGACGCCAGGAAAGAGGTCAGTTTAGTAATCTCGCCTGCGCACCACTAATCTCCTTGAGTCAGCCTCAGATCAGGCAGCCCACACATGAAAGCGAGCTGCTGCTGCTGGTGGTGTATTGTTAGCAGGCACTGACACGTCACCGTCATTATCACTCTCGTGTTGCTTCAGCACATGGAAACCATGTGTTGGCTCTAATGGACTGACATTGGACCATTCAACCACCATTAATCAAACAGCAAAACTCTGAATTCCAGGGTGGTGCTGATAGTGATGATGATAATAATATAGGATAATATTATATTATATTATATTATACAGGTTGCTTCATTGGAAATCCAGCAGGATATTACAATATACAAAAGTTCAAAAGAAAAGATCACAAATAATACTCATAATTTCTCTCACTCAGCTCATCGGCTGACTGACTTAACCTAGCTGCTGCTGCTGCTGCTCTCTGACTCGCTCTTGTAGCCACTCACTCTTTTGTACAGATTCTCCATGGCCTTGGAATTTCTTGGTTGCATGGACGGACGGACGGACAAAAACAATTCCATCAAAAACCAAAAATAAAAAGGGCATCATTGATTGATGAACTAGGACAGATTACCTAACTAATCCCAACCTCCCTCCCACCAAATCCAATGACTAATAAATCCTCCTCCAAGAGAGATGGCAGGGACAGATCAGTTAAATTTGATTAATCCAAGAGGGCTCTCCTTTTTTGTTGATACGCCCTTTTTCCCTGCTCCTCTCTGGATTTCTACCAATTCTCTCCCCCAGCTAGTGCTCCCAAATTTACATGAGGAACCTGAACCTGAAACTTTATTTACATACAAAAAGATCTGTGGTAAAAATTACCTAAACTCATTATAGTTGTGCAATGGATTGGATGGGTGGATGGGATGGCTTATATAGTTTTTAGGGGTTAAATTTAGGACAAATTGATCCTCTCAATTCCTCACCTCCCCTCCCCTCCCAGGAGCTTTGTGGTAGCAAAAGGAAGCTTTTTGCACCATGGAGGAGAGGAAAGGCTCAGGGTTACTTGGTGTTGTATGCACATCTAGGCCATGGCGGTGATGCCATGGCCACGGCCGCCGCGGCTGCGGTCGAGGCAGTCAAAACCCTCGACGCGGACCGCGGCGGGCTGGAACGCGAACCGGGCGCGGGCGCACGACGCGCCGCGCGGCGACATGGACGGCGCCACCGACGGGCGCGGGTTGGGCCCGGCCACCGGCACCGGGGTGGCCACCACCGGCAGCACCGGCAGGGGCACGGGCATGGGCGGGTAGTCCATGCCGAACCGGCTGTCGTGGACCACCGGGTTTGACGCTCGCCGCGGCGGCGAGCCGCAGAACAGCGGCGGCTGAGGGGACGCCGCCATGAGACCGCTCTCCTCGCCCTGCTAACCGGACACGAACCCATTAGCGCCTTGCAGGAGGCAAGAACTCGTGGATCTGAACGCGAGGAGGCAAAAAGATCCCACCTTTGAGAGGAGGAGGTCGAGGAGATCCACGCCGGCGCCGGCGTCCGAATAGCCGCCGCTCTGGTGGCACCGCAGGGGCGCCACGGGGCGCCGGGGCTTGGGGCAGAAGAGCGGACTCTTGGTGTCGCTGGCGGCGGCGGACGCGGCGACGGGAAGGGGGCTCTTCATGGCGGCGAAGTGGCTCATGTTCTCTTCTTTTCTCTTTTGGTTTTTCTGGTTAGTTGATTATTAGATCTAGAATTTACACAACCCTGCAAGAAATAGAAACATACAGGCAATCGTTAGCTACCTCAGTTGAGTCTTGAGTGGCAGCAAAGAAACAAAAAAACGAAATAGGAGTATTTCAGGAAATAGATGCGACAGATCTGAGTTTGGACGGAATAAAACAAGAACTATAGGGTGGGTATGAAGCTTTGGGAAGGATTTGTGAGACATGAAATTCAAATCTCTGAACAGATGTGGCAACAAAGTGTGCTCTCTGCCGACGAAACGAGTCCGTGTGAAGATTCGTGACCACTAGCCTCACCACAGTTAATTTTTCTAGAGATTTGCAGCAAGGTAGGTTACTAGCAAAGATGAACCGGGTGCAAGAACAAGAACAGATCTCAGCTATTCAGAAGGGAAAGCAAGATAGATACCTGAAGCTTTTGCCTCTGGACTTATCTCTCCTAGGATAGAGAGAGGAGGAAGAAGAAGCCAGGAACTATTGTTACTCCTACCAAGAAAATAAAACAAAACAAGAAAAAAGAAAGCTCAAGCTTTGAGTTGAGCTGCTGGATGAGGAGGAAGGAGAGGGATGGAGGGGAACGGGTGCCTTAAATAGGCCGGAAATGATGGGGCACCATAAACCACACAGGAGCGACAGCTTACCCGCAGGGTAGTGGCAAGGGGCATTACTTTATTCTTTTATTTTTTCCAAAATTTTAAAGGGATCTTTTTTGTGTGCATATTTAATCAGGAGCCGTTTAGTTCTCTAACGAAAATTTCTTGGTTGTCAAATCAACGGTTTGATCAGATATTGGGAGGATTTTTCGGACACTAATTAAAAAATTAATTTCAAAACTCATATGGAAACTTGACACGAATCTTTTGAGGTTTTTGACCGCATCATTAGCACATGCGGGGTTACTGTAGCACTTATGGTTAATTATATACTAATTAGGCTCAAAAAATTTGTCTCGTCGTGTACATCCAAACTGTGTGATTAGTTTTATTATTTAACTACATTTAGTGCGGGAGAAGCACAAATTTCAAGCTGAAAATTTCAAGGTGATGCAAACGGGGAACAGATTGAGCAGAAGCTGGTGGGGGACAGGACAGGAGGAAATTATTGATTTTATTTTCGGCCTGCACGGCAAAACTGGTGGCATGATTGAAGAGTTTAGCAATGGGGTCCTTTTCATCCTCTGCTTGGTGATTGTACCTTTTTATTTTCCAAACTATTTTTTTCTTAGAGGATCTGGTCATGAGAAACGAGATACAGTTGAATTTTTGAGAATTTGTACTCCACTTTCACCCACTCTTTGTTTCTTGCTATGTGCGGTGTTCTAGAATTCAGAATGGTGCCAATGATTTCGGAATTATTTGTGCTGCATGTGGATACAGTCATCTTCTACAGTAACAGCATCCTTTTGTATTTGTCTATTTAAATTATAATTAGCATTGATTACTAGTGGTATTTTCAATAAAAATATTTGAACCTACCAATTATTTCAAGGCATCCCAACCCTCCACGTCGGATGATTTCTATGGCAATTATAGTGAAAGGAACTACCAATGTGTAGTTTGTGCGTTCTTGGTAACACGAGACGTGGATGTACGAAATCATGAAATCAAGGAGTTTGCCTACCAAAATGAGTTAGCGTGCATCCGATTGATCTGGGCCTACAGTTCTTAAGTTAGAAAGCTCAAAAGGCAACACACAAAAACTAAACATGCGAAAACAATTAATGTTGAATATCTCTCCGTGCACCGCGGTTCAAATATCATATCTAAGATCGAATTTCCCATGATAGTCTTCAAATAAAATCAAGGCAATGCATTTTATGCAAGTTTTGAATTTTCATTCTATTTTCACCATTTTTACGAACGGCCTAGTGAGAATATTGATATAGCATATCAAACCTTTTATGAATTGCTAACCTTATTATTAATAAGTGGCTGGTAAACTACCATGCTTAAAATACCATGCATGTACCAAAACTTACCAGGTTCTATATTTCTTACTATGCCGCAACTCATTTTGTTGGGTCAACTCACAGTGGGCAGCTCACGCTAACTTGCCTTACCTTGAGAGGGTATGGCTCTGTTTAGTTCCTAAAAAATTCCTATAGTATCCGTCATATTGAATTTTTAGACACATATATGAAGTATTAAATATAGTTAAAAAAATAACTAATTACACAGTATAACTATTTCATATGAGATGAATCTTTTAAGCCTAATTAGTCCATGATTGGACATTAATTATTAAATAACAACGAAATGTACTGCAATATCAAAATCCAAACTTTTTCACGGACTAAATATGGCCACTGTATCTTTATTTTTCATGTTGTTGACAATCAAGCCGCGCAACTTGGGTTCCTATATGCACAACTATACGTTTACTAGTTGTACGATGAGTTTCACACAAATATAGATTTGCCAAACCAACATTTTCAACTAAACATTATGGACGAGGTTACCATTATTCTTTTTCAATAATTGTGTATGCTGTTCCGTGTAGGTTGCATTGTTCTTCACCACTATACCTCTCAATGTGTGTGCGCGTAACAACGAACTAAGAAGAAAATATTAGTTACACTTAGAAGGTACTATGAGAGAGAGAGCACATGGATACCTTGCCTTACTTATGGGTACATATCAGATGCAAACCAATATTTTTGTGCAAACTATAGAAACTTCAATTTAGATCATCAGATCAACATCCAAGGGGAGAGGCGCAGAGAGGTGGGAGGGGGAATTTGCAAAAGTGTCATTACCCAATTCAAGGACGGGTCTAGATTGTAAAATTACTCAATCCTCCATATCCCTTGAATGTTGATCCAATGACTCAGATTGAAGTTTCCATAGTGTCGGTACCCTGTAGCAGGGATACTCACTCCTACTGCAGCAAGGCATGACTCGCGTAGTCATCCGTAACTACGCCATAAGGGGCGGAGCAGCCGGGCCCCATGGGTCAGGCTCTTTCCTCACCGGGCCAACGGCCCCGGACCCGCTCCCCGCTCTGGGACGGGTCCGGTGACGCCACGTGTCTCTGAGGAGGGGAAGCTCCGAGCCAACAGCCGAGGGTGCGGACCCCCCATAGGGGTACGGGACCTCCACGCGTCCGTCCGGACCTCCCACGCGCGTAGAACCAGCATACCGCAGGGGCGGGGTCCAGGGGCGCCACGTGTCCCGCAGGCGCGGGCTCGAGTCTTCCGCTGGAAGACTCGCCTACCCACCGCATTCAATGCGGGTGGTTGAGGCGTGCTCTGCCGCCGCGGCACGCAAGGCAGCCTTTGTCAGGCCTCACTGTAGACCGCATATTACCGAGGTATACAGTGCAGCTGCATGCGCTGCATCCACGCAGAGCCCGTCTTCCGCATTAAATAGATATGACGGCACGGCACCTTTTCATCATACCGCCTACGCCGCAAGCTACACGGCCCGTTCAGCTACGCTGCAGGCAACGCCGCAAGCTACACCCTGGCACCGTTTCGACAAGACAGGGCATGGATATGCTGGACGGAGGATTCCCACGGGCAGAGCAAGAAAATCCAAGAATGAGATCTCATTCGCCTGCAACGCCATAATGTCTGAACAGTATGTCGTCTTATACTACATCATTGGGCCCACCTGTCGAGGACCCAACGGCCATGTATGCGCCTCCCTTGAGATATAAAAGGGAGGCGCTTGCTGCACACTACGGACTCTCTCCAGATTCCCAAACTCTCTCTAGACTCAGACACGCCAAGATCCTCACAACACGAGCAATACAACACACAGTGGACGTAGGGTATTACGCTCAGGCGGCCCGAACCACTCTAAACCAGCTGTGTTCATCGAGTTCTTGCATCTAGATTGGACTAATCCTAGCTAACCCCCGAGTACTCACCCTCTGGGTTTAGGCGGGTGCACTACGCCACCCGGCTGTGGATTTGCACACCACAACATTTGGCGCGCCAGGTAGGGGAAATAGCTGGTCTTAGTTCATCTCTAGCTCATCTCCATGGTTCAGATGGTTGAGCACTCCCACCACGACGACGACGTGGAGATAACGGAAGGTGTGGCGTCATCCGCGCCACACGCCTCTCGCCTTCCTGCGCCAGGGGCAACCGTGCCCGTGGAGCAGCCACCGTCGGCAGCGGCGCGCACTGCACGTCGGCAAGAGTCAGGGCGCCCGTCAAGGGTCCCCTCACAAGCTGCGAGCGGCGGAGCGCTGACGGCAGCTAGGGAGTTGCTTCGCAACCCTCCGGCTGCTGCTGCCTCGCCAGACGCCCTGAGGCAGTGGCGGGATGACATTGACCGTCTCCTCCATCTGGCTCAGGCCTCCCCCAGTTCTGCAATGATTGGGCAACGACCTCCGCCTGGCAATGCGGTGGTACCCTACCACCGGTGCCAGGGCGGTGTGTCGGTGTCCGTGCGCTCCCCCACGGTAAGGGGTGCATGAACAGAAGACCTGCGGGCGGAGGTCAACCGTAGGCGCGCGGGTGAGGACGCCCGCATCTTTGTGGAAAGGGCGTGAGAACGCCGCCTCAACATTGAGGGCCGCAACCTCAACGCCGACTTGGATGTAGCGGCACCCAAGCCTCCGGGAAACGCCCGGATACAAGCGGGCACCCTGGTGGCTGGGGTGGGCTGCGCTGCGCTGGTGGATCACCTCCGCGTGGTGGCATGGTCGTCCAAGTTCCGCCCACACCTGCCGGAGAAGTACGACGGTACCACTAATCCGTCAGAATTCCTGCAGGTGTACATTACCGCCAACACAGCAGCTGGTGGTAACGATGCTGTCATGGCGAGCTACTTTCATGTAGCCTTGACTGGGCTAGCCCGGACTTGGCTCATGAACCTCACTCCGGGATGATTCAGTCTTGGGAGGAGCTCTGTGCGAGGTTCAATGCGAACTTCGCCAGTGCGTACCAGCAGCATGGTGTGGAGGCTCACCTCCACGCCGTGAGGCAGAAACCCGGAGAGACGCTCCAGGCATTCATCTCGTGCTTCACCAAGGTACGGGGTACCATTCCTCCTATCTCTGACGCATCTATCATTACTGCATTCCGTCAGGGGGTACGTGATGAGAAGATGCTCGAGAAACTGGCGACACAGGAGGTGGAAAGTGTTACCACGCTTTTCTCCCTAGCTGACACATGTGCCAGGGCCACTGAGGGCTGCGCATGGCACTCAGCCCCCCAAGACGGAGACGCCAAGGCTGGTGGCTCCGGGGCTACCGTCCAGGGCGGTGGTAAGAAAAAGAAGAACAAGAACCGGGGTTGCGGGGAGCCACATCCAGGCGGTCCGGTCACTGTAGCAACGGCACCAGCTACTGTGGCAGCGGCTGGGGGCCAGAATACGCATGGCAAATGCCCGCGCACGCAAGGTGGCAGCTGAGGTTCATGCCCAGTTCATCCCACCGCTCGCCACAGCGCCGCTGTCTGCCGCGAGATCCAGAAACTCACGAAGCGGGTCAGTGGGCGGCGTTAGCAGGCCTCCAAGGACGGCTCACCCCCTCCTCGTCAGCGGTCTGGCAAGGAGAAAGCCTCCGACAGTGAGACCGCTGCTGGGGAGAAGGAGCTGGGGTACCAATCCCCCGCTCGGGAGCTGAAGGGCGTTTACAGCTGCAACAACTCTGACTCCGACAACGAGGAGCGCCGCAAGAAGCTGTACGTAATATACGGCGGAAGCTAGGAGCTTGTCTCCCGGCGGGACGTGAAGACCCTTCGCCGAGAGGTCCTTTCGACGAAGCCGGGGGTCCCGAAGGCGGCGCCGCACCACAGGTGGAGGAACACCACCATCTCTTTCGGGCCATCTGACTGCCCGGAGAACATGGTCGGGGCTGGTGTACTACCTCTAGTCACTGCCCCTGTCATAGCCATCATTAGGCTCTATCACGTGCTAATTGACGGTGGGGCTGGCCTCAACGTCATCAGCTATGTAGTGTTCAAGCAGCTGCAGATCCCGGAGTCCAAGCTGACTCCCTCTCGCCCATTCTCCGGAGTGGGCCCACATCCGGTGTTCCCTCTGGGGAGCATCACTCTGCCGGTCACGTTCGGGACCGAGGAGAACTTCCGCACAGAGAGCATCCAGTTCGATGTTGTGGAGGTGAACCTCCCATTCAATACCATCATTGGCAGGCCGGCTCTCTACCGCTTCATGGCCATTGCCCATTACGAGTATTTGGTCCTAAAGATGCCTTCCCCTGCCGGTGTCCTCACCGTGCAGGGTGACCGCACCGCTGCCGTCGCTGCAGTTGAGAAACTGCATGCTCTGGTGGCAGAGGCTGCACGTTCCGAGGAGGATCCATCCACCTTGCGAGCTAGGGCGCCCGCAAAGGCACCTAAGGTTCAGTCGTCCGATCCGGACGATGTTCCCGTGAAGACCGTGCAGATCGGAGCGGACTCCTCTAGGAACGCTCTCTAAGGCTCTGTTTTGGTTACGTCGAAGTCGAAGCCCTTCACAAGCCCCTGCTGCTTGATCTACTTGCATGGGACAAGATTTGCCCCCCGGGTCCATTCTGCCACGGCTACTTCTTGCTCTTCGCCAGAGTCGTCAGATTCCTCAGCTTGTGCCATGTTTACATGGCGCTTGAACTTGTCCTGGTACAGCTCAGGATGGTAATGCTCGTACGCTGTAAGCTTCTGCACCAGGTGAGCCAAAGATGTGAACTCCAACTGGAAAGCCGCATCCTTGATCGGCTTAGCGAGTCCCAGGACAGCCAGATCGACTGCCTCCTTCTCTGTGATGCGTGATGAGTAGCATCGGTTCTTGACCTCCCTGAAGCGCTGTATGTACTCTGACACGGTCTCTCCTCGCTTCTGCCTGACTTGGGCGAGGTCGGCAATTCCGGCTTCTGCAGCTTCCGAGTGGTACTGGGTATGGAATTGATCTTCAAGCTGCCTCCAAGTCCGGATCGAATCCGGAGCCAGTGATGCATACCATCCAAAAGCTGGGCCTGTCAGGGATTGGCCAAAGAACCGGACCCTCAATGGATCCGATACTGAGATCATCCCAAGCTGCGTTAAGTATCGGCTCACATGCTCGATGGAGCTGGCTCCTTCTGACCCGTTGAACTTGGTGAACTCAGGAAGCCGATACTTGGGTGGCAGTGGGATCAAGTCATAATCACTTGGATACGGCTTGGAATAGCCGATCGCCTTCCTCTTGGGCAGGATGCCGAACTGGTCTCTCAGTATTGCACTGACCTGTTCCACACTAAGAACTCCTAGGGCCGATGGCTCAGCACTCGGCCCAGTAGCGTACTTTGCCAGCCACGCTTGTTTTTCTGCGTCTGCTCCAGGAGCTCCTGGGTTGACCATCTGCACCGAGCGTGCTGGACTGACGCTGTCAGGGATGTAGGCGCACGTGTAGCCGTGCGGAATCTCCTTAGGTGGCTCGGTGAGGAACTAGCCTTCTCCAGGATCACCGCCGATCTTGTGGACGACGTAGATCGGCGAGCTGTGTGGTCTGGGAGCTGCAAACGAGAATGGCAGTTGCGGCCTAGAATGCAGTGCAGCTTCCTCTGTGTGACTCCCCAGGATTGGCCCCGATGGAGAGTACTGGTTCTTGATTATCTCCTGGATGACGCGATGCGCCATGCGCTCGAGTTCGTTCATCAAGCTCTGAGAGTGCTGATGAAGCGCATGGGCCACCATATAGTTCATCTCCTGACGCAGGGCTCTGGTGCGTTCTTCAGATGGTACAGACAGATCTACATTGTCCAGAGCGCCTTCTGGTGAGAACCCCTTCCACTTGATGCCATGGTTGCGAGTCCTCTCAAAAGAGCCGATGAGATCGGCTTCCAGCAGAGCTTTGATCTCATCATACTTCTTCTTGTGTTCAGGAGGAAGCTCATCATATGTGACGGGCTTGGGAGCGGGTTCTTGATCTTGAGCTCCAGTCATCATTGCGATGGATGTTGTTGCCGAGGGTCCCACCAGGCGTGCCAGAATGTGTTGTCGGTCGAAACCCACCGGCGAGCAACGACGGGCAACATGAAGAGCCGAGAGGTTGCTGGTGCGCTGGCAGGCACTGCTCCCTCGTCGACGGCCCGCAATTTCCGTCACGCGCCCGGAGAATGTGTGAAAGCCGGGCGTGCCACCTGACCTATACCCGATCAGGAGGGTGTAGACGTGCTCCGAACAGTTTCTTGCATACAAAGACACGTGTAAACATAAGTCCGAGCCGTGGTCGGCTCCCCGGGACGACTCTTGCATCGGCTTTGAAGAGCCGATCGAGTCCCGGTGTCAGACGGGATCTGATTGTATCCGGATATGATAAATAGAGCAAATCACTATAAAACTGCTTCAATCAAATCTAATTGATCTTAACCCACGATGGTAACAGCTTCACTGCTAGATCGTAACATCCTACACGTGACTAGGCCTAGCGAACGTAACAGACAACTAAACCACAACCTAAAATAGAGGCCTAAGAACTAGCAAGAGCCGATTCCCGGAACAATCCCTATCAAGGCTAAGATAAAGCATCTATTACGCCACCGGATCATCCAATCCGTATGCAAGGCCTAACCTAGCAGATATTATGCCAACTCTTAGGATAAGAGCAAACCATAACAGATCGGATCTACTAAACATGAAAGAAGCAGGGTGTTGTCCTGTGCGACTAATTCTATGCGATAAGAACTAGCGAGAGATTGAAACATAACTGCACAGAGACAACATGATATTCGCAGATGATAAGCAACAAAGCACAAAAGATCTATTAAAAGCCATGCTACGAACATCATGATAACTAGCACTACTCGCCATCAAAAACGCTTCAGTACGAGTAATACCAAGGTAAAAGCAAGAACAATACTGCCCTGATCGCAAGAAGCAATCAGGGCAGCATGGCACTTACTTGGTTGAAACCCTAGGATTAGGGGTGGCGATGCGCCGAGAGTTGTTGTTTGCGAGTCGTGATGACGCCCTCCTTACGAATAACAAAGGATACATATTTATAGTCCGGAGACTTGGGAAACAATCTAAACTAATCTCGTCCCGATTGGACTCTATCTCTAATCTTGAACTAAATCTAAGGATACACGGCCAATGTGGCCCATATGCTCACGCAGGAGCCGATTTACAAGCCTTCCTCAATCTTCTGCTTTAAGCCCATCTTGCTTTCGGCCCATAAATTAACCCTTGTTAATTTATGGCGATAACACATGCCCCCTGGTTTTGGCAACGATAGTTCCAAAACCAATCCGTCGCTTCATCTTCCCGTTAATGCTCATTAATCATACTGCAACCACCAAGGAAGACGCAACATCTCTGCAACTGGCTCCTCGTAGAATGTGAAACTGCCGATCCATCTTCTATCTTCTTACTATTTAACCTCCCTCTGCATCGGCTCTTCTTCACAGCAAAACTCCATCTTCTTCCCAAAGCCAGTAGCACAGAAACCACCCCAATCCTCCAACAGCCATAGCCATCTCTTCCTCCTCCGGCTCCAACTCGTTCGGAGACTCTTCTTCTTCTTCCTCTTCCCCTTCTTCTTCTTCCTCCCTCTCGGCCTCCTCCATCAACCCTATCCCAGAGAGCCGACTCCTGAGTGGGACCCAACAGCGGCCTACGAGGCGCTGGCTCCTCTGCACTGGGACGCAGAGGAGTTCGACTTCAGGGTCGCCTCCGAAGAGGACGACCCCATGACTGAAGGAGAAGAAGACCTCCAGTTCCTATTCCAAGAGGAACTGGAGAGCGGCGAAGACGATACCTTCTCTTGGGAAGGAGCCGACTCCTCTGAAGAAATCAGCTCTTCCTCCAGTGACGACATGGTGGCGGGAGGAAACCCCCACCAATTCCTCAAGGCCCCCTCGGAGGGGAACGAAGAAGGAAGCGGCAGCAGCGGCGGCGGACGGAGCAGCAGCAGCGCCGATGACAGCGGCGATGGTAGCAGCGACGACGACGATGATGATGACGACGATGGAGATGCACCGTCACGAAGCCCGAAGCGCCGTAGGTGCTCAGACACCTACGACTGGTAGATGTAGGTAACATTATAGGATCATAAAGCCGAAGGATTTGATTCCTTTGTACAATCGGCTTTCCCTGTAATGAACTTTCCCTTTAATGAAATCGAGTTCCGTCAATCTTATGTGTCTTCGTTTACTTTCCCAAAAAGCCGATGGCAACGCATCAGGCTTCCATAAATATCCCAGAGCCGACGAAATTCAAACTAGAAGCAACCCGCACAAGAATAATACTTCCAGTCTGAACCAAACTCGACGAACCCTCAAATTCGAGTGCAATTCGAAAACCAAACTCTACAAATCCGAGCAAGAACTCTCCAGGCAGCCGGAATTCGAACTAGAATCTCCAACAACCAAACCCTAAGTCCACAGATCTGTGACCATGGCGGATTCTGCAGTTCAGACAACAAGCTCTAACGATGCGTCAATCCATGGCCTGAAGGTAATATTCGGCCTAATCTTTTAGTTTTCTTCAGCTCACTAAGCTTCTGAAACTGAAACTCTGAAACATGACACCAAACGCATATTTCTGAACTTCTGAACTTCAGGTGTCAGACATCCTTCTGTCGCATCCCTCCAATCCAAAATCTTTCTGTCTTGGCCCACAAACCCATGAAACCCCCACAGATTTGATCTCTTGTGAAGCAAATATGATTCCTTTTGTGAGCCAAAACATCGATTTGAACCTCTGGGCCGACTGCTTAAGAGCCTGGCCTAATCCACCTGAAAGCTGGATAACATGGTATAACAGAGTAGCAAAAACCCACATGCCCTTGTGGCAAGATTTGAGCATAGCCGATGCACTTAGCCTATCACTGTCACCCCTTGACAAAGACGAAAATCTTCTGAAAACCATCGGCTATTTCTGGTCTGATGCTCTGAATTGTTTCCTTTTTTGTCACGGACCCATGACCCCTACTCTGCTAGATGTTGTCATGATCACCGGACTAGACATTAGCTCTCCTAATCTTGCTGCTCACAAAATGGCAGAAGTCCCCTTTAAACTTTCTTCCAAAGTCAACTGCACAAATTGGGGTACTTACATGAGTCAGCACATGAAAACAAAAGGTCCAGTGACTGAGAAGGAACACACAGCATTATTAAATCTTTGGCTAGAGCACTTCATCTTCTGTGGCCCTTCTTTAGCTCCAACTAAGAACTATCTCCCCTTGGCCTATCACCTGGCCCATGGTAATCACACTGGCCTAGGCAAACTTTTTCTTGGAGAAACATATAGATATCTCCACTTAATGACATCCAATCTGCTCAACCACAAGAAACTGAGAACTGGAGGCCCTTGGTGGTTCATTCAGTTATGGGCACAGCTGTACTTCCAGCATCATATTCCCAACTTCCAAGGCCTGACCAAGAACTCTTTCCCTGATGAGAGTGGCAAAACAATTAGATGCACAAGCTATGGCCAAGCTTTATTCAGTCTCCCCGGCAGTAAACTGAACTCAATAGATGCAGCAAACTGGTTCAGAGTCTTCTACAAAGGACTAGTTAATCCCCTCTACTTCCCATTTACTGAATCTGAATCCTTCGAAAACCCAACTGCCTTTAGATTAGATAACTTTGCCGATGACGACAGCACTCGGCATCTGTATTCTTTGATGATTCGACCTAGCTTCCTTCCTATTGGTATCAGCACCTCTAATAGAATTATCAAGCCAGACTATGAATCTTACCAGCCAGTCGTAGCAGCTCGGCAACTTGGCCTAGGACAGGTCCCTCCCCACTTCCATATTCACCACTTGGTGGAGAGCAGAGCCGATCTGCCCGAGGGTCTGTAACAACCTAATTTAAATTTCAGCATTTATCAATAAAATTAATTGGCTTTATTTAATTTTCTAAGGATTTTCTGTGTTAGTCTGGCATTTAACCCAAATTTTTGTTCCTCAAGTAATTAAAATTTATCATAGGTTTAAATTTTGTTGTTGCATTCATGCTGGTGCATGGTTTTATTTTGTTTGTTTGTAGAGGAGTTTGAATTCAAATTCATTTGAATTCAAATTGTTTTGAGATGAGAGGAAAGGAAAAAGGAATAGAAAAGAGAAGGAAAAGGAGAAGAAAAGGAACCCATAACCCAATACCCGAAGCGGCCCATGGCCACTTTCTTTTTTTTTCTTTCCCAGCCCAAACCAGTTTACTTCCACCCGCAGGCCCAGCCACTCCCCCTCATCGCGCGCCACCGGCCCAATCCGCTCGCCCGAGCCCAAGCCAGCGCGCCCGCTCTCACCCGCCTGCCACCGGGCCCCGCTCGTCAGGCCTCCCTCTCACGCCCGGCTCGCCCGCGTTCCCGCCTCCTTCCGCTGACGGCCTGACCCCACTGGTCAGATCTTTCCCCTTCCTCTCTCCGCGATCCTCGCCGAGTCCTCTGCACTGCTCCGCGTCGCCGCTCCGCGACCCGCTGCCCCGTGGACCACTCCAGCTTCGCAGGGCCTACCGGCCAGCCTCACCCAAACATCCCCTCTTCCAGAAGCTTCCTCCCCCGAGCCAGGAAATCCCACGGAGCAACGGCCCGGTCCGAGCTTTCCTCGCCGCGATCCTCGCTGGCTCCCAATCCGCGGCCCGCCTATCCAGGATCACCGCCGACTATTAATTGACCCCCCCGCGGATCCCTGCGTCCCCATCTCCACCCCGCAGCCACCACCATCACCCCAGCACCCCCCTCGCCTCGCTCCGCCGTGCAGAGTACTCACGCCTCCACAAACCGCCACCTCGAAGGCCAACTCCGGCCCCTGCGCCGCACTGGAGCACCGCATGGAGGAGGAGGTCGCCTGCAGCCGCTCTCTACGCCCTCTACCCCACGCTCCGCACGGGGATTGCTCATCGGAGCATCACCGAGCCGCCACCACCGAGCCGCCACGCCGCCGCCGTCCCTCCGCTGCAACCCGGACGCCTCGAGCCCTCGGTAAGAAACAGCTCCGCCACCCTGTCCTTTTGCGCTAAGTTCTAGGTCGGGTAGCGCACCGTAGGCTCCCTTGCACTGGTCACCGGCGAACCCTCGCCGCCCCTCACCGTGGTGAGCTCCTGCAAAACCCAAATCCCCTTCCCAGTGTGCCCAGTTGGTTTCGCCATGATGCGGGCTACCTCCCTGACCCAAGACCGCTCCGTTAGAGCCCGGGAACGCCGAAACGCCGAAGTCCGGTGAGTTCCCAGTGCCCCGCCGCCGCGGAAATTGATCTCCGGCGGTCAGCGCCGCCGCCCCCGCGCCCGATGGCCCTGGGCCGTCAGATCTAAAATAAACGCAGGAGATTAGAACCCACATCGATCGGGTCTGGACCGCTAGATCCCGATCCATTGGCCTGAATCCACCCGTACCGGTTCGCCCTGGCGTTTTTGTTAAAGAGACCCTGGAGTTTTCTTTAATCAACCCGCGGTCCAGCCTTAGTCAAAAGTATTTACGGTTTGGTCCTGTTTTTAGCACATAACCCCCTGGCCTTTCTGGAAATAGAACCCGCCGTCCTTTGCTGCTAATTTTGCGAGTTAGACCCTGAAGCTTTAGTTTAATTATGTTTAGGCCCTCGGTTTTTGCAGAAAACCCCCTGGAACTTAGTTTTTCTTGCAGATAAGCCCCTGAACCTTGTTTTAGGCCTAGTTTATGCGTTTTAGCTCCGTTTTTAGCGTTCTTTATATCCACGCGATCGTTGTAACGAGTAGAACAGTTTAGGCTTAGTTTTTCTTGCTGTTTTTATGTATTGATGTACTGTTTCTTAGTTTTTGTTAGTGTTTGCTTGTATGCTTATTATTGTGCATTGTTTTGGCCATGTGTTCGTGAGTAGACGTTGATCCATCTGAGGAGCCCCAGTACCAGTACCTGGAGCAGCCGTCTTCCGAGCACTTTGAGCAGCAGCAGGAGCAGTACGAGGAAGGCAAGTATAACATGAACAACCCATCACCTTTTAATACATTTACATACTGCATTTTAATACTGTATGCCTATAAGGATTTTCCTAGCCACTTTATATCCTTTATATATCCTTTGGGTTGCATTTTGGTTAGTTGTGCTAGGTGCCGCGCTATAACACATAATGGTCCTTTTTAATTAATATTGATTAATGGTATATGCAACTTAATTCTGAGAGTGACCCTCTGTGTGGCTTGAGTGGTTCACGTCTCGTTAAAATTGGTTTTGTTAGAAACATGGTTTAGGGGGCCAGCACGGTGCTTACTGCTAGGTTGGCCACTCTCCATAAGGACCGGTTCATAGAGCGACAATCTGGGACAACAGCGCTACCACAAGACTGGAATGGGACGGTCTTGGCTTACTAATTAGGTCATTTTGGTTCGGGAGTAACTTACCTGCGGGGCAAGAGGGGAGTCGAGCTTCAATGGTCCCTATGCTACGAGGCTGGTCTGTGTTGTCTTGTACCCCCTCGAGGTGGGCCCCATCGTTGCATTGACTGAATCCTTAGCGGTTACACCTTACCAACGTGTCCTTTGTAACGTCCTCGTAGTGAGTTTGCTAGTCATCTCACCTACGGAAGTGTGATGAACAACTGGCGTAGCTCACGATTTGTGGGTAAAGATGTGCAACCTCTGCAGAGTGTAAAACTGGTATACTAGCCGTGCTCACGGTTATGAGCGGCCCAGATCCTCCTTTTGATTAGTGGGGTTAGCCCCTTCCGACGAGGGGGTGCCTCTCGGGGTTACCTTGGTGGCTTGGTTTCGGTTTGGTTCTCAGTAGTATCATGATTAAATTTGACTAATTACTATGTAACTGGGTTAATGGTAATACATCAACTCGTAGTAAATAGCTTTAATAAAATTTTGCCAACACTTAAAAGCTAATGTAGTTGAGTCAGCCAACCTTAGAGCCTCATAGTTTGTGTTATACTTGTTGAGTACAAGTTGTGTACTCACTCTTGCCTCTTCTCTACTTTTTCCTCCTGGCTACGCTACTGCTGCTCAGTTCCTGCCGACACGAGGAAGTTCGTCCAGCGCTACCAGGACTACGAGGACTTCTAGGCGTTCGTCTCCCAGTCGACGTCCCTGTGGCGCGCTGCTTCAGCTTCGGAGAGCTTTATTCGTATTTGTACTTCGCTTCCGCTGTATCAGACATTCTTGTCATTATTGTAATAAATAACATTCGTATTCGTTTTATTATATCTTTTTACGTGATATGTGCTATGATATACTGTTCATTCTGTTGTATATACGTGTGACTTGATCCTGGCACGTATATGATTGCTCGGTTTATGTTCTTTTATAAACCGGGTGTTACAGAGTGATATCAGAGCTGTATCGACTGTAGGACGAAAGCCTAGATAAAACTGGTCGAGTTTTAGGAGTTCTTCTCTCCAATCCATGTCTGCTGAAACTATTTTACTATTATACCCCTTGAATTCCATGACTTTTACCCTTCTTGCCTTGATTTCTCTCTCTGAAGAATAGTTTTCGTGGATTTTGGCCCGAATCAGTCATCAGACCACCATGAGTATTAGCTAGTGACCCTTTTTATAATAATACGATAGCACGCTCTGCGACGCGTTGTGTTAGTCGAGTCGTATGTTAAACTCGGCTAAGTTGTGAAAAATTGTTTGCTTGTTATTATGCTACATGTTTGATTTGGATTTTTGAATGATTGCATAGCTTAGTAGTTTAAATTTGTTTAAAGAAAATCACTCTTATATTAATGTTAACTAATTAATAAAATGAGTTAGATCGTTGGGGGTAAAACAGTCTACTCTATCCTGTCTACTTCATCATGTCTGAGTCTTTTTCCGCAAAGAGTTATCATATCCATCTGAATTATTTCTGCAATATCCTTACTCGTGAAATCTTTTGTCCAAAATCAGATCGTGAACACCAGGCGTGGTTCTGACCAGCAGGGGCAGAACAACCAGGGTCAGAACACTCAGGGGACCGGGATCCCGATGCCGCCGCCTTTGACTCCGGAGCAGTACTTCCAGCTCCAGATGCAGATGATGGCCACCCTGAACAACACTGTTCAGGCTCTTCAGCAGGCTCACACTCAGCCTCCGCCTCCTCCACCGCCGCAGCCTCGCGACAGGCGTGCTGAGTTCCTGAGGGGTCACCCGCCGACGTTTTCCCACACGTCCGACCCTCTTCAGGCTGACGACTGGCTCCGTGCAGTGGAGCGTCAGCTGGACATCGCCCAGTGCGATGATCGTGAGCGCGTCTTGTACGCAGCAGGACAGCTGCTAGGGGCAGCTTTGGACTAGTGGGAGTCCCACCCAGTTCACGACCGCGAGGCTCTCACTTGGCTCCAGTTCCGAGAGCGGTTCCGCAACCACAACGTCCCCGCGGGCGTTATGAAGATGAAGCAGAAGGAGTTCCTTGCACTGAAACAGGTAATCTTAAATATAATCATTCAGCGGTTTCTTTTGAGCTAATGCCCCTTGTTCTATCCTTGTGAATCTTATGTTAATCTTTCGATACCTATCTGTCTTTGTCACTTCAGGGGACTATGTCGGTCACGGAGTATCGTGATTGTTTTCTGCAGCTTGCTCGCCACGCCCCTGCCGATGTTGCGGATGACCGCAAGAAGCAGGAGCACTTCATGGAGGGTCTTGAGGACTACCTCCAGTACGCGCTGCTCAACCTCCGCTTCGACGACTTCAACCATCTGGTTGACAGCGCGCTCAACACTGAGTGCAAGCACTTGGAGATGGAGGACAAGAAGAGAAAGATTATCCCCGTTGCTTCCGGCAGCAACACTCGTCCTCGCCTCCAGCAGCCTCAGCAGTACCAGCAGCCTCAGTACCGGCCTCCTCAGCAGTACCAGCAGAGGCCACCGCAGCAGTACCCGCCTCGACAGCAGCAGGCAGGTCAGGGCCCGAGGTTACCGGCACCTCCGGCTCGTACTGCTCTTCCAGCTCCGCCAGCAACTCAGGCTCCACGGCAGGCAGCTCCTCCTGCTGGGCAGCAGGCTCCAGCACCTCCTCGTGTGTGCTATCACTGCGGCCAGCCGGGGCACTACGCCAACACTTGCCCCCGGAAGGCGCAGGCGGGACAGCAGGGGCGCCCAGCTTAGCCCAGGGCGCCAGCACAGGGCAGAGTGAACCACGTGACGGCCGAGTCAGCGGCCGAGGCTCCTAACGTGGTTATTGGTACGTTCATGGTCAACTCTCTTCCAGCTACAGTACTTTTCGATACTGGTGCTACTCATTCTTTCATCACCAAGTCATATGTTGAGGAGCATAGTTTCTTTACCACTGCATTAAGGAAGTGTCTGCTAATCTCTTCACCGGGAGGGGAGTTGAGATCCCATATTGTTTGCCCCCGAGTCAGTGTAGCCATAAGGGGGGCAACGTTCAGTGCTGATCTGAGGGTGCTAGACACCAAGGGTATCGATGTGATTCTGGGAATGGATACTCTTGCCAAGTGGGGAGTCCGTATTGATTGTGCTAATCGGGCAGTTCACCTGACAGCATCTGATGGCCAAGAGGTGACAGTCAGTGCTTCAGAGCCCTCGGGATTTCTTCATCAGATGGAGGCTAGACCCACGGACGGTATTCGCGTGGTGTCTGAATTCCCGGATGTCTTTCCGGATGATCTGCCAGGTATGCCGCCTGAACGCGCCATTGAGTTTTGTATTGATCTCTTGCCTGGCACAGCTCCTATTGCAAAGCGGCCCTACCGTATGGCACCTATAGAGCATGAAGAGGTCAAGAAAACTATTGATGAGTTGCTAGCCAAGGGCTATATCCGTCGCAGCTTCTCTCCTTGGGCTTTTCCATTATTGCTGGTAGATAAGAAGGATGGCTCGAAAAGGATGTGTGTCGATTATCGGGAGCTGAATGCAGTTACTATCAAGAACAAGCATCCACTGCCCCGTATTGAGGATCTCTTCGATCTGCTTCGAGGTGCCCGTATATTCTCGAAGATTGATCTTCGTTCGGGTTATTTTCAGCTGAGGATCCGTCCTGGGGATATTCCGAAGACGGCATTCACCTGCAAGTACGGGCTATATGAGTATACGGTCATGTCCTTCGGCTTGACTAATGCCCCAGCTTTCTTCATGCATCTGATGAACATGGTCTTCATGGATTATCTGGATGTCTTTGTGGTGATTTTCATTGATGATATTCTGTTCTTCTCCAAGACAGAAGAAGAGCATGAGGAGCATCTGAGACTCGTATTGCAGAGATTGAGAGAGCATCAGCTGTATGCTAAGTTCAGCAAGTGCGAGTTCTGGATTGACGAGGTCCCATTCCTCGGTCATGTTATCTCTCAGGGGGGCATTGCTGTTGATCCGAGCAAGGTGAAGGATGTACTCGAGTGGGAGACACCGCAGACAGTAAAGGAAGTCAGGTCATTCTTGGGCTTAGCTGGATATTATCAGAGGTTCATTGAGAATTTCTCCAAGATCGCGAAGCCTTTGACTTCTTTGCTGGAGAAGAATGTGGCTTTTGTATGGACTGATGAGCGCCTGATGGCCTTTGATGAGCTGAAGAAGAGGTTGACTACGGCGCCAGTCCTGACTCTGCCAGACCAGACGAAGAGGTTCACGGTGTATTGTGATGCTTCGAAGGATGGTCTTGGGTGTGTTCTGATGCAGGAGGGCAGAGTGATAGCTTATGCGTCACGACAGTTACGTCGGCATGAGCTGAATTATCCCACTCATGATCTTGAGTTAGCCGCAGTTGTACATGCTCTGAAGATTTGGAGGCATTACTTGTATGGACAGCGGTGTGATATCTACACTGATCACAAGAGCCTCAAGTACATTTTCACACAGAATGAGTTGAACATGCGGCAGAGGAGATGGTTAGAGTTGGTCAAGGATTATGACCTGGAGATTCACTATCATCCGGGCAAGGCCAATGTTGTAGCAGATGCTCTGAGCAGAAGAAGTTATGTCAACATGGCCATGGCTTTCCAGATGCCTCCAGAGTTATGTGAGGAGTTCGAGCAGTTGAGTCTGGGCTTCTTGCACCATACCTCCAGTGCAGCATTTGAGGCAGTACCGACTCTAGAGTCAGAGATCAGGCAGCATCAGAAAGATGATGAGAAGCTACAGGAGATTCATGAGTTGCTCAAGAAGGGCAAGGCTCCTCATTTCAGAGAGGATGATTAGGGTACCTTGTGGTACAAGAACCGGATCTGCGTGCCTGATGTGCATGATCTCCGGAAGTTGATTCTGAGTGAGGCCCATGATACAGCTTATTCTATTCATCCGGGCAGCACGAAGATGTATTATGATCTGAAGGAACGCTTCTGGTGGTATGGGATGAAGCGTTCAGTGGCAGAGTACGTGGCTATTTGTGACACTTGTCAGCGTGTCAAGGCTGAGCATCAGAGGCCAGCAGGTCTATTGCAGCCTTTGAAGATTCCAGAGTGGAAATGGGAGGAAATCACTATGGACTTCATTGTTGGATTGCCTCGTACTCAGAAAGGGTACAACTCCATTTGGGTAGTAGTGGATCGACTGACGAAATTTGCTCACTTCATTCCAGTGAACACTACTTACTCCGGTGCTAGACTTGCAGAGTTGTATATTTCTTGGATTGTCTGCTTGCATGGTGTGCCCAAGAAGATCATATCTGACAGAGGGTCTCAGTTTACTTCTCGGTTCTGGGAGCAGCTCCATGATTCTTTGGATACGAAGCTGTGTTTCAGTACGGCTTATCACCCTCAGACAGATGGGCAGACATAGAGAACCAACCAAGTGTTGGAGGATATGCTGAGAGCTTGTGCCATTCAGTACGGTACTAGTTGGGATAAGTGCCTGTCATATGCTGAGTTCTCATATAACAACAGCTATCAGGCCAGTCTGAAGAAGTCCCCCTTCGAGGCATTGTATGGCAGAAAGTGCAGGACTCCTCTCTATTGGGATCAGATTGGTGAGAAGTAGCTCTTTGGCCCTGAGATCATAGATGATGCAGAGCAGATGGTTCAGGCAGTGCGAGAAAATCTGAGGATTGCACAGAGCAGACAAAAGAGTTATGCAGATGGCAAACAGAGGGACCTGACTTTTAGTGTCGGTGATTATGTGTATCTGAAGGTGTCTCCGATGAGAGGAATCCGCAGATTCAATGTCAAAGGGAAGTTAGCACCTCGGTATGTGGGACCATTCAAGGTGCTAGAGCGGAAAGGCGAAGTTGCTTATCGCCTGGAGTTACCTCTCAGCCTCTCAGGAGTTCATGATGTCTTCCATATATCTCAGCTGAAGAGGTGTCTGCGAGTACCCGAGGAGCAGGCACCACTGGATGGAGTAGATGTCCAGGAAGATCTGACTTATACCGAGCATCCGGTGAAGATTCTGGAGACATCAGAGAGGGTTACTCGGAACAAGCGCATCAAGATGTGCAGAGTTCAGTGGAGTCACCACAGTGAAACTGAGGCTACTTGGGAGCGAGAAGATGAGTTGATGAAGACATATCCAGATCTCTTTGCTAGCCAGCCCAGCTAAATCTCGGGGACGAGATTTCTTTAAGGGGGTAGGGTCTGTAACACCCTAATTTAAATTTCAACATTTATCAATAAAATTAATTGGATTTATTTAATTTTCTAAGGATTTTCTGTGTTAGTCTGGCATTTAACCCAAATTTTTGTTCCTCAAGTAATTAAAATTTATCATAGGTTTAAATTTTGTTGTTGCATTCATGCTGGTGCATGGTTTTGTTTTGTTTGTTTGTAGAGGAGTTTGAATTCAAATTCATTTGAATTCAAATTGTTTTGAGATGAGAGGAAAGGAAAAAGGAATAGAAAAGAGAAGGAAAAGGAGAAGAAAAGGAACCCATAACCCAATACCCGAAGCGGCCCATGGCCACTTTCTTTTTTTTTCTTTCCCAGCCCAAACCAGTTTACTTCCACCCGCAGGCCCAGCCACTCCCCCTCATCGCGCGGCACCGGCCCAATCCGCTCGCCCGAGCCCAAGCCAGCGCGCCCGCTCTCACCCGCCTGCCACCGGGCCCCGCTCGTCAGGCCTCCCTCTCACGCCCGGCTCGCCCGCGTTCCCGCCTCCTTCCGCTGACGGCCTGACCCCACTGGTCAGATCTTTCCCCTTCCTCTCTCCGCGATCCTCGCCGAGTCCTCTGCGCTGCTCCGCGTCGCCACTCCGCGACCCGCTGCCCCGTGGACCACTCCAGCTTCGCAGGGCCTACCGGCCAGCCTCACCCGAACATCCCCTCTTCCAGAAGCTTCCTCCCCCGAGCCAGGAAATCCCACGGAGCAACGGCCCGGTCCGAGCTTTCCTCGCCGCGATCCTCGCTGGCTCCCAATCCGCGGCCCGCCTATCCAGGATCACCGCTGGCTATTAATTAACCCCCCCGTGGATCCCTGCGTCCCCATCTCCACCCCGCAGCCACCACCATCACCCCAGCACCCCCCCTCGCCTCGCTCCGCCGTGCAGAGTACTCACGCCTCCACAAACCGCCACCTTGAAGGCCAACTCCGGCCCCTGCGCCGCACTGGAGCACCGCGTGGAGTAGGAGGTCGCCTGCAGCCGCTCTCTACGCCCTCTACCCCACGCTCCGCACGGGGATTGCTCACCGGAGCACCACCGAGCCGCCACCACCGAGCCGCCACGCCGCCGACGTCCCTCCGCTGCAACCCGGACGCCTCGAGCCCTCGGTAAGAAACAGCTCCACCACCCTGTCCTTTTGCGCTAAGTTCTAGGTCGGGTAGCGCACCGTAGGCTCCCTTGCACTGGTCACCGGCGAACCCTCGCCGCCCCTCACCGTGGTGAGCTCCTGCAAAACCCAAATCCCCTTCCCAGTGTGCCCAGTTGGTTTCGCCATGATGCGGGCTACCTCCCTGACCCAAGACCGCTCCGTTTTGAGCCCGGGAACGCCGAAACGCCGAAGTCTGGCGAGTTCCCAGTGCCCCGCCGCCGCGGAAATTGATCTCCGGCGGTCAGCGCCGCCGCCCCCGATGGCCCTGGGCCGTCAGATCTAAAATAAACGCAGGAGATTAGAACCCACATCGATCGGGTCTGGACCGCTAGATCCCGATCCAGCGGCCTGAATCCACCCGTACCGGTTCGCCCTGGCGTTTTTGTTAAAGAGACCCTGGAGTTTTCTTTAATCAACCCGCGGTCCAGCCTTAGTCAAAAGTATTTACGGTTTGGTCCTATTTTTAGCACATAACCCCCTGGCCTTTCTGGAAATAGAACCCGCCGTCCTTTGCTGCTAATTTTGCGAGTTAGACCCTGAAGCTTTAGTTTAATTACGTTTAGGCCCTCGGTTTTTTGCAGAAAACCCCCTGGAACTTAGTTTTTCTTGCAGATAAGCCCCTGAACCTTGTTTTAGGCCTAGTTTATGCGTTTTAGCTCCGTTTTTAGCGTTCTTTATATCCACGCGATCGTTGTAACGAGTAGAACAGTTTAGGCTTAGTTTTTCTTGCTGTTTTTATGTATTGATGTACTGTTTCTTAGTTTTTGTTAGTGTTTGCTTGTATGCTTATTATTGTGCATTGTTTTGGCCATGTGTTCGTGAGTAGACGTTGATCCATCTGAGGAGCCCCAGTACCAGTACCCGGAGCAGCCGTCTTCCAAGCACTTTGAGCAGCAGCAGGAGCAGTACGAGGAAGGCAAGTATAACATGAACAACCCATCACCTTTAAATACATTTACATACTGCATTTTAATACTGTATGCCTATAAGGATTTTCCTAGCCACTTTATATCCTTTATATATCCTTTGGGTTGCATTTTGGTTAGTTGTGCTAGGTGCCGCGCTATAACACATAATGGTCCTTTTTAATTAATATTGATTAATGGTATATGCAACTTAATTCTGAGAGTGACCCTCTGTGTGGCTTGAGTGGTTCACGTCTCGTTAAAATTGGTTTTGTTAGAAACATGGTTTAAGGGGCCAGCACGGTGCTTACTGCTGGGTTGGCCACTCTCCATAAGGACCGGTTCATAGAGCGACAACCTGGGACAACAGCGCTACCACAAGACTGGAATGGGACGGTCTTGGCTTACTAATTAGGTCATTTTGGTTCGGGAGTATCTTACCTGCGGGGCAAGAGGGGAGTCGAGCTTCAATGGTCCCTACGCTACGAGGCTGGTCTGTGTTGTCTTGTACCCCCTCGAGGTGGGCCCCATCGTTGCATTGACTGAATCCTTAGCGGTTACACCTTACCAACGTGTCCTTTGTAACGTCCTCGTAGTGAGTTTGCTAGTCATCTCACCTACGGAAGTGTGATGAACAACTGGCGTAGCTCACGACTTGTGGGTAAAGATGTGCAACCTCTGCAGAGTGTAAAACTGGTATACTAGCCGTGCTCACGGTTATGAGCGGCCCAGATCCTCCTTTTGATTAGTGGGGTTAGCCCCTTCCGACGAGGGGGTGCCTCTCGGGGTTACCTTGGTGGCTTGGTTTCGGTTTGGTTCTCAGTAGTATCATGATTAAATTTGACTAATTACTATGTAACTGGGTTAATGGTAATACATCAACTCGTAGTAAATAGCTTTAATAAAATTTTGCCAACACTTAAAAGCTAATGCAGTTGAGTCAGCCAACCTTAGAGCCTCATAGTTTGTGTTATACTTGTTGAGTACAAGTTGTGTACTCACTCTTGCCTCTTCTCTACTTTTTCCTCCTGGCTACGCTACTGCTGCTCAGTTCTTGCCGACACGAGGAAGTTCGTCCAGCGCTACCAGGACTACGAGGACTTCTAGGCGTTCGTCTCCCAGTCGACGTCCCTGTGGCGCGCTGCTTCAGCTTCGGAGAGCTTTATTCGTATTTGTACTTCGCTTCCGCTGTATCAGACATTCTTGTCATTATTGTAATAAATAACATTCGTATTCGTTTTATTATATCTTTTTACGTGATATGTGCTATGATATACTGTTCATTCTGTTGTATATACGTGTGACTTGATCCTGGCACGTATATGATTGCTCGGTTTATGTTCTTTTATAAACCGGGTGTTACAGAGTGGTATCAGAGCCGTATCGACTGTAGGACGAAAGCCTAGATAGAACTGGTCGAGTTTTAGGAGTTCTTCTCTCCAATCCTTGTCTGCTGAAACTATTTTACTATTATACCCCTTGAATTCTATGACTTTTACCCTTCTTGCCTTGATTTCTCTCTCTGAAGAATAGTTTTCGTGGATTTTGGCCCGAATCAGTCATCAGACCACCATGAGTATTAGCTAGTGACCCTTTTTTATAATAATACGATAGCACGCTCTGCGACGCGTTGTGTTAGTCGAGTCGTATGTTAAACTCGGCTAAGTTGTGAAAAATTGTCTGCTTGTTATTATGCTACATGTTTGATTTGGATTTTTGAATGATTGCATAGCTTAGTAGTTTAAATTTGTTTAAAGAAAATCACTCTTATATTAAAGTTAACTAATTAATAAAATGAGTTAGATCGTTGGGGGTAAAACAGTCTACTCTATCCTGTCTACTTCATCATGTCTGAGTCTTTTTCCGCAAAGAGTTATCATATCCACCAATGAAGAAAGTGATAATGACTGTACAGCCAGACTTACTTCAGTCGGCTTTCAAACGAAGACAAACTTCTGCAGTAGTTGCCCCCCGAGTCTTGACCAAGAGAAGGAAGATGATCACCAGGCGAGTGATCAAGAAACCAGTACCAACTTCTCCGAGCCCATCAGAGTCCAACACCAACCAGGTAACTCATCATTCAAGAACTTCTTCTTTATTTCAGACATATATGCTCTGGTTGACTGTAATTCTATTTTCAGGATGCAGCTGAAGAAACCTCCAATGCAGAAGGCCTGAATCAACATGAGACGGCTGCAACTCCTGATGCGCTGATGGATACAAACGAAGAACAAGCTGATACAGTCGATGCTCTTGACGTTAATACCAGCTCTGATGGGACGATTGCTCCTGAACCGACCAACACTTCTTCTCCAGAACAGGTGACATTACAAAACCAATTCTGAACCAGCCGATAACTTCATAAATGCACATTGTTCTAACTCCAAAGATGTCCATAGAGCTTTGACATTTCAGGTTTGCTTTCCTTCGACCCGGCATCAATGGGTCTGATTGTCCCTGGAGCAGAAACATTATCGCTGCAGCAATCGGCTAACTTGACACATCAGCTTCAACTCATGAAGGATCTTCTATCCGCTCCAATCACCGCTCTGGTTGACGATTCCAGCAAAATAAAGAACATCTTCGAGCAAATAGAATCCCAACTTCCAGAGCCATTGCAAGTCAAGCTCTGGTCAGCCAGCAACCTCCCATTCTTTCGGATAGAAGTCAGTAAAGCACAACAAAGGATGGAAGCACGTCGCTCTCAAACTTCTCTGAAAGCTGACATTACCCAAAAGTGCAAGGCCCTCAACCAGAAGAAGGCAACTCTAGATGTCAAAGCTGACGTGTCTGCCAACGTGAACCGACTCAACCTCCTGAAGAAAGAACTGGTGGAACTCGAAGAAAAGGTCCGCACCACCAAAGAACTCATCCAGGCCGAAGAAACCTCCATCGCAAACTCCAAGCAAGAAACCCAGGAAATAGCCAAGCAGATACAAGCAGAGTTTGCAGACATCAGCACCTTGAGTCGGCAGATAGTCACAGGCGATGACAAGGATGACGAAGCGATTGTAGCACGAGCAGACGCCGTCCGTACTGAAGCCATCCATGCCATAGTGGAATTCCTGAACCAGTAGATAGGCTCAAGAGAGAATTAGTACCGCCTATTAATTTGAGACTTGTAACTGTTCTTTTAAAACATCTTAAGTCGATGGTCACACATCGGCTGTTCGCTTTTCATATATTTCACTAGCCAACTCAAAGTGTTGGCCTGTCATGATTTTCTTTTTCTTTTTTTTTACTGGCCAACTCAACGTGTTGGCCTTTCATGACTCCTTTTTTTTTCTTTTTTTTTGCGCGGCCAACTCAACGTGTTGGCCTATTACACTACAGCCAGATGGATCTCACCGGCTTTTCGTTACTCGCCCTCCCACATGCTCGGGAAATACTTCTTGAGATGCTGACCATTGACAGCAACAGGAAACTTGACACCGTCCAATTCCTCGAGCATATATGCGTTCCCAGGCAAAACCTGATCAACCTTGTACGGCCCATGCCAAGTTGGAGACCATTTACCAAACTTTTTGTCTTTAGTTCCCAATGGCAATACCGCCTCCCAAACCAAATCTCCAACTCGGAAATCCTTAGGCTTGACCTTCTTGTTGTATGCACGTGCAACTTTAGCTTTGTTCTCTTTGATTTTTTCCAGCGACCAAAGCCTTAGCTCTGTCAGGTCCTCCACATTATCGTTCATCAAGGCTGCTGAAAGGATCACCGGGGTGTCCGACCCTAGAGGGGGAGGGGGTGAATAGGGTCGCTAATCGCTTTTTAACATAGGGCTCAAACTACTTGCATAAGATAAACCTAACACGTCCTATACATGCTAGTTATGACTAAGGTTTATCTATGCTACTCTCTACTTACTCTTAAAAGACTTGCAACCTAGCCAATCCTAATCATACTAACTAGGAAAGTAAAGGTACGCAAGATAGAGTAAATGCGGAAACGTAATGCGGTAAGTAAAGAGGTAAGTGCAAGAGGGATGCAAACTCCCGAGTAGACACGGTCATGTAACGTGGTTCGGCACAAACGCCTACGTCCACGGGACACCGAGGCTCTTCCGATCACCGTCTTGCACTACGCCACCAATGGCGATGCCGGCAAGCAAAGGCAAGTGCCTACAAGACACCGAGTCTCGTGCACTGCCACCGTCTCTCTCGGTCACCCGGCCGAAATCCACTACGGAGCTTCTCCACCAAGGAAGGGGCCTCCTCTTCCCCTGCACAAAGTGTCGTTGCCACTCCACACCAAGACGGAGGGTCACACGACGGATCACAAGTTGCTTGCCGCAGCAAGACTTCTCTTAAGGGAGCTCTCGCAAGAACTAATCCCTATTACAAGCACTAAGCACTCTCACAAGTGTGCTTAAGCCTATATGATGTACAATGAAGCTCTATGGTGGTTGGAGATGTTCTTTGGTGTGTTTGGGATGTTCAGCAACTCCAGCACGCTTCAAATGGACGGGGTGAGGCGTATATATAGGCCACCAAGTCTTGTAGCCGTTGCTCCAACGGTCAGCTGAAAAACTGCGTATCACCGGAAGAACCGATGCCTCTTGGTGGGGTAGCGTCGGTTCATCCGGTCACTCACAACATGAAGTAGCCGTTGAAGTCCTGACAGCAGACGCAGAGACCACCGGTTGAACCGATGCAATGCACCGATGCCTCACCGGTTCAACCGGTGCTGAAAGAATCTTCTCCTGGACGCTGACGTCATTACACCGGTGGTATGCACCGATGCACCGTCGGTTGAACCGGTGCTGAAGAAACTTCTCCTGGGCACTTGACATCGTCTCTGGTACAAAGGACGGCCAATGCACCGACGGTATGCTCCGATGCACCGTCGGTTGAACCGGTGCTGAAGAAACTTCTCCTGGGCGCTTGACATCGTCTCTGGTACATAGGACGCCCAATGCACCGATGCCCTATTTTGGACCGTCGGTTCAACCGGTGCCTATAGGCTGACTTGGCTTCGATTCCCTTCTGCACCAAGGTATTATGGCGTCGGTTCTTCCGACTACCACCGGATGCTCCGATGCCCTGGCGTCGGTTCTTCCGGTGCTCCTGAATCGAAGAGCTTTCAGGGCGCTGCCCTGAGACCCGCGAGGGGCGGCTCCCCCTCGACCCCCGTCCGCTAACCGTAGGGGCGGCCCTTTGGGCCTAGCTACGCCTATCTTCTCTTTGTCATCACTTGAACCTAAAAGCCTGAGAATGGTCATCTTTAACAATCATATTAGTCCAAGTGTTGTGTGTGTCATCAATCGCCAAAACATTATATTGAAATATGGCATGAGAGGCCATTTTCGCTACAGCTGCATAC
This sequence comes from Panicum virgatum, assembly GCF_016808335.1. NCBI lineage: Eukaryota > Viridiplantae > Streptophyta > Magnoliopsida > Poales > Poaceae > Panicum > Panicum virgatum. Next base: position 60,632,680 of record NC_053138.1, read on the forward strand.
TGTTCAGCAGATAGATCATTCTGAAACTCAACACGCCTTGATCCAGCCGTGATTTCCCATGGTAGCACAGCATTCTGGCCGTAGACTAGATGGTACGGCGACGTCTTGGTGGACCCATGACATGAAATACGATATGCCCACAAAGCTTCTGATAACACCTCATGCCAGCGCCTAGGATATTCATCGATCTTTCTCTTTATGAGCTTGATAAGGCTCTGGTTGGATGCTTCAGCTTGTCCATTAGCTTGGGCATAATACGGAGATGATCTGATCAGCTTAATCCCCATGTCATCGGCAAACTTTCTGAACTCCTCTGATATAAAGACCGATCCTCCATCGGTCGTAATGGTCTGAGGGATCCCAAATCTATGAATGATGTGTTCTTTGACAAAGCTGATCACATCTCTTGATGCTACTGACCTCATGGGCACTGCCTCTACCCACTTTGTGAAATAATCTGTGGCAGCTAAGACCCATTGGTGACCCTTGCTAGACGATGGGTTGATCTGTCCAATCATGTCCATGCCCCATCCTCTGAATGGCCAAGGTTTGATGATAGGATTCATCACTGATGCTGGCACTATCTGAATTTCGCCAAACTTCTGACATGCTTGACATCCCTTGTAATATTTGAAACAATCTTCAAGCATAGTGGGCCAGTAATAACCCGATCGCCTAATCAGCCATTTCATCTTATGAGCCGATTGGTGAGTACCGCAGGCTCCTTCATGTACCTCATGCAAGAGCCGATTTGACTCTGAAGGTCCCAGGCATTTAAGTAATAGTCCTTCCAAGGTCCTGTAGAACATATCGTCCCCTATCAGAAGATACTTCATGGCCTTTAGTCTTATCCTTCTGGGTGCCCCCCGAGCCGAATCCTTCAAGTAATTGAAGATATCGGCTCTCCTGTCTCCGGGTTCTAGAAACTGAACCTCCACATCGACTCCATCGGCTGCTTCCCTGTACCCGGAAGCCATCTGTGCCGAATCATTGGCTTCATTGTTCAGAGTCCTGCGTATCCAGTGGAAATTGATGTATCTAAATTGTGACATCAACTCACGGCATAGCATCCATATCGGGAAAAGAGCCTCGCTCTCACATCTATATTCCTCCGTGAGCTGAGAAATCACCAATTTTGAGTCCCCAAAAATTTCCACCGCCTCTGCTCCAGGTTCAAGGAGTAGTTCCATCCCTTTGCGAACGGCTTCATATTCCACCAAATTATTGGTGCATGAGGCAGTCATTCTGATGGAAAAAGAATATGTCGCCCCACGAGGCGAGACCAACAGAATTCCCACACCGCACCCATCATCACAAGCCGATCCATCAAAGAACATAGCCCAAGCACGAATAAATACTGCAGCAATATCAGTGCTGATCCTGTCCGCAACAAGATCCGCCAGTGCTTGTCCCTTGACTGCTTTTGCAGGCTGGTATCGGATATCAAATTCTGACAATGCAAACATCCATTTTCCAAGTCGGCCTTTCAGGACAGGAGCCGACAGCATGTGCTTTATGACATCTGATTTGCATATAACAATTGTTTCCGCCGAGAGCAAAATATGACGAAGCTTTGTACATGTAAAGTATAAGCAAAGGCAAAGCTTCTCGATTTCAGGGTACCTGGTCTCGGCGTCTAACATGCGTCTGCTGAGGTAGAAAACCACCCTCTCCTGGCCGTCATGCTTCTGAACCAACACTGAAGCAATAGAAGTGTCACCCACGGATAGGTACACATAAAACGGCCTATCATGCTGAGGAGGAACCAACACTGGAGGCTTTGACAAATATTCTTTGATTTCATCGAAAGCTTGCTGTTGTTCTGCCCCCCAGCGAAACTCATCATCAGATTTGATCTTCACTAGACCCATGAACGGCTCAATGCGCCCAGACAGATTAGAGATAAACCGTCTGACAAAGTTGATTTTACCGATGAGCTTCTGCAATTCTTTCTTCGTAGTAGGTGGCTTCATCGTCTTCACAGCTTCTTGACTCTTTAGGCCGATCTCGATTCCCCGTTCATGCACCAGGAATCCCAGAAATTGACCGGCCGATACACCGAAGGCACACTTCTTTGGGTTCATTTTGAGCCCGAACCTTCGAGTCCGCTCCATAACTTGACGCAGATCTTCTAAATGCCCCGCAGCTGACTTGGACTTGACCACAACGTCATCAATATAAATCTCTACCAGCTTGCCGATGAGATCATGAAAAATGTAATTCATAGCACGTTGGTACGTTGCACCGGCATTTTTCAGTCCGAAGGTCATAACCAAGTACTCAAACAAGCCAACTGCACCTGGTACTCTGAACGCAGTCTTGTTCACGTCCTCTGGGGCCATGAAGATCTGGTTGTAACCGGCGTTACCATCCATGAAACTCATCATTTTGTGGCTAGCAGCGGCGTTGATCAACGTCTCTGCAACAGGCATTGGGTATTCATCCTTCGGAGTTGCTCTGTTGAGATCTCTAAAATCGACGCAGACACGCCATCGGCCATCTTTCTTTTGTACCGGCACCACACTAGAGATCCATTCTGCATACCGGCACGGCCTGATGAACCCAGCATCCAGCATCTTCTCTACCTCTTTCTTAACTTCTTCTAGGACTTCGGCCTTCATCTGACGTGCTGGTTGCTGAAACGGCCGAAACCCCTTCTTGAGCGGGAGCCGATGCTCGACGATGCTTCTATCCAGACCGGGCATTTCAGTGTAGTCCCATGCAAAACAGTCTCGATACTCTTTCAATAATGCAATCATCTCCTCACGCAAAACCGGATCCAACTTTTTACTGATAAATGTCGGCCGTGGTTTATCCCCAGAACCGATGTCAACTTCTTCCAAATCGTCAGCTGACGTGAACCCGTATCCTAGTTTGCCGTCGTCTGAGAAACCAGCTGCGAACGCAGGCGAGTCTTCATTGTCTGCAAGATCAGCGGCAAACACAGGGAGATGACAAGAAAAATTATTTGGCCAACCGCATGGGCTGGCCGCCTCTATACTTCCATTATAATTCGAAATCAAATAGTGGATGAGTGGCAACTGCCAGAGCAGGCCATCGTGTGTACATGATGTAACAATTCCGAACCCAAACAGGATTTTCCTATTTTTTGGGGCCGATCGCCGAGATCGGCCTCTCTATTTCTATTACATCCCGTGGCATGCCAGGATGCATTTACTCTGTGAGGCCAGTGGATAAGACCAGCCTCAATCCGTTTTTTGTCGCCTCGATCCGATCACAGTCTTCAAGGGCGATCCCTGAGATCGGCTCTTGTCCTTCTGCATCCCAAGCATGCATATCCGCGACGGAGACTTCGCTGGAATCGTCTGCAGGGACCACTTCTACTTCATCGCCGTCCCATTGGACGAGGTACTGATGCATTGTGGAGGGGATACAACAGTTGGCATGAATCCAGTCCCTTCCAAGCAGCACCGTGTATGTACCCTTGCTGTTAACGATGAAGAACGATGTCGGTACAGTCTTGCGGCCCACTGTCAGTTCCACATTAAGAATCCCCATTGCTTCTGATGGTTGTCCGTTGAAGTCATTGAGCATCATGTTGGTCTTGATCAGATCAGCAGAAGAACGACCCAGTCGGCGCAGCACAGAGTACGGCATCAAGTTGACTGCAGCGCCAGTGTCGACCAACATCCTGTTCACAGGCTTGCCGTCAATGAAGCCCTTGAGATATAACCCCTTCAAGTGTTTGTAGCTCTTCTCCTTGGGCTTCTCGAAAATGATTGGCCGTGGGCCGAGATCCAGCTGCGCGACGGCCAATTCCTCCTGTTGGGGTGCTCGAAACTCCAACGGGAGCACGAACACTATGTTCACGTCAGCCGATGGCTTTTCATCGGCTTTTGTCTGCTTGGGGCGCCACTCCATCCTCGGGGGGCGCCTCTCTTCCCTCTGCGGTCGCCTAACTTGCTCCGCGAGATCCGGACGTGCTTTCCTCAGCACGTCAAGATACTTTGCTTCTGCGTCTTCGAGGTTGCGCAAGCGCTGTATTCTGCACTTCTGCGACCGATTGAGCCCGTCAGGACACCACCGTGGGCGATGGTACCTATCTTCTTCCTCTAGCTCTAAATCACCTCTAGATGGGCGCCCCACATGGTCGTCCTGACGTGTTCTGGGCCCCAAACGCCGGAACACCGATGTCTTGTCTTGTTGATGCCCTCGAGGCCTGCACTCCAAGCAATCATCTATAGTAGGTAATCGGCTCATGCCGGAATTCCAACAGTACCTGAAGAACGGGCAATGCCAGTGGTCGCGTGTAGCCTGGCGCCTGCCCAGTGTCCTTCCTGAGCGGTGCTCGTACTCGTCTTCCTCCGATTTGTATCGGCGGCGTAGCTGATACTGGTACTGGTATTTCTCCAGAAGCCGATTAGAAGCTGGAAGCTGATTGCGGATGTGACGTACTTGCTCTTCAGTCACATGCTGCTGTTCCAACTCACGTTCATCTTGCGGCCATTTGCCAGAAACGGCCTCTCTCCTCTGCTTGTTATGGCGGCGCACAGGTCCCACCATGTTGATCTGGAATGCTAGATCCTGGCCTTCGGATCCGAAGTCTGACAGCTCCACAATGTTAACCGGTGGGAAGGGCTTCATGTCAACCTTCATGGTGTGTTGAGCCAGGATCAATCGGCCTTGTTCGATAGCCGATTGGATCTGTCGACGCAGCTCCTTGCATTCACCCGTGGCATGAGTGAACGAGTGGTGCCATTTGCAGTACAGCCTCCCCTGCAGCTCTTGTGGCGTCGGTAGCTTGTGGTTCTCTGGGAGCTTCAGCTATTTTTCTTTGAGAAGCAGGTCGAATATCTGCTCTGTTTTGGTTACGTCGAAGTCGAAGCCCTTCACAAGCCCCTGCTGCTTGATCCACTTGCATGGGACAGGATTTGCCCCCCGGGTCCATTCTGCCACGGCTACTTCTTGCTCTTCGCCAGAGTCGTCAGATTCCTCAGCTTGTGCCATGTTTACATGGTGCTTGAACTTGTCCTGGTACAGCTCAGGATGGTAATGCTCGTACGCTGTAAGCTTCTGCACCAGGTGAGCCAAAGATGTGAACTCCAACTGGAAAGCCGCATCCTTGATCGGCTTAGCGAGTCCCAGGACAGCCAGATCGACTGCCTCCTTCTCTGTGATGCGTGACGAGTAGCATCGGTTCTTGACCTCCCTGAAGCGCTGTATGTACTTTGACACGGTCTCTCCTCGCTTCTGCCTGACTTGGGCGAGGTCGGCAATTCCGGCTTCTGCAGCTTCCGAGTGGTACTGGGTATGGAATTGATCTTCAAGCTGCCTCCAAGTCCGGATCGAATCCGGAGCCAGTGATGCATACCATCCAAAAGCTGGGCCTGTCAGGGATTGGCCAAAGAACCGGACCCTCAATGGATCCGATACTGAGATCATCCCAAGCTGCGTTAAGTATCGGCTCACATGCTCGATGGAGCTGGCTCCTTCTGACCCGTTGAACTTGGTGAACTCAGGAAGCCGATACTTGGGTGGCAGTGGGATCAAGTCATAATCACTTGGATACGGCTTGGAATAGCCGATCGCCTTCCTCTTGTGCAGGATGCCGAACTGGTCTCTCAGTATTGCACTGACCTGTTCCACACTAAGAACTCCTAGGGCCGATGGCTCAGCACTCGGCCCAGTAGCGTACTTTGCCAGCCACGCTTGTTTTTCTGCGTCTGCTCCAGGAGCTCCTGGGTTGACCATCTGCACCGAGCGTGCTGGACTGACGCTGTCAGGGATGTAGGCGCACGTGTAGTCGTGCGGAATCTCCTTAGGTGGCTCGGTGAGGAACTGGCCTTCTCCAGGATCACCGCCGATCTTGTGGACGACGTAGATCGGCGAGCTGTGTGGTCTGGGAGCTGCAAACGAGAATGGCAGTTGCGGCCTAGAATGCAGTGCAGCTTCCTCTGTGTGACTCCCCAGGATTGGCCCCGATGGAGAGTACTGGTTCTTGATTATCTCCTGGATGACGCGATGCGCCATGCGCTCGAGTTCGTTCATCAAGCTCTGAGAGTGCCGATGAAGCGCATGGGCCACCATATAGTTCATCTCCTGACGCAGGGCTCTGGTGCGTTCTTCAGATGGTACAGACAGATCTACATTGTCCAGAGCGCCTTCTGGTGAGAACCCCTTCCACTTGATGCCATGGTTGCGAGTCCTCTCAAAAGAGCCGATGAGATCGGCTTCCAGCAGAGCTTTGATCTCATCATACTTCTTCTTGTGTTCAGGAGGAAGCTCATCATATGTGACGGGCTTGGGAGCGGGTTCTTGATCTTGAGCTCCAGTCATCATTGCGGTGGATGTTGTTGTCGAGGGTCCCACCAGGCGTGCCAGAATGTGTTGTCGGTCGAAACCCACCGGCGAGCAACGACGGGCAACACGAAGAGCCGGGAGGTTGCTGGTGCGCTGGCAGGCACTGCTCCCTCGTCGACGGCCCGCAATTTCCGTCACGCGCCCGGAGAATGTGTGAAAGCCGGGCGTGCCACCTGACCTATACCCGATCAGGAGGGTGTAGACGTGCTCCGAACAGTTTCCTGCATACAAAGACACGTGTAAACATAAGTCCGAGCCGTGGTCGGCTCCCCGGGACGACTCTTGCATCGGCTTTCAAGAGCCGATCGAGTCCCGGTGTCAGACGGGATCTGATTGTATCTGGATATGATAAATAGAGCAAATCACTATAAAACTGCTTCAATCAAATCTAATTGATCTTAACCCACGATGGTAACAGCTTCACTGCTAGATCGTAACATCCTACACGTGACTAGGCCTAGCGAACGTAACAGACAACTAAACCACAACCTAAAACAGAGGCCTAAGAACTAGCAAGAGCCGATTCCCGGAACAATCCCTATCAAGGCTAAGATAAAGCATCTATTACGCCACCGGATCATCCAATCCGTTTGTAAGGCCTAACCTAGCAGATATTATGCCAACTCTTAGGATAAGAGCAAACCATAACAGATCGGATCTACTAAACATGAAAGAAGCAGGGTGTTGTCCCTGTGCGACTAATTCTATGCGATAAGAACTAGCGAGAGATTGAAACATAACTGCACAGAGACAACATGATATTCGCAGATGATAAGCAACAAAGCACAAAAGATCTATTAAAAGCCATGCTACGAACATCATGATAACTAGCACTACTCGCCATAAAAAACGCTTCAGTTTGAGTAATACCAAGGTAAAAGCAAGAACAATACTGCCCTGATCGCAAGAAGCAATCTATGGATACATGGCCAATGTGGCCCATATGCTCACGCAGGAGCCGATTTACAAGCCTTCCTCAATCTTCTGCTTTAAGCCCATCTTGCTTTCGGCCCATAAATTAACCCTTGTTAATTTATGGCGATAACAGAAACATACTGCTTTTGTAACAGTGGATGGACTTTATTGCTATATTGTCATGCCATATGGTCTGCGGAATGCCTTACCCACGTTTGTACGAGCTATGAACAAAACTTTCTGTAATCTAATTAGAAATATTGTTGAGGTGTATGTTGATGACATTATGGTCAAGACTAAGGTAGGGTCAACACTAGTTGAGGACTTGTCCCTCGTCTTCGACCGGCTACGCTTCCTGCGCACGAAGCTGAATCCCGAGAAGTGCATTTTCGGTGTCTCGGCAGGGAAGCTGCTGGGTTTCCTGGTCTCACATCGAGGCATCAAGGCAAACCCAGCCAAGATCAAGGCGATCGAGGCGATGAGGCCTCCTGGCCGCATCAAGGACGTCCAGAAGCTTACTGGATCTCTGGCCGCTCTTAGCCGCTTCATTTCGAGGCTGGCTGAGAGGGCCCTCCCCTTCTTCAAGCTATTGAGGAGATCCGGTCCATTCACTTGGACTGAAGAGGCTAAACAAGCCTTCCAGGAACCGAAGCAGCACCTCACCTCACTGCCAGTATTAGTGGCTCCAGAGCCAGGTGAGACGTTGTTTTTGTATCTTGCTGCGTCTGTAGAGGCGGTCAGCATGGTGCTGGTCGCCGAGAGAACGGAGCAAGCTCGCTAGGGGAACACCAGGGTCCCTCCGGCCAAGGATGGTGAGCCGGACCACGGACATGGGAGTCCGGCAGCCACTCCTCTGTCTGAAGGTCCGGACCCCGCACAAGGGGGTCCGGAGGAGCCTCGACCCAGTGGGAACCCAGAACCGCTGGGGGCCCAAGGACCTGACGTGGTGGACAAGGGCGAGCCGGACCCGGTGGCCAGGGTCCGGACCATCCAGAAGCCAGTCTACTACGTCCGCGAAGTCCTCCACGAGGCAAAGGCCAGGTATCTTGAGACGCATAAACTTATCTATGCCATACTTATTGCGTCCAAGAAACTGCGCCACTATTTTCAGGTACATAGAGTTGTCGTAGTGACCTCTTACCAGCTAAGAGCGATCCTGCACAACTCCAACACCACGGGCAACATCGCCAAGTGGGCAACAGAGTTGGCTGAGTTCTAGCTGGACTTCCAGCCCCGCCATGCAGTCAAAAGCCAAATCCTGGCTGATTTCATAGCGGAATGGACTCCTTCCCCAAGCAATTCTGGGGGTCCGGACCTCAACGCCGGACCCCCGGAGCTGGAAGTCAGGACACCAATCTTCACCGAGCCCCACTGGACACTCTTCTTCGACAGGTCCGTCCGCAAGCAGTGGGCTGGAGCTGGTGCGGTCCTCATTGACCCAAACGGAGATCAGCTGAAGTACATAGTGCACCTTGAGTTCAAAGCCACCAACAACATGGTGGAGTACGAAGCTTTGATCTTTGGCCTAACACAAGCCCTGTCTCTGGGGGTCTGACAACTCCTAGTGAAGGGAGATTCTCAGCTAATCATCAAGCAGGTCCGGGGGGATTGCAGCTGCAACAATCCCCAGCTCGCGGCATACCTCATTCACGTGAGGAAGCTCGAGAAGGACTTCGACGCCTTGGAACTGCAACATGTTCCCCGCGAATTCAACTCAGCAGCAGATGATCTCTCCGCGAGAGCATCTACCTGAGCATCCGTGCCTGAGGGCGTCTTCGAAAGATGGTTGCTGAGACCTACCGCCCAGCCTGCCGAACTGGGTGAAGGGGATCAAGCTAGCACCTCGAAGCTAGCGGTCCCGGCGGCATTCCATCTGTGGTGCCCGCCCTGGGTTGTGTGCTCTGTTGAGGACCGTAGAGACCTCATAGAGCCACTCGCACCTGCTCAGGGAGGTCCCGATGCATGGATCTCCGAGATCCGGGACTACCTGAAAGACAATATACTTCCTGATGACGATGCGTCCTCTGAGCGCATAGTACGATTGGCTAAACGCTACGCGGTAGTAGAAGGGGATCTCTACCACCGTGGCGCCAATGGTATCCTCATGCGGTGCATTTCCCAGGGAGAGGGCCGCGAGTTACTCGCAGAGATCCATGGAGGCGAGTGTGGAAGTCATTCCTCATCTCGCACGCTTGTTGGTAAGGCCTTTCGGCATGGCTTCTACTGGCCGACAGCACTCCAGGATGCGGCTGAGCTGGTAAGCTCCTGCAGAGCATGCCAGTTCCATGCAAAGCAAATACACACACCAGCTCAAGCTCTACAAATGATCCCGCCCTCATGGCCATTCGCCGTATGGGGCGTGGATATCCTGGGGCCGTTCCCCCGGGCCGTCGGCGGGTACCGGTTCCTCTACGTCGCCATTGACAAATTCACAAAATGGCCGGAGGTTACCCCTGTGGTGAACATCACCAAAAAATCAGCAGTCACATTCCTCAAGTCCATTGTGTGTAGATTTGGCGTCCCAAACCGCATCATCACGGACAACGGGACCCAATTCAAAAGCAGACTCTTCCAAGAGTACTGCGAGGACATCGGCATCCAGCTATGCTTTGCGTCTGTGGCACATCCCCGCAGCAATGGACAGGTCGAGAGAGCGAATGCAGAGGTCCTCAGGGGACTCAAGACCCGCACCTATAACTGCTTGAAGAAGCATGGTGCCAAATGGGTTGATGAGCTTCCGTGCGTACTATGGGGCAACCGGACCACACCCAGCCGAGCCACCAGGGGACCCCATTCTTCCTGGTCTACGGGGCTGAAGCATGCCTTCCCCCCGGAAATTCACCTGGGCTCACCACGGGTCCAGGCTTTTGACGAATCCATGCAGGAACAACTACGGTGTGACGATGTGGACTTTGTTGACGAACGAAGGTGGCGAGCAGCAATCCGAAATGCACGCTACAACCAGGCGCTATCATCAACGGTTCGTGCACAGTAGGGAGCTCCGGGCTGGGGACCTCGTCCTAAGGCGGATTCTGAACCGAGCAGGGCTACACAAACTCTCCCACAACTGGGAGGGTCCCTTCAAGGTTACAGAAGTATGCCGGCCCGAATGCGTTTGCCTTGCCACAGAAGAAGGGGTGCCGCTACCCAACCCATGGAATATAGAGCATCTGCGTAAGTTTTACACTTAGATAGAGCAGGAAAATGAATTTTTCCTTTGTAATAAGATAGAATTAGCGTGCGGCCCAGAGTGGTGGGGGTCCGACCTCGTAAACCCGGCCTCTGGCATCCATCGCACCATCGGCTAGCATTAACGCGCGGCCCATAGCAGTAGAGGTCCGCCCTCATAAACCCGGCCTCTGGCATCCATCGCGCAAGCCATGTATATCAAGTTGCAAAGGAAAGATTTGCCCCCAGTTTTGTCTTTGTGTCAAAATCTTATTTCGCATTTCGATTCTCGAGCTTTTGCCTTTCTAACCCCCGTGCGGACTTTCACTCTTGTCGCTACAGCTAAGATCTGTATTGAGTTGCTCGACTGCCGTACAGGTCTGGACCCCCTTTGCTGCTGGGAGAGCGGTCTGGACACTGGGGACCTGCTCTGGAGAGGGGGTGCTTGTTTCCTGGGGTGGTCCGGAGTCCTGTGTAGCCGCTTAGCTGGTTCCGTACCCAAAGCCTACACACTCCACCACCCTGTAACGAGTGCTCTAGTACCCGGAGCTGGGTAATTAGGGGCCCGGACCTCGTTCTAGCTCATGGGTTGGCTTCCTAAGTCCTACACGGCAGGTCCAGCTCCATATCTCAAAGGATCGAGTACGAAAGAATGGCCTCACCCACTGCTAGGGAGGGGTCCGGAACGTCGGAGCCAGGTCCGGTAAAGTCGTGATTGTTTCCAGGAGTGGTTCGGAGCCCTGTGTAGCGCCTTAGCCTGGTTCCGTACCCTAAGCCTACACACTCCACCACTCTGTAACAAGCATTGAGCAGCCCGGACCTGCGTATCTGGAGCCCCGGACCTGGTACTAGCTTGGGGGCCGGTCCAGAATAAGTCCCGCGGGCCTGCTACTAAGCTTTGACTTTGAGTGGTATGCAAGTTAGACCTTGACTAGTGGTAGCTAGCCTCAAATCATTGAGCCTACGTACCAGGGGGTCCCGGCATCCGCTTTAAAACTTCATGCAGATCGAGGTCTAGTCTCAGTGGTAGACAGACTCAAAACAACTGAGCCTGTCTCCCAGGGGGCCCGGAGCGTTCGCTTTGAGCCAGACACCAAGGATTGATTCTGCATGCGTCAAATAGCTAAGTTTCAGTAACATTACTACCATCTCAGCGAGTTTAATTTTTCTCTCTGTAGTTTTTCTGCTATACAGGGAATAAGTCGCTCGTTCGACTTGCAATTTATGCTACACCTATGCCCAAGGACGCTTGCTCACCTCATACGGGGGTCCGGAGTGTCTTCTTCGGCTCCGATGGTAGATAAGTTCTAACAACTGGACCTATCTACCAGGGGGCCAGGGCGCCGGGGTGCTGCATATCGCAAACCAGAGCAACTGACAAACAGCTAAGTTGAAATTTTATTCTATTAAAGTTTCAACAAGTACAATGTTTTTTACATAACACAAAAAACAAAAGTTCGCCTGCTATGATGGTCCAGCTTAGGAATCTGCAGGCTCCCGCTTGAAATAAGCAGCTACGAAGTCAACGACATCCCGCACGCTTTCCCGAGCGGAAGCCTCCGTCTCCGCCACTGGACCATCGACAACGGGGGCTAGCGAGATGGCTGGGTCGTGGCTCCAGAGGCAGGTCAGAATGTACTCCGCCACCATCCGTCACAGCTCGCGGCCCTCGGCTTCAAGATGGCCAGCAAGGATCGGCTCCAGGTGCCGGAGTCTATCTGAAGCAGAGTTCAGCACTGGGAGGGCGTCAGCAATTGAAGCTGACGGCTCCGCCACTTGGATTGGACTCATTCCAAGTGCCACCAGAGCTGAGCTTGCTTCGCTCGCCCAGTCGATGATTCGCTGGGCCCCCATGCGCTGGTCCTCCTGCAGCTTCCAGACTGCCTCCTGCACCTGGGCATCTAGTGCCGCCTGAGCCGCCTCCAGCTAGCAGGCCTTCTCCTGGAGCGAGGCCTCCTTCCGCGCCGCTGACTCCTTCAGGGACTTAAGACTCTCGCGCTGGCGCGCAAGGGCCTGCTCCATGCTGGTGGTGAGGGATTTCCGCCGGGCAAGGGACTTCCTCTCCCCCTCGAGCTCTATCTCGGCAACGGCCTGCTGGCTTGCGGTTTCCTACAGCTCCTGGCGCCATTGGTGCAGAGACTCGGAGAGCTTGTCCAGCTCCAGCTTGCGGACCTCGAGTCCCTGGCTGCGAGACTCAAACTCGGACCGCTGGGCCACGAGGCTGGCCTCCTCCTTGGCAATAGCCTCCTCCCGCAGTGCCAGGGCTTTTTCCCATCTCAACGCCGCGAACTCCCGGTCGAACACCTTCCGGAGGCAGTCAAGGTCGGCCTCAAGCTCGGACCGACCTTTCCTGTAGGACTCAAGGTCGGCCTCAAGCTCGGACCGGGCGGCGGCGGCACGGGAGGCTTCGGCCTTCGTGCGCTCCTCCAGGCGGATATGCCAGTCGCCGAGGCGCTGACACTCGCTCTCTAGAGCAGCCCACTCCCGTCGGAATGCCGCCTCGGCGGTAGAGGTCGCCTCTTCTATGGTCCGCTGGACCCGGACCAGCACCTGGGGGAGGGGAACCGCATCCTCCTCTGGGGGACCCTGCAGGAGCCGCCTACCAGAGACCACCTCCAGCTCTTCCTCTGCTGCAGGTTTGGAGATGGGGGTGGGGACATCCGGCACAGACGTCGGGACCTCGGGTACCGAGGTGCTCGCCGTTGCTGCGCCCGCTGCCGCCGTGCTCGCCGTCGCCAAGCCCGGTGTCGGCGCGACTGCCGCCGTAGCCGGGGCCTCGGGGGCCACCGCGTCGGGCGTTGCTGCGCTTAGCACTAGCGCATCCACCGCTGCCGCGTTGGGCGCCATCGGGTTAGCGGAAGTCGCCGCAACCGAGCTCCCCACATCCGCCGTCGCTTCCGCCGTTGCCGCCGAGGTGCCGGCCACCTGGACCCCCACTGACGAGCTAGCGGCGGTGGAAGAGCTGCCTGGGCGAGAGGCCCTGGGAAACAAAGAGAAAAAGTCCTTCAGCAAGAAGCGAAGCACCGGAAATAAGGGGAGTGAACGGAAGAACACTTACCCTAAGGCGCCGGGTCTCCAGCGTCCACGGAGGCTGGGCGACTGCTTCTGCTGCTGCTACTGCCCTGGTGGTGGCTGCGGTGGTGGAGGCTGCTGCTGCTGCTCCCGAGGCGGCGGCGGAGGCGCACTTCATGTCTCCTGCTGCTGCCCTGGTGGTGGCGGTGGTGGTGGAGGCTGCTGCTGCTGCTCCCGAGGCGGCGGCGGAGGCGCACCTCGTGTCTGCTACTGCTGCTGCTGCCGGGGAGAGGCACCTCCCGGCAGTGGTGGTGGCTGCCGTGGTGGCGGCGGAGGCACACCTCGTGGCTGCTGCTGTTGCTGTTGCTGCCGGGGGGAGGCACCTCCCGGCGGTGGTGGTGGCGGCGCGGCTACCCTGGCCCGCGTCCTCAGCGGTCCTCTGACGCTTTGCGGTGGGCTCTATAACTGGGGTCCCGTCGCTGCGGTGCAACCTGCGCCGTCTCGCTTCCTCCGACGACGCACCGGAGCTGCTCCGGGTCTGGCTGGGACCGCTCGCGACGGAGTTACCTGCCACGACCTGCTTGCCCTTGGCAGAAGGGCTAGACCCCGCGACGCTCGTCATGACCTGTTCCCCGGACGCACCAGGGATCCGGATCCCACGGTCCGGGTCGCCTCCAGTTTGGCGCGCTGCTAGCCCACCGTCGTCGAGGGTCGGCAGAGTGGCCAGCACTGCAGTCCTCAGGCGTGAGTCCTCGCAAAGAGGAACGGCACCCTGAGGAAGGATCAGGTGCTCCGGGACGAAGATCTCCCCCGTCACCGCCCGCACTAGGACCTCTAGGGCTTCCTGGGTCAGATCGCTGTCCTCCCCGCGGTGGGTCCTACTGCAGTCTTGGGGCCCGGTGAAGTTCCAGGCAGGACGCGGCCGCTGCTTCAGAGGGGCGATCCGGCGCTTTAGGAAGTCCCCGAGCACGTGCAGCGAGGTGAGGCCGCTCTCCGCCAGCGCCCTGATCTTGCTCAGCATGGAGTCGAACTCCGACGGCAGGGACGACTTGGCCCTCCAGGACTGGCGGTCGGAGGCGGGACCCCCGGTCGGCATGACGAGGCGCTCGTTGGCTTCGGTGGTGGTGATTACCCACTCCTTGCGCCAATCCTCCCACTTCCCGCCAGTAAGCCCGGGGATGTAGGGCGTCCGCAAGTTGCTCCTCGTCTGAAAGTAGTACGCCCCCACTTCATCCTTGCCCTTCCCGGACTTCACCAAGACGAAGAAGTGGCGGAAGAGGATGACGCAGGGCCGTACCCCCACGAACATCTCGCACAAGTGGACGAAGATTGACGTCGGGACGATGGAATGGGGCGTGAGATGCTGGAGCTGGAGGCCGAAATCCTCCAGCAGCAGCAGGAAGAACGAAGAGATCGGCAGCCCCAGGCCGGTGGAAATGTGCGAAATAAACAGCACAAATTCCCCGGTGCGCAGATCGCCGAGGGGAACCGAGCCTGCTCGAATCCCCCAGGCAGTCTCCTGTGGACTCCACCCAAGCAGGCGGCGCACCGTGTTTAGGTCCTCCTCGGTTTGGAAACGACGGGGACGAACAAGGGATGCCATATTGCTATGGAGGCGAGGAACAATCTGCGCAGGAGAGCAAGGGGCGAGGAGGCTCGAACGCAAAGGGGCGCAAAGGTCTGGAAGGAAGAAGGCGAGTGCGGAAAAGTAGCCACGGTATGCGGTTCGGCCCTTTATGAAGCCTGACCCATCCGACGCGCCCCGGAACCGTTGCTGGAAGCCAAGCGACGCTCACACCTGGTGTTAGCCGCCCAGTCCATGACAAGGGGGCCCAGGCCCGCCTGTCAGGGAGGGCGGGTAACAAACAAAGGTGTGAAAAGGCGGGATCTGAACCTTCGCCCGCACGCGAAGCGAGGTGGAAACTGAGCAGACGTGCGCGCATAAAGCGCTGGCAAGACCAGGCTTTTCGAGAACTGCGCTGGTAGTAAAAAACCCAGTTTACTCCGGCCGCAATAATGCCGTACGTCGCTCGCGTGACTAGGTGTACCACTGTGCATGGGGGCCACGAGTCAGTAAGCCGTTGCAATGTGATGAGGCAGTGAAAAACCCGATGGATGGCCAAAGCCGGACAAGACTCCTGCAGTATGTATAGTCTAAACGCTAGAGGCTTCAAGTTATGCAGAGCCAAATCACAGTAGTGGCCCCACCTGCGGGTTCGTCACCTCTCCCGAGATGGGCCCGGGGGCCACTGTCGGTACCCTGTAGCAGGGATACACACTACTACTGCAGCAAGGCAGGACTCGCGTAGTCATCCGTAACTACACCATAAGGAGCGGAGCAGCCGGGCCCCACGGGTCAGGCTCTTTCCTCACCGGGCCAACGGCCCCGGACCCGCTCCCCAGTCTGGGACGGGTCCGGTGACGCCACGTGTCCCTGAGGAGGGGAAGCTCCGAGCCAACAGCCGAGGGCGCGGACCCCCCATAGGGGTCCGGGACCTCCCCGCATCCGTCCGGACCTCCCACGCGCGTAGAACCAGCATACCGATGGGGCGGGGTCCGAGGGCGCCATGTGTCCCGCAGGCGCGGGCGCGAGTCTTCCGCTGGAAGACTCGCCCACCCACCGCATTCAATGTGGGTGGTTGAGGCGTGCTCTGCCGCCGCGGCACGCAGGGCAGCCTTTGTCAGGCCTCACTGTAGACCTCATATTACCGAGGTACACAGTGCAGCCGCATGCGCCGCATCCGCCCAGAGCCCGTCTGCCGCATTAAATGGATACGACGGCACGACACCTTTTCATCATACCGCCTATGCCGCAAGCTACACGGCCCGTTCAGCTACGCTGCAGGCAACACTGCAAGCTACACCCTGGCGCCGTTTCGACAAGACAGGGCAGGGATATGCTGGACGGAGGATTCCCATGGGCAGAGCAAGGAAATCCATGAATGAGATCTCCTTCACCTGCAACGCCATAATGTCTGAACAGTATGTCGTCTTATACTACATCGTTGGGCCCACCAGTCGGGGACCCAACGGCCATGTATGCGTCTCCCTTGAGATATAAAAGGGAGGCGCTCGCTGCACGCTACGGACTCTCTCCAGATTCCCAGACTCTCTCTAGACTCAGACACGCCAAGATCCTCACAACACGAGCAATACAACACACAGTGGACGTAGGTTATTACGCTCAGGCGGCTCGAACCACTCTAAACCAGCTGTGTTCATCGAGTTCTTGCATCTAGATTGGACTAATCCTAGCTAACCCCTGAGTACTCACCCTCTGGGTTTAGGCGGGTGCACTACGCCACCCAGCTGTGGGTTTGCACACCACGACACATAGTTTGCACGGAGAGGTTGGTTTGCACCTGATACGTTGCCTTTACTTAAGGCTTCGTTTGATTTTGCAAGTAGTTGTCACATCAAATGTTCGGATGTTAATTTAAATGTTCAGATGTCAATTTAATATAAAAATAATTACATAAGTTACAATTAGTGCTCTAGATGAATCTATTAATCCTAATTAGTCCATAATCAGACCACTAATTGCTACATAACGAGACTTCTGACTGAAACAAGATTCATCTTGTAATTAGGACAAGACTTATGAAATTATTTTTATAATAAGTCTATGTTTAATACTTCTAATTGGTGTTTAAACATGCGACGTGACGAGACTTATGACTTAAACTTAAAAACCCAAACCTGGTCTTATTGTTTTCTCAATTTTTATAGTAACTAGGCGTATACCCCGCGCATTTGCGCGACTAGTATTGAAAATTCAAAAATTTACATGTCGTTGTATCCTTACTTAAAGGTTATACTATTTTTTTTACCATACATCATCCTGTTCATTATCGTAAATTATGTCTTATTGTTGATTAAAGCAATTCAACTATTATCTACCTATAATAACAATTTGATTTGTTGAGCTTTAATAATATTATGCAGATAATTATTCTTATTTTCATTTTTTTGATTGATTGTTGTTAGCTTTAGTTTTATTAATAGTATGTATTTATAATTGATACATAGCTAAATGGTATTTTATATTTAATTTTTATAATGGCATTGGTGGGTGATTTTTAATTAGGCACATGGGTATTTTAGGCTAATTTTTATCGTAATGACAGTGGTGGGTAATTTTTATTTTTCTATTTTTTCTCCGATTAATGTGGAAATTTGTAGACCTTGAGAGCGAATGTGGAGACTCCGTCTGTTGGCCAAATAACAAGATAATAGATTTTGCTCGCGGCAATGGATGTGATTGAAAAGGAAGGCATGTTTTTCCTAAAAAGGAAAAAAGGAAGGCAAGTACCATATGGTTTTGATCCATGATTGGTCGATATACTCGATCGACAACACTACGGGCAATTGTGTTGATTTTGATTCAGCACGTTGGACGCCCTAAGCTAGGATTTTTCGTTTAAGCCCTTGCTAAGAAGAGCTTGCATAAATATCTCTTTGTTCATGATTCCACCCAATGAGCTGTTTGCGCAACAAAGGCGTGGCTCACACGTGCCATCGCGTCGCGAACTAAAACACCAAGTTTTCAAACCCTAGCAGCGAGCAGGCAGCAAGAGGCTCGCCGGGCCTAAACAAAGTGAGAAAAATAACAAACAAGCCCCTTTGAAAAAAAAAAAATCAAGAGCCCTTAATCTACGAAACGAACGGTAATACTCTAGCATTTGTTAGCACGTAGTAGGCCTCAATAGTCTAATGCAGGTTTGACCAGGAAAGGGTGCGACGACGATCGAGCTAGGAGCCAGAGGGGAATATGAATATCAAGCCGTGCGTGAGCTGTCCCCCCACGATCGCATATATATATATATATATATATAACGCTTAGTGGGAAAATATTTATATATATGTATATATATACAAATAATGTACGACAACGGCATCTTCCTACCGGGCTCGTCGCCGATCGATGCGATCCCGGGCGCGAGAGAGGGAAGAAGGGGACCGGACGTGCTGGTGCTAGTGGCCATGTGAGGCCATCAAGGACCGGACCGGCCGGCCGGCTTCGTTGATTAATTATAGCTAGCATGCAGGATCTGTGGGAGATCATGGGCGATCGAGCAATCAACGGCTGTTCGATTTTTTTTTTTAAAAAAGATAACGGCTGTTCGATCACTATGCACCCTGCTGCTAGCTCTTACTAGCTCTTACTACTATATATATTAAACGAAATGGCGAGGAGGGACAGTAGTGGTGGTTAAGCCCTTTAATCACGTAGTTAGCTTTCTTTTTTGGCCTGTCAAAGGCTGCCGTTTGTCATCATCGCGGTTCCCCACCCCAGGTCGTCAGATTTTTAACACTGATGTATGGCATCTAGTGGCTGTATGTAGTGAGACTGTTGAGTCGGATGCGCCACGGTCAATTCAACCCAAAAACTTAATCTGATGGAAAGAGCCTAATTCACTCATACTTTCAAGGTCAATTCAAACCTAAAAACAATCTGATGGGAAGAGGCTAATTCACCCACACTTCAGCAGAGACTCTAACCGGAAATAGACGCGTAAAGCACATGAAGAAAATTCCAAATTTTTCTTCGGGGAACAATAGTAATTAATGGAATGCCCCAAAAGAACTCCAAAAAAGGCAATGGGCATAATTTCCCTCCCTTTTACTTTTTGCAAGGTGTGCACGCACATTTTAAGATACCAAACGATGTGGTATTCTTCTTCTATACTTAGTAACAAATAAGTCTTAGAAGACATGAATTTTGGTACGCCAAAGAGTTGTGCCACTGGATCCGTGCTTGGAAGTGAACAAACGTTGTAATTGAAAAGGCATACTCACTCTTATTGTTAAGTAATTTAAAGACCGTGTTAACTCGGGCCGGACAAGGGGAATCGAACCTCGGCCATTAGGCCGACGACACGTGTGCCGCGTACGGCATTGGAACCTGCCACCTGTCGGAGTCGGGAGGCACGCAAGTAGCTAGTACTACACACCACAGTAGGGAGTCGGCACACCGCACACGCACACAGAATAAAAACCACCACGTGATGTGCCGGCACAAGACAGGCGGGCGGTTCCTCACGCATCGCGCCCTTGCTCGCAGCAACCTGCCCTGCACAACAGCACAAGACAGGACAGGATGTGCGATCGATCGATCGATACCGTATGGGCGTGTGGATGCGTATGGTCCAGCAGCTGCTATGCTGCTCATCGGATCAACCATGCCAGCCTGGGATCGGTCGGGAACGGCGGCACGTCGCCGTCTTCCTCGTCGTGCACGTCACCGGCCGGCGAGCCGGAGTCCCGGCCGTGCGCTGTGTCGATGGCGGTGGGGCTGCCGGGGCGCGGGTGGCGGCCTGCTGCTGCTTTTACCAGCTGCCGGGCGGGGGTTGCTGTGTCTGTGTGGGTGGGAGCAGCCATGTTTATGGCATGCTTCCGCTGCCATGATGGCATGATCGTTGGCCTTTGCTTGTTCGATTTGTTAGGCTCGTCAATTCGAGAGAGAAAAAGAGAAAGGATTTCTTGCCAATAAATGTTCCCCCCTTGATGAACAAACTACACAAGAGGGCTTACTAGTTTCCAGCAGGTTGGTTCCGTTTCGAAATTGTGGGTGTAAACCTTGTCCGAAATTCGGCCGGTGCCGCGAGCGATTTTGTTTCACTTATTGTAAAAATAAACACGATTTTTCAATCATCAAGCGTGTGCCCGTGTCACGCAGTTTTGGTTACCGGTTTTGCAACAGGCTCGTAGGAAAAAATCGAAAATTACCACGAGGTCGAAAATCCACCAGACTGAAGCTGCAAACGACAACAAAAAAGAAACAGAAAGAAGGACAGGACTAAGATGATGGGTGTGCCTCGTTGCAATTTAGGAGTATATATACGAGACAAAGAGAAGAGGACTTAAGATGGGTATGCCTTGTTGCAATACGAGACAAAAAGGTACCGCTTCGTCATGTAGCAAGGGCGGAAATTCTCTTCAGCAAACAGTAAAATCCACCTCTTACGCGGTAACAAAAACACTAATAAGTTGACTGAGTTATGGACGACTGGATCTCTAAACTTACCGCCCCCCCCCCCCCCCTCTATAAATGTGTTAAAGCACCGTTACCGTCATCTGGCTAATTACCGTTGACGTTGAGATTAAAAAAAAGCATACTTGGCATTTGAACAGCTAAGCTTAGCACTAATTAAGCGAGCATCTTTTTTTTTTTCTTCTAAAGAAAGTACACATGTTACCACCGCGTTCACATGCAGGTACGCATACTCACTTAGGCCTTGTTTGGCTACAGGACTTCAAAAGTCCCTATCACATCAAAAAGAATCTTACTATTTTATAGTATTAAATAAAATCTGTTTATAAATGTTTTTTGACAGCTGAGTGTTTTTTTCGCAAGACGAATCTAATGAGCCTAATTAATTCATAATTTGCTACAGTGATGCTACAGTAACTATTCGCTAATCATAGATTAAGATACCTCATTAGATTCGTCTCGCAGTTTAGCCTCAGGGTTCTGCAGTTAGTTTTATAATTAATATTTATTTAATACTTCTAAATACTAAAAAGTTCCATGGACTTAAAAAAAGTCACTGGAATCAAACAACCCCTTAATCTCACGCATCACGTTCACATGCACGCACGCATACTCAATCTCAGGCACGCAGACGTACACCCCGTAAAAACACACACACACACAATGAGTGGGTAGGAGGTGTAGATTCAGATAAACGCCGGGTAAAAGCCTCGGAAACCGCTTTGGTTAATGACGAGATGATGGAGCATCGCGGAGACGAAACAAAAAGAAAATCAGAGCATCTAGCACGCATCTCAACCCCACGGGGAGCTCAGCATCATCCCATGTTTGGTTCCTGTCCCCCGCGCGACCATCGCTGCAGCCTGCAGCAGCAGCTCACGTTCCCGTTGCAGCAGAGAGGCTCGCAGGTCATCGGCTCATCGCTGCATATGATTCGATTTCGAATAAAATACGCGCGAATTCGGTTGGGTTTTATATTACTCTCTTTTCTGACTGGCAGGGTTTGCAGGAGTTTTTAAAATTCGGTACGAAGCTTCGTACGGTGGGTGGGCGTCATGGGTACATCCACCTGCAATATTTGTGTCAGTCGGAGAAAGTTGTTGGGCCTAAGCAAAGGCCTTGGCCGGGAAGGGGGCGCCAAATGGAGGAGGGGTCGGAAGTTATATGGGCCGAGAGGATTTTCCTGGGCTACTGGCCCAGTTTCTATCTGTAGTCGGAGAGAGGCTGCTGCTGCTGTGTGGACTTTTTTTTTTAAATTAGTGTGGAGTTGAGTTTGTTTCATCTTTGCGGGCCTGGAGTGAGCCTGATACGAGCCCACTCAAACGAGGCCTTCATCCCGAATTTTTTTATATTATTTTTTTTCGATTTATCAAAAATATATACTGATTTTTTTTTTGCAAATTTGTCACCCTGCCGCCAGTTCGTTTGGCGGTAAGGAGCTACCGCCGGATGAACCGGCGGTATGTCTGCTGGGCCACGGCCCATTGAACATATCGCCGACTTATCCGGCGGTAGCCCCTTACCGCCGAATGAACTGGCGGTAGGAGGTACCGCCGGGTTTAGCACGGCGATAGCCGTCCTGTACCGCTGTGCAGGCCGAGTAACCTTCTGCCAATTGAATTGGCGATAGGTTTTAGTGCCATTTGAGTCTATATTATTTTTGTGTTTCGTGGATCTATTATTTTTGTGTTTTTTCTGGTTTAATTATATCTTTTTTCTTAGCGCTCTTCCGAAAATAATAGCCGTTCGAACGTCCAAAAATATTGAAAGAAGGTGACCGATTTTGCTAGTAGTTGCCCGATTTTCTATTTGTATAGAGTAGTAGTACGATATTTTTCCAATACCGGATGATACACGATTTTATTAGAAAGGAGAACAAACTCCATAACACCACGAGTACATATGAAAAGCACGGTAGGGAAAACAATACATAGGAAGCGAAAAGAGGCTTCAAAAATAAACACGCAACATATTGGCCGGGCAGCTACATTACTTATTCAGACAACACGATTCATCCTAATGAGACGGAGCACTACAACATCTATTATTCACGGCCAGTACCCTTATCACGTCCCGCCCTGTCTGCTTTTGCGCGCTCGCAGTTGCGTACATCTTCATCCACCTTTTTCAACCACTCCATATATTGCTGATCACGATGAGTGATCCAGGTGTCAATCCACTCATGGAAATGACACCAATGAGTATGCGTGTCATCACCAGCGTACTTTCGTAAACAAGAAACGATTCAAATTAATTAAAAATAACAAAACCACTAGACAAACAAATGTACAAATTAATTTATACCTGTATTGTTGCATCTTTTTTTTGGACTTCCTCGATATTCTTGCAACACCAATACCTCTGGCCAAAAGTCTCGTAATCACGAGATATGTTCGGAACACAACGCATCTGGCAATAGCAATCAGGTGACTCTATACCTTTCGGCCATATCTTACAATCTGTAATACATCTATCGGGATCGTTATGAGAGGGTCCTAAATTAGCCTCCATTTCTCGACGGAAAGTTGCCCTGGAGAATGAGGAGCTCATAGCAGTTTGTTTGGGCTAACTGAAAATATATGGAAGCAAATTTGCAAGCCTGTGCTCTCGTGCACCATACGCTCGCTTTTTATACACGCTGGGCTGCCTGCATCGTCCTTTCCAACAGCGAGGGAGTAATGGAGTGTATCATTTTGCATTCACAGTGACCTTTCATGTCAACAGTTGAAGCTCTTTAAGCACAGACATTACCTCTCACTGCTCCACAGTGCTCCACACTTCTGCACTCGCACGCTCCACACTTCTGCACTCTCACTGCTCCTGACTTTTGCAATCGCACGGCAGTAAAAACGATCGCCATTAACTGTGGCACACTACTGCACTCTCACGCCAGGACAGGCAAAGCAATCAATTAGCATCGTTTCAACGTCAAGTTATGTCAGTTCACTGCATAGTCGAATCCAATCCACGATTAAATGAGACTACTACTCTTTGCACTTTAAAGACTGACGTGACCACTCACAGCTCAACACTGCTGCCCTGTCTTTAAACACGGAAATGACCAGTCCCTGCTGCACCCTGCTGACCTCGCACAGGACAACAGGAAGGGCTGCCAGCATTGTCCTTTGAAACAGCGACGAAGTCACGAGATGCCCTCACTGCGCCACACTACTGCCCTCACAACTTTAACGTCAGAAGGGGCCACTCACTGCTCCACACCGCTGCCAGCAAAAGCGAGCACCGTTCACTGTGTAGGACAGACAAGACAATCAATTAGTGTCCTTTCAACGTCAACTCATAGCAGTTTACTTTATACTCGAATCCAATGCATAATAAAATAAGGCAGGAGCCATAAAGTGATTGATTTCATTAAGATAACGATAACATAGCAACGGGTCATTGCGTCTGCACTACTATGATAAATGACGCATGATACATTTGCTCTGAACTTGGAATTAAAACAACGAACTACAGTGGCACATGCAACATGGTAACCATACCTTAGAGAATTTAAATTGCGTAGATTACATGGTGGTGCTTTACTGAGTGCACCGGGGATATTTCTCCTTCCTAATAGCCTCGGGCCCTGCTTCCTTAGCACGGCGGGCCCTCTCTCGCTTCTTCTCCCTGTCAGCTTCACGTGCCTCCGCCTCCTGACGTTCGACTTCTGCAATCCTCTTCCGGATATCTTTCTGGTCTTTCTTGCGCTTCTCCTCCATCTTTTCCTCGTGCAGCATTCGTTGCCACCTTTCTGCAGCCCACCTTGCTTTGCGTTCAACGTGATCCTTAGCCTCCTGAGATTGCTCGGTGTCTAACTACTGCACGAAATCACATAGAGGCGGTGGAGACTTTCCCCAAATCATGTTAGTAATCAGTAACTAGTCAACAATTGCGAAGATCTGGTAGTTTATTTTAGTACCTTAGCTCGGTTGTTGCCGTAATGCTTGGGTGGATCATACTCATAGTTGTCGCACATGAAGAACCTCATGCCGAAGTCGTCTCCCAAGACTGTCAACTGCATGAGCTTGCACAACGAACCGGAAAAGCACATAGGCACCTGGATTCCTTATGGTACATTTGCTCCACGCTTACTCCAAGGAATATAGGTGGATCCTGAGGAAGACATGTTTTTGAGTTGTTTGGTGCTTGCAGTGTGCTGTTGTATGGTTCCATGGTCTGCCTGGTGGCCTTATTTATGGAGGAACTTGGAAGGTCCATGGGCTATGTTCACGGATGTTCCGAAAAGAATGCAGTGAGGTGTCTTGTCACTGGTTCACGGATGTACATGCAGCGAGCATCTCGTCCTATGCATAGCACTGCACCGGTCTATTCGTGATAAAAGCACTGCACACTCCACACAGCTGTGTCCTTTGGCCTGGACGTGTCACATCAGTCAGAAATGGTTCCCCGGCATGCAAGCGTCATTGATCAAGTGAAGACAATACACAGACGTACTGAATGTTCTACCTCTAGGATAAATCGAGCGGCATACAGACAGCACGCTATCATAAACCTAGCATGGCGTAGGTTTTTTAGATAGTCAGCTCTTATTCGAATATAACAAAGTTACACCTAGTAGTGCGGCCACCTTGCATATTGTGTGGCTCCTTCGCCATAGTAAGCGTCCGTTGTTGGTGGCGGCGGCGGTGCTGGCGGCGGTGGCAGATCCTCATCTTTCTTGTGACACGGACAATTGCAGTATGGATCACTGCAGATTGTCTCCTGTGACACGGCAACATTGTTGTCATCATCTTCCGTGTCGTTGTCACCAATATTCATTTCTAGATCGAAGATACGATTCTGCAGGTACTCAATGTATTCTTGATGTGGATGAATAGGAGCTGGATCCACCCACCTAATGAACCCACAACCATCCTCATCTGCAGAAGACTGAAACATGTAACCTGGGGTAAGTAATACGAACAAGATGCGACACATGTTAAAAACGAAGGTTAGTTAAAGTTACCCTTGCTCACGGGCATTTGAAGAAACGACGGCCTCCATCCTCTCCCTCGGTCATCATCTGCACTACACAATCCTCACCATGCATGCATTTTGGCCAATCCTCTTTGCGGTTATCGTATCCTCTCAGAGGTTTTGTGGTAGTGAACTCACTTTTGCTCTGTACCAGAAACTCAAACACTGGTTCTGGATAAATCTCAGGACCAACAGGACCCTCCCACACAATAGGCGGTCCCTTCCGTAACCCCTTTCCTCTCCCACCACCGAAACCCTTACCACTAGACGACCCCCCAGACATAACTACCTAAGCAAGATGCTGCTACCGAAGCGAGTAGCAATGCGTCTGCCACTGCGGATATATATACATATATAAGCGGTCATGACACCGCGGCCTCGGCTCAACGGGTACCGGTCATAGTTGTATTGCATGCAGCCTAGTCGTCGTACTATGAGTGCAATGTCGTATCCCATCGAGCGTGCTATCATACGGACCTAATAGTCGTACTGCCACTGCATCGACCTACTCGTGATTATTGCACTACCCCGACACATCCCATCGCCCGGAACACTGTATGGCACCGGCCTAATCGTCATAATGTCACTGCATGGACACATCCCATCGCCGAAAGCACTGCACCGGCCTACTCATCATAATGGCACGTAACGGACACATCCCATCATAGTCTGGACATACCTACATAACATAGTCTGACAGAACAAAATAATTAACAAGCAACACCTATACACTAGATGCGTCCGCGCTTGCCCCCACTCCTCCTGCCACGTCGCTCTGCAGCCTGGGCCGCCCTAGTGTGGCGCTGCGAGTACGTCAGTGGCTCCGGCGGGATGGTCTCGCGAGTGGACCGACGACCCTGCTCAGGAACAGGCGTCTGCTCCCCCTGACTGTAGTCCTGCGTCGCGGGTGGGGCGCCCCCAGCTGTGAAGGGCCGACGACCTCCTGCGTCGGTGCAGCAGAGAAGAACATGTTCACCCACTCCGTCTGCGCGCGGTCGTCCACGTCCTGAATCTCCGCATCGTCGTCTGTCCTTCCCACCTGCCGGTACTCTCATTCACAAACGTCCATCCATCAATGTTCAATTAAGTATGTACTTGTTATCGCAAATTGACAACTCGTCTTAGACGTACCTAAATCGTGTATTGGACGACGAAGGGAGGAAGATCCGGCGCCATACGGATCTATCAGCGGAAACGACGACGATCCGGGCACTACACGAATAAGAAGTACAAGTTGATGAATAAAGTTTTACATGATGCGGTATTGTAAATGACACGAAATTAGAGTATGGTTTACCTGCCGAGTACAATTGTGCTGGCCGCGGCACGTACGTGGGCGGAGCTGCTGAAGACGACGGTGTCGCCATCGTGACGGGTGGCGGCGGTGGTGAACCTGACTATGCCACGGGTGCAGACCGTCGTGACGATGGACCGGTCCATTGCACCGGCCCCGAAGTGTGTTGACGCTCCTTAGCGCCCCAATTTGTATACCGCAAGCGCATGGATCGTGTAGCTTTTCCATTAGAGTATTCCCCCAAGGTTTATCAATCCACAGAACCAAAGATACAAGAAACAATCTACTAACATAGAGAATCCTTTGTGTTGAGATGGTGTAAAACAAATCTAATCTACTAAAATTGGCAAACACCGAAGGTAGCAAGAGAAAGTTAGAGATAACCAATCTAGATCACCTAGATCATGCATATGTTGTAGTTCAAAGCTAAATGTAGTGAAGCAAGATAGATGTGAATCTCAATGAAAAGCATCTTTAAACTAAAATCTCCAATCCAATCCTTCGATAACCCGTCTTACTGAAGCAACGCCCTGTCACGACGCCCCCTTTTGGACTAAGCTACCCCGAAGCATGATAAACAAGTCGAACCCCCTTTGGTAGTTCCGCCATGAACCTCTAGCCACCACGACTACAAGATCATGATAAGCGATCTATCTCGATAATAGATCTAGGATGAAGCAAACCCAAAGAAAAGAACAAAATCGAAAGAGAGAACACGGTTGCTAAAGATTCGGAATCACAGGTAACTTCACCATGAATGATTGTATGTCACAAGATCACAACCGGGGCCCTACCTTGATCTTGATGATCCTAGCTCCAGAACTCCGACGCGGTCTTCCTTGCAAGGTTCCTACGTCGGCTAGGGAAGCCCCTAGACAACTAGCACGACCCTCGGCTCTCCGAAAGGTGTTTCTCTATCTTCTCTGCTCCTTGGCGTCGTCTCCCGAATGACTTGATGCATGAGCCTCGGGGAGGGGGCTTTAAATAGCCCCAAGAAACCCTAGGTCGAAGGGGAGGCCGAGGCGCCCTGGAAAGGCCCTAGGCCGGCCGGCCTAATGGGCCCAGGTCGGCCGGTCTGGCCCATTCTTTCGCCGCCTCGCGTTCTCCTTTCTCCCCAAGTCTTCTGGAGTCTTCTGGAGTTTATCCCTTTCACGATTGCACCCTGTTGGACGTCGTTATCTTCGAGATATCTTTGTGGGAAAGGATAGGCCGGAGAATCCTTCCTTAAATCTCTATTTGCTTTGCTTAGCCCCGAAGTATCTTGATCTCATCTTGTGGGCTTTGTCCTTTGGGCTTCATTGGAGGGTGGATGTGCATGAACGAGCTTCTAGTCATCATGGCCTTTGGTCCTTTGTTTGGGCTTTGGCCTTCGTCTTTCTTCGTGTTACCGCGTGATCATGGGCCTTGTCATTTCATGCTCCAAAATTAGCCAAAAACCTGCAAAAATGAAGTACCTCCAAAATATATGTGCAAATGTGAAAACGACCAATAATTGGGCCTAAGTTAGGATGGTTAGTGATTTTGATATTAAATTCATGCCATTATCAAAGTTAAACAGGGGATAAAATGGATACTCAAGGAGCGCCAACAAAGTGCGAGGTGGGAGCAAGGTGTCATCCTCACGACAAGTCACGGCTCGCCGAAACCACCTGCACATGTCGACGATCTTCTGCAGCGTGCTCTGGTGCTGCGCGGGTGTCATGTCATGGTACTGGCCCATGCTCGACGAAGCCTCGGACTCAATCACTCGTATGACATCGTACTGAACCGAGAAAGTAGTAACATCATATGCAATCAGAATTGTAGAATGCAAAATCAATCAGAGAAACATACCATATGGCGAAGTTCTGGTCTCGAACTACGGGGTACATCTCAGACACCACTGCGGCCTCTCTCCGTGCATCTGGTGGAACATGCATGACACGTGTGCGTGTCCTCAGTAGGTACCGCCGTAGGTAGTCCGCGAACGCCTCGTCGCTGTGCGGCCAATTGTTGACGCTCCTTAGAGCGCCAATTTACGCACCGCAAGCGCACGGATCGTGTAGCTTTTCCCTTAGAGTATTCCCCCAAGGTTTATCAATCCACGGAACAAGTGTATTACTATGCTTAACTAAGCACTAATGATGTTGGTAAAAGATCTATATTGAGTGATTGAGTGTGAAATAGATCTAATCTAATCCAATCTAGACTAGTGAGCAATGATAGGTGTGTGCACAAGATATGAAGAGCATTTGTCCATAGGGTCTAGGATCACTAGAGGTGTAATCGCCAAGCAACGAAGAACGGATCTAATCTACCAAAGGTGTATTCCAAGATCAAAACCTTTCCCTCCCGCATACTGTCACTACACGAGGATAATCGGTAACGAATCAACAAGAACACGATAGTTGATGTAATCTAAGTAAACCATGCAAGAGCAAAGCAAACCCAAAGCCAAGTCGCGAACTATTAGGCATCAAAGCATCATCAACAAAAATCGTGATAGATCAATCTCATAAAGGATTCGGCAATTACAACTCAAGATCTCCTTACAACCCCATGGACAAACGAGGACTTTACCCCATGAAGCTAAGCGAAGCGTAGTCGATCATGGCGACGAAATCTCCAGCAAGGGATGGATCCCTTGCTGTCCTCCAACTTGCAGCGACGCCGAGGGACGATGAGGCCTCCGGTGTCGCCTTTCTCTTCTGTCTAACTCGAATGGATCTCTGAAACTCGTCTCTGGATGCTCTCTTCCAAATCTCTTTGCGATCCCCCCTCTTTGACGGCGGCTTCGGGGTATATATAGGCAGTTCTGGTCGGTGGTTTTGGTAAAACACAGGCTAGGGTTGATGAATACTTCGCGCTGAAGAAAACTGAGGCCTATTGGGCCTGGAAATGGGCTAGGCCGGCCAGCTCAGAGGGCCCCAGGCCGGCCGGCCTGGGCCCTTTCTGGCCCCTTTCGGTTCCATCTTTCGCGTGCGGCCTCTTCTCCTTATTCCTCATCTGAGCCCAGTTGTGACCATGTGTCAAAACATCTCCGAAAATGTCCAATTTCCTGCCAAAATACAACATGCTCCAAAATCCAGGACAAAATCGAAAACGGTCAAGTTCGGGTGCCAAGTGGCGGGTTAGTACATGAATCATCCCGAAGAATTTACCAAAACCACTCCTAATCATATAATAAAATGGGTACTTAAGGAGCGCCAACATTCCCCCCATGCTTAGCTTTTGCTCGTCCTCAAGCAAATCAAATCATCAAGTCCTTCCATGGGTTGCTCGAGAGTTCTCAAACTGCAAAATTTACTTTTGCAAACAAGTCTAACAATATTTCTTCAAACAAAGGTCAGAAGAGCAGCGAGGATAATCATATCATGGGTGTTTAAAAACTCATCCAATATTACTCCACGACTCTTACCTTTAACCGGCAACTCGAATATCGACAACACTTGCTTTTCTTGCCATCCTTGGAGGTTTTTTTTCTTTTTTTTAGTTTTCAGAAGCAAAATACCCTGCAACAAAGGTTAGACCAAAAATTCTTGCACAAGTCCTTTCATGTCTCTCGATATAAGTGGCTATCCTATTATTATTTGCAAACTCTCATCTCCCAAAAGTCTCTCAAGTATAAAGTGGGGCTATAGGTGAGGCTAGCAAAGTATATACATATATTGTCAGGTTAAGATAACCTTCTAATGATTGCTTACCTTCCGAGCCAATGATCATGAGAGTTTCTCCATAATGTAAGGGGTTCAAGGGTAAGAAGATTTAGAAAGGTGGACATGTGCAAAGGCATACAAAAAGATTGACTTCAAGGCACAAACGTCGTCCTCGTTGTCGGATTGCACATGGTTGGAATTAAGGATATTGTTCAAACAACAAGGTGATATCTCTTTCCACTTCTATAATCATAGAATCCCTTCATTTATTCTTTTCTTCTCTTCTTATTTTATTTTTTTCTTTTCTTTCTTTCTCCCGAATTTTTCTTCTCTTTTCCGAACCTTTTCATAAGACACTTTCTATAAAACATAGATAGGCAATTCTCCAAAGTGGCTCCCTTAATTTTTGGAGCTCGAGCCGAGGCCAGAGGGGCCTAGGCCGGCCGGCCCAAGGGGTGTAGGCCGGCCGGCCTGGGGCTTTCCCAGGTCGGATTCGGTCCATCTTTCCAGTACTCCTTCCTTTCTTCGTCCCAAAATTATGTTTTATACAACTCATGCGTAGGAACAGAACATATCCTCATAATTGGGTTGTGGTCAAGGAAGATGATAATAAACAAGATAATCTCAGGTTCGGGTTTTGGAATCCGGTAGATTTCATGAGTTGTTCCAATGAGGAATTCTCATTACCGAATATTGACGTGGCTAGCAATTCAGAGATGAAAAATACGGACATGATCATTGCTCGAAATTAAAACTCCCAAGAGAAAGAAATCCTAACTCAACTCAATATACATCCAATACTTATGGTGTAACGAATATAGCTTGTGGATGATAAGATTTTTACTCTCAACTTGCCAAGAACTTGATCAACCTTATGTTTGTAGGGGTTTTATTATTTTTATGAAATTAAAGTCCTCCAAATCATGCCTTACTCGCAAGCATAATCAAAACCAAGCGCTAGATCAAAGCTCAAGTGTGGGTATTAACATGGACGAATAATTTACTAAACTCCACAAATAAGAATTAATTTTCATGACAACGCTCGTGAACAATTGCTTTAAAGAAAATAAAGTAAAACTGAATGCATAAATAAAATTGCACGATCCAACAAAAAAAAGAAAGACTCTTTTTATTTTGTTTTCATGACTCAACACTAATTTAAGACTCACTCTCACACATGCGAAAAATAAAGCACACAACTAGACTATGACTCTCACACATGCGGAATTAAAGACATGCACACGACGAACTTTCGACTAAACAAAGAGTAACAAAATTCAATCAACGAGCCGTCACACCTCTCCCCCCATGCTTAGATTATGCGGCGTCCTCGTCACAATGATATAAAAGACGGGTGTGACGCTCGTCAGCGTTCTCAACGACACCTAGGGCAATTGCATCTAGGGCGCCCTCCTCCTTGCTTTTGTAGACCTCCGACCATCCCGAATAACTTCCTTATGTTGCGGAGAAGGAAGTTGTAATCTCCTTCGACCAAGCGCTTGATGTCGTCCATCCTTCGATCCATTGCCACGATTCGATCGTGACACCTATCGATGGTGGTGCGGAGATCCACGATTTCATTGCGGCACTTGAAACAGCACCCGAAGTGATGGCTGCCGCGGTTGGGATTGTCGTCCTCGGGCTCGTCGTCGTCCTTCTTCTTCTCTTTGCCGCTGTCACCTCTAGAGGGGTCGTCTTCCTCCCTTCTCTCCTCTTCGGCCCACCCCAGCCAATCATCATCGTAGTCACGACCGGTGGCGCCCCATGAACCGGGGCTCATGTAGCTCTCCCAATCGTTGTCCCCCGCATAGTCCTTCGGCTCCGGGGTGTGCTCGATGTAGTTTTTCCTTTTAACTCCAAGAAGGTGCAAGGAACGCCTAGGTGCGGGTGGCTCTTTGTCTTGTCGCTTCTCGCCCTCGTCTTCGTCGCTGATGACGACGACCACCCTTTGGGCTTGAGCTAGCTTCTCCTTGCACCACAGAGGGCCCTTCCCTCCGACGCTCATTCGTGCTTGGGTGTTAAATTTCTTCGGAGGGGCCTTCGCTTCACATCGCTTTGCTTCGACAAGGAGGGGCGGCGCAGCGGTCGCCGAGATGGGGCTAGGCGTCTGCTGGTTTGGTGTGGGGGTGTCGAGCGCCATGCCCCTCTCCTTGATCTCCATTGCTACAATCATGGGTCTTGCGCTCGCTGGAACGGCCATTGTTGATGTCTCTCACGAGGTGGTGGTGTAGATTGAAAAGTATGAGATAATAGATGTAAACCGCGCCTCTATTTAAGTCCTGAAAAGACTTGGACGAGAAGTCCAATATCTCTGCGTATTTGGCATGCGAAATCTATAAGACACGGGTTCAAAATTTCATTATCTCGTACCTACCAAAAACCGAGACCGAGTCGCGTACGAGGAGGCTCAGGCCGGCCGGCCGGCCCAGGGGGTTTTTCGGCCCCCTGGACTCCAACTTTTTCTGAGGTGCCCACCAACAAATTATGAGCCTCTGTTTTACTCAAAGTTCGTCCAGAATAAAAATAAAACTACGAAAATAAAATCTAAAAGAGAGTATTTACAAACTTACCTTGCTTAACGTCGTTAGGCTTGACGTTCCGGTTCCTCATCCATGGTATATATGTCGATGTAATGAAGGGGCACAACGTCGGGCTCCAAGAATACCTTTAGTCGCTGTCCGTTCACCACATATTGGTCGCCTTTCACATCCATGATTGTCACCGCTCCTATGGGTGAAATCGAGTGTACGACGTATGGTCCATCCCATTTGCTTTGCAATTTTCCTTTGCCAAAGAGTTTGAATCTTGAATTGTAGAGTAGGATCTTGTCTCCTTCTTTGAAATCCTTGTTTTGTAATCGCTTGTCGTACCATCTCTTCATCCTTTCTTTGTAAATTGTTGCACTATTGTACGCTTTCAATCTTAACTCCTCCAATTCGCTTATTTGGATTCTCCTTTTAATTCCAGCGGCTTCCGCATCAAAGTTCATTTCCTTCATCGCCCAATACGCCTCATGTTCTAGCTCAACTGGCAAGTGGCATGTTTTTCCATAAAAAAATTGATAAGGAGTCATACCAATCGGGGTTTTGTGTGCCGTACGATATGCCCATAGTGCATCATCTAGTCTCTTCGACCAATCTTTTCCTCCTTTTATCACGGTCTTCTTTAGAATGTCCTTCAATTGCTTATTCAAAGTTTCTGCTTGTCCATTTGTTTGGGGGTGATAAGTCGTGGACACTCTATGTTCAATTCCCAATTTCTTCAAGCATTTACCAAAGTCTTTGCCCGTGAAGTGTGTTCCTCCATCGCTTATCAAGATTCTCGGGACGCCATATCGAGGGAAGATAACTGATTTAATCATGTGTATGGACTCCTCCGTTGATGCCTTCCGACATGGCATAGCTTCAACCCACTTAGAAACATAGTCCACCATCACCAATATATGCTCAAACCCATGTGAGTTCACGAATGGTCCCATGAAATCGATTCCCCAGACATCAAATAGATCTATTTGCAAGTTGTAGTTCAACGGCATGGCATTCCTTTGCGAGATATTCCCCGTCCTTTGGCATTCCGAAGAAGTCGAAACAAATCTTTTCGCGTCTTCATGCATCTTGGGCCAATAGAATCCACTAGCCCATACCTTAGCTTGAGTTCTAAAGTGCCCATAATGTCCTCCATATCCCGACGAGCGACACTTTCTTAGAACTTCTTCACGTTCCTCCCTCGGTATGCATCTTCTTAGGACTCCATCTTCTCCATATCTATATAAGTATGGTGGATCCCAATAGTATTTTCTTCTTTCTGCGATCACTCTTCTCCTTGCATTCTTGTCCAAGTGATCCAAGGGCGTCCCTTTTATTGCCCTTATTATATCATTCATCCAACGATCTTGGTCGAGAATTCTATATAGATGATCATCTCTCATTTGATCCTCGATAGGTTCTTTTCCATCATTTCCATGGTTCATCCTTGACAGGTGGTCGGCCACAACATTTTCTGCCCCTTTCTTGTCCCTTATCTCCACATCGAATTCTTGTAGCAATAGGATCCATCGAATCAAGCGTGGCTTAGCATCTTTCTTGGACAAGAGATACTTGATTGCCGCATGGTCGGTATATACTATCACCTTTGAATTTACTATGTATGATCTGAATTTTTCGAAGGTGAATACCACAGCAAGTAATTCTTTCTCCATTGCTGCATAATTTACTTGGGCTTCATTGAGAGTCTTGCTTGCATAGTAGATAGCATTTACCTTCCCCTCTTTCCTTTGTCCAAGAACGGCTCCTACGGCGTAGTCGCTTGCATCACACATGATTTCAAAAGGTAGATTCCAATCCGGAGGTTGCATGATAGGAGCACTTATGAGAGATTGCTTGAGTGTTCGAAAGGCATGAAGACAATCACTATCGAAGGTGTATTCCACACCTTTTTGGAGAAGTTGTGCTAATGGCTTGGTGATTTTTGAAAAATCCTTTATGAACCTCCTATAGAATCCGGCATGACCGAGAAAGCTCCTCAAAGATTTGATGTCCGTAGGTGGTGGCAATTTCTCCACGGTTTCTATCTTTGCTTTGTCCACCTCTATCCCTCTCTTGGAGATAACATGACCGAGAACAATTCCTTCTTTCACCATGAAATGACACTTCTCCCAGTTGAGCACAAGATCAACCTCTCCACATCTTTTAAGAACTTTCTCCAAATTTGCCAAGCAATTATCAAAGCTAGTACCATGCACCGAGAAATCATCCATGAATACCTCCATAATCTCTTCTATGAAATCTGAAAATATAGCCATCATGCACCTTTGAAATGAAGCGGGCGCATTGCACAATCCAAAAGGCATCCTCCGATATGCAAAAGTTCCATACGGGAAAGTAAATGTGGTCTTATGTTGATCATCCAGATGAATAGGTATTTGGAAGAATCCCGAGTATCCATCAAGGTAACAAAAGTGTGAATGCTTTGCCAACCTTTCTAGCATCTCGTCAATGAATGGTAGTGGAAAATGATCCTTCCTCGTTGCCTTATTCAATTTTCTATAATCGATGCACATCCTCCATCCCGTGATGGTTCTTTGTGGTATCAATTGCTCCTTCTCATTTTTCACAACCGTGAGTCCTCCTTTCTTCGGAACACAATGCACGGGGCTTACCCATTCACTATGTGGCACGGGGTATATTATTCCGGCATTCAACAATTTGATAACCTCCTTCTTCACCACATCACGCATAGCATGGCTCAACCTTCTTTGATGCTCTACGACCGGCTTGTATTGCTCCTCGAGTTGTATACGATGTGTGCAAAAAGCAGGGCTAATACCTTTCAAGTCATTAATCGAGTAGCCAATCACCTTTTTGTGCTTCTTTAATAAATTCAGCAACTTCTTCATCTCTTCCGGGCTCAATTCGTCGCTAACAATCACTGGAAAAGTCTTGCCATCTCCGAAAAATTCATATTTCAATCCCTTGGGGGAGCGGCTTCATCTCAACATCGGGCGCACCATCCTCTTCTTGATCTAATTCTCCAATGTCTTCAAATTTTTCTTCCTCCAAATTCCCGTGTTGCGGCTTCAACTCTTCCATTGTTTCCACTAGTTCTCCATCTTGATCGTCTTGAGCGTCCCCATTCTCCAAAGCGCGTTGGAGAGGATCCCTGAAAGAATCAATATAACAAATGCTCTCTACCCCTTCGTTATCAAGAGGTAGAGGTAAAGCACGAGACGGTTTTGAATGAAATTTGAAAGTGTGCTTCTCTCCATCTAGATCAAAAGTGACAATCCCTTTTCCAACATCTAGAATAGCATTTACTAATTTGAGAAAGGGTTTTCTAAGGATTATGCTTTCATGTTCATCATCACTAGCATTAATCACAAAAAAGTCGGTAGGAATTTCTTTACCCGCTATGGCAACATTTAGATTTCTAAGCACTCCTAGCGGTTTGATTAATCTACCGTCTCCCATGATCAATTTAATGATTGCAGCATCTAGGTTCGGTGTTTTGTTAAAAAGCTCAATATAAACCTTGGAACTCATCACACTAACATGGGCGCCAACGTCACATAAAACATTGCAACATTTTATTCCGTCTATCTTGCAATCAACACGAGGTGTGGGTGATGGATTACCTTCGCCTTGATCGCTTCCAATCGCATATATTTGGGCTATGTGCGCGTAGGGTGATGATTCCGATTTTACTCCCATGATCCTTTTGACCTCCAGCACTTCGTCCAAGTCAATCTCTTCCTCCTTTTCTTCAAAAAGTTTCCGAATAATATCACCGGCCGATTCCTTGCCAAATGTATATCCCGTGTGATTATCCGGCGGAAAGTCTTCCGCTATCACCTTCGTCATTCCTCGCTGATTTGGATGCGGTCTTGCTTTGTCGAACAATCTTCCGAAGTCAATTGGTATCCAATCCATTTGCTCGAATTCCCTTAGCAATTTGGCGGTGCCCAAGGTTCTTCCTTTCTTTTCTGGGTCGTCTTTCGTTGCACTCCGGATCGATGCTCCTTCATCGTGGTTTGTCTCTATGTCTTTCCTATGCTTCGGTTGTTCTTCCCTCACTTCTGATGTCTCTTTTATGAAAATTCCAGCAAGCACCCGCACTTGAGATTCTTCCTCGGAGCTTGGCGAATATCGTTTTTCCCAATCTCTTCGCATGGCCGCACCCTTGCTGATTTTTTGTAGGAGTTGGGCGGCTTCCGTGAGTGTTTTCTCCATGAGATCTCCTCCTGCACACATTTGAACAAACTGCATGCACTCGGGGGTTAGGCAAAAGTAAAAGGTATGCAAGAGTACTTCACCGGAAAATCCGAGCTTCAGTCCTTGTTCAATCAATCCATTGAATCTATCCCATGCTTGATCTATCTCTTCTTCTTCTCCTTGCGCGAAGTTGATCACTTGCTTCCGAATATGTTGAACCTTGCTTAACGGAAAGAACCGCTCGCAAAATTTCTTCATCAAGTCATCCCAATTTCCTTTTACCTCGAAGGATGCAAGTGCAAACCATCTTCTCGCTTCTTCCGCAAGTGAGTATGGGAAAAGATTCCATCTAAACAAAGCTATCGGAACTCCGTCTTGTTGTAGCGTGTTGCATAGCATTGTGAACCATTTGATATGTCTATATGGGTTGTCCATCTCATCTCCTCTAAAGGGGTTTGCCGCCGCCATCTTGATGATTTGAGGCTTGATCTCGTACTCGGTGGCTCGCAACACCGAATCTGATTTTTGCATGTCGAAGTCCTCCGATCACGGGCTTGCATAATCCCTTAGTGATTTTTCTCCTTCCTCCACGTGTTGAATGAGATGGGCCATCTAGACAATCAAAACAAAAACAAGAAAACAAAAATTTTCTAGGGAAAAGGTTAGGTGTTAGTAACCAACAAAATTAATACAAAGTTAAATGTAGCAAAATCGCTTGTTCCCCGGCAACGGCGCCAGAAAAGCTTGTTGACGCTCCTTAGAGCGCCAATTTACATACTGCAAGCGCACGGATTGTGTTGCTTTTCCCTTAGAGTATTCCCCCAAGGTTTATCAATCCATGGAACAAGTGTATTACTATGCTTAACTAAGCACTAATGATGTTGGTAAAAGATCTATATTGAGTGATTGAGTGTGAAATAGATCTAATCTAACCAATCTAATCCAATCTAGACTAGTGAGCAATGATAGGTGTGTGCACAAGATATGAAGAGAATTTGTCCATAGGGTCTAGGATCACTAGAGGTGTAATCGCCAAGCAACGAAGAACGGATCTAATCTACCAAAGGTATGTTCCAAGATCAAAACCTTTCCCTCCCACATACTGTCACTACACGAGGATAATTGGTAACGAATCAACAAGAACACGATAGTTGATGTAATCTAAGTAAACCATGCAAGAGCAAAGCAAACCCAAAGCCAAGTCGCGAACTATTAGGCATCAAAGCATCATCAACAAGAATCATGATAGATCAATCTCATAAAGGATTTGGCAATTACAACTCAAGATCTCTTTACAACCCCATGAACAAACGAGGACTTTACCCCATGAAGCTAAGCGAAGCGTAGTCAATCATGGCGACGAAATCTTCGGCAAGGGATGGATCCCTTGCTGTCCTCCAACTTGCAGTGGCGCCGAGGGATGATGAGACCTCCGGTGTCGCCTTTCTCTTGTGTCTAACTCGAATGGATATCTTAAACTCGTCTCTGGATGCTCTCTTCCAAATCTCTTTGTGATCCCCCCTCTTTGACGGCGGCTTTGGGGTATATATAGGCGGTTCTGGTCGGTGGTTTTGGTAAAACACAGGCTAGGGTTGATGAATACTTCGCGCTGAAGAAAACTAAGGCCGATTGGGCCTGGAAATGGGCTAGGCCGGCCAGCTCAGAGGGCCCCAGGCCGGCCGGCCTGGGCCCTTTCTGGCCCCTTTCGGTTCCATCTTTCGCGTGCGGCCTCTTCTCCTTATTCCTCATCTTAGCCCAGTTGTGACCATGCGTCAAAACATCTCCGAAAATGTCCAATTTCCTGCCAAAATACAACATTCTCCAAAATCCAGGACAAAATCGAAAACGGTCAAGTTCGAGTGCCAAGTGGCAGGTTAGTACATGAATCATCCCGAAGAATTTACCAAAACCACTCCTAATCATATAATAAAATGGGTACTTAAGGAGCGCCAACACTGATCCTCGAAAACGACATCATCGAGGGCCGCGACCCAGGAGTCGACGTAAGGACGGACCTTGTCGGCCCACCGCAAGCCTGGTGGCTGCCCCTGATGTGTCCACCTACAATTCAAAGATTGAGGGAATCAATGCTCAATGGTAGGTTATAAAAAAAAGATAAATTATTAACAGAACTATATATTCGATATATGTGGACGTGGGGCTCCACTGAGTTCACAATCGGGACCGGGGTCTACTGGTAGAGACCAAACTGCCTCATGACCCGGTTCATGTGGTACTCCTCGATGTGGATGTCGTAAAGGATTGGCTTCCTCGTCATCCAGTACTCGTGGTCTCGCAGGCATAAGGAAGAAAGACCGCTCGGTACCCGGGCATAAATATCGGCTGCAGTGTACGGAGTCCACCTCACGTCCGTGTCCACAAGAGCGTCGAACTGTCCCACAAAGTCATGGTATGACTTCCTCATCTACACACCGACCCAAGAAGGCCGCATAACGAAAAAAATGGTAACCGCTAAATCATACAGTTCTGAAGGCATGTAACAATAAGTAAAACAAATGATATAATATACCCTCCTGAGGAACCACAACGAACCCATCGTAGGTCTGTCGACGTCATCGTGGTCTGGGGACAGCTGGGCGTACGGCTCGAAGTCCATCTCTAGCCTACCGATGGGGAAACGCTCGTATGACCAGAGCTGTAACAGTAGAGGACACCCAACAAAGATGGGCTCCTCTGCTGAGACCTTCGTCACGCCCGTGCAAAAGGCCCCTGTAAGTCGCAGCCAAAACGACTGAAGCCCAGCTGAACTGTGGGACCTCGTGAAGTGGAGCATCAGCTATCGACCTCGCCAAAGGAATGATCTGTTGGGGCACGAGTCACCCTGGGAGCTGCAGAACATGACCCATCCGAACAGCCACAGTAAGTAGGCCTCCAAGTACCTGGCAACCGTAAAGTCGTCTGCATCTGCCCTCATGTAGTCCGCCTTCAAAATGGTACGAGTCGTCAATGCAAATACGTACGAACATAAGTACGGAAGGATTCAACATGTAGGTACTCACACAGAACTGTAGGAGCCACCTCTTTGTCGGTCTGTGTCCGTGGTTCACAGGCAAAGGCCGGTACGGCAACGCTAGGTCGTTGCGCTGAACCCCAGCGAACCGAGCCAAAAGGTCGTCGCGCCACGAGAGTCCCATGTCCTCTGCACCCACAGCTCGTCTAGCACACGGCAACCCCAGAAGCATCGCCACGTTCTGAAGAGTAGGGGTCATCTCACCGACTGGGAGGTGAAACGTGTGCGTCTCCAAACGCCAACGGTCGAGAAGTGCCGCGAGGAGGGACATGTCGAACTGAAAACCGTGGAGCCTTGTCCCTAGGTCGACGTGTAGGGTCTGCCATATCTCCCTCCAGAAGTCGCGCAATCGGGAGAAGACCTGAAGCGCGTAGCCTGCAGCGCGAAAACGAAACATCAAGTTAGAACAAACGGTTACCGAAACAATGAAAATATGTGACAAATATAACCCATACCTAGAAACCCAGCGACGGTGCATCGGCATCGTCGACATGGGCACACGTGCCCGAAATGTCCCCAAGCTTATGCCACGGACCGCAGACATGTACAACCGGTGGCGCTTGTCGACGAGAGCATCAAGAAACTCAGGGGTGGCACCTTCCTCGTGCGCCATACCTGCATAATAGGATTTATTAGAAAATAGTTCAGAACATAAATAATAATATTAATCATAATAACATTAAATAATACAACAAATACTAAATAAAATACTAAATGAAGCGTAACATAATAAACTAATTAATAATGCACAACAAATTATATAACATATAACTTCAATTTCTAATTACAGCAACAAAGTTCAGCATAAGATTGCGCCACACATTACAACAAATATTCGTATGCCAAAACGAAATCAGTTCATCACGTAGTAGTTCTTAACATTACATAATTTAACATAGGACATGATTCGATAGCGAATGACACACATGACAATCGTCGTCGATCACACAAGGCCATCGTTGTTGACACGACGGCCACGACGACCCGTTGGCCGCGTTGCCGGATTTGGAGCAGCTCCTGATGGGCCCACTCCATATGTGCGGCCACCATAACTCAATGCCGTACAATCCTTGTACGTATGACCCGTCTCATGGCACTTCGAGCAGAGGCGCATATCTCGACCAGCCTCCGATCGATCCATGTTGTTCCGAATGTGTTTCTTCTTGCGTCGGCCCACCCCTTGAAACATTTCTGGATCTGGGTCCGGAATGTAAGTTGCATGGTGTCCAGGATCAGTTATGAAGTCTCCCAAGATGTGGAAGCCATAAATGTCATGCCTCCAAGTCAACCAAATAGTTTCCTTCAGGAAGTAATTTGAGACATACATACGAGGCTATAATCCACCAGCTTCAAAACAGGCAGCAATGACATGTGTGCATGGCAGGTGCAGCAGCTTTGGCTTTTGACATGAGCAAATACAAGCATCGGTACGCAGAACACACTCTTGCACATGTTTCTCACGCCGGCCCCCCATTCGGGCTTTGTCCCTACATATCACCTCGTACCGACATTCCATAGAGCCAACTGGAGTCACCCGGTGTAAACGAGCCTTTTTAAAAGCCGCCTCCATATACTCCGTAATCTTGTATCCGTAAACTTTGCGATTATCGGCCATATCCTTCTGTGCCACAGCTTAACGGTCTCTAAAGTACTCACAAGTGCGATACAAGAAGAACTCGATGATCCCAACAAGTGGCAATGATTTTACACCACACAGCATCCAATTGTATACCTCGGCTAGGTTCGTAGTCATTATACCATACATAGCACCTCTTTCATCAAATAGTAAAGCCCATTTCTCTTTTGATTCATGCTCAATCCACTCCGAGAATGTCTTAATTGCCCTTCTCCTTTTGCGTCTGACATTCGGACCGTCCAAGCCCACGTCTTCAAGTGAGACATGGTCGTTCTCCTCTGTATTGACAGGTCTCTTCGCTAGCTCCGCCGTTTGCTTTTTTGTTAGCTCATCCAACTTTTTCCATAGGAAGTTGAATTTCCTTTCCTAATTCTGGCTGCATAACCGCTTGAACAGCTTCATAAGGGTTTTATTCTTGAATTGGCTATGAAAGTTTGCCCCCATATGCCTCATGCACCACCTACTCTTTAGGTCCGGCCAAAGTGCAGTCCTACGACGCTCAGTATAACCATTATGTATGTCATCGATTGCTTTTAATATACCTTTGTGCTGATCATGAATCAAACACACGTTCTATACATCTTTGACAATCATCTGCTTCACCCTCTGCAAAAACTAATATCAAGTATCCCCTGATTTTTTCTCCACGAAGGCAATTGCCAAAGGCAACAATTGCCTGTTACCATCAGCTGCAACAGTTGTGAGGATTGTGCCTTTATACCTTCCTGTCAAAAATGTCCCATCTATACAAATGACTGGTCGGCAGTGCGGAAACGCATCAATGCAAGCGCCCAAGGCCAAGAACGACCGTTGGAGTACCTGCTTTCCAGGCTTCTGGGCACATGGATACGTTTTTAAGTCGTAGTAGCTACTAGGATTTCTAAGGCATATGGTGTGCAGCAGTGCCGGCATATTGTGATACGAAGCTTCATACGTCCCCCACCTCATCTCCAGCTCTTTCTGCTTCGCTCTGTAAGCTTTGTTGTAGCTAATTTTATATTTAAACTCCTCCTCAACAGCCCAAATAATTGACTTAGGTTCATAACTAGGATTGTCCATGATCAAAGGGTACATGTAGTTAGCTATGAAACCTGCACTGAGGTTGCGGTGCTGTGGTTCTAATTGCTCAAGCAGGCATGTGTGTTCCACAACTTTTCTAACCCCCCAGAAATCCTGCCACTTGCCCATAGAAGCGTACACCCTGTAAGGGCATTCGCTTCTCACACAACGCACATCATATGTTCTCGGACTGCTCTTGACAACTTTGAACTGTCTTTGTAAAGAATGAGTCGACCACTATTTTATAACTTACTTCATATTGTCACTGTTGCCATACACCGAACCGATGCATACCTCATTTTGTCTATACTCCCAAGGGACCGCTTCACCTTCATTTACACTTAATTTTGAAAAATCATACCCGGACCAGTTGTGTGGGACATGGTAATCATCATCATCATCATCATCATCATCATCATCATCATCATCATCATCATCATCATCATCATCATCATCCGAGGAGTCATCATTCATTGCATTGTGCTGTTGTTCACCCTCCCTCTGAAACTCTTCAACTATCTCTGGAATGTTTTCCCCTTCATCAGCCTGACCAGTTGCTTAACGAGGTTCGTGTGCAGCATGTCTATCATCTTCTACAATCTCGAGTTCACCACCTTCTTCATGAGGTTCATGTATCGTCTCGGTATCTTCCGATACTATATCTCCCTGCCCTTCATGATCCCCACTTGCTTCAGTACTAAAACTAATCTTCTCGAATACTTGAACAAACAACACAAGCGGTAAGCCTCGGCTACTACTTATATTGACATAGTTCCTCCAATTTTGCGTCCCTTCAAGCAGCAATAGCTCCCAAAACACTGGTTCCCTTCGACTGACCACTGCCATGACAGAAATCTCATGTCCATCTCGATTAAGACCGAAAGCTTTAAATAGCCAATTGGATATTGAAATCCAAGTTCTCTCTCTAGCTCGGGGTACTTTTTTTTGTGATCGAGCTAAACTCTGACAAATCTACCCCTTCAGGACCATATCTAACTTCTCCTGACCCATAGAACACTTGAAAATACAAATCATCTGACATGCCTGCTAATATTTACGACAATAATTACTCGTCCTTAGAATTTAATCAATGCTAATAAATATTTCTGCTATTTTAAAATCTATCTTAATTGTTTCTCTAGAATTTCTATTACTGACATATATTCGTAGGTTTTCTATGTAATATAATATCAATTAATAATATTTCTGTGAGACTAATATGTCTATTTGAACCCATTAATATTTATATGTAAAATAATATTCGTATGAAAACTAATATTTTCAATTTCATATTCTACAATTTTATATTAAAACAATTATATCCAAATCACTAATATTTATTAAAACTATTTCTACATCTAAAACTATATCCAAATCACTAATATTCCTAGTGCTAATCTACCAACTATTATTAATAAAACTAGATTTTAACATTTACCTGAGACGAGTAGGCGCGCACGGCCGGGCGTGTGACCCAAGGTGGCGAGCGCCGCTGCGGTGCGGCGGCCGGGGGA
This sequence comes from Panicum virgatum, assembly GCF_016808335.1. Lineage (NCBI taxonomy): Eukaryota > Viridiplantae > Streptophyta > Magnoliopsida > Poales > Poaceae > Panicum > Panicum virgatum. Next base: position 60,676,943 of record NC_053138.1, read on the forward strand.
GCGCCGGCCGGCCAAACCCCGGCGCGCAAGGGCCGGGCACATGCCGCCGCGCTGCGGCCGGGGGGCGGCCCTGACCAGGCGCGACGCGGGCGGGCGGCGGCGCGGGGGAGCGAGCGGGCGGGTGGCGGCGCTGGCGGAGCCGGCCGGGCATTAAGAGGGGGTGTTTACCGCCGGTTGGTTCGGCGGTAGGTACATACCGCCGGTTGTGCTACCGCCATTTCAACTGGCGGTAGGTTCCCGGCCCACCACGGCCCATCGGCCTGGCCTCCTACCGCCAATTGAACCGGTGAAAGGTTGTCTGGCCGTGGCCCACAGCCCCTACCGCCGGTCCATCTGGCGATAACTCGCTACCGCCGGATGAACTGGCGGCAGGGTGAAAAATTTGCAAAAAAAAAGTATATATTTTTGATAAGTCAAAAAAATAATATAAAAACAAAAAAATTCCCTTCATCAGCTGTCAAGGCTCTTCGTTAAATTGGCCGGGCCCAGATCCGTCCAGTGCCGTCACGTTGTTCTGCTGGTGCCGTAGCGCTAGCGCAGTGGGCAGTGGCCAGTGATGTAAATGTATCAGATACCAACCGATATTATTGATATCGTATTTATTTTTATATTTATTTTTGAATACGGAGTCGGATATGGATAGTGTTAGTTTTTACCAGACAAGATTGTAATGGATATCGACATCATAAAAATGTAACTTTTGAGCATTCAGATACAAATCGGTTAGGGATATTGAATACTCTGAATCGGATACGGACGGATAAAAATCATTCCAGATCGGATCGAATTCGAATACGATAGGAAAATATTCGTACCATTTATGTCCTTGCAGTGGCGCAATCACACGCACAAGTAGACAAATGATCTTATTTTTTTGTCCTCTCATAAAAAGATAATAAACCATAGAACGATATGCTCATGAAATACAATGGAACGCGCCAATATACCGTGTTCAAGTGATCACGGGGGCGTGCGTACACGTCCATTTGGTTGCCTACGGGACCGGCCGTGCTTAAGCTTGTGCCGCCGTTTTTGTGCGTCAAAATTTGTCGAGTTGCGACCCCGCCAAATAAACCCCTAGTTAAAAGACAAAACAAGCTACATTTGGCAACTTTATCCACGTCTTTGCTCCTATCCCTAGTTCCCTGCCTCCCTGAAATGACGAAATAAACCCCTCGCCAGCACCTGTTTATCATCATTAACGACCTCGCTCGCAGCAGCACGTAAATCTCTATCGTCCACTGCATTCTCTTATAGTCTTATGCCATAGTTTGTTCATTCCCACTTGAATGCTACAAACCACGATTTAATTCTGTGCTGCATTGCATTTGGTTACACTTTTATTTCGACCATGTTTAATGTAAAATAGGCTAATCAAATATAGTACCTTTTCGGAATACGAAGGTTTATTTGTTGAGGACCGAGCAAGGCTCATTTGGCTTGCCCATAGTCACAGGATTCGGAATCCAGGGTACCGTTCCTCGACCTGGAAACACCGATCCCGTCCCGGAAACGCGGGGTTGTTTTCGTTCCCGCCTTGTAAAAACCTCTCACGAGGACAGTATCTCGTTCCTCGACCATGTCCCTCGATCCCATGGACCCCGAATCTTTGTGACTATGGGCTTGCCCAACTGGAGGCCTGGAGCTCGGGCAGCCCACCCGCGTTCGAGCCGGCCGGCGCGGGATGATAGGCTAGTGCTCCTGACAGCTTTCAAGAAAAAAAAAGAAAGTTTATTTGCACGGCCAAACAATATTAAACCAGTGTGCCCAAATATTACATAATTCCCCCTACCCCTCTACTCTACCTCCTAGATTCTAATCTATATATCCTATATAATTGGTCGCCACTAATGTACTCCTCTCTTCATTTTATTAATTACTCAAAATTTCCATGTCATCTCTACTATGTGCAATGCTTTTAATCTTTAATACCTCCTAGATTCTAATCTATATATCCTATATAATTGGTCGCCACTAAATGTACTCTCTCTTCATGCAAGGTGTCCACATCATTCTCCACTAAGTGTCCCACTAACTTTGCAATTAGATTCTTACTAAGTGTATTATCCCTTCATGCAAGATGTCCACATCATTCCTTACTAAGTGTGCCACTAACTTGCAATCTTTTCATGCATATATCTATGTTCCTTTATTAATTACTCAAAATTTCCATGTCATCTCTACTATGTGCAATGCTTTTAATCTTTAATCTATTATCGTAAACTTATATGCATATGCTATTTTTTTCATCACCTATAACTAATTTGAAATTCTTTCATGCAATATATCTATGTTCCCTTATTAATTACAAAAAATGTCCATGCCATCTCTACTATATGTGATACTTTTAATCTTTAATCTATTAATGTAAAGTCACATACATACGCTATTTTTTTCATCACCTATTCTTCTATAATGTGATCAAATATTATATTCTATTGGTTTTTTTCTATTAGCTTACCTATTTTTACCAGATTCGATATCCAATAAAAAATAACATGCAAATCAAATTCATATCATTACCACAGAATTAATCACCAGAAGTGTCAAAAATGATATTTCTCTCTTCTCCATATCATCGAAATTAACATATTTGCCGGATCAATTTTGTGCGCATCTTCTGTCCATTAGATGTATGTCTTCTTAATTTTTGTCTTCTCCTATTTATTAATTAACCAACAAAGAGGTTAAACATTTATGCATGTAAGCCGAGTAAAATTAAGATTACATCTCTAAACCGAAATTACCACTATGTGTTAAGTAACATTTATCTATTTTGTATGTGAATATCAGTTCTATTAATTTCATCTGTGTGTTCATTTGCTCAATGACAACTTTCCTTTATTAGTCATATTTTCAACAAACTTGATCTAAGTATTATATTGTAATGTTGCATACTCTCCATACTATTTTACTTAAAAAATATTTTGCATCATTTAGCCACATTTTATTGAAAAGCTCTCTCAAATCCCGCAACAACGTGCGGGGAAATCACCTAGTTACCACGGTGCACCCACGTTGCGGTTGCTCTTGCTGCTCGACAATCCACCTTCTCTGCCCATCAATGTTTCGCTCTTACTCCGCCTTTCTTGTTTTTTTGTCCATGGTGAATCCCTAATAGGCAAGTTAGCATGATACGCAGTGGCAGAGCTTGGCTGGGGGGCGCTGGCAGGGGCCATGGCCCCCTAACAATATAATTTTGTTAAGTATTTCTTAATCTCAGCTAGTTTTAAAGTATTCTTTAATTTTAATTTAATTTTAGCTCAAGTTTTTAATTACCTCTTAATCTTAATCCATTTCAGTCTATAATAAAAATCACAATAACATTCGGTTCTTCGAAAATCCACAATCCACCCTCAGCTCTAACCCCTGAAGTTTTCTCCATGTTCTCCGTGTACGGTGGCTCTCTAGTCACAGCTCATCAGCGTCTTAGCCGAGGGTGCTAGACAGACTCACATCTCATGATCGGCATCACATGAATGCACGACAAAGCACCGACGGCAAGTAGGCAGGCAGCCACAGCCGAGATGGACGGCAACAGCAAACCTTTAAAAGTATATAAATATATTATTGTTGATATGATATGCTTCGTAAACATTGTTTCTTTCGTATCATAATAGAATATATATTTTTTAAACTAGCCCTAATCTTTATAGGAAACCAAGGTAAAACTAAAATGAACAAGATATATAATAACTCCCACTTCTATTTTCCTTTGTGAATTGTCATTGCATGATTAAATAATATATACCATGACTAGCTAGTGCATATTTGCACGGTCAATGAAAAATTAGTGTAAATTGCAAAAATTTTGTACCTACAAATATTATCGGAGTTTGTTCGGTACCGCCCCCTTTAAATTTCTTTCCAGTTCCACCACTGATGATACGTAGCAGCCAAGCAAGGTAGATAATGTGTAATTAACAACAAGTTATGCTCTCTCTAAAAAAACAAGTTATAGTGCACACCTGCTATATATTATCCCTAGCCGAAACCCTCGGATACTTGAAAAAAACAGCACACAAAGTCTTCGATATAATGTAGTGCCCCTCTTTCTTTGGAAACAATGCATAACTGATCCATTTAAGCATACTGTATTTCCTTAAAATGGAGTAGGCCTATGAATGTGTGGCATATTTTTCATAGAAGGAAGGGTATATATTACACGTTTGAAATAATTTCTTCACCCACTTTCATCGACACTGGACCTTTAGATATGTACTAAGAAAAATAAAAACATCCACGTGTTCGCTTGAACTTTTCGCACCGTAATTTTACACAAGGCAACAACTGTTGACGCTAATCTGGTTAACACACCAGTGCGCTAGAACGCGCGGATTCGATTGTGGTTAGAAAACCCTCAATCGGCCGCAGCCTTTATATTTATAGGCCGGTGAAGCGTCCCCTCATAAGAGAAGACATAAATGTGATACAAACATCAGTCCCAGGAGGCTGATGACACATTTATTACATCAGATGGTTCATCACCGTACAACTCTACACGGTAATGGGCAGTGAAGCGCCACTATCGTGAGGATTACAACTAAAGCCAACACAACTACATTCACTACGAAGAGGGGGTCATCAGAGTCTTGCGCCATGCGGAACCTCCTGCGGGTGACTCTAATCCACAGGCAAGGCTGGGTGCAGAATAGTACCCCTACTCAGCGTCGTCAGGAACGAAGTCTGGATCTTCCTCTGTAAAAATAAAGGATGTGGTGAGTACAAACGTACTTAGCAAGTCCAACCACACCCACGGAGGGGGTATAAACAGAATATAATGCTCAGGGTAAATCAAGGATAAGGCTAGGGTTTAATTTGTGAAAAGCAATATTTTATTCAAGGGTTCATTCGAAAGAAAGCGTTTCCAAAACCAGTTTTCTTGTACCGAGTAACACAAAAGGTTGATCCACACAGGATCCAAGTTTTAAGCTGCTACCGGACTCCTCATCCGCCGTAGCACACGGCACAACTACCGGACACTTTTCCCAAAACAACTCACGCCAACCCATCCCAAAGAAACACTAGTTATGTGACCACACCGTAACTCGCCCAGTACCGTGGGCACGGCTATTCGAATAGATTTTAACTCTGCAGAGGTGTGCAACTTTACCCACAAGCGGGGTACCACAGCTCGATCACCGTAGTGTCGGTGCAGATCCCAACAAAGCCACTACCCACCTTAGCTAGACCTGACTAGCCATCACGGGATGCACCAAGGGGTCATTGACCTATCACAGAGGTTTTAACCAGGGGCATAAGTCACACAGAGCTAATCCCTTCTCCTTGATCACCCGTTGCTCTCAGCTCTCCTGATGGCTATCAGACTAACTAGTGGGGTTCATGCTAAGCCGTTGCCCATTCAACGGTCGAGTGGTTTGCACGATAGTGGAGTTAGGTGAGATGACACACCAACTCGGTCCTTAGTTATGACAAGATGGATATCTCCCTTCTTTGCTCTGCCACACAGGCACGAGCACACCAATCGGCAAATCACACAGAAATGCCATCCATCCCGTCTAAACTCATCTTTCGAAATTCCACTTTTCTCCCTTCCCCCACACACACATTTTCTTTATAAAACAAGTTGTATTGTGTAAGAGGTCCTAAGCGTTCTAGCAGTGATTAACGTCCAAACAACACATTCAAACATTAATCTAGGTGGTCAAGGAATGGTTATAACAAATCAAGGGGTGGCTATCCAACCGTGTTTTTAGCGGGCAAAACATATGCAATTTTGTAAAATAGGCCAGTAGGTTGTGTTTATAAAAACTAGGACAAAAGCATGCATCAAAGGATGGGATTGAACTTGCCGTCTTAGAAGCCTTCCGGGAGGTCCTGATCAAAGTACAGTCCTTCGGGCTCAGGGTCGTGGAACTGGTCCTCGTTCACTTGCTCGCAGTACTGCTCATCGACGGGCTCTCCTTTGTTCACACCGTGATCTACGACGCATTCAAACAAGCACACAATCAAGAAAAAGAAATAAAAGCTTTATCGTTGAGCTCGAATTGGAAACAATTAAGATATGGAGATAGAAGTAAGATTTTTGAGCGGTTTCCTAATGACATAGCCAAAACTATACTAGGAAAGGCATGGTAAAGTTTTAGGTCGGTCGGAGGTTGTTGGGCGCATAAAATGATAGGTTATATAAAGGTTTAGGGGTTAAATTAGGAGCCAGGGTCCTATTTGTAATTATATCTAAGTGTGCAAGGGCCTGATCATAATTTCTAGAAATATCCGGGACATACTGAAAAGGTGTAGGGGTTTATTTAAAATTAATTATATATGGTGAGAGGGTTTGTTTGCAAAAAGGGAAAACAAGAAGGGTCTTTTTGGAAAAAGGGTTATAAAGGGTGGGGTTCTTTAGTAAATAGAGGGAACGTGGGGGGGGGGTTGGGAAAAAGCCCTTCTCTTTCCTCTCACCACACTGGAAAACAGGGGAGGGGGTGGCGCGTCGCCGGCGGCGCCTGAGCGGCGGCCCTGGGGGCTCGGCGGCGGCCATGGGGAGGGGAAAAGGGAGAGAGGGCCTCGGGGAACCTGTTCCCCACCTCGATTTGGGCCGGGGCGTGGCGAGGAGGTCGGTCCACGGCGGCGGGCTGCGATGGTCGTGGCGGCTCTAGGTGGCGGCGCTGTAGGGTCGGAGAGGAAGGGCACGGGGGCGGCGTGGCTCGTGGAGGTGGATGGCCGCGGGGAGCGCCTATTTATAGGCGTGGCGAGGCGGTGGAGGGGAGAGACACCGGTGGTGGCCGGTCGGTGGCCATTAATGGCGCCCATGGCGTCGCGGAGCGGCGTGACGCACGAATCGCGGCGTTGATGCGACGTCTTGGCAGCGGCACGGTGTGCAGGAGGAAGGCGAGCACGTGGAGGGGCCCCCGAGGTGCTATGCTTGTCGCTGAGCGACTCTAGCGGCGAGGCGGCGCTGTGCGGCCGGCGGCGAGTGCGCGGCGGCGCACGTGGCTCTGCTCGTGGAGCGGCGAGTGGTGCGGTAGTGATGGCGGCCCTGTGGCGTGCGCGTGGAGCGCGTGGAGGTGGTCGGGTATGGGCGCTTGAGCGTGGGCGAGGAGCAGGGCCGGTGCTGGCAGGCGGGCGGCCGCGGCGTGGCGCTGGCGTCGCGGCTTGGTGCACCAAGCACCGCGTGCGTGCGCGCGTGTGCGTGCGCATGGGCAGGTCGGGGTCGGCGCGCGCGCATAGGAAGGCGAGGCGAGAGGGCTGGGCAGGCGGGGTGCGCGGCGTGGGTGGCCCGGGAGCGCGCGCGTGCGCGCAGGAGTAGGGCGTGGCGGCGAGCTAAGCGGCGTGCGGGGGAGCGCGGCAGAGGGGAGGGAGGAAGGGAAGAGAGAGGGAGGGAGAAAAATGGAAAAAAGGGAAAGAAAAAGAAGAAAAGGAGAAAAGGAAAAAGAAAAAGAAAGGGAAAGAGAGAGAGAGAGAGAGAGAGAGAGAGAGAGAAAGGGAGACTCGCGCCGGCGCTGATCGCGGCGACGACCGCGGAGCCGGTTGGCCACGCTCAGCGGTCGCGCGCGCGGACGAGGCCACAAGGAAAGGGGTCGGGGGTTGGAAATCGGATGTTTGGAACATAGAAAGATTCCGAAGATTAGGGTTCAGGGTTTTAGGCGGATTTTCATCTCAACGATGAAAAGTTTTTGAAAAGAATATTTTAGCGCGTGATTTAATTTTATAGATTTTCAGGATGTCACAGCCGGGGTGGATGTATCCCTTCAAAATCGGGTTACAATAGGACTCTTAACATAAAACCCTAACCCTACTCGGATTACAGGCCCAGACCGGTCTGACCGGTCGGCCCAACCGGTCAGACCGATCGGCCTCGGTTATTGCCAATTTTGGCCTCCAACACATGCCCCCTGCCTTTTTGATGAGCTATGCAAGCCAAAAAGCAAGTACCTAAACATACTCTAATGATACAAAATTACAACTCTAGCACTAGCCTAAAAATAATGCTAAGGGCGATATCCAAATACCGGCCGTCTTCATCTTCAAGCGTCTTGCCAAACACTTGGGTAGTATTTCTTCAAGTATCTTCCATTCAACGCCCTGAGTAGACGTTCTCCTTGCAGCGTGTCCACCATATAAGAATTTCCGAAGATAACTTTGACAATCTTGTATGGACCTTCCCAAGCCGGCGACCACTTGCCAAACTTATTGCTCTTTGTCCCAAGAGGTAGAATTGTCTTCCAAACCAGCTCACCAACTTGAAAAGATTTAAGCCTTACCTTTTTTATAAGCTCTAGCCACCCGAAGCTCGTCTTTCTCAATTTCCTTCAAAACTTGTAACCGCTTGTCGCTCACTTCATCAATGTTATCCATTATCAAGTCATGATAATCAACAGTAGAAAGGTCATTTTGTTTAGCCAATCTATAAGCGTCCAAATTTACCTCAACGGGTAAAATGGCCTCTTGACCATAAACAAGCTCAAAAGGAGTAACTTTAGTAGCACTATGTCTGGATATGCGACGAGCCCATAATGCTTCGGATAGAACCTCATGCCACCTCCTAGGATTCTCTTCTATCTTTTTCTTGATGAGCCTTATCAAAATTTTGTTACTAGACTCGGTCTGACCATTGGCCTGAGCATAATATGGAGATGAATTGAGTATCTTGATTTTGTAAGATTCGGCAAATTCTCGTACCTCCTTTGAAATTAATGATGAACCTTGATCCGTTATCAAAGTTTGAGGAATGTCGAATCTATGAATAATATGCTCCGTAATGAACTCAATTACCTCTCTATGTGTCATATTCTTCAAAGGTACTACTTCGGTCCATCTAGTAAAATAATCCGTCGCCACCAACACGAAGCGATGCCCCTTTGAAGAAGGAGGATTAATTTGACCAATGAAATCCAAACCCCATCCTCTGAATGGCCAAGGCTTAATGATAGGAAGTAGTAACGCAGCAGGCACCAACTGAATATCACCAAATCGCTGACATTCTTCACATCCTTTATAATATCTAAAGCAATCCGAAATCATACTTGGCCAATAAAAACCGGCTCTCCTAAGCAACCACTTCATTTTAGGAGCCGATTGATATGTACCACAGATGCCTTCATGCACTTCTTCCATAGCAACACGGGCCTGATCGGTACCCAAACACTTAAGAAGAACATCATCGGCGGTTCGACGATAAAGCACATCGTCAACCAAAATATATTTAAATGCCCAACGCCGAATATTCCTCTCTGTACCATAACTAGGGTCCTTTAAATATGAAATGATAGGCACCCTCCAATCTTGCACTTCGGCTTCAACCTTCTGAGTAGAATTTTCGGCAGAATTGCTATTCATGCCGTCCTCAGCGGTCAAACTGGTCTCTGGACCGGTCAGACCGGTCTCAGCGACCGGTCGGACCGGTTCGTCCAGAACCAGTGACTCGGCTTTAATTCGCATCGACTTTCTAATGTTGAAATATTTCTTCGTCACATTATAGCCTGATGCTTGTTGAGCCAGAGCGTTAGCCTTTTCATTATCTTCTCTTGGAATATGTCGAATCACAAATTCATCAAAGCAAGAGATAATATCAAAATCTTCTCAAGTAACATTCAAAACTCCATTGTAACATTAGCATACCTTGGATACTTGCTGCACCATTAGAAGTGAATCACCAAAGGCTTCAACATGCTTTACACCCATGGATTGCAAAAACTCCAAGCCAAATAGAAGGGCCTCGTACTCGACTTGATTGTTCGTGTAAAATTCTTTCAATCGGTTTGATAACTCAAAAACAGCACCACTTGGAGAGATAAGAACATTAGCAATGCCAACTCCTCTCCCATCATCACAAACCGATCCATCAAAATATAATTTCCATGGTGTGCAAGTAATATAACCGACTTCCAAATCATGCTCATCATTAATCCGATGTTCAACAATAAAATCCGCTATAATTTGGCCTTTTACAGATTTCAAAGATTCATAGGTCAAATCATATTCTACAAGTGCATAAGCCCACTTGCCGATTTTCCCGCTCAAAATCGGCTTTTGTAACATATGCTTAATAACATCGGCCTGGCTAGTTACTATGCATGTACTAGATAACAAATAATGCCTCAACTTGGTACAAGCATAGTATAAAGATAAGCACAACTTTTCAATAAATGTATACCTTGGTTCCGCATCAACAAGCTATCGGCTCAAATAAGTAATAATGTACTCCTTTCCTTCGGTCTCTTGAGTCAAAACAGCACCAATAATCTTATCTTCTGTAGCCACATAAAGCCTAAAAGGAACCCCTCTCTTAGGCGCCTTAAGCACTGGCGGCGAAGACAAATAATTCTTAATCTTCTCAATTGATTCTTGCTGTTCTGGCCCCCCAAGTAAATTCGGCTTCATCTTTCAACCGAAGAATAGGAGTAAAAGAATCAATCCTCCCGAACAAGTTAAATATAAATCTTCTCAAGTAGTTCACCATGCCCAAGAATTTCTGCAAATCTTTCTTATAAGTTGGAGCCTCAACACGCTTCATGGCTTCAACTCGCTTTGGATCAATCTCTATGCCTTTCTCATAAATTATAAAGCCCAAGAATTTCCCGGCCGATACTCCAAAAGCGCATTTAAGTGGATTCATCTTCAAACCATACCGACGCATCCTCTCAAGATTCAATCTTAAACCAGCCAAATGATTACCCAAACCAGCCGATTTAATCACAATATCATCAATATAGACTTCCAAAATAACACCAAGTAAATCATATAAGATCAAATTTATAGCTCTTTGATAAGTAGCACCGGCATTTTTCAAACCAAAAGTCATGACAACCCACTCAAACAAACCGATAAATCCAGGACATCTAAAGGCCGTTTTAGACATATCTTCCTCGGCCATAAATATTTGATTGCAACCAGCGTTACCATCAGGAAAACTAATGACACGATGTCCGGATGCTTCATTAATCAACATATCGGCAATAGGCATAGGATAGTCATCTTAGGAGTAGCTTTACTAAGATTTCTGAAATCAATGCACACTCTAATCTTACCCGAATCTTTCTTCTCAACGGGCACAATATTAGAGATCCACTCCGCATATCGACAAGACCGAATAAATCCAGCTTCTAACAAGCGATTAATTTCTTCTTTAATTCGGTCATTCATTGCAGGATTAAATCGCCTAGCAGGTTGTTTATAAGGTCTAAAACTGGCCTTAATCGGCAGCCGATGCTCAACCAAATCACGACTCAAACCAGGCATTTCAGAATAACTCCATGCAAAGCAATCCACATACTCTTTCAATAACTTTATTAAGTCGGCTTTATATTCAGCCGATAAATTTGCATTTACAAAAGTCGGCCTAGGAACACTACCATCTCCAATATCTACCTTTTCTAAAGGATCAGCCGACGTAAACCCTTGGCCTAACTTATCCATGTCTTCAGTGTCTTCAATGGCCTCGCACATATCATTCATCCGCGACCGATAGTGCTCAATTCTCTCCATCAACCAGTCTGCGTCAGACCGGTCTGACCGGTTAGACTGATCGGTCTGACTGGTCGGCTCTGTGCGCCGATCTGATAACCGGTCTGACTAGTCTGGACATCCGGTCTGACCGGTCTCGCCTGAGTTGCCTGCTGCACTCATTTTACTTGCAATAATGTAGCCGATTCTCCATCGGCTTTAGAGTAGCAGGCACGAACCCATCCTTGGTGCAACTGATCAGCTCGAAATCAGACAGATCCAACCCTGAGAGACATTTGATATCATCATGCACGCCAAGAGTGTTGGAATCGGCAGTTGCAATGAAGGATGAAGTGACACCATGGACCACTTCGATCTCATCGCCGATCCACTGAATGAGAATTTGATGCAAGGTAGAAGGTACACATTGATTGGCATGAATCAAATCATGTCCAAGTATCAAGTTGAAATTACCTTGCACCTCGGAGACGAAGAAGGCTGTTGCTATGAAGCGTCCCCTCATAAGACAAGACTTAAATGTGATATAAATATCAGTTCCAGGAGTCTGATAACATATTTATTACATCAGATGGTACATCACCGTACAACTATACGCGGTAATGGGCAGTGAAGCACCACTATCGCGAGGATAACAACTAAAACCCACACAACGATATTAACTACGAAAAGGTCATCAGAGTCTTACGCCATACAGAGCTTCCTGCGGGTGACCCTATCAACAGGCAAGGTTGGGTGTATGACGGAACCCCTACTCAACGTCTTCGAAAATGAAATCTGGATCTTCCTCTGTAAAAATTAGGAAGGGGGTGAGTACAAACGTACTCAGCAAGTCCAACCACACCCACGGAGGGGGTATAAACAGAATATAATGCACAAGATAAACCAAGGATAAGGCTAGGGTTTAATTTGCGGAAATCTAATTTTTATACATGGGTTTATTTGAAAGAAAGGGGTTTTCAAAAGCCATTATCCAGCACTGTGTAACACGTAGGGTTAATCCACACAGGATCCAAGTTTTAGATTGCTACCGGACTCCTCATCCGCCGTAGCACATAGCACAACTGATGGTCACTTTTTCAAAAAAAACTCACGTCAACCCATCCATTCCCAGAAGAAATACTAGTTGTGTGACCAAACCGTAACTCGCCCAGTACCGTGGGCACGACTATTCGAATACATTTTATACTCTGCAGAGGTGTGCAACTTTATCCACAAGCGGGGTACCACAGCACGATCACCTTAGTGTCGGTGCAAATCCCAACAAAGCCATTACCCACCTTAGCTAGACCTGACTATCCAACACGGGATCCACCAAGGGGCCATTGACCTATCACTGAGGTTTAACCAGGGTATAAGTCATACAGAGCTTATCCCTTCTCCTTGGTCACCCGTTGCTCTCAGCTCTCCTGATGACTGTCAGACTAACTAGTGGGATTATAGAGATAGGAGTAATATTTTTGGGTGGTTTTTTATTGGCACGGCCGTAATTATGTCAGAGATGGTGTGGTCGAATTTTGGGAGATTCGGAGAATGTTTGGTGCACGAAATGATAGATTAAAGGAGTGGTTAGGGCTAAACGGGGGTTTAAGGACCTCTTTGTAAATAGTTTTGAGGGTGGAAGGACTGGATTATAATTTCTAGAAATATCTGGGGCATACTAGAAAGGTGTAGGGGTCCATTTAAAATTAAGTTTATACAGTGGAGGGCTAGTCCCCTAAATAAGTAAAAGTAGAAGGGTCTTTATTCAAAAGTAACATATAGGGGGGGGTTCTTTAAGAATTAGAGGGAGGGGCAGGGGGTTTTGGGCATATTTGCCCTTCTTCTTCCCCTCTCCTGCGACCAAAACAGGGGAGGGGGAGAGGACGGCGCCGGTGGCCCTGGGGGTTCGGTGGCGGCCGTGGGGAGGGGGAAAAGGGAGAGGGAGGTCAGGAGGCTCGATTCCCAGCCGCAGGTTGGGCGGAGGCGGATCGAAGCAGCTTGGCCACGAGGGCCGGTGGGCGGCCGGCGGCGGTGCTGTGGTGGTGGCACTGCGGGCTGGGGAGGAGGGCTAGCGGTGGTGGGTGAGGTACTGGGGGTCGAGGTTGCTCGATTCCCTTCCCTACCTTGAGCTGGGACAGCACGGGGAAGTGGCTCTGCAGTGGCCGGCTGAGGCGGGCGGAGCTGTGTTGTGGTGGCAGCGCTGGGAGCTTGGGGAGGGGCTGTGCAGTGGTGGAGGTGGTTGTGGAGCTCAGAGGCGAGGCGGAGGGCCTACTTATAGGCGAGGAGAGGCGATGGAGCGGTGGTGGCCGGTGGGGTGGTTTTAATGCCGCTCGGTGTCGCGGCGCGGCGGCGCGGGCGGTGAGGCGGGACAAGGTCGACAAGACGGCTCGGGCAGGTGGTGCTGTGCTTGACGGCGGGCGGCGCGGCGAGCGGCGTGGCGCGTGGTGCACGTGGGAGCAGTGCGTGCGCGTGGACGGGAGCAGGAGCAGGGCATCAGCCAGCGGCGAAGGCGGGCGCTGTGCGCGGCTCTGCTCACGCGAGCTCGGGCGCCAAGGCGGCATAGGTGACGGGGCGGCATCGGCGAGCGGCGCGGCGAGCGTCCGGGCACATGGAGCGCGTGGGGGCGGCCGGGAGCAGGGGCGCGCATGCGTGCAGCGCGTGGGGAGGGACGGTGCAGCGGCGAGCTGCTCTGCAGCGTGTGGGAGAAAGGAGAGAGAGAAGGAGAAGGAAAAAGAAAAGAGAAAAGAAGAGAGAAAAAGAAAAGAAAAAGGGGAGAAGGAAAAAGAAAAGGAGAGAAGGAAAAAAAATAGAGAGGGGCGCCGGCGGGATTCGCGGCGGCGGTCGCGAGCGTGTGCCGCGGCTTCGGCGGGAAGCGACGCGCACGAAACGAGAAAGAACAGCGAGGGGGCAGTGATTGAATTCGGGTGTCGGGACAGAGATTCGATGGTGTTGGAACGGAGATTGAGTTCTGGTGTCAGGACGGCGAATCGCCGGGAAGCATTTTGGGGTTCGAACAGAAATGATTTGAGCTCCGCGACGAACCGAGATTTTGAATTTCATTTTTAGCGAGTAATTTATTCAGGTGAATTTCCGGGATGTTATAAACCTACCCCAGTTAAAATGAATCACATCCTCGAGATTCAGCTGGCTCCTAAACATATGGGGAAACTCTTTCTTCAGAGCATCTTCACATTCCCATGTAGCTTCTTCTACTCCGTGTCTGCTCCACTGAACACTGCAAATCCGTACTTCGGAGTTTCTTGTCCTCCTAGTGACAGTGTCCAAAATCTTGACAGGTACTTTCTGGTACCGAAGGTCTATTTGTAGATCTATCTCTTCTTCTAGCACATGCTCTTTCTCTGGTACCCTCAAACATCTCCATAGCTGGGATACATGGAACACTGGGTGTATATCTGACATTCCTTCTGGTAGCTCCAGATGGTATGCTACGTCTCTGACTTTCTTCAGAACTTGGTATGGTCCAATGTATCGAGGGGCCAACTTTCCTTGTACTTGAAATCTTCGAGTTCCCCGGATAGGTGAAACCTTAAGGTAGACGAACTCTCCCGGGCTGAAGCTTATTTCTCGTCTCTTCTTGTCTGCGTAGCTCTTCTGTCGAGACTGGGTGGCCTTCAGCTTTTCTCTAATCTTGGCCACTCTTTCTTCCGCTTCCTTTATGAGTGCGGATCCAACTAGGGCACGTTCTCCAACTTCTGACCACATCAGAGGAGTTCTGCATTTTCTCCCATAAAGAGCTTCGAATGGTGACATACCCAAGCTTGCTTGATAACCATTGTTGTATGAAAATTCCGCATAGGGCAAACTCTGCTCCCAATCCTTGCCATAGGTAAGGACACATGCTCTCAACATATCCTCCACAATGTGATTTACCCTTTTTGTTTGGCCATCCGTTTGTGGGTGATAGGCAGAGCTGAAATCCAATTTGGTGCCGATGGCTTTATGCAAACTTTTCCAGAACCTAGAGGTGAATTGGGTCCCTCTATCTGAAACAATTCTGCTAGGCACACCATGCAACTTTACTATGTTTTCCACATAAAGCTTAGCTAGCTTTTCTCCACCGTAATTGGTCCGCACGGGTATGAAATGAGCCACTTTAGTGAGTCGGTCCACTATTACCCATATGGAGTCATGTCCTTTCTGTGTTCTGGGCGAACCCACTACAAAGTCCATTCCTATCTCATCCCATTTCCAAATCGGGATGGGTAGGGGTTGCAACAGTCCTACTGGCTTTTGATATTCGGCCTTGATCCTTTGACAAGTATCACAATGGGTGACAAACCGTGCAATATCCGCCTTCATTCCATTCCACCAATATTTTTTTTTAAATCCATATACATCTTGGTGGATCCTGAGTGGATGGAGTAGGCCGAGTTATGGGCTTCATCCATAATTACCTACCGGAAGTCTCATTTCTTGGGCACACAAATCCTATTTTTATACTATAAAGTTCCCTCATTATCCACTCTAAAGTCTGGTGCCTTATTTTCTCCAGTCTGCATTCGGATTTTCATCAAGTCCTTTGTCCGAACTTTGGGCCTTTCTGATTTTATCCTCCAGAGTGGGTTGAATGCTCATCTTGCGAATGGATCCTTGAGGGACAATGTGCACATTCAATCGTGCCATTTCTTCCTGTAGATGGGCATCCTTGGGTCCATAAGATTTCTGGCTTAAGGCATCAGCTACCACATTAGCTTTGCCAGGGTGGTAATGAATTTCCACATTATAATCTTTAACCGGTTCTAACCACCTTCTTTGCCTTAAGTTCAAATCTGGCTGGGTGAAAATATACTTCAAACTCTTATGGTCGGTGTAGATCTCACACTTATTTCTGATTAGATAATGTCTCCAAATCTTGAGGGCATGCACTACGGCTGCAAACTCTAGATCATGTGTTGGGTAATTCTGTTCATGAGGCCTGAGCTGTCGGGAAGCATAAGCTACTACCCTCCCGTCTTGCATGAGGACACATCCTAACCCTTGTCAGGATGCATCACAATAAATGACAAAATCCCTATGAATATCTGGTAGGGTCAGTACTGGGGCAGTTGTCAACCTATTCTTCAATTCTTGGAAACTTCTTTCACATGACTCTGTCTAGGTGAATTTCTTATCCTTCTTGAGCAGCTCTGTCATGGGCCGGGCTATCTTGGAAAATCCTTCAATGAACCTCCGATAATACCCAGCTAATCCAAGAAAGCTTCTGATTTCACTAACATTGGTCGGTTGCTGCCAGTTGGAGACTGCTTCGACCTTCTCAGGGTCCACTGCTACTCCTTCTGCGGTTAGAATATGACCAAGGAAAGCAACTTTCTTAAGCCAGAATTCACACTTGCTGAATTTGGCATATAGCTTATGTACTCTCAGCTTTTCCAATACTACCCGCAGATGTTGCTCGTGTTCCTGGACACCCTTGGAGTAAATAAGTATATCGTCGATAAAGACTACGACAAACTTATCTAACTCGTCCATAAACACCTTGTTCATGAGATTCATGAAATAAGCATGTGCATTGGTGAGGTACTGGGGGTCGAGGTGGCTCGATTCCCCTCCCTACCTTGAGCTGCGACGGCGCGGGGAGGTGGCTCTGTGGTGGCCGGCGGAGGCGGGCGGAGCTGTGTTGTGGCGGCGGCGCTGGGAGCTTGGGGAGGAGCTGCGCGGTGGTGGAGGTGGTTGTGGAGCTCGGAGGTGAGGCGGAGGGCCTACTTATAGGCGAGGAGAGGCGGTGGAGCGGTGGTGGCCGGTGGGGCGGCTTTAATGCCACTCGGTGTCGCGGTGCGGTGGCGCGAGCGGAGAGGCGACAGAGGGTCGACGAGATGGCTCGGGCAGGTGGCACTGTGCTTGACAGCGGGCGGCGCGGCGAGCGACGTGGTGCGTGGTGCACGTGGGAGCAGTGCGTGCGCATGGACGGGAGCAGGGCGTCGGCCGGCGGCCGAGGCGGGCGCTGTGCGCGGCTCTGGTCACCCGAGCTCGGGCGCTAAGGCGGCACAGGTGACAGGGCGGCATCGGCGAGCGGCGCGGCAAGCGTCCTGGCACGCGGAGTGCGTGGGGGCGGCCGGGAGCAGGGAAGGAGACGGAAAAGGAAAACAGAAAAGAAGAGAGAAAAAGGAAAGAAAAAGGGGAGAAGGAAAAAGAAAAGGAGAGAAGGAAAAAAAAGAGAGGGGCGCCGGAGGGATTCGCGGCGGCGGTCGCGAGCTCGTGTCGCGGCTTCGGTGGGAAGCGACGCGCGCGGAATGAGAAAGAACAGCGAGGGGGCGGTGATTGAATTCGGTTGTCGGGACAGAGATTTGATGGTGTTGGAACGGAGATTGAGTTCTGGTGTCAGGACGGCGAATCGCCGGGAAGGGTTTTGGGGTTCGAACAGAAACGATTTGAGCTCAGCGACGAACTAAGATTTTGAATTTTATTTTTAGCGAGTAATTTATTCGGATGAATTTCCGGGATGTTACATGCTAGCGTCTTGCTCCCCACGGTCAACTCCTTGGAAGCCACCCCTTTAGCACCAATGGGATCACCTCCACCCACGCCGCTGACCGTCATGTTCGTCTTGATCAACTCTTCGTCCGTCCCTCCAAGCTTCTTGAATCATGAATAACGCATCAAATTTACTATTGCCCCTCCATCAACAAGCATATGGAAAATCGGCTTTCCATTGATATGACCCCTCATGTAAAGGGCTTTCAAGTGATTATCCGATTCCTTGGGCTTCTGGAATACGGCCTCACGCGGCCCGAAATCTAGAAGAGCCGCTTCCTCCTCTTCCTCCGAAACAACATAGTATTCTTCGAAAAACGCACAACATTTATCTCCATGTTGCTGTGCGTCGGAGAAGCTTCGTAATCCACTAGTTCCTCTTCACCCAAAGCTACAGGAACTACTGGAACATCATTGCGTGAAGCCGATGTAACCGCTTCGGCTTTCTGCTCATCAACAGGCTAGATTGGTCTGACCGGTTGCTCCTGGCGGCTAGACCAGTCACCTGCACCGGTCAGACCGGTCGCCTTGGGCGGTTCGACCGGTCCTGCTGACTGTATAGCGGGCTTGGCTAGCCACTCTTTGCCTTGAGGAACCATGGGCTGATATTTATTGAAGTGCTCATCCCTGAGCTTTTTGGCCTCTTGCTCCTTCTGCTCCTGACGCCTCAAGCGCTGCAACCTCCTTTTTTGCAAGTGGCTTAAACCCGGCGGGCACCACCTTGGTTGATGATACTTGCTCGCTGAACTGCTGCTGCTGGCCTCATGATCATTGGCCAACACTTGCTTCTGGGGATTAGTTTGAGCCGATTTACCAAACACCATCGGCTTCTTTCCAACATCCTTGACCACCACATTCACATCACCTATTTTAACAACATCATCGGTGGTGGTCTTCCCAGAATCCACTTGCATGGGCTGCACATCCTCCTTTCTCTTCTTGACACGATATTCTTGCCTCGGAGGATGAGACTGAGCTGGTCTCTGCTGAGACCGGTCTGACCGTTCGGGCTGGACCGGTCTGACCGGTGCAGCATGTTGCTGCTGACCAGATTGGCGTGGGCCTAATCGGTCATGCACCAGTGTCCTGGAGCCTTCCCCTTGATAATGTGGCGGATATGGCATAGGGAAGCACTGCATCCAGACCCCTTCATGTTCCCACACTAGACTTGCAGCACTTGATGCTAGAGACATCCATGGTATAGTAGTATATGCCTTCTGCGGTGGGAACACAGTGACGACATCACCTCTGCGTTTGTTTGGCCCTTCCCTCATTGGAGAACCACCTCGACGTGGGGATGACCAAGATCTCTTTTTTAGTGGCCGATCTTAGTGAACGGCCTTCGTGTACTAGATCAGAAGCTGGCCAAAGGTTGGTTTCTGAGCAACCATCTTCCCTTGAATCTTCCGGGCACTTGGGCTTGAAAGTTCTTGGTCGACCCTGGGACAAACCGGTCTGACCGGTCGGTCTTGGACAGCGGGCCGACTCGCAGCAGCAGAAGAACTCTCTTGCCCCCCAGGCACTTTAGCTTTGACAGTAATTTTTATTTGCTCCTTGCCATCAGGAGCCTTTTCTAGAACCACTTCCCTAGCCAGAATCTTGTCATTGGCATTCTTCGGCATTGTTTCACCAAACACCACATTTTTGCCTTCTGCACCTTCGACTTGTTCTGGCTGAAGCAGCACCTTTGCATTGCTCAGATCAATAGTATGTGTGTTGGTGTGAACAGGAAATAGTGTCTTGTCAATTTTCATCTTAGGAAAGATCAATCATCCTTCATTCGTGGCCGATTGAACCTGGCGACGGAATACATTACAATCGTTAGTCGCATGAGAATGAGAGTTATGAAACTTACAATATGCACGCCGCTTTAACTCCTCAAGCGGCGGTATAACATGAGTAACCTTAATATGCCCCAAACACAACAACTCATCAAAAATGCAATCACATTTGGAAACATCAAATGTAAATTTCATCTCTTCTTTCAGACCCTTTTGAGTCGGCTTAAGTGATGCACAAGAAGTCGGTTTGGCTGATGATGGCCAAACAAATTTGGCGGTGTAAACCTCATTATCCTCATCGGCCGAAGAATCGGAATCATATTCAACAACATGAGTATTAGATCGATGAGGCTTATATGCATCCTTGGAATTTTTAATTTTATACTCTAGGTTCATTGCCCGAAGTTGCAAAGCATTAAGATTAAAATAATCAAACCCTTCGAGCTTTTCTTTCAATTATGAGCGCAAACCATTAAGAGCAACATCTACCAAATCTTTATCAGAAATTGACAAATTGAAGCATCTGTTCTTAACCTCTTTAAACCTCTTGAAGTAATCGGATACCGATTCATCTCTAGTTTGTTTAACCGATGTCTAATCTGTCAATTTCGCTTCATTATCCCCACTATAAAAGTGATCATGAAATTTTTGTTCTAATTCATTCCAAGAGCGGACCGAATTTGGGGGTAATGCAGAAAACCAAGAAAAAGCAGTTTCAGTTAATGATAAAGAAAACAAACGAACTCGCAAAGAGTTACTAGAACTAGCTTCACCCAATTAAGCAACATATTGACTTATGTGCTCCCAAGTTGACCGATTATCGTCCCCACTAAATTTAATAAAATCGGGAACGTGCCACCCCGTAGGATAAGGAACCAAATCATAAGTATCGGAGTACGGTCTTTGATACAACCGATTTCTACGAGGATTTATACCCAACTGACTAAGTTTGGTAGCAAGAAAAGTATTTAAATCCGCTCTCATCCTAGCAAAATCGGCTTCATAGTTTCCGCTACTAGATGTTTGGGCATTTGTTGCTAGACGATTAGTTGCTGGTTCAGTAGTACTCATCGTCTGTGTAGCATGATGGGGATTATTTTTTGTCAAATCATCCCAAACATCTTGTAGCATAGCGGGTGAAAAAGGAGGTTTGCCGTAAGATTTGGTGGTATACGGCGGCACGAAACCCTCCAACTCATCTGTTCAGCCAGGAGCAGCCGAACTCCGAATTGGCGCAAGCGCCGGAGCAGACGTCGAGCCCATCACCATGGCACCGGTCTGACCGGTCTGAGGGACCGGTCTGACCGCTCCTGCCGCCAAGGCAGCGGTCTGACCGGTCATCGCGATCGGTCTGACTGGTTTGGCCGTGGTTGGCCGAACGGCACCTGGCGGTGGTGATTGCCCAACAAAATAATTCGGTGGCATCCCAAATTCCACATTAACTGTAGACGCAGGAGCTGCCGAACTAGGGGTAAGATCTTTAGTAGAATAAATGGTATCTAGGGTGTTACCCTTCTCCATCCTATCCATGTGCTCATATAGATGAATCAAAGTATTTTGCATGAATATCTGCTCATCGTTGATCTTCTCCCCCAGATCTGATAATAACAAGTTGTATAGATCTTGAGGGTAAGAACTTACATTGAAAACAGCAGGAGCAGGCGACAGTGGTGTAGTAGATGAGATCGACGGCATGACGAACGTCTCTTTCTCGATTACGCCTTGCCGAGTCTTCCCATAATATGCTAGCATCCTCGCCTTGATCTCCTCGTTCTGCTGCTTCAAGTCAGCTTCAAACTTCTGGCGCTACTCTTCAGATAGATCTTCATAGGTGACATTGATAGCATTCAACAGACCTATCTTGGAAGCATCTCCCTTCTCACCGGCCATTGAAACCGATGCAGATTGTTTCTTCTTCTTGGTTCCCCAGCAGAGTCGCCAAAAATTATGTTGACGCTAATCTGGTCAACACACCGGTGCGCTAGAACGCGCGGCTCGCAACGATCAATCACCAGCGGGCTTCAAACGGCGACCGGTCAGACCGGTCGCTTCAACCGGTCAGACCGGTTGAAGGCAGAAACACGCGAAAACCTAGAACCTCAAGCCCGGGAGGGACCCCGTCGAAACTCGAAGATCTAGGATTGCCTTAAGGTCGGCAGGCCACTCAAGACGTACTTGAACGCCGCAGAGGAGAACAAAGAACAACAAAAGGGTTGGAAAATATTAGGGTTTGAATAAAGCGTAAAAGAGATTGTATTGATTCGATTGTGGTTAGAAAACCCTCAATCGGCCGCAGCCTTTATATTTATAGGCCGGGGAGGACGTAACCCTTCAAAATCGGGTTACAATAGGACTCTTAACATGAAACCCTAACCCTACTCGAATTACAGGCCCAGACCGGTCGACCGGTCAGACCGGTCTGCCTCTGTTATTGCTAATTTTGGCCTCCAACAACAACACGAGTGGGGAAACTAGCCCGAGCCGAGCACAATCTCTTTCACATGTTCGCCCACTAATGACCACAATGAGTCAGTACAATGCCATTGCCATACGGTGTGAGCACGGAACAACCCGAGGAACGCCGCGATCAACCAACCCTGTCTAGAGTCAACATGCCACACGCTACAAGTCCACAGCCCAAATTCAATTTTGTTGGACTACATAAAGATCATATGATATGATACGATAAATTTTTTAGTACAGATCAATCATTTAATGATTGGAGAATCATAAAAAATTCATCATAATTAGACCACAAATATATATATATATATATATATATATATATATATGAATTAATTATAAAAAAGTATATAGATCTAAAAGTAAAAAACAAATTTTACTAAATTGTATCGTATCATATGGTCACAGGGGCGGACCCAGGATTTGGGAGGTGGGTATTCAAAATTTCAAAAGACGTAAACAATTTTAACAGCTCAAATTTAATGATAAATTTCAAAACAAAGATCGAATTTATCACTAGTCATCTCATCTTGTGCTCAGACTTGGTTTCTGTCAGACCTGCTTGCTGGCCCACGCGCCACATGGGCAACTGCTGGAGCGGCGGAGTTGTGGAGCTCCGCGAAGGCCTTACCACCCTAGGTGAAGCGTCAGCGCCGCGCCCTGGCCGTGTGCTCCATGCCTTGCACGTCCAAGCCCTGCACCCATGCCTGGCCACGGCGCTAGCCTAGCCACTGCCCGCATCCCCCGTGGCCCGCCCCGGCTCCCACACCCGTGCCGCCAATCGTCTGCCTGGCCGCGGAGCCCCTACCGATGTTCGTCCTCGCGGCCGACGAGTCCCTATCTTCTTCTGGCCTCGTTGATCGCGTTCTTGCTGCCAGGATCGCCGATTCGAGGAGCTAGGGATGCATTCTTGTGGCTGGGTATTTGGGAATCGAGGGAGCACGAGGGGCTTGGCTTGTCATGTCGGTCGGGTCAGGCTGACTAATTGGCTGCCCGACCGCTATTGGGCCTATGTACCGTGTTGGGTGGGAAAGGGTGTGACATGGGCTACTATGATTCTCAGCACCAAGCAGAAACTAGAAGTTTAGAAACTCGTTATATTGTGTAATATTCTTATTTTTTATTCATACATATGCTACACTACATATATATAAAAAAATTGCCAAATAATGGGTATTCGCTTGAATACCCTTACTACAATGTAGGCCTGCCAACTGTATGTTCAGTGCACGTATCTACTCATATAGCATCCAAGAAAATTAAATTTTTTATTTTATGATTTTTTTATTTACTATGATTTTTCAAAGTTTCATCCAAAATAAACATAAAAGAAAAAGAGGAAAACCACTCAGAAAAACCACCTACCGAGGTCATATTTTCGGTATTGCAAGTTTGAAGAGCTAATATACCCGGTTTTCGAGTTCAGGATGGAAACGTAAACTCAGCCCACATTCCATGGAGGTAAATATAATTTTTCCTTATATCTATAGTTTTTTTAGAAATACAGTACAGACGCATATGCTCAAAAACACGCACGCACACTCATCCCTATGAATACACGCACGCAATCCTACCCCTATGAGCACCTCCGAAAGATTGAGCCGCAAGATTTACGAAGTCACCACAGGTGCTTTGCTGTCGACGGAGACGTCGCCTACCACTGAAAGCACAAACATCATTAAATCTTCGAAAATTCGCTCTTACATAGAGTCGAATCTAGAACCTCAGGTGCTACTGAAGCTCTTGTAACCACTAGACTGCAGGCC
The DNA here is from genome assembly GCF_016808335.1 of Panicum virgatum. NCBI lineage: Eukaryota > Viridiplantae > Streptophyta > Magnoliopsida > Poales > Poaceae > Panicum > Panicum virgatum. The sequence goes on from NC_053138.1 coordinate 60,700,851, forward strand.
CTTTCGCTTCTATCTGTAGTTGGGAGAGGCTGCTGTGTGGACTTGAGTTTGGAGCCCAACTCAAATGCGGCATATCTCCAACCATTCCCCCTCTCCAATTCCCCCAAAACGTACTATTTACTATATTTTACTACCTCACTCTAAAAGATTCCTCCCCCTATAACTCCTTCTCTCCAACCATTCCCCCCATATCTATTCCCCCTATATACTATCACTTATTAACTAACTATTTATTTATCGTTTTTAATTAAAAAAATCATACAGTATTTGTATTGTCATAATACATATTATCATCATGTTACGGGGCTCAAATGGGATTAATATCGCGAAAAAACGGTGTGATTAGAATATAGTGAGAGTTGGAACTCACCCTATATATAAGGGGAGTTTCAACTCTCCCCGTATATAGGGGGAGTTTTGGGGAAACTGTTGGATCGCCAACTCCCCCAAAGCTACCCCTACGTTCGGTGGGGGGAGGTAATGGGCGCATTTTTCTTTTTATATTTAAAAAAAATAAAAATTTCAAAAATATATGTCCGTTTTGAAATATTTCAAAAATACCCCCGGTCGCCCTCCCATAGGGCGACAGGCCCTTAGTGTAATTTTTTTTCTTCAAATTTGCAATGAGGTCCCTGGAAAAAAAAGAGGGCCTGTCGCCCCCCCCCCTCGGGCGACCAGTGGGCGGGCCCGCCCCCGAGCGCGGCAGGGGCCTGTCGCCCCCCCCCCCCCCCTCGGTCGACCGGGTAGCCCCCCTTATATAAGGATTCGACCCCATTCCCTCCTCATTTCAGCCCGAAAATTCCAGCAAAAATCCAGAAAAAAAGAGAGGGGTGAGGAGAAGGGAAGTGGCGAAGCCCTGCCGGATTCAGCACTTGTGATCTGCCGGTTAGTACATTTAGTTTATATATTTTTCCATTTAAGTACTACGCATTTAAGTATGAGTAATTTAAGTAGGGGTGAGTAATTTAATTTAATTAGTGCTATCTTAGAACCAATTAAGTAGGAGTTTAATGATACTTTAGTTTGTAGTTACGTAGTAGTAAAATTAGTTTAGAAAATTAATACTACACATTTATTATTACAATTGCAGTACTATTAGAGACGTGTTTATAAATTAATTATGATTTAGAATAGAATTTGGCATATGCAGTATAGAATTTGAGTGTCATCACGTAGTTATGAATACTTATACGTTGTAGTTGAATTTCATACTTAGTTTTTACGGAATATTGAATAAGGTAGTGAAGTAAAGAGTATAACTCGATAAGTATTATGTGATATACAGATATGTCGAGCAAGATGCAGTTTCAAGTATTTTATGGTGACTACAATATTTTGTATGGGCCAAATGGAGTAGATCCTTCTGCCTTTAAGTGCACATCTAGCGCCATAGATAAACCTCTGGAAAGGAGTTTTGGTTCCACATGTAAGTGGCTGCAGCGTGGGTTCCGTGTTGATCCGTTGACACATGTGATCACCGTCCAGTCTCTTGTTAATTGGGAGGTAGAAAGTGAATTATGTGAATTGATGATGATACACAGCACTGATGACCGGCAGAAGTACATGCAAGCGGTGACAAGCATAAGAATAAACACGATTGAACACATTATCACAAAAAGAAGACAAGATTATGCATTTAGCGGTGACATTATGTTGCTTCTCTTGAAGACCATTATTTTTTACCCCTTCACTCACAACTCTCAACTTCACTCACAACTCTCCAAACGTTTAGATGATCACGTGCACCACCAACTGACAAGGATTCCCATGGAATTTCATGCTCAAATAAGCTCTGCACAGAAAGAACTTGAAGAGATTGGATGATCACGGGGTGGCCGTTGACTGAAATACCAAGTTACAGACCACCCCGTGGTTCTACACTGCCATTCAAATCGGCTATCCAGATGTTCGCCAAAAATTCTACAAAAATTGACAGAGACAGAGAATGTAGGGGTGCCTGTCTCCACGAAATTTCAAACCGAAATAAGTTCTGTAGAGGGAGAACTAAAAAAAATATTCCTGGGGTGGACGGTATTTCGTTCTATACTGGATTACAAATTGGCGATCCAAATCTGTACAAAAAATTCTAAAAAATTTTTTTACAGAGATGGAGAATATAGTTCCACATGTGTGCACAAAATTTTGCGGCCAAATAAATTCTGTAGAGGAAGAACCAAAAGGAAAAAGTCGCACGGGGTGGATGGTATTTGAATACCGTCCACCCCTGGTGCCAGCATTCCGCGCCGGCGCGTTGGGAGCTTGGGTTCCTGAGACGGTGCCGGGCCATATACAGGTCGACGAGGCGGCTAACCCGGTTACCCAGACCATCTTTTGCTCTGGTATCGTTGCGTGGAGCAGCGTGGACTGTTGGCATTTGACGGCACAGCGAGCAGAGCAGACCGCCGGCCGCGGTCGAGCCCGGCGATGGAGATGAGCGCGCCGGTCTTGTACGCGACGCAGCGCATGCATTACATGTCCAGTCTACTGCCGCTACGGCACTACAAGGCAGGCAGAAAGGGGACTCAGCCCCATGCCGACCTGAATTTTCAGACACTAATCTACCATGCATCTTCAGCTTACGAGCAATCGAATCCCTGCCCCGGAAACACATGCGCTAAACAGCGGAATCTTTTTATTTCCCGTCAAAGATCCAAGACATTTCTACAACAAGATCGATGTTCAGTTTTGCTGGCACTGCAATCCGATTAAACATTTGGTGCTGAGTAATTCGTGTCCCTGCAGCGTCCAGGTGCTCCGGGGAACGAACTCAACCACAGCAGCGTCCAGCTTTGATGACGATGATGGCAGGAAAGCTAGGCATGGTTTGGACTGATCACAACATCACTCAGTAAAGCGATTTAAGTGGAGCTTGAAGCGGTTCAGCCTTGCAGGTAAGGCCGCGGCAATTTATATTAGTAATCAGTATTGTGTTGGCCATGAGCACTGCAGTGCCATGGCGTGTTTGGACTTTGGATGGCGCCAGCAGCCACTGCCCGCCAATTGAGCCTGTTTTTCCATCTACAGCATTTGAGATTGGAAAAATCGCCACGTGCAATGCCAACTAACAAGGATTCTCACGAAATTTCAAGCTCAAATAAGCTCTGACAGAAAGAACTAGAAGAGGTTGGATGGTCACGGGGTGGTCGTTAACTGAAACACCGAGTTACAGATGTTGGGGATTGGACCCTCGGGAGAGCCCCCGGAGGTTAATTCCGCCCTCGAAAACTTCTCTTTGCATGTCTGCAGGGCTTCGGCGCCGGAAGACAAACGTACCCAAAGGGTGATCGCCGTCTGCAAGGGTGCCCAGAGCTAGGGAGCCCACCATCGGGAGGCCGAAGGAGATGGTCGACCGCCCAGAAGCCTAAGCTCGAAGGCCAGGACCTGCGAAGGGACAGTGGGCTCACCTTCGTCTGCGAAGGTGATGGCTGTTCGTCAGGGGTATAAATAGCCCCCTCGCTCCACAGCGAAAAAGGTTGAATTTTTCGATTATTATTGGAGAATTAAGTGTCTACTTTCATTGCCGTTTTTATACTGTTCATGCTCCATGCTTGGGCATCTAAGAAGCTAAGATCCCAACAGCGGCGCCCACCGTTCCAGCTCGAAAAACAACCTTCGATGGCCCCACCGAAGTGGAAAGCCCCCGCCGACACCACTAGCAACTCCACTCAGCCTGGCCCTGTCCTTGACGGCTCTCCACCACAGCACGAAGAAGCCAATCCATGAATTGAAGACATCACCACCGAAGCTGTTCTTCAGGGAGATCCGGTTGAAGACACCGAAAACACCGAAGCTCATCAAACCCAATCCGCGGAGCTCACAGAAGCAGCATTCAAGCTCAAGGCCCTTGAAATGAAGAAAAGGAACATCGCAGGCACTGGACCAGGCAAACAAGCTAGCAGAGGCCAGGCGCAAACTAGCAGAAATGGAGGCAGAAGTTGAGAATTTGCAGAGGGCATACCAAAAAATGCCCGAAGGTTCTGCCCAACAAGAAAACCGCGTCATCCACCAGACAACCTTCGCTCCCAATGAAGACCGCAGGCCACCACCGGTCAACCTCCCATTTGACCCGACCTCGCCACTTTCAGTCACTCTGCAGCGAACTTCATGGCCGCTCGGCTACAAGCCCACACAGCTCCCCAGGTACAATGCTACAACTGATCCAACCCAGTTCCTCATGGCCTACGAAGCAACCATTGCTTCAGCCGGAGGTGACAGACTCAACCATGGCCAAATCCTTCGTCATGGCTTGTTAAGGTTCTGTGGCCAACTGATATTCATACCTTCTACAACAATCAATCAATAACTGGTACCAGCTGAAAGGAAGGCTCCTCCAGGACTTCCAGGGTTTCAGAAGGCTAAATACCAACACTGTGAAAGACTTCAAGTGCCCACAACACGACCGCAAGCCTCTCTATGACTATTTTCGGAGGTTCATTCAGAAGAAGGCTCAAATCCCAAACTTCTCAGAGAAAAATGCGATTGAGAAATGCATCGAAGGTCTCCTGCCTGGCCAGCTTGCTTCTCATCTCACAAGAGAGCCCCCGAAGACCCTGGAGGAGCTCTATACATAAGCAGAGAAGTACGTGAAGTCAGATGCCGACCATCGCAGAAGGGTAGAGCAAAGAAGAATTATGCGTCAGGCAGAAAAATACAATCAGCAAATATGGCAGCAAGAGAAGCAGCCAGCTCAACGACTCATTTTACCTGTGGAACCCTCACAAGATGATGAGGAACAGCTAACCTTTGATCCTTTCATGATACCACCAGAGTCGGAACCGCAGCACACAAATGACAAGCAACTTTCGTCCAGAGCACGGGGCAGAGGTCGCGGCAGAGGAAGAAGGCCGAGGTCGCGGACCTTCGCGTGAGCCCAAAAAATTCTTCTGTCACTTCCACGGGTCTGACTCTGATCATAGAACAAACCAGTGCCCGGAGAAAAAGAAGACCCTTGAGAGAATGGAGTCCGAGAAAAAAGCCAAGCTAGTTGGGCATACTACATGGCCTCAGACTCCACAAACTCAATCTCAACAAATACAGTACACACAACCTTCATTCGTTCCACCCTCCTATTTACCCAAGCATACCACCCACCCATGTTCTACTACAACTACAACCACAACTGGCAGCCGCAGCCAAACCCCCAAACACAACCCAGTCAACCAGCCACCCAAGCTCAGCCAACACAAGAGCAGCTACCACCACCCCCAATCCATCCACCAAAACAAGAAAACCAAACCACAAATAGCCAACCCGCGGGACTACCAACCTTCGGGATGATCATGCCCATCTCCGGAGGTTCCACCCTGGACTTCGAAAACAAGAGACAGCGCAGAGACTACCCAGTAGCCACACTCTCCAATCACCTTCTCCGAAGAAGATATCAACCTCATCAGCTACCCACACACATATGCTCTTGTCATCGAGGCAAACATTCAGGGCTGGAGGATTGGCAAGATACTAGTTGACACTGGCAGTTCTGCAAACATCATCTTTTCTGACACCTTAGACAAGATGGGCATCGACCGAAGCCTGCTTCAGCCTTCGGATATCCCTTTAATGGGATTCGGAGGAAAGAGAGTGAACGCAATCGGCAAACTGTCACTCCATGTGTCCTTCGGAGACAACCAATGCTAGAACAGAGCACATCACCTTCGATGTGGTAGAGATGCCCTACCCATATCACGCAATTCTAGGAAGGGGGACAATCAACAAATTCGAAGCTATCGTTCACCAACTATACTTGTGCATGAAGATTCCAGCTCCCGCGGTGGTCATCACCGTCCGCGGGGACCAGCAGCTTGCGCGGGACATAGAGCAGGGGTACACCCCAGGCCAGAAAAATGTCCACAACCTTCGGACTGAATCCAAGTCTGTTACCTTCAAAGAGCAGCACAGAGACAACGAGAAAGCAAACTTCGAAGAAGACTGCGAAGTCAAGAAGTCCTTGACGTGCATCTACCCGACAAAATGGTAACCATCAATGCAACCCTCGAGTCCGAGGAAGAAAAAGAGCCTCTTGAGTTCCTCCGCAAGAATCAAGATGTTTTTGCATGGTCCGCCAGCGACCTACGGGGTGTCAGCAGAGATATCATTGTGCATCGCTTGGATATCAACCCAAACATCAAGCCGAAGAAGCAGAAGCTTCGCAAAATGACAGATGAAAAAGTTGCAGCAGTCAAGGCCGAAGTCCAGAGACTGCTAGATGCCAATGTCATTCGAGAAGTCAAGTACCCAACTTGGCTGGCAAACACCGTGCCGGTCAAAAAGAAGAATGGCAAGTGGCGCATATGCATCGATTTCACTGACCTCAATAAAGCCTGCCCGAAGGATGACTTCCCACTGCCAAGAATCGACAGAGTCGTTGATGATGCGGTAAACAGTCAACTGATGTCTCTGCTGGATTGTTTCCTCCGGATACCATCAGATTTGGATGAGGGAAAGAAGATGAAGAAAAAACAAGCTTCATAACCCCCTTCGGCACCTACTGCTTCAGTGAGGATGCCCGAAGGATTGAAAAATGCAGGATAGTCTTTTTCAAGAATGTCTTCGGTGGTCCTGGAGCACCAACTCAGAAAAAATGTCCTGACTTATGTTGATGATATTGTAGTAACCAGTTCAATAAGAGGTAACCATGTGGCAGACCTGGCCGAAACCTTCGCAAGCCTACGAAAAGCAGGGTTGTCCTTAAACCCCAACAAGTGCATCTTTGGAGTTCACAAAGGAAAGGTGCTAGGATGCCTCGTGTCCACCAAAGGCATCGAAGCAAATCTTGACAAAGTAAAAGCTCTCTGGAACATGGATGAGCCCAAGTCCATCTGGGGCGTTCAGAAGCTCACAGGGCGGATAGCAGCCCTAAACAGATTTATCCCTCGCTCTGCTGACCGAAGCCTACCATTCTTCAAGGTCCTTCGCAATGCAAACAAATTCGAGTGAGGCCTCGAGCAAAGCGAAGCCCTTCAGGAACTCAAAAATCATCTCCAGAACATGGTCAAAAAGACCTCACCTGACCCGAAGGATGTGTTGCTCCTGTACATCGCAGCATCCTACTCTGCTGTCAGTGCAGCGCTCGTGCTCGAGAGAGAAGTTGAAGGAAAGAAGAAGCAACTACATGTCTACTTCGTATCCGAAACTCTTGCAGGCTCAAAGCTCCTGTACTCAGAGCTAGAGAAAATTGTATATGCAGTAGTCATGTCTGCTCGGAAGCTTCGACACTATTTCGAAGCTCACAAGATAATCGTAGTCACAGATCAACCTCTGCATGATTTGTTCAGTAACAGAGTGGCCTCAGTCAGAATTGCTAAATGGGCTTTGGAACTCTCTAAGTTCTACATAGACTTCGAGAGAAGAACGGCCATCAAGTCACAAGTATTGGCAGACTTCATTGCCGATTGGATATCCCCAACCTTCAAGGAGGAACCTTCGACTGAAACCTGGATCGTGCACTGCGACGGGGCCTGGTGCAATGACGGAGTGGGTATTGCTGCAATCATAGAGTCTCCTTTGGGAGCAAAAATAAGATACGCAGCACGTCTAAGCTTCGGCAACCTCGAATCATCAACCAACAACACCACCGAGTATGAAGCCTTGCTCCTAGGCCTTCGTAAAATGAAAGTCCTTGGCCATCAAAACTTCATAGTCAGAACAGATTCGAAGGTTGTCAGAGACCACATTGAAAAAGACTCAGAAGCAAGAAAACCAGAGCTCATCGAGTACCTCGATGCCGTCAGAGTAATGGAAAAATATTTCAAGGGCTTCGATATCGTTCATATTCCAAGGCACATGAACGACGAAGCTGACAAGCTGGCAAAGGTAGCATCAAGAAAGGAGCAATTACCTTTGGATGTATTCTTCGAAGAAATCACAGAACCTTCGGACAAGCCGAAGAAAGAAAAGCAGGTTTCAGTCATATCAGCTGAAGACTGGAGAACACCAATAATGAAATACCTTCAGGGAAACAACGAACTAGCAAATGAGAAAGAAGAGAAGAAAATGTTCCAAAGAGCAAGGGGCTACATAATCTCCGAGGGTGACCTATTCAAGTCAGGCGTCACCAGCCCATGGCTAAAGTGCATCTCCATAGCCGAAGGCATTGAGCTTCTCAAGGAAATACACTCCGGGTTCTGTGGATCCCACATTGGCTTTAGACAACTCGTCTCCAAAGCCTTCAGGCAAGGATTTTTCTGGCCCACGGCGCTAAAGGACGCCCAGCACATAGTCAAGACATGCCAAGCATGCCAAATGATGGGCCCAAAATTCTCAAAACCTTCAGATCCAACCCAGCTAATACCTCCGACATGGCCCCTGCAAAGATGGGGAATTGACCTCGTTGGGCCCCTACCCACCGCTCAAAGCAATTACAAGTACGCAGCAGTTGCTGTCGAGTACTTCACAAAATGTATTGAAGCCAAGCCCCTAATCAACATCACATCAGAAACAATTAGAAAATTCTTCTGGCAGAACATCATCTGCAGGTTTGAGATCCCGCGGGAAATCACCATTGATAATGGCAAATGGTTTGATTCACAACTCTTCAGAGAGTTCTGTTACAGTGTGGGCACGAAGGCAATCTTTGCTTCGGTTTACCACCCGTAATCTAATGGGGCCGTCGAAAGAGAGCCAACGGCATCATCTTCGGCAGCATAAAAAAATGCCTGTTTGATCAGAAAAAGGGCAAATGGGCGGATGAACTACCGAAGGTCATCTGGTCCCACAACACTTCAGACTCAAGAACAACGAAGTTCACCCCATTCAGGCTACTCTATGGTGCCAAAGCAATAACACCAGAAGAGCTTAAAAACCGAAGCCTAAGGGTGCCTCATCAAGCCCAGGCCATACCATCGAGCGACGAGGATCTTATGGAATTAGATATCCTTCAAGCTTCGGAGAACCTTGAGAAGTATCAACAAGAAACCAGGAAGTGGAGAGACAAAAAGGTCGTGAAAAAGAACATTACAGTCGGGGACTGGGTCCTAAATAGAAAGTCCAAACGCCGAAACATCCGACAAACTCCACTCGAAGTGGGAAGGGCCATTCCTAGTAACCAAAAGCAACAGGCCAGGGTCTTACCACCTGTCTGACGCCGAAAGCAATGAGCTGCAGCATCCATGGAATCCTGACAGCCTCAAGAAGTACTACATATGAGCATGTAAAAAGGCCGCATCGCAAAACTATAAGCGACTGCGGACCTTCGTAGCTGTTTTCATTTCTTTTAACGTCGTAAAGGGCCGTACTCTTTTCCTCACAGGGGGAAACTCCACATCGGAGGTGAGGTTTTTGACGAGGCGGAACCATTGTAAACTATTTCAATGCAATGAATTCCCCCCAAATAAAGTGTCACCTTCGCCTAAGCAGCCCAAATGGCAAGCTTTGGCCAGCATTTACATGCTGCATAAAACAGTAAGTTAGCAAAGTATGCAGAATCCGCAAACTTAGCATACTTATCAGAACGAACGCCAAGGGGCTTCGACCTTTAAAGAGGTACGAACCAAAAAACCTTCGGCACAAAAGGCACAATAAGTGCAGAACGAACGCCAAGGGGCTTCGACCTTTATAGAGGTCCGAACTAAAAAATCTTCGGCACAAAAGGCACAATAAGTGCAAAACGAACGCCAAGGGGCTTCGACCTTTCAAAAGGTCTGAACCAAAAAACCTTCGGCACAAAAGGCACAATAAGTGCAGAACGAACGCCTAGGGGCTTCGACCTTTAAAGAGGTCCGAACCAAAAAACCTTCGGCACAAAAGGCACAATAAGTGCAAAACGAACGCCAAGGGGCCTCGACCTTTCAAAAAGTCCGAACCAAAAAACCTTCGGCACAAAAGGCACAACAAGTGCAAAACGAACGCCAAGGGGCTTCAACCTTTCAACAGGCCCGAACCAAAAAACCTTCGGCACAAAAGGCACAATAAGTGCAAAACGAACGCCAAAGGGCTTCGACCTTCAAAAAGGCCCGAACCAAAAAACCTTCAGCACAAAAGTCACAATAAGTCAGAACGAACGCCAAGGGGCTTTGACCTTTTCAAAAGGTCCGAACCAAAAAACCTTCGGCACAAAAGGCACAATAAGTGCAAAACGGACACCAAGGGGCTCCGACCTTTCAAAAGGTCCGAATCAAAAAACCTTCGGCACAAAAGGCACAATAAGTGCAAAATGAACGACAAGGGGCTTAGACCTTTCAAAAGGTCAGAACCAAAAATAACCTCGGAAGAATCGAAAGATGGATGCCAGAAAGGGGGGAGACATTTTTCCATCTGAACCATCGACACCCATCATTCGATCTACCCGAAACAAATATAAGGAAGAACAAAACCCCTCGAGACAACAGCGTGCAAGAAAGGGGGGGAGACGTTTTTCCCCAAAATACAAAATTTGCGCACGTTGCTTCGATTAGTAAACAAATTATCTATCGAAGTTCCACAAAAAGGAGGGAAACCCCTTTTTTCCTAAACTGCCCCCCGGGCGACGATTCGTTAGGAAGGGGGGAGACATTTTTCCAACAAGAAACACAATCCTAACGAGCGTCGCCTCGGATGACAGCAACTTACTTCTCGAAGGACACGTTCGGCATCCAACAAAAGGCAGAGACATTTTTCATACTCAAAGCCGGCCAATTTTCACCTAAGGGAGCTTTCCCCTGCAGAAAGCAACCTTCGAAAAGATCCTTTGGGACGACAACACGCAGGCAAGGGGGGAAACATTTTTCTGCAAAAACAAAATCCCCGCGTGTGTCGCCCAGTCCAACATTACCTAACAAACCGTCGAAAAAGAACCTTGATGAGCCATGCGCGAGGAAGGGGGGAGACGTCCCCTCGCACATCCCACATCAAAGAACCTCGAAGGATGCACACAAGAAGGCATCTCGAAGGATGCACATAACAAGGCACCTCGACGGATGCACACATCAAAGCATCTCGAAGGATGCATTCAGAAAGTCATCTTGAAGGACACACGCAGAAAGACATCTCGAAGAATGCCCGCAGAAAGGCATCTCGAAGGATGCACACAGAGAGGAAACCCGAAGGATGTGCAATAAGAAGCCCTGTTAAAGGCAATTGCGAGAATAACATACACTTCGAGAAGCATCGCGAAGGTCACATTCAGTCAAAAAAGCAAAATAGATTACAATGAATCACGACCGGACCAGCACAAGTATTCTGCCATGCTGCACCCAGGACGAGCAAGGCTAAAAGCCTCCCAGCTCATCAACAGCATAGCGCTGTTCATATCTTGCATCATGGGAATATTTACAGACCAAGTGCCAAAAACTTCCAAAGCAAACTCCTACAAACTAATCTCTAGACCTGAGCCCCCGACGAACCACCGGCGTCATGCCCCGAAGGAGACCTGCGATCCTCGGACATTCGATTGTCCTCCGAAGGTTGATTAGGAGTCGGCCCCTGCACAGAATAGACAAACTTAATAAAAAACAAGCAGAAGAAAAACGAACGGCTGGTGGAACCAACCCTACCTCAGTAGCAGCGGCTGCCAGAGTCCGTACGGCGACCTTGCCCGAAGATTCCCAGAACTGTTCAAAAAACGCAACCTTCACCTCCTGAATCTTTGAAACCTCCTCAGCCAAACCTTCGTAGGGGACATACTGAAAACCCTCCTGCAGTCGGAAAAGGTCAACTGTGCCGGTGCGAAGAAGGTTTCCAACAAGCCCCTCAAAGGAAACAGAGGCCGCGTTGTCATTTGCAATGCTCATCACCTCCCTGAGACCCTCAAACTCAGACATCATCCAATCCAAGAGCTGAAAGATGACCTGAGAACCTTCAGCCGGCTCAGGCAAGGGCAAAGGCTCCGCTCCGAGCGCAGCAAGAGCCTTTTTGTATTCTTGGTACATGCCTTTGGCCCGAGTAGCGACCCCCGTGAACACTTGTTTGAGCTCATCCACCTTAGATTGGGCCACCTCCAACTCAGCGATCCTATTCTTCAGAGCAGCCTTCTCGTTCGTGTCACTCTCCACAGTTCTCCGAAGGCTCTCTAGAACTTTTTCATTATCCGAAGCAGTTGACTCTAGCTTCGAACATTTCCCCCTTAATCGCCGGTTCTCATCCTGCAGGGACTAAACCTCCGCCTTAGCCCGCTTTAGCCTATCGGCTAGGCTCAGCCTCTCGCTGGCCTGTTTGACCCGAAGATCCGCGTTAGCTTTAGTCTTTTACTTCAAAACCCGGCTGGCAAAGGCGAGCCTCTCACTCAACTCAGCCACAATGTAGGCGGCGTCGGAGGTGGACGTCTCCGTTACTGCGGCATTAAACTCTGCATCAATATAAAAAATATTATTACCTTCGGGTACCCAAAAAGAGGGCGAAGGATTAAAAACCTTCCACCACATTACCTTTCGCCGGGGGAAGGATCCCGGTGGTCCCAGGCCCACGCATCATGGCCAAGAGCTGCTGCATTGACGCAGACACAGCTGCAAAAAGCAACAAAAATCAAAACTCCCTCAAGAGCCACGAATAAGCCAGGAACTCACAAAAAGCCAAGTAGGCGAAGCTTACCGGTCTCGTCGAAGTCCATTCTCTCCAACGTTTCCACCTCTTTGTCCGAAGGTGGAGCAGAAGAACCACCAGGAACCTCTCCACCCCTGAGCGACATCAGCGTTTCGCCAACCAAGATTTCCCCCTCTTCGACGCCCACAGCAAGAACAGACTGCACAGCTGTCATCGTCAGAGCGAATCCTTTGGGGCGTCAGCCTTCGGGGCATTAGCTGTCGGGGCAGTCAGCCTCGGCCCGGGCAGCTTCGGAAGGTCCGAAGGCTTGACCCCAGTCTTGATGAGGCTTTGATTCCTCTTCCGTTTCGTCGTACCTTCGGAGGAACAATGAAGGTTAATCAATGCTTTCGCCACCTCAACCCGACGGCCAGAACCGAAAAGCATGGTCCCGTACTCGTCACTGAGATCATAACGCGATCTAAAAAGCCTCCCTTCGGGAACTACGATCCCCCCGCCCACCGTCCCCATGAGCTCTTCCATGAATGACGGCGTACCGCTGCCGCCTGAAGAAACCTCCTAATCTCGCGCCTTCCTCTTGGCCCTCTCAGCCCTTGTAACAGAAACCTTCGTGCTCGAAGGTTTCCGGCCACGCCCGCGCCCCCGCGTGCCAGTAGCCCCGGAGCTCCCCACCTCCTCCACCTAAGCTTTACCTTTAGACTTCGACCCGGGAACCTCCGAACTAATGTTCCCAGGCGGCGTCATTCTTGTAATGGCGTTCGCCGGCACCGGCCGAGGCTCGTAAGCCACGCCCATCTCAGCCAAACACCGGTTCAACCGAAGGTTCGCTCCACACACCTCCACCAAAGAACCATACTCCTTCTTGTTCCAAGGACCTAATATCTCCGCAGCCTGACGCTCCAGCTCAGCAACAATAACTTCATCGCTGGCACCTTCGGGTCTCCGAAGCCCAAAAACCGGAGACGTCGCATCATACTTCAAACCAGCAAAACGCATACGCTCGAACCTCAACGGAGACCAGCCAAACCTTCGCAGCCAAAAACTCCTCCACCACATCCCTACCACCACAAATCTGGCAAGCCGTCATGAAAGCCTCCAGGCATGGTTTGAAACCTGGCCCACGCTGGCTAAAGGCAGGCTGATAGACGTGTTCGAACATCTCGATGTCCGAAGCCAGCAGATACTTCTCCTCGCCAGAACCTTAGGGATCAGGAAAGCCAATCTTGACGTAAAACTAGTATCCCAACCAGTTCCCCTCCCACTTGTTCTTATAAGACGTCGAAAGCATAACCTTCTCTAGGCCAGTCTTCTTGTTCGGCACGAGGAACGAAGGTGCAACAGCCGTTCTGAACCTCGCTAAGCTCAGTGTCCTCGTCCACATAGACCTTGCGAGGCTGGCAGTGCAGCTGAAAAAGACTACAAAAGGCATCCACGAACACTTCTCCTCCGAAGGTCCGTACCACCCACAAAAACTTGGCCAAAGCAACAATCCCGTTCGGGGTAAAGTGGTGCAGCTTCACGTTGAATGGCTCCAAAAGCTTCGGCACAAGTGGATCCATCGGAAGTCTAAGCCTCACAGTAAAAAAATCCTTAAAAACCACAACCTCTCCGGTCTCCGGTACAGGAATCACTTCCGCCCCTGGAGGGCGACAAACACCTTCGGCGAAAAAGACTTTCGAAACGTAGAAGTCTATCGTACTCTGAGAAATGACAGATGGCTCGAAAAGCAAAGTCTTACGTTTCTCCGGAGCCATCAGTTCCGACACGTCCGCAGACACCGCCGAAAGGCTCTCATTGGACTGTTGCTGCTGAGGCGGCCGTGAAACACCCGTCTCTCCTTCGGGAGCTGGATCAGAGTCTGCACGGAGAACCGCCCTCTTAATGAATGTCATATCTACAGAAAAGCAGAGAAAGGCACGTCAGATAAAAGAACCAACCATAACCTTCGATTAACCTTGCCGTTTGCCTAGTGCGAGCCATGAACCGCAAAACCACTCACACCGAGGGAAAAACGAAAAGGTCGATCCCGCACGAAAACGAAACCTTCGGAAGAAGCGCTTTATGACAAAAGGCGTCGAAGGTAAGCAAAGCTCAAGAGGGCACAGGTTTCACCCCCCTCCTTCGCTTATATAGGCAGGGGAAAGCTACAGTACCAACGGTAAAATCGAGGAGTCGGCCGCTTCAGCAGTGCAATCGGAGCCCAACACGTTCAAACCCAAAATCGACCGTTGCAGCCGACGGTTCGGGAGACGTTTTTCCTTGGAAGCTCCCCGAAGGAAGCGAGCAATCTTTGTCAGTAACGTGGGTTCGGACCGCCGGCTTCGGACCTCGCCCTCGAGGGGCTACTGTTGGGGATTGGACCCTCGGGAGAGCCCCCGGAGGTTAATCCCGCCCTCGAAAACATCTCTTTGCATGTCTGCAGGGCTCCGGCGCCGGGAGACAAACGTACCCAAAAGGTGATCGCCGTCTGCAAGGGTGCCCAGAGCCAGGGAGCCCACCTTCGGGAGGCCGAAGGAGATGGTCGACCGCCCAGAAGCCTAAGCTCGAAGGCCAGGACCTGCGAAGGGACAGTGGGCTCACCTTCGTCTGCGAAGGTGATGGTTGTTCGCCAAGAGTGAATAACGTCCGGGGGAGAAAGGCCTGTGAAGGATCCTGAAGCCCGAAGGGTATCAAGCACGGAATACAAGCCGAACGAAGGTTGCTAGGACCTTCGTCAAGATCTGGCCTGCGTGTAAAACGTGAACACGAGAGAAAGTCGGATTTGTACACTTCGCACCTTGTAATATTACCCAAAAACCAGTTATAAATGAGCTGGACATGAGTTGGAAGGGGGCATTTTGGAGATATCTGGCCGAGGGCCAGGGGTATAAATAGCCCCCTCGCTCCACAATGTAAAATGTTGAATTTTCCGGTTATTATTGGAAAATTAAGTGCCTACTTTCATTGCCGTTTTTATACGGTTCATACTCCTTGCTTGGGCATTTAAGAAGCTAAGATCCCAACAACAGACCAACCCTGGTTCTACTTCTACATTGGCCTTCAAATAGGCGATCCAGAAGTTCACCAAAAATTCTACAAAAATGAACAGAGACGGCGAATTCAGGGGCGCATGTCTCCACGAAATTTCAAACCCAAATAAATTCTGTAGAGGAAGAACTAAAAAAGAGAAATATTCGTGGGGTGGACGGTATTTAAATTTGACGATCCAAATCTTCACCAAAAATTCTGAAATAATTTACAGAGATGTAAAATGTAGTTCCGCATGTGTCCACAAAATTTTGCGTCCAACTAAAATCTGTAGAGGAAGATAAAAAAAAGAAGAAATTTCCACGAGGTGGACGGTATTTGAAATACCGTCCACCCCTGGTGCCAGCATTCCGGCGCCGGCCGGCTCAAATCACATGTGCGCCCGCGAGGTGGTGGCAAGGAGCAAGCGCCGGTGAAGCTGCTGGCTCGGCAGGGATATCGCGGCGCCATGAGTCTGGGACCGAGACCTAGTGCCTCAATGGCGAGGACAGCCGGCTGCCATCGCAGACAGCGGGCGTTGTGCGTGGCCGCGTGTGGCGTTCTGGTATGGCGTCTGCCGTCTGCATACAGGCGAGCTGGTGCGCGCAGAGGCTAGCATTCTTGGGAGTTGGGAAGGGGAAGGCGACGTGCGCCGGCATAGCCGTGGCTGTGCGCTGTGGCTTGGTGGTCGGCGGGACGCGACGGCGGGTGCGGGTCAAGCAGGCCGCGCGATGCGGTGATGGCGAGGCGCGACGCGGGGAGGGCCGCGTTCGAGAGGACGCCGCTGCCGCTGCGCCCGCCCGTGCGCTCAAGCACGCGGCCTGCTGCCGGCCGGAGACGAGCGCGCCGGTCTTGTACGCGACGCGGCGCATGCATTACATGTCCAGTCTATTACCACTACCTGGCAGGCAGCAAGGGGACTCAGACACCATGCCGACCTGAATTTCCAGGCATAAAACTCCCATGCATCTTCAGCTTGCGACTTGCGAGCAATCGAATCTCTGCTCCGGAAACACATGCGCTGAACAGCAGAATCACATGAGCTAACGAGCAATTCAAGAATCCTTTTCCTTCCCGTCAAAGATCCAAGACAATTATCTACAACAGGATCGATGTTCAGTTTTGCTGGCACTGCAAACCGATCAAACTCACTAAGTAATTCGTGTCCCTACAGCGTCCAGGTGCTCCAAGACAATTATCTACAACAGGAACGAACTCAACCACATCACATCCAGCTTCGTTGACGATGATGGCAGGAGAGCTAGGCATGGTTTGGACTGATCACAACATCTGTACAGAGAGAACTTGAAGAGATTGGATGCTCACGGGGTGGTCGTTGTCTGAAACACCGAGTTACTTAGGACCACCCCTGGTTCTACACTGGCCTTCAAATCGGCGATCCAGATGTTCACCCAAAAATTCTACAAAAATGTCCACAGACGGATAATGTAGGGGAACATGTCTCCACAAAATTTCAAACCCAAATAAATTCTGTATAGGAAGAAATAAAAAAGACAAATGTTCGTGGGGTGGACGGTATTTGAAATACCGTCCACCCCCGTTCTATATCGGAATTGAAAAATTGACGATCCAAACGTCTACCAAAAATTCTAAAACTTTTTATAGAGATGGAAAATGTATTTCCGCATGTGTCCACAAAATTTCGCTGCCAACTAAAATCTGTAGAGGAAGAACAAAAAGAACAAATTTCCACGGGGGTGGACGGTATTTCAAATACCGTCCACCCCCTGGCCTCAGCGTTCTGGCACTGGCCGGCTCAAATACCGTCCACCCCTGGTGTCGGCGTCCTAGCGCAGACTGGCTCAAATCGCACCAGTCGCATCGACATCTCCACTAAAAGAGCAGGCGCCAGTGAAGCTGCTGGCTCTCGGCATGGATGTCGCGGCGCCGTGACCGAGACCTAGCGTCCCAACGGCGAGGACGGCTGGCTGCCGTCGCAGACCGCGGGCGCGCGTGGCCACGTGAGGCGTTCAGGTATGGCCTCTCGATACAGGCGAGCTCGTGCGCGCAGAGGCAGGCTGGCATGCTTGGGAGCTGGGGACGGGAAGGCGACATGCGCCGGCATAGCCGTGGCTGTCCGCTGTGGCTCGATGGTCGGCGGGACGCGACGCTGGGTCAGGGTGCGGGGTCGAGCAGGCCGTGATGGCGAGGCGACGCGGGAACTGGGCGGCAGAAGTTGTCGTAGTTGCTTCTTGCCGCGATCTCAGTTCCATCCCGTTCTTCTTTCTGAACCCGCTGCGCTTGCTTCAGCTCCATTAGTTCGATGTTTTCAGGAGTGTTTTACAATAGCTCTACCATCGAGCTGAAATTGAATTACGTGCTCATAATTCATAAAGCTAAACAATGCGACGAACATAACAAGGATTTGATGCTACCAAGCTTGCCATGCAGCCAACAGCAAAAACTTTGATGGCCACCGGATGCTACATGTTGCTGGGTTCAGAGACCTTTTCTGCACCCCCAACTCCATTCCAACGCCCGGCGTTTCAGATCCTGACTGAATCACAAGTGATAGAACATCGTTACATGTTTACCATTGCCATGCCTTCACTGTACAATAGCCTATCACCAGAATCTCAAAAAATATAGCACCAATTTACCGTAATTTCTGACCCAGCTTTGAGGACACGAGATGTCGATCGGCAGCCGCTGAGGCAATGCAAGCATGTGTCCCTGACTGGAAGAAATAGAAGGCATCGTTGATTCAGAGACCTGAAGAAAAAGGGAACATTCCATCAGACATGAAGAAAAAGAACATTGGTGTGAGGGCCAAGCCAACAAAGCGTTTGCCTGTGTACGTCCAGATGCTCTGGCAACGAACACAGCCACAGCAGCATCCAGCTTCATTGACGATGATGGCAGGAGAGCTAGGCATGGTTTGGACTGATCACAACATCTGTATAGAAAGAACTTGAAGAGATTGGATGGTCACGGGGTGGTCGTTGTCTGAAACACCGAGTTAAAGACCACCCCTGGTTCTACGCTGGCCTTCAAATCGGCGATCCAGATGTTCACCGCAAATTCTACAAAAATGTGCAGAGACGGAGAATGTAGGGGCGCATGTCTCCACGAAATTTCAAACCCAAATAAGTTCTGTATAGGAAGAACTAAAAAAGACAAATGTTCGTGGGGTGGACGGTATTTGAAATACCGTCCACCCCGTTCTACATCGGAATTGAAAAATTGACGATCCAAATGTCTATTAAAAATTCTAAAAAAAATTTATAGAGACGGGAAACGTAGTTCCGCATGTGTCCACAAAATTTTGCTGCCAACTAAAATCTGTAGAGGAAGAACAAAAAGAAGAAATTTCCACGGGGTGGACGGTATTTCCCTGGTGTCAGCGTTCCGGCGCCGGTCGGCTCAAATACCGTCCACCCCTGGTGTCAGCGTTCCGGCGCCAGCTGGCTCAAATCACAACAGTCGCATCGACATCTCCACTCGAAGATGTGAAACATTGTGCACGAGGTCGCCAGTGAAGCTGATGGCTCTCGACAGGGATGTCGCGGCGCCGTGACCGAGACCTAGCGCCTCAGCGGCGGGGACGGCTGGCTGCCGTCGCAGACCGCGTGCGCGATTGGGAAAGCTCTGTTTAACCTTCCATGAAGTTGCACCGATCGGGTGCGCGATTGCTGCACAGGATCCAATGAATATAGACAACGGCCACGTAGGCTGCCGCGTTCGAGAGGACGACGCCGCCGCCGCGCCCCGCCCGTGCGCTCAAGCGCGCGGCCTGCTGCCGGAGACGAGCGCGTCGGTCTTGTACGCGACGCAGTGCATGCATTGCATGTCCAGTCTACTGCCACTACCTGGCAGGCAGCAAGGGGACTCGACACCATGCCAACCTGAATTTCCAGACATAAAACTCCCATGCATCTTCAGCTTGCGAGCATCGAATCTTTTCTCTCCGGGAACACATGCGCTAAACAGCCGAATTGCCGAGCTCAGTAGCTAACGACCAATTCAGGAATCCTTTTCCTTCCCGTCAAAGATCCAAGACAATTATCTACAACAAGATCGATGTTCTGTTTTGCTGGCACTGCAAACCGATCAAGCATTTGCTGCTGAGCAATTCGTGTGCCTGTGTGCGTCCAGGTGCTCTGGGAACGAACTCAACCACAGCAGCATCCAGCTTCGTTGACGATGATGACAGAAGAGCTAGGCATGGTTTGGACTTTGGACTGATCACAACATAAAGAACTTGAAGAGATTGGATGGTCACGGGGTGGTCGTTGTCTGAAACACTGAGTTACAGACCACCCCTGGTTCTATAATGGCCTTCAAATCGGCGATCTAGATGTTCACCGAAAATTCTACAAAAAAGTGCAGAGATGGATAATGTAGGTGCACATGTCTCCACAAAATTTCAAACCCAAACAAATTCTGTAGAGGAAGAACTAAAAAGGAGAAATTTTCGTGGGGTGGATGGTATTTCAAATACCGTCCACCCCCGTTCTATGTTGAAATTTAAAAATTGACGATCTAAATATATACCAAAAATTCTGAAAAAATTTACAGAGATGGAGAATTTAGTTCCGCATGTGTCCACGAAATTTTGCGTCCAAATAAATTCTGTGGAGGAAGAACAAAAATGAGAAATTTCCACGGGGTGGACGGTATTTGAAATACCGTCCACCCCTGGTGCCAGCATTCCAGCTCCGGCGAGCGCGTATTACACCCGTCGCGCCGACATCGCCACCAAAAGATGGGAAACATTGTGCGCGAGGAGGTGACCGAGACCTAGCGCCCGAGTGCCGAGGACGGCTGGCTGCCATCGCAGACTGCGGGCGTGCGTGGTCGCGTGAGGCATTCTGGCATGGCGTCTGGATACAGGCAGGCGAGCTCGTGCGTGCAGAGGCCGGCGTGCTTGTGAGTTGTGAACGGGGAGGTGACATGCGCCGGCATAGCCGGGGCCGTTCGCTGTGGCTCGGTGGTCTGCGGGACGCGACGGCGGATGCGGGTCGAGCAGGCCGTAACGGCAAGGCGACGCGGGAAACTGGGCGTCAGAAGTTGTCGTACTTGCTCCTTGCCGCGATATTCAGTCCCACCTCGTTCTTTCTGAACCCGCTGCGCTTGCTTCAGCTCCGTTAGTACGAGTTTTTACAGTATCTCTACCATCGAGCTGAAGTTGAATTACGTGCTCATAAAGCTAAACAATGCGATGAACATAACAGTGATTTGAGGCTACCAAGCTTGCCATGCAGCCAACAGCAAAAACTTTGATGGCCACCGGATGCTACATGTTGCTGGGTTCAGAGACCTTTTCTGCACCCCCCCCCCCAACTCCATTTCAACACCCCGCGTTTCAGATCCTGACTGAATCCCAAGTGATAGAACATCGCTACAGGTGTACCATCGCCATGCCTTCACTGTACTGGTTACACGAGATGTCATGTGTCCCTGACTGGAAGAAATCGAAGGCATCGTAGAAAAAGGGAATATTCCATCAGACCTGAAGAAGAACATTGGTGTGAGGGCCAACAGAGCGTTTGCCATCGCTTCGCTACTAGAGCAGCAAATTGTAAATTTTTGGGCCAACAAATCCTGCGCTTTTTTTCTTTTTCATATTTAAAAAAATAAAAAATTCAAAAATATATGTCTATTTTGAAATATTTCAAAAATACCCCCGGTCGCCCTCCCACAGGGCGACATGCCCTTAGTGTAATTTTTTTCCTTCAAATTTATAACGAGGTCCCTGGAAAAAAAAAGAGGGCATGTCGCCCCCCCCCCCCCCCTCGGGCGACCAGTGGGCGGGCCCACCCCCGGGCGCGGCAGGGGCCTGTCGCCCCCTCACCCCCCTCGGGCGACCGGGGTAGCCCCCTTATATAAGGATTCGACCCCCCATTCCCTCCTCATTTCAGCCCGAAAATTCCAGCAAAAATCCAGAAAAAAAGAGAAGGGTGAGGAGAAGGGAAGCGGCAAAGCCCTGCCGGATTCAGCATTTGTGATCTGTCGGTTAGTACATTTAGTTTATACATTTTTCCATTTAAGTACTACGCATTTAAGTAGGAGTAATTTAAGTAGGGGTGAGTAATTTAATTTAATTAGTGCTATATTAGAACCAATTAAGTAGGAGTTTAATGATACTTTAGTTTGTAGTTACGTAGTAGTAAAATTAGTTTAGAAAATTAATACTACGCATTTATTATTACAATTGCAGTACTATTAGAGACGTGTTTATAAATTAATTATGATTTAGAATAGAATTTGGCATATGCAGTATAGAATTTGAGTGTCATCACGTAGTTATGAATACTTATACGTTGTAGTTGAATTTCATACTTAGTTTTTACGGAATATTGAATAAGGTAGTGAAGTAAAGAGTATAACTCGATAAGTATTATGTGATATACAGATATGTCGAGCAAGATGCAGTTTCAAGTATTTTATGGTGACTACAATGTTTTGTATGGGCCAAATAGAGTAGATTTTTCTGCTTTTAAGTGCACATCTGGCGCCATAGATAAATCTCTGGAAATGAGTTTTGGTTCCACATATAAGTGGCTGCAGCGTGGGTTTCGTGTTGATCCGTTGACACATGTGATCACCGTCCAATCTCTTGTTAATTGTGAGGTAGAAAGTGAATTATGGGAATTGATGATGATACACAGCACTGATGACTGGCAGAAGTACATGCAAGCAGCTCTAGAGCGTGGGTGGCCTCTGGCCTTTCTTGTTCAAATTCGGGAGAAGACACAAAATGAAATCCAACATTGTGCAGATCAAGGAACTCCGAGTATTCGAAGAGAGACCAATTATGTTGAGCAAGATGAGTCAGAAGAGACAGAGAACCAAAACATGGGACCACAGGGCCTTACTGATGAGGGAGAGAGGATACATAGCATTGTGGAGGAGATGGAGGCAGAAGACCAAACCGCAATAGAGATGGAATAATATGAGGGCTCATCTGATGACGAGCAGTACTCATTGCCAAAAGAGTGGAAGGAGCATGGTTTTGGCAGTCATGTCGCAGAAGACATACGAAATCAGGAGTGGGAGTACAGAGGGAATGAGGTAGTACAAGGTGCAACATATCCAAACATTGAAGCCGTAAAAGATGCTGTGAGACTATGGGCAATATCATTGAAACGAGAATTCAGAGTCGTAAAGTCTGGCAGTAAAGAATATGAGGTGAAGTGTGTGAATGATGGATGTCCATGCCGAGTACATGCATTCAAGAGAAAATGGAAGTCGAACTGGAAATGTTCCATTGTGACAGAGCACACTTGTTTGCTGTCAGAAGTTCTTCCCTCGCATCGCAATATATCATGCGACTTTGTTGCAAAGCAAATGTATGGGTTTATTATGGACAACCTAAATTATGAGCCAAAAATGATTGTTCGACACATTGAGCAGACTTACCAATACACCATTAGTTATTTGAAGACAAGGCGGGCTAAACAAAGGGTGTTCGAGATGCGGTTCGGCACATACGAGGCATCATATGATAACCTACCTCGTATGTTATCCCAGGTTGCTGCTAGAAATCCTGGAAGCTTTTATGACACATGCCTCGTACCAACGGTGACTAGGGGGCAAAGAATTATGCAACGAGCTTTCTTTTGCATTGATGGCACATTTCTGACTGGAAGGTATAAAGGTCAGATACTCACTGCAATCGGGGTAGATTGCAACAACCAAATAGTTCCGCTCGCATTTGCATTTGTTGAGAATGAAAACTTAGACAGTTGGTATTGGTTCCTTGAACGAGTGAAGGTTCATGTTGTTGCTGCACGTCCAGATGTGTGCCTTATTAGTGATAGGCATGCAGGTCTGCTGCAATCAATACTGAAATTGCAACGTGGAACTGCGACAACGCCTCCATTGTGGCCCGATGTCCAAAACAGGTGGTGCATTAGGCATATGGATGCAAACTTCTATGACCACTTCAAGAACAAGGATCTTAAGAACCTGTTTAAGAGGTTGTGCACCCAAAAATCAACAGAGAAAATTCAATGCATTATGGCAGATGCTTGATCAGTTGACTGCAGAGCTAGTGAAGGTAAGGGCATCAGGAGCAGTCACGAGTCCGGCTGCAGAGGCTAGGGATTCAATTGAGAAGCCATTTTCACACTGGATTCGAGGTGCACCTAAAGGGAAATGGTCATTCCTTTATGATACCAATGGAATACGGTATGGTATTCAGACAACGAACCATACAGAGTGTTTCAATATGGTTATGCGTTCTTGTCGTGCCTTTCCTCTTGTGGGAATTGTTGAGTTCATTATGTATGGGTGCATGAAGTATTTTAGAGAGCGTTACACGGCTGCAAGCATAAACATCAGCAACCCCCAAATTCAATTTTGCACAAGAGTGACACAATATATGCAAGAGAAGATTGAAAAGGCCAAACTGCACCGCGTCATATCGACAGGTACAATGAAGCATAGATTTGAGGTTCTATGCAAGGATAGAACTGGTCGTGGTATCCGTAGAGATAGGGTGGTACAGGAGAGTTTGATTACAGTAGATGGCAAATCCTTCTGCTCCTGCATGAAGCCTAAGTTATTGCATTTGCCATGCTCCCATCTCATTGCGGCATGTGCAGAGTCTGGGTTGCAGCCAGGAGTATTTGTTTCACCTTACTTCAGCAAGGAAGCAGATGTATCCACCTAGGGACATGAGGTATACGGGATTGGAATAGTGGGGCCTTTCATTCAGGATAATGAGAATAAGATGTTTATTCCCAATCCAGCCACTAAGAAAGGCAAAGGCCGCCGTCAGACACGTCGTATTCGGAATGGTATGGACGTGTCCGAAACAAGCAAGACACAAAAGCGTTGCAGCCATTGTGGAGCATTGGGTCACAACTACAAGAAGTGTTCTCAGAATGCACTTCACGATGCTGCTGAAGTCGGTCCTCCCGGAAATCTCAGAGATGGAGCACCTCCTACGTTCAGACGAGCATCGGCGAGAATTGCTCGTGGAAGGCATTCGGTGTCATGATCCACAATTGTATTTCATTATTTATAATATGTAGTAATGAAATATTATTGTACCTATGTGTCCAGTTTGTATGATTGTGCTAGTTTACTTGTCATTTGTTTCTATAGATACTATTGATGTGAACTTGTTATGTTTGTGGGTTCCATAATGCTCGTGAAATAAGGGAAGTTCTTGCGATTTTTTTCTGTGCTTTAATGAAGGACAAGTTAGATGCGGTAGGAGTTAGCGGCCGAGATCCTGCCGACGATGATGACGACTACACGCTTGAATAGCTCAAAATAGGAATCATAGTGTATCTAGCTGCAAGTCCGAGATCACAGGTTGCCACTGCTCAGCACGGCGATCACGGGTTTCCCAAATGTCGCATTCTTTGCCCAGACATACGTGACCCAATAGCAGTGCCCTTCCACCATTTCAAAAAGATGTGACAACACGGCAACCACTACAGCTCACCTTCAAAGCAGTCTCTCTATCGAGGATGACGGACCTGTCATTCTACAGCGCAGGTCTGTGGCGTGTAGTGGAAAAGGCGACATCTAGGCGCGATCGACCGAGCGGCAGCAATGCAGCGCTGTGAGTCTGCATGCACAGAGATGCATCGAGTAGTAATTTTGAGAATCGAATCTAGCCTTTTCAGTGTTAGGTCAGCTAGACTCTTCACTGTGTTGTCATGTAGGCTTTTTAGGTGCATTTACACTCCACACTTTGGGTATCAGACCTTTGTGCGCCTATAAATACTCCGAAGTTTGTGAACTCCCAGCAGCACTTAAACACCAAACCTCATTGTATACCCAATGTCTGGAGGTGGGTCTAGCGGGAAGAATTACTACGGTTTTGGGAAAGGAAAAGAGGGGAGAAAGGGAGACCCCATAATATGGGAGGGGCCTCTTGGACCTGATTCCTTTCCGGAACCAGTGTTTGAGTTTCTGCCACAGCACAAAAGTGAATTTACCAATGAAACTCCTCTTCGACAATACGATAACCGTAGAGAACCGTGGCCAAAATGCAGACATGGTGAGGACTGCTTAGTGCAGATGTGCACCGACGGGATGGATGGCGGTCGGCGTTTCTTTAAATGTCCACACGCATGGGTAATACTCGGTTGTTTCATTTCTTTATCTTCAATGAGACACCTTACATGAAATTTGTTTTGCAGTCTTCCGATGCTCCAAAAAACTGTGGTTTTACTAGGTGGGTCGATCCTGCACCAATTGATTCTGTTCAGGAGTTCATCGAGTACCTCTAGATAAAGATATTTGATCTGGAATGCAAGGTGAACCATTATGAGGAAGTGACCGAGGATAACAAAGACGACGAAGTTGATGATACCAGCAATGCTGCCGGTTCACAGGATGAACCATACACTATTCCTTACTGCAACTGCCTTTGTCACAAGAAGAAGGGCCCTGCGCCTCCGGCACCACCGCCTGCACCACCTGCAATGGGTGGATACTGCGGAGAAGGCTCAACGCAGTTTGCTACGTGGGGGTACGGCTACTAGGACTACCCTAGTGCTAGTGACATGCTGCATCGTTGTGTTTGTTCTGTTTTTTTTAAATTACCTAAGGCATGTTAGGTTAGTCCGGAATCTGTTTACCGTAGTTTGCAACGGGTTCTGCCATGCCACTGCATGTGTGATGTGTGTTTCATTATCGTTGTATTATGATGTAAAATTTGATGGTTCACATTATGTAATACATTTCTTAGTTCTTATTTCTTATCATTATATTAATTAAATATGTGCTTTTTAGTATTCTAGTGACATGAAAAGCTCCGAGGGCCATGTCCGTGCCCAGCAGAGAGCTAAGAGGGTCCGACGCCCTAGAGGTGGTTAGATATATCTGATATTTGAATCTCTGATGTTTATTTGTAATGAGATAGCTGTGGACCGCTTATTTATACACTTCAACGTTCGCCTCTGATCACTCTCGTATTTTTCCATTACATACAATAGATGGTATGTTTATACTTCGATGCTCCATTACGACTAAGTACGATTCAAACTCGACATTATGTACATGTCCAGTGAATGCAAGTTAGGTACGAGACATACATACAAGCATAATACAACATTAACAATACAAAATGCGAATACATCTTAAACCGATGAACATCATATGTTATAGATCATGGCATGAAATCATCTAGGTCGTCATCCCAATTGACAGATGGTGCTGCAGGTGGTGTAGTATGGCTTGACGAACCTCTTGGCTTTCTCTTTCTCTCTTTTCTGGATCTACGTTCATGTACAGGGGGAGGAACATCATGTGTTGAAGGCCATGGTTTGGGGGGCATGAAGTCATCCATGTCGTCATCCCAGTTAACACAAGTTTGTGCTGCAGGTGGTGCAACATGACTTGACGAACCTCTTGCCTTTCCCTTTGTCTCTTTTCTGATTCTAGGTTCATGTAAAGGGGGAGGAACATCATATGTTGGAGGCCATGCTTTGGGGGGCATGAAGTCATCCATGTCGTCATCCCAGTTAACACAAGTTGGTGGTTGAGGTGCTGAAGCATGACTCGACGAACCTCCGGGCATCTGTTCTTGCGCAGGCCAAGTACTATCACCCGAAGATCTTATCCACCTCCTTCGTCTAGTTTGCGGCATAATGCCACCGAAGATACATACCAATTTACGGAAATTTGGTATCTTTTTGTTAATCAACTCCGTGTCCTCGGGGTAATCCTAGCATATAATTAAAAAACAATGTTACTGTTTCATAAATATGGATTCGAAATGACGGACGAGATTACAACTGAATGAGAGTTACCTTAATGTGCATCTCATACACCTCTGGCCGCATCCATATCTTACAAGAACTTTGTAAGAATCCAATGATATTAGGATGATTCGCTAGTTCACATACTCTCATGTATATCTTCCGACGTTCTAGCAGGTGTCCATTTACATCTTGCGTCGTAATACCTCGAAATTATGTGAAATCTTTAAACTCTACTACTTTGGACAACACCATCTCTATCGTACCATCCGCTAACGGATCCAACTTCTTACTGATAACAAGATGGGTCATGATATCAAGTATTATACTAGATTTTCTTCAGTCCATGAAAATCCTCCACAATTGAAGGCAGCCATTGCCTTATGATGCAATATCAATAAGGTACTTTCATAATTCTATTCTAATTCATAATTAATTTAAAAATAAGTCTGTAATATTACTGAAATTGTAATACTAAACGAGTGTTCTAAAGCACCAAATCTAATTCAGCTAATCCGCTAATTAAATTAAATTGTTATACAATATCAATGGATTCATACGGAAGTTACCGGTAGATCACAAGTACGCAATTCGGCAGAGCTTCGCCGCTTTTCTTCTCCTCACCCCTCTCTTTTTTCCTGAATTTTTAGGCTCAAATGACAAAGGAAATGGCGGCATATGGCGGCCAGGCCTTATTTATAGGGGAGGGGACCCTGTCGCCCCCCCAACAGGCGACAGGCCCTTGTCATCCGTTGGGGGGGCGACAGGCTATTTTTTTTTATCAGGTACCTCGTTGCGAATTTGAAAAAAAAACACTTAGGGCCTGCCGCCCTACGGGGGCGACAGGTATTTTTGAAATATTTTAAAACGCACATATATTTTTGAAATTTTTATTTTTAAAAAATATAAAAAAGAAAAAAACGCAGGTATTGGGGGAGCCCTTGGAACTCGCCATCAGGCCCTGTGGCGTGCACGACCAGCAGGCCTGCTGCTGGTGGCACTCGGCCCAAGGAAGCAACAGGCCGGCCAGCTGGTCACCGCTGCAGCAGCCTGTCAAGGCTCGTCGTTAAGGGCGGGTTTAGTTGCAAAACTAAAAATATTTGGTTGTCACATCATCCCTTTGACCAGATATCGGGAGGATTTTTCGGACACTAATTAAAAAACTAATTTCAGAACTCACTTGGAAACCGCGAGACGAATCTTTTGAGGCCTTTGACCGCATCATTAGCACATGTTGGTTACTGTAGCACTTATGGCTAATCATACACTAATTAGGCTTAAAAGATTCATCTCGTCATGTACATCCAAACTGTGTAATTAGTTTTATTATTTAATTATATTTAGTGCTTCATACATGTGTTTAAAAGGGAGGTGAAAAATTTTGGGTGAAAATTTTTAGGAACTAAACGGGCCCTAAATTGGCCGGGGCCATATCTGTCTCGTGCCATTGCGTCCAGTCACACGCACTAATAGACAAATCATAAATGGAACCACGATCTTTCTTTTGTCCTCTCAAAAAAAAAGATAATAAACCATAGAACGATCCTCATGAAATACGAGTACGGCTAAGCTTAGTTAAGACAAAAAAACACAAGCTACAATTGGCAACATTATCCACGTCTTTGCTCCTATCCCTACTACTTCTCTACCTAGCCTCCTAAAATGACGAAATAAACCCATCTCCAGCACCTAGCTATTATCATCATTAACGACCCTTTTTTTTAAAAAAACACCCGAATACACTAGGAAATTATGTAAAAATTCAATTGGACACCCACGTTAACTGCGCACTCAACGCAGATGGACTGCCCGGAAGTCTGAGGACGTACCTGGCGGGGCTTGCACACACGCACACACACCACACACCTGTACATGCACACACGCACGCACCCCGGTACCCCTCTGGGAATAAATCCCGGTGCGACACCAACGTCCGCTTCCGACGAGAGCCATCTGCTCCACCCGAGCGTTCTACCACAGAGCCATCTGCTCATCCGCATCATTAACGACCTCACAGCAGCACATAATCTCCATCGTCCACTGCATTCTGTCATGCCATACACGCTGAAATGCTACACGCCACGTTTTTATTGTGCACCGCGTATGTAGCATTTGGGCTTTCTTTACATGTAAACACAAAAAAGCCGTAAACGCATTAAAGTGAAACGGTATCTTGCTAATTTGAAGTACTAAATAAAGTCTATTTACAAAACTTTTTGCATGGATGGGCTGTAAATCGCGAGACGATTCTAATGAGCCTACTTAATCCATGATTTGCAACAGTGATGCTACAGTAACCATCTGCTAATTATTGATTAAACATGGATTAATTAGCATCATTAGATTCGTCTCGCGATTTACAACCCATCTATGCAAAAAGTTTTGCAAATAGACTTCATTTAATACTTCAAATGCCATGTTTACATTTTTACAAAATTTTGCAAAATGAACTAAACACACCCTTGTTACACTTTTCTTATTTCGACCATGTTTGTTCAGTGTAAAATAGGTCAATCAAATATACTAATTTTTTTGGGTTATACGAAAGTTTATTTGCATGGGCCAACAATATCAAACCAGTGTGCCTATAGGTATTACATGAGTTGGGAAACTTAGCACAAGCCGAGCACAATCTCTTTCGCGTGATCGTCCACTAATGCCCCCAAAAGACTCGGGCCTCAACACGCCACAGGCCACACGCTACAAAGTCCAAGTCCAGCTGGCAAGGTCCATGGGCCTGGCTCACCAATGACCAACCTTCCAAAACCCTCCCCCCCGGGCCACGGCTCACGCGGACAGCTCGGCACAAAACCCACTCTACTACCTACCCGCCAGCGCGATGGACCGCGTCCACGGGCGGCCCGTGCACCCGCCCGGGCGGCCCGACCCCGAAAACGAAACCAACCGGAGCCCGCCGGCGCCAAAACCCCCCAAAAGAGGGGGGGAAAACGGAGGGGGAGGGGGCGGCAGCGGGCGAAAGGAACTCGCGCGCGGAGGAAATGGCGCCAAGCTCGCGCGCGCCAATCTCCCGCCTTCTTCTCCCTCTATTTCCCCACCCCCGCGCGCCCCAATCCTCCTCCTCCCCTCACTCCCCATCCAACCCTGCCCTAGCCTCCCGGCCCAGCCACCACCGCCAGATCCGCCTCCTGCCCGCATGGCCTCCGACGCCCCCGTCCCCCCCGCCGCCGGGGCCGCGGCCACGCAGCCCGTGCCCAAGCGCCGCGGCAGCTACAACTGCGGCCGGTGCGGGCTCCCCAAGAAGGGCCACGTCTGCCCCGTCCCCGGCCCCGCCGCCAAGGCGGGGGAGCCGCCGCAGCCGCAGAACAAGCCGCGGCGCGCGCTGCAGTTCGACGACCCGGCGGCGGCGGAGGCGGCGGAGGAGGCGGTGGTGGACGCCGTGCCGCTGGCAATGGCGCCGCCGCTGCCGCCGCCGGCGCCGGGGAGGAAGAGGGCGAGGGTGGAGGTGGTGGTGGACGTGGAGAGGGAGGAGGGGGAGGAGGCGGATGACGAGGACGACGAGGGCCCGGGGTGGGTCGAGCTGGGCGACGGGCGGCGCGCGCCCGGGGAGGTGCTGGTGGAGGTGCTGCGGCGGCTGGCGCCCCGCGGCGTGGCGGCGGCGGCGGGCGTCAGCCGCGGCTGGCGCGACTGCGCGCGCCGCGTCTGGCGCGGGGCCCAGGAGGTCCGCCTCCGCGCCGCCGGGGTCGGCCCCGTCGGCGCGCTCGCGGCGCGCTGCCCCGCGCTCGCCAGGCTCGTGCTCCGCATGGACAGGTGAGGAAACCAACCGACCAACACGAACAACCACACCGAAACAGTGACCATCCCCCAACGGATCCGTCCGATCGGCGGCGCCTCCGAGATCGACGAGTTGATCTCCGGACGGCGCTCGCGCTCCTGGATCGGCACACTTGACGTCATGGAACTCGATGGTAGTAACCTCGCTCGGTCGAAATGGGAGGGGGCTACTAACGAACGAACATGAAAAATTCTCGCTGAATTCACCTTCACCTGACTGACTGGACTAGTGGAATTGCACTGATGTTCCATCGGGATGGGTTTTGAATGCCGATGTGTGGATCTGATCTGGTGCCGTGAGATCTCTCTGCTTGGAGATCATTGATCGGTGCTCGGTTAGATTATGGATGCACATCGTGTAGCAAGATCAAGTCGTCAATGGAAAGGAAAGGTGGTAAGGAGTACGATACTACGATCTATGCTTGCTGGGATCAATCTGAGTGCCGATCTGATCTCGCTGACTATATGAGCTTGGATTCTTGTTGGATGCGGTTTTCTTGGGGAAGTTCTAGCCATGGTGCCGTGAGATCTGGTCTGATCTGAGAGTAGGAACCACAGATCTGTCAGTTCGTGTAGCTTCATTGTAGAATTAGTGCGTGGTTGATGTTAGATATTGAAATGCTACTTGGCCGTTTGAGCAGCTAGGGGATGAGGCTGAAAAACAGTAGTGACGGTAAAAGGGACCTGGATATCTGATTATATGGCCTGATAGGGTCATGTTGCTTTGCAATTTTGTGCAGCAGATGCATAATTTAGGTAAGCATTAAGGACAATTTTCCTGATCTGGTGATATAAGAGGAACTTTTTTGTGGCCTTATGCAAGCATCATTTGGCAGATCTAGTGTTATTTCTGTTAGGATTCCTATTGTTCCACGGGTGACCAAAATGCAGTTGTTTCTGCCGGCATGCTTGATTTTAATTCAAGCAAAAGTGAAATCCTAACTTTGTTTTGGGTCTTCTGGCATTGGATAGTTAGTCTAGATCAAGTCTTTTAGGGTTGGACTTGTATCTTTACAAATTCTTTGTTTCAGTCTCTTGATTGTGAGATATGCTCTAACCAGATGTTATTTTCTACAATTTTTGCAGTGATGTCGATGCCACAATGCTCGCATGTATTGCATTTTCCTGTCCTAATTTACAGACCCTGGATATCAGCATGGCTAATAGCGCAGTCAACAGGATATCTGGGTATGCTGAAAGACTCCTAATACTAATCCATTTTAAGATTCATCTTTCTATATATTTTGTTCTCTTGAACATAATTCTGTATGATTTGCACTGCTGCACTTTGAATGGAACAGGAGGGTTTATGATTAGTATCTTGTACACATTCCTTTGCCAATGCGCAGTACCAAACTTAGAGCTATTGCCTGAAGATGTAATAATCTAAGTGCTGTTTCTTGTTGCTTAAAGTGTCTGTTGTGGTTTAGTGTCACCATAAGCCATCTTAAAAACACACCTGCATCTCAGTAATTTTAAATTAACACCTCGAAGTTTGGGTGATCCAACCGACGTTGTACTATTCTGTGCAGGGATGAGCTATCTAGGTTTGTTTCAGAGAAGCGAGTTATATCAGTTCTTAAATTAGATGGCTGTAGCAGTCTTGGTTTTCTGAATATTAGCTCATCAAGCCTTTCAACCCTTTGGCTATCAGGTCTTTGTTCCCTTACCAAGGCGGTAAGTTGATACACTCCTGCAATTATTTTCCATGCAATTTCTCTGTTCTTATCTTGAATTAATTCATCTGGTTATTCACTTTCCAGGTCATGAACTGCCCTAATTTGAATGAGCTCTCACTGGACTTTCCCAAACAAAATAATGATTCTACTGATCTGGTTGCTCTAATGGATAGTTTGGGCCGTACCTGCCCAAACTTGAGAAACATGCACATCTCATCAATTTGCTTATGTAATGAAGCTGTGTTTGCTCTAGAAAGTGCTAATCTCAGGTACCTTCAGTTCGTCATGCCTTGCCTTTTTTTTGTTGTTATTTTAATATCAGCGACCTATCTAATCCTTTTTTAATCCTATCACCAGGGGCCTATGCATGCTGTCTCTGGTTCTAGGTTCAAAAATAACAGATGCAGCTGTTGCATCTATTGTTCGTTCTTATGCAAGCTTGGAGTTGCTTGATTTAAGCGGGTAAGCACCAATGTTCGATGATGAAATGTTTCAATGTTCGATACATGTGATTTTGCAAAAGAGTTGCATCTGTTTTGTAAATTTACTTCATGTATCTGATTTTCCATGCTTACATATCCAGGTCTAGCATTACTGATAATGGGCTAGGGATGATCTGCAATGCATTCCCTGACACCCTAACCCGTCTCCTCATGGCTTTGTGCCCAAACATCACTTCATGTAAGCCTTCCACATAGCTATGTTCCTTCCATCCAGTTGTTTTAAAAGATTTCAATGCT
Source organism: Panicum virgatum (assembly GCF_016808335.1). Classification (NCBI taxonomy): domain Eukaryota; kingdom Viridiplantae; phylum Streptophyta; class Magnoliopsida; order Poales; family Poaceae; genus Panicum; species Panicum virgatum. The sequence continues at coordinate 60,734,205 of NC_053138.1, forward strand.
CAGAGATGTGAATATGCTAATGAATTCTGTTCTCTGAACGTGCAGCTGGGATCCAGGTGGCTGCAGCACAATTGCCACTCCTTCGACTTATGGACTGTGGCAAGAGCATATGTGCTAACCCACAGCCTGAAGCTGGGAGATCGTACTTTGGTGTTCTAACTGGGGGTATCAAATTCTGCTCTAAATTGCCTATCCAGAAAAAGCAGCAGCCTACTTACCAGAAGCTGATAATAAAGCACAGCTCTCTGAAGAAACTCAGCCTGTGGGGCTGTTCAGCAATCGAGGTAAGTTTCGAAAAGCTGTATGCGATTGTTAACACATCATTGTTCTGGCTCGTGCGCATAGTAAAGCTGTGTGCTCATTACCGCTTTCACATGCGACAGGCCCTGTATGTGAATTGCCCAGAACTGGTTGATTTGAACCTCAACTCCTGCATGAATCTTCATCCAGGTGCGTTCAGGATGCAATACTCCCCTAGTTTCTTTGTCTCAGGGTTTTGAGATGTAGGCAGTAGATGGTACAAGTTCTAATCAGCTGTACCTAAGTTCTTTCTGAAAACTATGTTTCAGAACGGCTGCTGATCCAGTGCCCGAAGCTGAAAGACGTGCACGTCAATGGTTGCCGTGACATGCTGATCGGTGCGATCAGGAACCAAGTCCTGAATGAGTTTGCGGCTGTGGAGCCCCGGCTGCCCTGCAAGCGGCTGGCGGATGGGTCCAAGCGTGTGCATGTCCCTCACTTCATGATAGAACAGGTAAGGGTCAGTGGCTGCATTTGCAGAAATCCCTGATCTGATGAAGCCTTGAGCTAGAAACTCACCATCACTGTCTTCTCACTCGCCCGATCAATTCTTTTTTCTTTTCTTTCTGCAGCTAGAGGAGCAGGAGAAATGGGGAAGTCCGAAGACCCAGTGCACGGTTCACCTCACCTAGGCTGCTCAGCTGCGCCCGAAGCGAGGCCTTGGCGGCTGCCATTGTCGTCGTCGCCATTAAGAAGCAGCATAGAGCAAGCCTCCCTAGACTCTGTATGTTCAATCTAGTGTGTAGTTGTAGTACTGTTTTTCATGCTGTCGAAATTTCTCGCGTGTTAAACCTGTGGAGTCTGTAGAACAATAACTGTGTCAGTGTGCAAGCAGGCCCTGCTGTAGTCTCAAACATTGTTTGTTCATCCAGGACAATAATTGCTATGCTTTTCCATCACCAAATTGTTTGCAATCCTGGCCTGTGTCCGAGTTCACTGATGAGCTAGAACATATTTACAGTCAGGTCCCCCCTGTACTGTGTATTTAGTCAGGGACCGCGTCAGTCAATATGCAGCAAGCAGGAGGGCTAATATGCAAAAGTCGCTCTCGGATTCTGTTTCTCTCTGTATGTACCGTTGCCGATCGGCGATCACCCTCCGATTCCTCCGTCTTAAAAAAAAAGAAAAGAAATTCACACTCCGATTCGGTTTCGGCGGCGGGGCACCCTGCTCGTAGTTATCAGCCGATCCCGCCAGATCGAGGGAGCCAGAGAGGGGGAGGGATCAGCCAGCCATGGAGTTGTCGAGTTCCATGGCGTCCACGGCGGCGCAGGCGCGGCTGCTCCGGCCGCTGTCGTGTTGCCGGCCTGGCCCCGGCCCGGCAGGTAAGAGATCCGTTGATCCCCGCCTCCATCTCCCATGCTCCAATCCCCCGACTAGCAGGCCTTGCGCGTTTGGATCCCTTGCGCCACCTTGCTGTGCCTGGCTAGGCAAGAAAACTATCGATTGGTTTCTGGGCTAGTGCTCCTCGGCGGGTCTACGCCGGCAAGCTTTTTGCTTGCTTCTGATGGAGACCGATTTCTGCTCGCTTAAGCTGGGAAGGGGAGGGGAGGCGAGGCGAAGCTGGCCCAGCAACCAAACGCCCTGCTTCGCAATCTGCCGTCGCTTTGATCTTCATCCAAGGAAGTTGCAAGTGTGGCCTATCGGCTGGAATTGAACAGATTCGGAATTACTGACATGCTGAACCCCGCAGCATTTCGACCTTCTTGTGATTCTATCGGAATTGAGTGATTGCGGCGCCTAGCGTTGAATGCAAATTTCTTGCTCGTAGTAAACCTTTAAGCGCTGGCTGCCTGCTAGTGCTACCTGAATGTCTTCTCCTTTGTGGTTTGGACGCAAAGCTTAGAAGCATGATCTCGCTGCCTCTGCAGGGTTCGTGGCTTGTAGGGGTAATGCTGGGAGAAGCAAAATGATGATGAGGGCAGTGCCTCCAATCTGTGCTAGCTTCCAGCTGCCATTTCCTCAGCAGCCAAGCTTTCAAGATGCAAATAGGAAGAAACAAAATGTGAGTGTGGTGGTTTCCCTGTCTTGCGCGCAGTTTGCTATGCATGTATGTTTACTATGCTTGACTAGCATTGTCGTTTTTTTGTCAGGTTCCTTGCTATCAGAGACAACAAGCTCCACAGATAGAAGCCAAGTAAGCCACCTAGTTCTGATTTTGTAATGGGGGAAAATGTCCATTGCCACTTCATTATTGGTCTACTTGACTACTAAGTGATTCAAGCTTTTGTTACAGTACTCAAGTATCCTATTAGTTGATGTAATAGCCTACTCATTTTCGAATTGATAAAGCCATTATTTTACCCATGTTCTAGTTAGGAAATTTGATAGTTTTGTTTCTATGTAGAAATTCCCAGAAGATCTGCTGAATCCCTGGTTTTTTCAGTAGAATAGATATTTATAAAATGCTAGAAAATTAGCTGATGCCATCACCTATGAAATAAATAAATAAATAGATAAATGTTTTTTTTTGCACCAGCTGGTGCAGATTTATTGTTTTCCTTTTGGACCAGTGATTCAAACTGGATTGTATCTAGCGGACTAGCAATGCTTTGGACATGTCTCAGTTTCCATGATCAGCTTGCAACTTGTTCCTTTGTCCTTAATTTCTTTGGTTAGGCCTACTTTGGGGCAACTTGTCTTAAAACAGAAGGATTATATCTGCAATTGCTTGATCTTCTCTAATTTGATCATTAGTAGATGAGTTATATTCTTCGGTAATTGGAACACTGATAAAAGTTGATTTTAAACTTGAAGGTCGATGGAGGAGGTATATGACGCTTTGGCTGAACACCTTCTTTCTGTCTTGAAGAATATTGAACATCTTGACTCAAAGTAAGCCTTTTCTATTGATGCTGTTTTGAGACATTATTTATCGGGCAATCTTGCTCTTCTATTGCAAATTTGCAATGATCAAAGATGGTTTATATTGTTGATCTTGAATGTTAGTTCTTGAACATCATCCTCCATGTTTGCAGAGATGGCTTCTGTCGTCCAACCTCTTTTGGTCAGGAATAGTAAACTGTTAACTCACTTCCAAGAAAATTTATAGCCTTTTTCTGTCAGAGATCCTTCAGTGAACTAGCTTGGTAACAAATAGATCTGTTTAACATGAGAAGAACATTAAAGTAACACATGTATTTAACTGCTATACAAAGCATAGAATGGACCCTTCTCACTATAGATCATTTTTTTAATTCCTTTCCCCCTGATCTTTCTGCCCAGTGCTACATTTGAATTTGACATGTTAATGAGTTTTTCGACATTGCTGTTGCATTTTATTGAGAAAATTTCTTGAGCATTATTATGTTAAATCACTTGATTCTACTGCTCTCGCCAGATACATTGTTGGTCTAGCTGGCCCACCTGGTGCGGGCAAGTCCACAGTTGCCTCTGAAGTTGTTCGACGTGTTAATATGCTTTGGTCCCAGAAGCACGCAAAGGGTAGTGGAGCACTGCTTCCTACGGAGGAAATTGCTGCAATGCTTCCAATGGATGGTTTCCACCTTTATCGCGCCCAGCTTGATGCAATGGAGGTTTTGTTGTCTTTTGGGTTAAACCCGTGTCTGAACTTCAGTTGCTTTCTCAAATTGTTTGACCTTTTGTGCCTGTAGGATCCAAAAGAAGCACATGCAAGAAGAGGAGGTGTGTAATGTTCTCTGTTTGATTGTTTCACTTACTATGTTTACGTACATACTTACATAATAGTTATTAATGTTAGCTCCGTGGACATTCAATCCATCACTTTTTCTGAAATGTCTACAGACCCTAAGAACAGAGGTAACTACCAACATTCTTGAATATGAGTTCTTGATTAGCACATAGTATTTGGTCTGATCCTCTAAACATCTTGGTTTGTAGGGTTCAGTATATGCTCCATCATTTGATCATGGTGCTGGTGACCCAGTTGAGAATGACATATTTGTAAAGCCACAGTAAGTTAACTTCGCAGATTCAAATGTGCACAATGCTTGTTGTTCATACATTTCGGCAAAGGTGCCGGATGCACTGGTCTTCTAAAATCTTTTGGAACAACTTAATTTGCATCTCCTAGCATTGGAGTTTATGCAATAGCTATTCTTTATGACATGATCATTTTAACTACTGCTAACATCCCGTTTCTTTTCATGAATGGTTGTGTTAAGCTCCAAGTTGTAATTTTCTTCCCCTCTTTCTGGGTATGCCAGTGGCAGCAAAAATAAATTTTCACGAGATCTTAATCTTGTTGCTGTTCTTCTAACTTCCTATCAGATTTCTTGTAACTTCTTCCATGTGTAATGGCTGCATTCCTGCATAAACCCCACCTTTCCTTAAATGCTCCAGTTCCTTTAAGTACAGGTGTGACAAATGCTGATTGCCAATTACCATGATTTTGGTAGGCACAAAATAGTGATTGTTGAAGGGAATTATCTATTACTGGAAGAAGATGTCTGGAGGGACATTAGAGATTTGTTTGATGAGAAATGGTGAGTATGCAGATGCTGGCTATGCAACCATAAGTCGCACCAATACGTATCTATTTTATCTCCCTTCAACATCTCAATAAAACAAACACATGATTAGACATTTTAGTGAAAATAGTGGTTTCTAATGGCAAAAATTACGTTCTTAGGTTCATTGACATTGACATTGATGTCTCCATGCAAAGAGTGCTCAAGAGACATATTGCGACAGGTCAGCCCTATTGTTTGTGGTTTCCTCTTTAGAATTCCAGCTATATTTTTTATGCATCTTATTCATATTTTGTTTTATTTCTCTTGCCAGGAAAAGAGCCAGATGTAGCAGCATGGCGGGTAATTGTCTTTCCTCCTACCCCTCTTGTCCTAACCAACACAGAAAACCTGAATGTATATGCATACATGGATTCAAATAAAACTGCAATGGTTTCCTTTCAGAATGACCAAAATGATGCCCTCACATTTGCAGGAATTTTTGGTCATATTGATTTCCCAGTAAACAAACTGCATCGCTTGCAGTTTACTGTGGATTTTTTCTGCTAACTATGTTCAGCTTTAAACACTGTTACACTATCATTTCCATCCGCATGCAGTTTGTGAATATTCCTAATTCTCATTGTTTTGGAATTGGTCTTGTAAATCAGATCTCATACAACGACCGTCCGAATGCAGAGCTTATCATGGAATCAAGAAAGAATGCTGATCTTGTAATCAGATCTGTGGACTTCTCAAGCTAAAGTCCATTTCTTTGATAGGAAATAGGATTGATGCTCTAGTAATGTTGAGACGAAGGCACCAATAGGTTGTTTCCATGGAGGTTCTTGTACATATAATAAGCTGAATGTTCATTTCCAACTTCCCAAGGTGATTATGTGCATGTAATAAGATATTACTTCATGATGTACAGTCGAGGGATTATTAAATAATTTATTTGGCATTCTTTTTAACAGAATCTCTATTTAAATTTATGTCCAATATATCATCTCGTTGTCCTTTTCGAAGAGAGAAAGAGCTTTGCTGTTGCATTATTGAAGGAGCAAAATGTTCAGGATTACATGCCTACGCCCGTCACTCATTTCCGTTAACATTCCTTGCTTCTACATTTTTTTATTTCACCTGGGAGTAAAAATGCTTGCAAAGATTATTGTTCAATAAAACGAGGGGTACATATTCGTAAAACTTGTTAAACGGCCATGAATCTGAAAGTTATATTAATTAAAACCTTGTTTTACAAATGGATGGTTCTGAAAGTTGTGTTCAAATTTAGATGGTAAGCACTTGATGTACACAACATGCTGTAACCTTGGGAGACAAGTTACCAGTAGTTCATCAAAAGATGCTGCATCGATATTTGGCAGAAAAAAAAGAATGCTTATCCATAGCTATCAACATCTGCGTAGTGGACAATTTCTTGGTACAAGCAGCAGCACAGATTGTCTCGAAATAAAGGTGGACAAGCGGCAGGCACTTGAAAAGACTCAAAGCTGGCCTGTCATCATTGTTAGGGGACATGATCTCCAAAGCCAAATATGTTTTGCTTAATTAAACACATGCAAAAGCACCTTTAGTTGGGAGACACTCATTGCTACTAGGAAGGTGCAGCTGAAAGTTCCCAAAAATCATGGCAACAACTTCCAGCGCTCCAATGCATATGGCCTCTCTCTCTCTCTCTCTCTCTCTCTCTCTCTCTCTCTCTCTCTCTCTCTCTCTCTCTCTCTCTCTCTCTCTCTCTCTCTCTCGCTCTAGAAAACAGAGAAAACAACAGCTCAACTTTGGGCAGCAGCCAACCTTGCATTTGCATCCTTTATCATCCAGGACATGAGGCACAATGTACCAAACACTGGGATGTATTAAAATAGTACTCCAGCAGACAGCAAAAGATGCAGCCAAAGTGTGATGCCTCATAATAGTAATGAGAAGCTGGGAAATTTGCAGTGGTTGATGCATAAATGTATATATAGAAACACAGTGCCCCATCACTGAGCACATGCCCTGCTCCTGTCTCATAGTTGGCTCCACATATAAAAACACACAGGACAGGGATGAACAGCAATGCAATGTCTATCCACCACAAAGCAAAGCATCTCAATATCTCTCACCATGGACTTTATCTATCCTCTTCTGATTCCATTGACACCAAGATAATTAAGAAATAGCCAAAGAAAGAAAGATAAGCTCATACAATACATTTTTTTAACAGCTTGCAACAATTATTTGTTCCATTGACACACCATGGTAATATAATTAAACAACTTTTGGTGGACAAGATGCAAAAGGGCCCCTTGATTAGGAGCAGGGTGCCTTTGCATTTTGTGCCCAACAAAGAAAAAGAGCAGGTAGAGCAAAAAGACATTGTTATAGGACAGATACATGTTATTCATGGTTTCTCTCTTTTGTATATGACAAGATGAAACTTGAACACTGACTGACTGACTGCCTGGCTGGCTGACTGACTCACTGGAACTGATAGAACAGTTGACACACCAAAATGACTTCACTGATCAGGAGGTACAGGCTTGGAGAACAGGGACGAGTATGATACAGAGACGAGCAGAGCTGCAGAGCTAGAGACTTGGTCCTTGCATCTGGCTGGCGGCCCATGTGTTCAGCTTCTGTTCTTGCATTTCTCCATGGCCCTTGGCGCTGAAAAAAATCAGACCAATAAGTTGCAATGTTACTTCAACTTCTAAAGTTACTACTAATCCGAGAACTACAGATAAAGCTAAGTAAAAAATATAAAAAAAGAATGAGAATTAATTATGCAATACTAACCCAGGCCAATGGCTTCTGATCCCTTCATGATCCGAAGGCGCTTGCACGATTCGACGAACATCCTGAAACGAAATTTCCACACCCAGTGAGGAAGCTGATCGATCGCCATTGCCATGGCAAAGACGTCAGAGTAGAATGCAACAAGGCCAAGTGCTCAATGCTCACTCCCATGGGACGTCGCCGACGAGCATCCAGTCGCCGTCCTTGTCCTCGTAGGTCAGCACGTACTCGGAGCCGTTAAGCAGATCCACCAGCTTGCTCTCGTTCATGCCGTTCATCCCTTGGGACCCACAGCTTCCTGAAGAATCATCATCGCAAGAGAAATAAAATTATCACAAATTTGATTCTGAACCCATTTCCAGGTACTGATCTGCAACTGCAACCAACTGACGACTCTACACTTTTTGGAAATTAACAAACACATCATTGTTAATGGCTTTTATTAGGCTCGACAAATCTGTGGTTGTTGCTCAGCCACATCAGTGCCTAAGCTACGTACCGACCCTTTTTCTCTGTATGATATGTGCACGCCGATGAACACGTGGATTAGTTTAGACATGGAGGGTCCAAGAACAGCACATGGCAATGATGGACCAACTGCTAGCTCATCGAGAGCTAAACTACTGAAGCGTGCACACATGATCATGAGCTACATGCACAGGCAGCTAGCTAGAGGATGAGAAGAGATACTGGATCGATGATGAGTGATCTGTGTGTTGGAGGGACAAGGGCATTATGCCAGCCAGGGCAGACACCTACCAAGGATGCAAATCATGGAGGGCACCACTGGCGAAACCACATGGTGACCACCACCGTACCACACATGCGAATGGCGCCAGTGCAATCATACACCCAATGCAAGTTCCAACCCGTGCAAAATTGTGGAGTGCATTGGTGATCACAAGTTACTTTTCTGAATGTTCAGAGTTTCATTCATTCATGAACCGACTACATGCATGGTTCGTGCAGAAATAAGTGAGCAGTCGACGAAAGGCGAACAATGTTGCAAGAATGATTTACCTACTTTATTTTGCGTGTATTTCTACTGTATATTTGTTTGGTGGCACTCTTTTAATTTGGTGAATTTTAGAAAAAAATAAATAAATAAATTCATGCATGATGATGTGTTGGGTTGATGTGGTAAGTACCATTGGTGAAGGAGCTGACCATCTTCTCGAGAGCCTTGGACAGCTCCTGGTAGCTCTTGTACATCTTGAGGTCCACCTTGCGCAGGTACGGCGCGCCGTCCAGGCTCACCTTCACGAACGCGGCGCCGCCGCCGGCTGCCGGCGAGGACTTGTCGGCGTCGGCGTCCTTGCTGCCGGCGCCCTTCTCGGACTGCACAGACATGATGTTCTTCCGGAACGAGCGCACCGGCGGCCATCCGACCACCTGAGCCCTGCATGCAGATAAAATCACCAAGTCAACATCATTTGGTTAAATTCTGTCAAAAGACAACAATAGCTAATAACATTATTAGTTTTTTTTGCGAAAAGCTAATAACATTATTATTATTATCATGGAGGTTAAAACAAACACTGACACTCACTAGATTCCCAGCTCATTAATCTACTGCAAATTGCATGTGCAACCGAAATATTCTTCCCCCTTTTTGCCTTCTACTTTTTACTGCACCATTTTGTTTTCTACGTTGGAGCAAACATATAGATGTGTATAGAACTATAGATCATCAGCTCGTCCAGTGGTCCATGGTACTATTGGGAGGAGAGAGAGGTGCCAATTGTTTTCATGGAAAAGGAGGAACCTTTTGTGGTGGCACATGGAGTGTGTACTACCATGGCCACCTTCCAATTTGCTACCTTTTGTTTCTTCTCCCCCTTTTTTTCTCTTAAACGTGGTCATGTAAAATGTGCACTAACTCTAGATTTACATATTTTTCACCAAAAGATAATTCCAAAACTAACATCTCGTCCTTATCACTTTACTGTCCAACACAACTATTTGCAAAATGATAGCAAAAAAAAGCAAAAACAAAAAAAAGGGGCCGGACGACAGGCAGATCTAGAGTGGTGATCCGTGAACGGTGAACCCAATGTAGCTCAGGACCATGCTGCATGCGTGTATAGTCATCGGCAGGCAATCAAGGGCAGTATGGGCAATAAAAAACAAAAACAAAAACAGTTCTTGTTTCTACCGTGCCATCAATTCTAAGCCTCGACCGATCAGGATCAGCAGCAGCAAGTGATGTGGAAAATGATGTTGATGTGGACAAAAATGACACTGTGCCAGAAAGAGAGAGAAAGAGAAGCTAAAGGAGAAGAAAGGCAGGCGCGTGGCTTTCTTTTATCGTGTCGGCACTAGGCGCTGTCTCCCGGTGCCCCACACGTAACATGCCCGCTGTCCCTCCCTCTCTCCTAGTTCGTGTCCGGCCGGTGCATCGTGTTCTTCGATCAAACTATTAAACAAATCTGCCCTAGCTAGCTAGATCCAGCTAGTAATTCCGTGCCTCTAAATTTGCACGCAAAGTTTGTGGTTTTTGCTTTGCAAAGATCTTTAGTTTGCTTTTGCTAGCTAGCTTTTCAATTTTGATGCTTAGAGCAGTATCACTAGGCTAGCTACTCCATGTTTTTGTTTTAGATCTCAGCAAATGATGAAGCAGCATCTACCTGTTTTCAAATAATAAAGTTTTGATCATTTCACGATTTGTAAATATATAAATGTCTATCTTTTCTCGTAAAGGTTGAGGCATTTCCTTAGCTGCTTGTACTACTGCGACATGAGAAATGGTTGTGGATTTGCAGGTTCTGCACGGACAAGACAGTCATGGCGGCAGATCGACAAAAGATAGCTAGAGCCGTGTGATAATTCAGGCTGCTGCTTCATGCATCCTGATGAGAGATTCTGCTTCGATCGTTGGCGACGGCTACTTAGTTAGGGTTAAATTTCTGCTTAGCTCTAGCTCTACATCATCCATGGCATGGAGAAGCAGCTAAGCATGCACGTACGGAGATCAACAAGCAGCTGCAGGGAAGAAGCTAGCTAGGAAGCTTGAGGAGTGAAGTGAGTGAGTGGGCACGACGACGACGTACTTGGGGGCGCGCGGCTTCTCGGCGGGGTCGGGCTGCGAGGCGGCGGCGGTGACGACGCTGCTCTGGCTGGGCGACCGCTTCATCTTCCCGGCCGGGGACTCCTCGGTCGCCGCCGCGGCCTCCTTGGCGGCATCCACTACCTCCTTCTCCTCTTCCACGACGGCCGCCGCCGCCGGCTCCAGCTTCAGCTTGAGGTCGATGGTCTCGGCGAAGCCCCTCTTGCCGGAGGCGCTCCTTGTCCCCTCGCCGTCTCCAACCCCTCCCCCGCCGCCACCGGGCAGGCCCAGCCGGAGCTCGGTCTCCTCGAACCCCAGGTCCGCCGCCATTGCCGCCGCCGCAGCCACCTCGCTCCTCACCTCCTCGCCTTCCTGCTCCCTCTGCTAGCTCGCGCGGCTTCTTGCTCGCTGGCTGGCTGTTTGGCTTCTTGCTTGGCTGCTTTGAGAGGGAGGAAGGGTGGTAGGAGGAGGCTTGCGATTGCAATGTAAAGGCATGCAAATGCAATGGAAGGGAAACTGATAAAGAGGAGGAAGAGGGCAAGCTAACGAGGGGCCACGAGTAATAATGCCACCAGGGTGTGGGTGTGTAGAATAATAGGGCCATCATAATGCATGGCCGCTGAATTTTTGCGCATGCCTCCCTGCAAAGACAAGACTCTTCTTGTAATGTATAGGCCCATTTTGAGAGGGGTTTAGTTGCAAATTCGGATCAAATAATAAGGCCTATCTCAGTGCATAGTTTCATAACACAGCCACTAAAATTGAAAACTTGCAACTATATATATCAGCCCTCTCATTCCATGAAACTCCCTCCTCGCTCCTCGCCATGTTAGCAAAATTATTGATGTGACATAAACTTTTATGCTATAAAGCTCTCCATAAAACTCCTATTGAGACCGGTCTAAATCCACTTCTTTTTTAGCTACGTGTATATCCTTGGCCTTACCATCAACATATACGTTGATCCAATTTAATTTTTCTCTCTAATATAAGAAGGCTGCTACTATATATATTATTAGTCGTGTCCACAAAAAATGTCTACTTGTTTTTTTTAAGCGTCGTCCAACGTACACACAAAAGGGGATTATTGTTGCTTTAGACATAAAACATTGTGCACCCACTTTGAGGCTACACTATCTGATATCTTCCTAGCTCCTAGGCATATATCTACACTTTGAGCTTTATTATCCAGGCACACCAACCAATCAGCTGTGGCCTATGCTTACCCAGGCACATCACAGATTTTTTAGCTGTGGCATTAAGTCACTAAAAAAATTGGCAATTTACAAAAAGAAAACAGTTTGGCATAATACACCAAGACACGTCTCTTGCATCCCTAGGCATCATTTTATTTTTTTTAAACGAGGAAAAATATCGCCACATGCGTCCATAATTTTCAAGTTGGAAAATTTTAGTTTTTTTTCTCAGTCACTTCACTATTTACTTTCTTCACAGCACTGGTGCACTAAATAGTTGGGTAATTGGTGGTGAGAGGGATGTGTGCAATTTGGTCCATATTTATCATTGCGATCCGGGGGCATGCAGCCGCGAGAAGACATGAAAAGAGGAGGGGGGTTCCGACCCCCAGTCCAGTCACCCAGCTGGAGGCCACACGCACGAAAATGACCATGCGGTGGGATCCACACTTACCCCGGTGGGGGTCCACTTTTCCCGGTTCTTGCATCTTCTTTATTTTTTTGCACCGAAATATCAAGCAAGTCACTTGATTTTAAAGAACATTCAAAATACTGTAAAATAGAGTAGCCGCCTCCCGGAGAAAAATGAACACTTTTTTTAGATTACACAGTACAACCTAGACACTCACAACGCATGTACACTCACACCCTACCCTTATGAGTATCTTCGAAGATTGAGCCGGCAAATCCTCGAGATTGACGAAGTCAAAGGAATGTCGCCTACCACTGAATGCATAATGCCGTTAAAATTCAGAATATTCGCTCACATGGGGAATCGAATTCAGGATCTCAAATGCTACCAAGGCTCTTGTAATCACTAGACTACATGCCCCTTCGCAAAAAAAATAAACAACTATTATTACACCAAGAAAAATGATCGAACAATTCTTTTATAAACATTTTTTTAAAATAAGGGGAAACCGGCCTCTCTATCACATTGTGATAGCTTGCGGCCAATTCTTTTATAAACATGGATATGCAATTAATCCTCGAGAATGCTTCACACTTGTTGACATGTTTTATGAGCATGGACGCTTCATTTTATGAATATTGTACCGCGGTTTTCCCTCCTCCTATTAATGTGGTAATTTTTCCTTTGATAAATGTGGGACCGAAACCGGCGACCAGAGGGGGGTTGAATGGGAGCCGATCAAAATTTCTTCCGAAATTCAAACCGTCGGCCTATATCCCAATACCACCGCAAACCCTCAAATCTAGGTCAGCGAGAATAGCTATGAACAAGCTATCTCGAAGCAAAAGACCTGAGTCGCAAAGCGGAAGCAAAATCGAGAGAACTTCTCAAATCGAATCTGCTCAGGCACAGACCGGTCTGACCGGTATAGAGGACCGGTCTGACCGGTCAAGAAGTTCAAAAACAGACAGACCGGTCTGACCGGTCTTGCCAACCGGTCTGACCGGTGGCGTCCAGAAACCCCGAAAATTCAGTTCCAAAACGTGAATCAAGAGCAAATCACGTCCAAATTGGATGAAACTTGGAGGATAGCTTCGTTCCTACCCCAAGAGCGCATCCCCAAGTAATCTCACCCTAAAGATATCCATAGCACGAGAATTTCGGGATGAGATCAAAGGGGGTGGGGTTTTCTCTAGTCTCCAAGAAATCGAATTCGAACGAGCTAGTGATTCTAGAGGGTTCAAGAACCAAGTAGAGGCATGGGAATCACAGTAAAGAACTCGTGGACTCCTCACAATCAAGTGCACCAAAAACGAAATCGAAATTTCATCAAACAAGACACAAAACGAGGAGATGGATTGATTCAAACCAATCAGAGGGCACGAGGAGGATAGGGCCTCCTTTCCCAATCAAATCCCTTACAAGATTTCAACAATCCATGGACAAAATCAACTCAAACAAGAGGAACAGAGGGAGGGAGACGCAGGGGCGGCGGCCTGGGGAAACAGAGAATTCACAGACAAGTTCTAAAATCCGCAATTAACCTAACACAAGTGAAGGGGTATTTATACCCGCGGGACCGGTCAGACCGGTTGGTTAGACCGGTCAGACCTGTGCCAGGGACCGGTCAGACCGGTTGGCCTGCAGCACCCCCTGTACACGATCTCATCCGACGGCCGAGGTTCTTTCTTCGGAACGAAGTCTTCTCCACGATGCCGCCGTCTTGATGAAGATCCAGTCCGCGGTTTTGGAGGGTCTGCGAAACCCGGGTAGGTGGCCGGTTTTGAAAAAACCGCCAAAACCTCACGCGCGGGAAGATTCCCGCCTCCACGCCGTGGCCCTAGATGCCGTTCCCGCCTCGGCCTTCTGACGGCCCTAGACGCCGCCCGCCGCCCGTCACCTCCTCGCCCGCAGCGAGGCCCTAGACGCCGTCGACGCCCGTCGCCTCCGTCAGTCCCGAGACCGACGCCCGTGCCTCCACGACTTGGCGTCTTCAACCGCCGTCCGCCTCCTTGGTTTTGTGGCGCAAACCATGAAACCCGCCTTCCGTCGCCGCTTGCGCCCTCGATCCAGGAGTGGACACCACAGCTGCCGCCCGGTCCGAGCTCCGGTCCCGGCTGCCCTTCACCGCCGTCCACCGCACGGTCCATCGGCCACAGCACCTCCACGGCAGCTCCCCGTCGACACTCGACGCCCGTGTACCTGCAATCCAAAGACCAAGCGCACGGCGCAATCTCCTCAGAGTCGCGACTACACCACGGTTAGTCCACTCCACGTGTTGACCACCCATCAACACCTAACGCTCCACACAGGCACTCAAGAAGGAAACACAAGAACATAAACAAAACGCACACACAGCGGTTAGCCTGACACAAACACAAGCCAAAATCAAGTTAACACGCCAAAACCTCCAAGTCATCACGACAATCACTCATCACAATATATGAGGTCAAGGTACTTGTCAACTTGACCTCTCAATCTCCCCCTTGATGAGTGCATTGTCGAAAAGATGACATGAAAGCGAGAACAACCCAAGCGAGTGCCCAAAAGCCAGATAAAAGCCAAGAACAAGGCCACTCGACATGAGCAAGAATCTAGAAGAGTCCACAAAAAACTGCTTGGCTCCAAAAGAAAAGGATCACAGCTCAACACCGCGAAGGAGTCAAAGGACATCTTCGAAAGACCCAAGAAGCAAAACACTCAAACCAATTTCGACAAGCGTTGTCAATCACTCATCACCAAGCAAACCAAGGTATTTATTGACATGGTTTGGAACATTTCTCCCCCTTGATGAGTGACTTGACACAAATCAAGCACAAAGAAATGGTTTGAAGTGCAAAAACTCGAAAATCTCATCCAAATGATCAAAAGTCAAAGAAAAGTCAAGAAGGATCACATGGAATGAGACAAATCAAAGCCAAAAATCGGTCCCCAAAGACATGGGCAACGGCTCTACGCAACCGATCAACAAAGCATGACCCCTCAAGAAAGAGGCAGGGCTCAACACAGTCATGCAATGGCAAAGCACCGGTTCCTCCAGAAAGAGGCAAAGGCTCAACACAACCAATGCGAGAGCATGCAAAAACTCAAACTCCCCCAAAATGCTTAACTTCTCACAATATGCACAACTCCCCATGAGTGCAGCACTCAAACTGCCAACTCCCCCTGGATAAATGCTCAACCTGAATGCCTACTCCCCCTCAAAGCATGCTATGCAATGAATGCTGTGCAGAGGGTGTACGCGAAATATTCAGGCATACAAAGATATAATCATCGAGTGACAGGCATGTGTGCTTCATAAACAGGAACTGAATCTAGCTCAACAGGATATATCAATCAAGTCTAGAGCTAGCAAGTTCAGTTCAGCAAAAAATAAAAGCATCACCCATGATCTAGCAACAGCAACTAGGAGAAAGAAAGCAGTGCTAGGCAAACTCATACAAGGTGATCCAAAACAGCCATTATATTTTATCACGAATTAATTTTGCATATCAAAACTTATCAAGCAAGTGATTTTGCCAGGGGTTAAAAGCTTGTCATGCTTTACTTAGCAACGAGGCCAAGCCTATGCCAAAGGCAGTCAGAACCTTAAGGCACTCGCTTCAGTCATGCACAGCCTTGCCCGGGTTCTCACTAGTGCTATGTGAGCCGCCCCGAAAGCTCGATCAGTGCGATAAGCAATCCCACCTGGATCTTTTCATTTCATTTCAGACGTATTTTGAACAAATTTAACAATTTTAGCTCATGTCAAAGAATACAAGCCACACTAGCATGAATGAGATAGCAAAGCACATCAATACATACTATCATGCTAGTAGCCAAGACAGGGTGACCATGTTTTCAGATTTTCAAATCAAAAAGCTTAACTCACATGATATGACATATACTGTGGAGCAAGCTATACATGATCAAGTCTAAGAAACTACACTAGCAAGCACTAGAAGATCATAACAGTGTATACAAGAATGCCAGTGCAGTGAAGCAATGCAAAATGCAAATATGTACAATGCATATGCACAATGCAACTAACCAAGCTAAAACTAAGAGAAAGGAAAAGACAAGCCAAAAGCTAAGCAAATGAAGCACTCAGCAAATATATAGGCTCAAAGACACACAGGACTAGACCAAAATGGATCCAACTGAGTACCATGAAAAGGTAACAATCAGAAAACCACAAGTCTATCCTGGGAAGAAATCGTACAAGTCAAACACTTACATACCTCGATGAAGATCCCGCTGGACCTAGAGCATAGCAAGCTCGAGGTCACCACCCCTGCGTCCTCAGCAGGTCCACCTTCTGCTCGAACAAGTTCTTGAAGAGGTGAACGATCGAAGTGGAAGTAGTGGTACTGGATCGTCCTCCTGAGCCGAGGTAGTCGAAGCAGAAGGGGGCCAGAGCCTGCAGCCGGCGCAGTAACTCCGGATCACGGTCATCAACTTGGGGTAGAGCTCCCCCTCAACAGACTACGACCTAGCACAAGACAAAGCTAGACACCAACAAGAAGAAGCCAAGTACCAAGAGAAAACAAGCTCAAGCATATGGTTAGGCGTTAGTCAGGCTACACAAACATAGAGATACCAATCGAAAATCTAGGTAGATACCAAGACAAAAGATACCCCTAGAACAATCTTAAGGCACTCAACGCATGAAGCAAAGTAGCAAGACTAGACAAAGATAAAACTGAAGCAAGCAAACTTAGGAACATAGGCAAAAGCTAAACAAAGCCTTCAAGGAAAATGATATCACATGAAAAACATATCAATGCACAAACCTGAAGCCAATTGAAGAGACAAGACAACAAAGCATGGTATGAGGTTCATGTGATTCACACACAAACACAAACACGACTAGCCTATCACAAGTAGCAAAGATACAACTAGTAAGCAAAACTAGAGGATCACACAAGCTAACATAAAAAGTGGCTAAACCACAAACAAGGCAAAACCTAGCAAGTACAACTAACCTGAAAAGGTATCAAACAGGGAAACACAAAGAACAAGGGAGTAAAAGCTCATGAATATACAAATGATACAAAGATCCATAGGGTCTTCAACCGGCATGGAGAACCATCTTGTATTGATCTTCCTTGCAAAAGATCAAGATTTGTGGAGCACATGTTCTCCATCCGCGTCCTCTCACCTACAAAAGAGAGGAAGAAGAAGCCCGAGTCTTGGATCCCGAAGGGTTAGCAAGTATGTACTTGGGAACCCAAGACTTGGCCACATGATCACGAGAAGCATGGATAATAATGCGAGGATTAGCATGATGCAAATGCGGGTTCAAAATAGTTTTTGAAACATCCTTGGAGTTATGTCTCACAGGAGAAACTCGAGGAAAACGAGAATCACCACTGGAAAAGAGACAATGACCATCCAAGGTCTTTTGAGACTCACCCACACATGTACCCTGGCTTACCTCACTAGAGCTAGCACACTGCTTCTCAGAAGGCTCACAAGTGTTCATGCCATGAGAAGGGCAATGAACATCCAACGGCCTAGAAACCCGAGCACAGCGGATGCATTTGGCACGCCTATAGCAAAAGCTATCTAGATGCCCATCTCTCTCACAAAAAGTGCAATGGTACAAAGGCCTAGAAGGAGGCACACCATTCTCAGATAAGTGAGAGATCCCTTGGGACTTAGCGCAAGGAGCACTAGCCTGAAACTTAGTGCCCGCACTAGGAATGCTCGTGCCATGGGAAAAGCCACGAGACTTCCTAAAAGCCTTAGCTCGAACTCTTCGCTCATGTTTGACACGGCGGAAGCAGAAATCGAATGTATGTCCATCATTCTTGCAAAAAGTGCACTTGAATTTTGGTTTGGGAATCTGAGTCCCGAATATGGAAGTAGCACCATTGCCATGTGAATTCCCTTGGACATCACCCGACTCAACACACGGCTTAGGACTAGCTATGGAAGAGCTATCCTTAGCCACACCACAAGTGCTCTTGTCCATGGATTCACTCTCAACATGAGAATCTAACTCTGGTGGCAAGGGGGAAGAAAAACCAGCATCAGAGTGGAGAGAAGTGTGAGAACCAAGGAACTGAGCACAAAGACCCTTGCATGTTGTGACCAAAATCTCATTTTGATATTTGAGACGATCACAAGTACCACATGGAGCATTTCTCAAGTTCTCCATTTCCTTTTCGATGCACTCAGCATAAGTGGTACGCAAGAGGTCAACTTCCTTCTCAAGGTTGGCACTCATATCCTTGTGCGCAACCAACTCAGCGCTCATATCATCGCGCAATATCTCCAAAGCCATAACCTCAGCTTTCAAATCAAAACACGATGTGCAAGAAATAACACCAGAAGAGGCATCAACATCATGCAAAGAATCTGAAGCACAAGAGGTCTGACAAGCAACATCAGCAAAGCGGTAAGGGAGAGGATATGCAAACTCCCGTGAAGACACCAAGACACACGATTTAACGTGGTTCGGTTAGGACACCAAAGTCTCTCGCTACGTCCACGGCCACTTGTCCAACACGAACAAGTGTGATGCCGAGTCTCTTCGCTTGATCACCGTCTTGCCACGCCTCCAAGGCTCCCGACAAGCAAAGGCTAAGTGACGCCAAGTCACAAAGACGAGGTCACCGCCACCGTCTATCTCAAAGCGTCACCACGGCACCGTCTTCACTATCTTGGAGCTTTAACACCAAGTAGGGGCCTCCTTCCCCGCATAAAGTGTCGTTGCCACTCCACACCAAGTCGGAGGGTCACACGACGAGTACATAAGGTGCTTGCCGCAGCAAGGCTTTCTCTCAAGCTAGTTCTCTCAAGAACTAAGCCTCAACAAGCACTAAGCACTCTCACAAGTGTGCTTAAGCCTATATGATGTACAATGAAGCTCTATGGTGGTTGGAGATGATCTTTAGCTCTTGTATACTTTCTTGAACTCCAGCACACTCAAATGACCCGGCCTTGGGGGTATATATAGGCAGCCCAAGCAAATATAGCCGTTGGAGAAAAGCTGCCAGAAAAACACTTAACGCCGGTTAATCCGACGTACCTCCAAAAGCCATCATCGGTTCAACCGGTGTATGTAAACTGCTACTTGAAAAACTAGCCGTTATCAAATAACCGGTGTATCGCCGGTTTAACCGATGCAATCAACCGGTGTATGTAAAATTAGCATCGGTTTAATCGGTGATTGTAACTTCTTCACGTTCCTCCAAAAACCACCTCTCTGGACAACTGAACCGATGCAATTGACCGATGCATCGTCGGTTCAACCGGTGTATGTATTTTCATCGGTCTTCGTTTGGTAATGCACCGATGTATGCATTTTCTTCAACGTCGGTTAATCCGGTGAGTGTATCTTCAGTTTCCAGCTTCTGGACAATTACACCGGCGTGTGTCTTTTCCTTAACATCGGTTCAACCGGTGTATTGAATTTCTTCACAGTCTCTTCGATTCTTGTCCTTTGGACCGAAGAGGTTTCCAGCTTCTGGACAATTACACCGGCGGAACCCCCGTAGGGGCGGCCCTTCGGGCCTAGCTATGCCTATCTTCTCTTTGTCATCACTTGAACCTAAAAGTCTGAGAATGATCATCTTAACACTCACATTAGTCCAAGTGTTGTGTTGTCTATATCAATCACCAAAACATTATATTGAAATATGGCATGAGAGGCCATTTTCGCTACAACCGCCCAGAGGGCACGAGGAGGATAGGGCCTCCTTTCCCAATAAAATCCCTTACAAGATTTCAACAATCCATGGACAAAATCAACTCAAACAAGAGGAACAGAGGGAGGGAGACGCAGGGGCGGCGGCCTGGGGAAACAGAGAATTCACAGACAAGTTCTAAAAGCCGCAATTAACCTAACACAAGTGAAGGGGTATTTATACCCGCGGGACCGGTCAGACCAGTGTCAGGGACCGGTCAGACCGGTTGGCCTGCAGCACCCCCTGTACACGATCTCATCCGACGGCCGAGATTCTTTCTTCGGAACGAAGTCTTCTCCACGATGCCGCCGTCTTGATGAAGATCCAGTCCGCGGTTTTGGAGGGTCCGCGAAACCCGGGTAGGTGGCCGGTTTTGAGAAAACCGCCAAAACCTCACGCGCGGGAAGATTCCCGCCTCCACGCCGTGGCCCTAGACGCCGTTCCCGCCTCGGCCTTCTGACGGCCCTAGACGCCGCCCGACGCCCGTCACCTCCTCGCCCGCAGCGAGGCGCTAAACGCCGTCGACGCCCGTCGCCTCCGTCAGTCCCGAGACCGACGCCCGTGCCTCCACGACTTGGCGTCTTCAACCGCCGTCCGCCTCCTTGGTTTTGTGGCGCAAACCAAGAAACCCGCCTTCCGTCGCCGCTTGCGCCCTCGATCCAGGAGTGGACGCCACAGCTGCCGCCCGGTCCGAGCTCCGGTCCCGGCTTCCCTTCACCGCCGTCCACCGCACGGTCCATCGGCCACAGCACCTCCACGGCAGCTCCCCGTCGACACTCGACGCCCGTGTACCTGCAATCCAAAGACCAAGCGCACGGCACAATCTCCACAGAGTCGCGACTACACCACGGTTAGTCCACTCCACGTGTTGACCACCCGTCAACACCTAACGCTCCACACAGGCACTCAAGAAGGAAACACAAGAACATAAACAAAACACACACAGCGGTTAGCCTGACACAAACACAAGCCAAAATCAAGCTAACACGCCAAAACCTCTAAGTCATCACGACAATCACTCATCACAATATATGAGGTCAAGGTACTTGTCAACTTGACCTCTCAATAAACGAACGTGGGCCCCACGGACGGCGGGCATGTGAGCCTGCCGGCGTGTCCCCCGTCGTCGTCGTCCTCAGCAGAGCAGAGCTCCGGCGCTCCAGCTAGCTTTCCTTCTCCGCCATGGCCGCGCAACCCCAAGCTCGATCGTAATGAAGGATGCGTACGTGGACCATGCACTGCACATGCACGCATGAGATCATCGAGGACATCACACGTGTGAGCCTGATGTGACGTGACACGCCTTTATTTCGCTGCTAATTACATAGTCCGTCATGTACGTGTTAGCTAGCTAGATTATAGGTGATTGATGACTAACTAACTAATCAACGAGATTGAAAGAGATGGCTTATATATATATATATATATATATATATATATATATATATATATATATATGCAAGATTGACTATTCTCGTTACTTCGCCAAAAAAAGGAAAAAAACAGAGAGAGTATATGTTGGACTAGTAAGGTGTACAAGACGTGATGGTACCTTAACCACGTACGTAGACCGTACGGTAACAGGACACACACGTTGCACTCGCACAATGTTTATTATTCACCAGTCACCACTATGCTGGCCCATGCATCCATACATGATACATGCATGCTAACATGCAAAGAGGATGTGTGTGTATGCGCGGTACACTGTACTCCTGTTCTAAATTATAAATTATAGATCGTTTAATTTTTTTAACCTCAATTTTGGCCACTCGTTTTATTTAAAAATTTGTACAAAATATCACTTTCTTTGTTGTGACTTTCTTTGTAAAAAATGAATTAAATAAATTTGACTACGTTTGAACAAATTTAAGACGAGTGGTCAAACTTGGTGTCAAAAATATCAAACGACCTATAATTTGGAACAGAGGAAGTAGCTCACTTGGTTAGATTCATTCCTTGCGGTGAAACCTGTCTATTCGGGATTTCGGGTTTAAGCTCTGAGTTACGCAGGTGTTTGCACATTTTTAGTTAATTATTGTTCTAGTGGCAATTGACAACAAGGCATTTTATGGTGATGATTTTGCTGAACTCAGGATCGATCGGATCTATCATCACCTCGCCGCATGCTTACGTATGTGTACATTTATTATCTTTATATATATATTAGAGAAAAAAATGGAAAAGGAAAAACAATAAATAAATTAACAAGGTTTAGGGAAGAAAATTGAAAAGGGAAAACAATAAACAAGGTGCGTGAGCAGCAGCTAGCTCGGCTTGGCTGCTCTCACATGAATGTGCTACAGTGGAGCTCCCGTGTCGTGCACCATACTCCACGACCCCAGTAGTCATCCGACGGGAGGAGCTACTGGCCTGGCTGCTAGCTAAGCTATAGCTTCCCCAACTACAACCCTAATTAATAACGCATTTGATTTTTTTATTTTTGTCAATACATATATTTTCATTCCCCATATACGAGTACACAATATATACACGTATATATATCGATTGTTGATGTGTCACATATCATGTGAACTGTTAGTGTGTTGGGATTTAATGATAAATTCGGCATGCACTTGCCAGCAAACCTTATATTATGCGAGAAGAATTTTATGCATAGGGTGTCTACAATGGTTAGCTATTTAGCTAGCTAGATCTGATGTGGCAAATAAAAAAGTAGGAGAGAGAGTAATCACTAGCGACGAGCAAATAACTGATCTATTTCACGTAGTCTAAGAACATATGAGAGGAGCGTGTGGGTCCAATAGTATAAAATAGACTTTTTTTTATCTCTCACCTCCACATCAGCATACTACATAGTTAGTACTAACTATTATCATTGCAGACACCCATAGAACATGTTCTGGACGCTGTCACCTACAGCTACTAGATTAGAGTAATTGCATGTCTACGTAAGCCGAGAGATAACAGCTCTCATGGACCTACACTATTGTAAATACCTTAGTTGCATAAATTTTCTTATGCAATAAGTCTGTAATTCTTCCACGCACACGGGTTAGTTTAAGCCCAAAACCTAGCTACTATATATATAGTGAAAGGCCCTTGTTTGGTTTTGATAATTGAGTGACAACTTAAATGGACTAATAAGTGTTTATGTTGAGATACACAGGAGATTAGCCCACACAAAGACACTAGTTTGAGCAACATGTGCCATGGAGGAGAAATGGCTAAGGGTTGATGCTATGCTCATATAGTGATCGAGAAGCTCATTGCATATGAGACATGACATGGAGTTATGTGACCAAAGTGGAGAAGATCAATACAAGGCTTGGCTTGATGGACCGGTTGCAATGGAGAAGGGCAAGTCAAGGCTTTGAAGCGAGGAACCGCGAGACGGTGAAGCTTGGGCAAGATTTGGCGCCGATGGACCGAGGCAACGGTGAAGAGCGAGCAAGGTCAAGATCGATGGACCAAAGAGGTTATGTGATGATATGGAGTGGATCATATCATTTAAGAAAGATCAAGCCAAGTGTTGACTCATAATGATGATCAAAAGGCTTGATGGAGTTTGGTGCTTGTGTGGCATCAACATTTGGGAAGATGAAATGGAATGCGCAAGACAAATGTATGACTTGTAGGGCATTTCATTTCACCAGTCAAAGGTTGTGTAGAGAAGTACATGACCGGATTTAGGATAGATGGCCGTACTATCAAGAGGGGCAAACTTGTTTGCATATCGGTCATCTAGTGCCACTTGAGCGATCTAACATTGCGATGTTGCTAGGATCGAGTGGCGTGGTGAGATCAAGTGAAAGTTCTTTGAAAATGATTGTGAAATGCTAACACACATGCACATGGTGTTGTTCACGTGGTGGTGTTGGCACATTTGCAAAGGAGAAAGAGTTGGAGTTGATGTTTATCACCTTGGGGAAACAAGAAAGGCTTTTCGGTGTTCTTCGGAGAATAGGTTGGCTCTTGGAGTGAAATACTGTTTTGATCCATTGTGTTTTGGATCAAATATTCAGTTGGGATGTGTAGCCCTCTGAATAAGCTTTCCATAGAGTCCAAGATCACCAAATTTGGACATTGGAGCTAAGAGTTATGGCCGTTTTACCGAGATACATTTCTGCTGGAAATAGACCTGCGGACGGTCCGCTCCTTGGGGGTGGACGGTCCGCCGTTATCTCGGATGAGCTCGAACAGAACTGTTTTTGGCTCTGTTGGTGGTCCAAAATGAACAGCGGCCCGTCCGGTCCATGGGGGCGGACGGTTCTGTGGCAGAACCGCCTAAATTATCCCGGCTCAAGTGCGTAAACCATCACCATAAAGGCAACATTAGCTTAAACGCACTTCAAACGGAACAATTTTTGGTCTGTCTGGTAACGTCCCGATACAACCACCGATTCTCGGATCGAACAAGCATACCCCGCACGAAGGCGAGTCCAGAGATATTACAACCACAATTTTACAACACAGGCATATTAAAGATTACAAACCAGTTCAAAAGATTATTACAACACCAACTTAAGTAAAACAGTTATACAAAACATAAGTGTAGAATCAGAGTTTAAAACAGCGGAAGATAAAACACGACGGCTACAACACGTCGCAAAAAGGATACCAGGCTAGCCCAGGCATGGTATCACTCGTCATAGTCATTGCCAGCCGAAGACGTATCCCACTCTACGGACCAGCCAGGAGGCAACGAGCAAGGATAGGTCAAGCTAGCGATCTGATCCTCAAAAGTCATACCTGAAAAAGGGTTTCAACAGCAAGGCTGAGTATTCTAATACTCAGCAAGACTTGACCGACAACGGGTATAAGAAGCCCACCTTAGCTAGACTATGCAAGGCTTTGTAAGGCTCTGGTTTTTCCTTTGCTGAAAAGCAATAAAGAGTAGGTCCTTACTTTCAAGTTTTAGCTTCAAGATTCTAGTTGATTAACCATTCTATGTAAGCATCTACTAACCAAACATGGTGGAACTTCTAAGCAAACATCAAGATTAATAAGAATATTGTTGCTCTTATTACTCTGTGTGGCAAAGAGATCAAGCAGTCTCATTTCATCGTGAGAGGCGGACGATTCTGAATCGAAATTCAACCTTGCAAGGGTAACCTAGCACACACGTCTGGAATACCGTCGGGTCATTCCCAAACAACCGTTGACCTTTCTTTCCGGCTTGTGGATAGGAACACTCTCCCCGACTACAGGGCTCCAAGGTCCACCCGTGCTCGGTCCACCCTTGTCCCTAGAAGTCGTGGTGTTGCGCAACATAAAATAAAACCTATCTCTAAGAGAGAGTGTCAGGTATATCCACTCCCCGGTCCAATCGGCTACTAGGCTTGCCGCGTACCATATTTACGGCATGTGACTAGTACTTTCAAAAACTTAACCAGCACTACCACACACCGCGACCTTAGCAAGTTCATCAACACAGACGGGGTATCACATAAGGTCATGATATCGAACACAACCCCGTCCGTAGTCCTTATATTGATAACAGAAAGTAAACAGGAAATTCCTATAAAGCTCGCGAGTGACAGGCAATCACTCGACTTTTACCGGTCCTATAAGCTTAGCAATTATTCGGACTCAGGTCTAGTATTCAGTACATAGGTTCCTAGGATCATGCATCTAGGGTTTCAATTCAACTCCTATGAACTGTAAATGCACAAGTAAAATAATACAGTACATGATATTAATTTGAAGTATAGGTTATGTCCGGGGCTTGCCTTCTCGGTAGTTGCTAACTATTTCAGCGCTAGGCTCTTCCGAACTTTGGTTCGGGGCTCCAGTTAGTTCCGCAGTGTTTACTTGAGCTTCGAGATCACCTCCGTCAGATTCCGGGATCAGCTCGTACGTCCCGTCCGATAAGACAGTCGTGTCTATATGCAATGCAAGAACAACATTATAAACAAACATGGGCAATCGTTTATAGAGTAGTTAAATAACAAATTTAACTACACAAGGCATCATGATCAACAGCACAAAAGAAGTTAACTAACTTCATAAAATGAGTGGTGGTGATTTCCTATACGAGTAAATCATGGTTTGTAAATAAAACAACAACTCAGAGTACAAATAGTAATAAAATCTACCAAAATTACACTAAACAGAACATGAACAAAGTAATCTACCCTGTAAAAATCATGCCAAGACATTTAACCATTTAAACACAATAAATCATTTACTCAGATAACATCTAGAACAAGCAAGAATTACACAGGTCAAACTAAAGAAGATAAGAAGCTCAAAATTTAACATGAGATCTACACAGGGATGATCTAGCTACTGTGAATTTTTCATGATTTTATATACACGGAATTAATTCAGATAAATTAAACAAAACAGACACCAGTTTAACAAGATTCAATTTTAACTCCTGTTCTAGCCATGAACTGAAGCTTAAACTTCCTGGACAAGCTAAGCAACTCAAAAAGAACAAGCAGAAATAACTTCATGATTTATTATGAATAGAAACTATTTACCATAATTAAAGTCTACTAAACAAGGATTAAATCAAATAAATAGCTACACCAAAGAACTGATCATGAAATTTTTATAGAAAAACAAGTGTAACATGATTCAACTACCACAAAAATTTCAGAGCAATACAAGCTTTTAAGCATCAGATAAGAAAAAGATTAAAGAACAAGTATTTATATACCTATTAACACAAAACCATTTATACAGCAAAAGTTTGCAACTAAAGACTAACATATTATGGTTCTACTGCATAGAGCTCTTCAAGAGGATTCCAAAACATCAAGATTTGCTATTTTACGAATTTTCTACAAATTGATATTGAATTTCAAAGATCACAGCAAACTATTTCAAACAAGTCCTTAGAGCACTATTCCTCTGAGTCACTGACATCGCAGACAACCCCCTGAGCTTTCTCAAATTCAAAACCGAGGTCCTCGGGTCGGGTCAGAGGGGGAGGCGAGGTTTGACCGGCGGTTTCCCGGCGAGGGGCTCACCGGCGGCGAGGGTGGAGGGGTGCGTGAGCCTCACGGGTTCAAGGCGCACCTCTGGGTGCTTGGAATCGAGGCTAGGGCGGTCGGAGAGGGGGTGTCGACGGCGAGCGGCGGCTTGCGGGCTCGGAGCACGGCGGCGGGGTGGCTCCGGTGGTGTTCGGGTGAGGGGAAATGGCCTAGGAGCTGCGCGAGGTCGAGGCGGTGCTAATGGTGGGGGATGTAGGGGTGGAGCGGGTCTGGGTTGGCGGCTCCGCGGTGGGGTGGAGCTCGCCGGGGTTCAAGCGGGGCGGCGATGGTGTTCTGCAGCGTGGGAGCGAGGAGAGAGCAAAGGAGCGAGTGAAATCGAATCCTGGGGTTCTTGTAGTGCTCAGGCGCGCGAAAGATCGAGAGCTGGGCCTCTGGTTTGGGCTCTCCACGGCGGCGTCGGCGGCCGCCGGGGAGGTTCTGGGCGCGGCGGGGGTGCGTGGCGAGGGGTGGGGGCTCCAGCGCGAGGCAATAGGAGGGGGAGGAGCTCGCCGGCGACGCGTGGGAGCCAACGCACGGCGAAGTAATGGCCGGGAAAGCCGGGAAGGCGCTCCACGGCGGCGCTGTCGGTGGCCGGCGGCGAGAAGCAGAGCAGGGGGTTGAGGTGGAAGAAAAGGGTCGTTTTGCAATTACCAAAAGTTCCAGGGACCCCACTGTAAAACAGCGATAACTTTTAAACCAAAGCTCAAATGAAAAAGTGCCCAACATGAAAGTTGTTCAACTTTTCAAGATCTACAACTTTGATGTTGTGCAAAAATTTATTTGACCAAAGACTCAAGAGCTAAAATTAAAATCATTGAAGGGATTTTGAATTCTAGGAAATTTGTCTTTTTCAAAGCAAAATCACTTCAAATGTAGACTTACAAGCAAAATGACTACCATGCATTAAATGCACTGAAATTTTGCACAAACACCCTCCACTAAAACTATAATTACACAACCCATTCAACACAACTGCAAAAAGGACCTTGCATAGAATCATAATTACACATATAACCTTTCATAATTACAAAAAGATCCTTTTTACGCATTTCAAGCACAAGATGCATAGCAACAAACACAATTATTGTGCAGACACCTATTTAATTACTGTGTAAACACCCGGGGTGTTACAGCCTTCCCCCCTAACAGGAATCTCGTCCCGAGATTATAGTAAGAAAAGGGTGCAACGACTTGGTACCTGGACTGGTTCTAAGAAAGTCGGGAAAGTTTCTTTGGAGAAAATTTTCAGTTTCCCAAGTAGCTTCTTCTACAGTATGCTGATTCCACTGGATTTTGTACATTTTAACTTTCTCCCTTCTAGTACTTCTTTCTTTTGTGTCAAGAATCTTGATTGGATACTCCGTATAAGATAGATCGGATTCAATCTCGATATCCTGTGGTTCAAGGATTTCAGTAGGTACCCTGGTGCACTTCCTAAGTTGTGAGACATGGAAGACATCATGAACGGCGGCCAATTGAGAGGAAAGACGGAGTCGGTAGGCAACGGGTCCACAAGTTTCGATAATTTCAAATGGTCCGATGTATCGGGGTGCTAATTTCCCTTTTAAGCCAAAGCGTTGAACACCTTTAGTAGGAGATACTCGCAAATATACAAAGTCTCCTACCTCGAATTGTAAAGGATCTCTCCTTTTGTCTGCATAACTTTTCTGTCTTGATTGAGCTGCTTTAAGATTAACCTGGATAATTCTGACTTGCTCCTCTGCCTCCGAAACTAAATCTGGCCCAAAAATTTTGCGTTCTCCAGCTTGTGACCAATTCAAAGGAGTTCGACACCTTCGACCGTATAATGCTTCAAATGGTGCCATTTGCAAGCTGGATTGATAGCTATTATTGTATGAAAACTCTGCCAGTGCTAGGCATTTAACCCAATTCTTGCCATATTGAATAACACATGCCCTCAACATGTCTTCAAGGATTTGATTGATTCGTTCAGTTTGCCCATCTGTTTGTGGATGATAAGCTGAACTACGAATCAATTTTGTTCCAAGGGATTCCTGCATTTGCTCCCAGAAACGTGCTATAAACTGAGGCCCGCGATCAGAAATAATCGTCTTTGGAATTCCATGTAAACGAACAATCTGATCGAGATAAATCTCTGCGTACCTCTTGGCAGGATAAGTGGTGTGTACAGGAATAAAATGAGCGGTCTTGGTGAGTCTATCAACGATTACCCAAACAGAATCATGCTTATGAGGAGTAGTGGGTAAACCAACGATAAAATCCATACTGATGTCCTCCCATTTCCAGGATGGAATAGATAAAGGTTGGAGAGTACCAGCTATTTTCAAGTGACTAGCTTTAACTCTTTGACAGACATCACACTCAGAAACATATCTGGCGATCTCTCTTTTCATTCGAGTCCACCAGAAATTTTGTTTGAGATCATGGTACATCTTGGTACCACCGGGATGAATCGAAAATTTCGAAAGATGTGCTTCATCAAGGATTTGCTTTCTAAGCTGATGATCCTTAGGTACCACCAGTCGGGATTCAAACCATAGAACTCCCCTATGATCCACTCTGAAACATTTATACTTTGCTTCCCCCTGTGATAACTTTTCCTTGATGACCTTGATACCCTCATCATGTAATTGTCCCATGATGATGCTATCATGAAGTGTAGGCTCAAGGGATATATGGTTCAAACTTCCTTGAGGTACCATTTCTAGGTTTAGCTTCATCATTTCCTGGCATAGAGTTTTATTGAATGGTTCTACAGATAGACAATGGCATTGTGACTTGCGGCTGAGTGCATCCGCAACCACATTAGCCTTTCCTGGATGATAGTGCACTTCTAGATCATAATCCTTTATCAACTCTAGCCAGCGTCTCTGCCTCATGTTGAGATCAGCTTGAGTAAAGATATATTTGAGGCTCTTATGGTCAGTGTAAATATTACAGTGAGTTCCCATAAGATGATGTCTCCACATCTTAAGAGCGTGAATAACAGCTGCTAACTCTAGATCATGGGTTGGATAATTCTTCTCATGATCCCGGAGAGCTCTTGATGCATAAGAGATAACCCGGTTGTCCTGCATAAGCACACAACCAAGTCCCGTACCCGACGCATCACAATAGACATCAAAAGGTTTAGTACTGTCCGGTGTAGACAATACTGGAGCGGTAGTTAATCTTGCTTTGAGAGTTTGGAACGCTTCTTCACACTTATCATTCCAAACAAACTTCACTCCCTTCTTCAATAACTCCGTCATAGGCTTGGCTATTCTGGAGAAATCAGTAATGAATCGACGATAATATCCAGCTAAACCAAGGAAACTGCGAATTTGATGAACTGAAATAGGAGATTCCCAATCCATCACTTCTTGTACTTTAGTTGGATCAACAGATATACCATCACTGGAGATAGTGTGACCTAAGAATTTCACACTGTCCAACCAAAATTCACACTTGGAGAATTTGGCATAAAGATGATGATCTCGTAATCGTTGGAGAACGATACACAAGTGTTCAGCATGATCTTCTTCATTCTTGGAGTAGATCAAGATATCGTCAATGAAAACCACGACGAATTTATCCAGCTCCGGCATGAAGACTGAATTCATCAAGTACATGAAATATGCTGGGGCGTTGGTAAGGCCAAAAGACATAACCAGATATTCATATAGTCCATATCTGGTAGAGAAAGCAGTCTTTGGAATATCACAAGGCTTGATCTTTATTTGATGGTAGCCAGAACGAAGATCAATCTTAGAGAAAACCTTAGCTCCAGCTAACTGATCAAACAGAATATCAATGCGGGGAAGAGGATACTTGTTTTTAATAGTGACCGCATTGAGTGGTCGATAATCAACACATAGCCTCAAACTATTGTCTTTCTTCTTCACAAACAGGGCTGGACATCCCCAGGGTGAAGAACTTGGACGTATAAAACCTTTGTCAAGAAGGTCTTGGAGTTGGACTTTCAATTCTGCTAATTCATTTGGAGGCATTCGGTACGACCTCTTAGAAATAGGGGCGGTACCGGGTTGAAGTTCGATAACAAACTCGATGTCCCTATCAGGAGGCATTCCAGGTAAATCCTCTGGAAATACATCCGCATACTCCCACACGATAGGGATATCTTCAAGTTTAATTTCTTTTGTGGCATAAGCACAAGAGTTAATGCACTCTCGTTGCGGCAGATAGAGTATGGTGGCTCCTTGATGTGGTGAATCTATCTCGATAGCTCGGGAAGAGATATCTAACAGTACTTTATGTTTAGTCATCCAATCCATGCCCAAAATAACATCCATGCCTTCTAAATTCAACAAAATCAAATCTGTCTTTATCACTTTACTACCCAACTTAAGGGGTACATGTGTAGTGATTTGATTGGAAGCTATCCTCCCACCAGGGGTTGTTATCATAAAAGATCCCTTAGTATGACAAAAATCCAATCCTAATCTGGCTCCAAATTTGGCACTTATAAAACTATGCGTTGCACCAGAATCAAATAATATGACTGTGGGTTTATTGTGGATAGAGAAAGTACCCGTCATAACTGGTGCTCCTGCTGGAAGGTCTGCAAGAGTAGTGAAATTAGCTCGCCCTTGCCGGACTTGCACCATTTGCCTCTTGCCCTTGCCCTTGTTGTTGTTGTTGTTGTTGTTGTTGTTGTTGTTGTTGTTGTTGTTGTTCTGATTAGAGTTTTGCCCTGGATTATTCCTTCTGGGTTGTGGACAATTCTTGGCAAAATGAGAAGCACTGCCGCAGTTGAAACATCGATTATTACTATTCCCACTATTGAACTGTGGTGCATTCGACCTTGGGCTAAACTGCTGCTGTTGCTGTTGCTGAGGCACTGGAGGTCTGAATCCTCCTTGTTGCTGAGGCGGCCTAAAGACAAACCTACCCACTGGGGCATTTCTTTGTGGAGGCCTAGGTGGAGTATTCTGCACCAGGCGATACCTCGGTGGCTGGGCACTCGAGGGTCCCGTTGGTGCCTTCCGCTTTTTCTCAGCACGATGTGCAGCAATACAATCTTCCTGTGTAATGGCCATATTAACCAGCTCATTATAGGTATTGGGCTGAACCAAGTTTAAACGTTCTTTGAGCTTAGTATTGAGGCCACGACGGAAACGATCACGTTTCTTGGCATCAGTATCAGCATGATGGCCCGCATATTGGCACAGATGATTGAAGGTCTGTGCATATTGAAGAACAGTGCGGGTTCCCTGATCTAGAGCCAAGAATTCATTCAACTTTCTTTCAATTAGTCCTTCCGGAATATGATGTGATCTGAATGCAGTTCTGAATTCCTCCCAAGATATGATATGTTCAGCAGGCTGCATTTCACAATAATTATCCCACCATATACGTGCAGGACCGCGAAGCTGTTGGGCGGCAAAGGGGGCCTTGTTCGCATCAATACATGGTACCGCTAACAAAGCAAACTTGGAATTGATTGTACGAAGCCAAGCATCGGCATCCAATGGGTCATCAGCTTTGCTGAAAAGTGGAGGTTGGGTACCAAAGAATTCTTGGTAACCCGCTGGTTGTGCCTCCCTTCCTCCATACTGTTGGCGTGGCTGATTTTGTTGCCCATGGACTAGCTGGCGAAGCAGCTCTGTTTGCATGGCCATTAACTCGGCCAGATTCGACGGGGGTGGCGGTGGTTGCTGAGATCCACTGCCATTTTCACAACCGAAGCCATCAGGAGTTCCGCGTGTATGACCAACCATCTGTAATCATGGAAGACATCCATTAGATACATATTTCTCGCTTCCAAAATCAATGGTACGTATAATGATCATACATTTGGATAAAACAAAATCAGCAAAAATGTAACTAGATGCGGTGTAGCACAATGTGCACAACACATAAATGTGCAACCCGCAAAAATTCAAAACTGGTCAGCGGCTAGATAGCTTCATGCTTCATCGTATAGAGACTCAATGCTGAGAGCAAAGAGTAAAGAAAATAATCTATCAATTCGCTCTTCATCGCTATGTACTATGTTGCTAAACAACAGAGATCATAGAAGGGGTTGGACTAAAATTTAGTCTCACAGATTCAACATGCTAACATTTGATGAGCACATATGCCACAAAAATTTGCAACCTCTTGTATTCATCAAACGGCGTGAAGATGCACAAATAAAGAGATTTGCTAAGTAGAAAGATTATGATTTCCAAACTGGTAGTCGCTACTTATATTACATCCAAAGCAGCCTTGTTCTTACAACCTAACATCGCTTAACCTTACCACATATAATACAGCAAGTGGTACTCCTTCCTAAGGCTATTTTACAATAACATCTTCCCTATATACATATGCTACAACAAGAGAACACAACTATCTAGGACAAGTCTAAGTCGCCTAGAAGTCGTCGAGGTTGCCCACAGAAGAGGCACTACCGGAAGAAGAGTCGTCCGGCTGAGGGTTAGGCTCAGCAAGTGCGTGCTCTGAATCTAAGTCAGATACTCCCTCAATCTCCTCTGGGTCCTCCTCTGCTGCTGCCGGCTCAGCTGGGGCATCTAGTTGCTCCTGGAGCATACCAACATGTGCTAAAGCATCAGCCCAATCTGCTTGCAGCTCATTCACCTGCGCCTGAAGAAAACCGATAACTGTGTTGCGCTGCTCTATCTCAGCACCATACTCCATAGCCTGATGCTCAAACTGTGCAATAGCAGTGTCCCTCCCAGCAACGGCATCCTGAAGTCCCTCAATCTGAATATCCTTCAAACGAAGGCCTCGCTGAAAACTCTGGGCCAAGTCTATCACCTGGTCCATGTGTCGCTGCTGAAGTATCTGGTAGTGAGATTGGGCATTCATATATCTGACTACTGCCTCGATAGTCTCATCCGCTACATCACCAATCAAGTGCCCAAAGTGTGCGACCCTGAACAGCCACTCTGCATTGCCAGCACTGACTGCTGGAAACAAACCAATAGGATATGCTGCTACCTCCTCGGGATGGTGCTCACAAAAAGTGGTGATAGCGTTGAGAGCTGCTTTCTCAAACGCATCCACAAGACGATACCCAATCACCTCAATCTCAATTGGTGGCCACTCCAAGGTGGGGTGCTGAGGAATGATCATCTTAACTCTGTTCTTCTTAATTCCATCCTCCGAAAACTGGCGTCCCGTGTACTGGGGTGGATCTGGGTAGTGGAAGATACGAAGTGAATCCCAAAGAATCCTCGGAAAACCCTCCCAGTACAGACAATCGGTATGAGCATTTCCCTCCTCATCCCAAAAGATCTGGGAACAAGTCGCCATCTGAATCAAAAAGGATTCAAATGTGAGTAATACAATTATCTCAAGACTTCTCAAATAAAGCTTTAAGAAGACTGCGGTAAAACAAATGTGATTCTAATTCACAAGATGATATGATTCCAAACTCAAAGAATAATAAACCACAATCGGTACTGGTTCATCATTTGAGATTCTAAGGAATGAAAAGATCCTTATAACAACAAGATGGGGCTTAGGTGGAAGGCATGACTCGAAACCATATTTTTCATCTAAGGAAACCTAAGCATTTTACAAGCATGCTACTAATATCAGAGTTTCACTCACTCATGTTTTAAGCACACTAACCCTTATCTTATAAGGATTCATACTAGAAATTCCTTAACAAGCTCATGTAGCAACTTCAAGTACTAGGAACAAATCAAACATCAACTAGATATGCATGCACGTCCTGTTCGTTCCTCACAAGATAAACAATTGCCAACTATCGTTGGGCTTACGTGGTTAGCACGGTGGCATACATAAATACGGCTCTCCCTATATAGCTAGTCGATACATTCTAACCGTTCTTATCTTATCGAATCGTGGTTAGCGTACCTGCATAAGATTGACAGAACATAAATATATAACCCCAATGAACCTTTCATGCCAGCACTCATGAAAGCGTTCCCAAACATTACCGCTCACTATAGAAGCGGCAGCCATACAATTTCCGCCGTATGGCCAACGTTAGCATACGCTACTCAGAGGCGTATTCACAAATTTCTTTACTCCCAATATAGTCGACCGAGGTCGGTATATTGGCAGCAGCTCAAGTAGGCCACTGCTTGAGCACAGCGTTCGGTTCGCATCGCCGACGGGAAGGTCAGACTCCCTCAGCTGACTGAGCACACTTTACTTCCAATATAGTCAACTAATAGTCGATATATTGGAAGCACCTCAAGTAAGCCACTGCTTGAGGGCAGCGTTCGGCTCGCATCACCGATGGGAAGGTCAGACTCCCTCAGCTGACTGAGGATCCTTACCATCTTACCTCACGTAGGTGCGTCGTTACAAGAATTAAGAGTTGCTTGTGAGTATGGTTTGACAAAATATAAAGTGATGGAAGTCAGATAACATAAACCATACAAAAAATAACCACCTAGTAATTCCCATAAATTCCCTAGGACTTTACGTTCTAAACACAACTCTTAACGAATCCAACGTAGTTTTCCGAAATTCTTTATGGTTCCAATTTTATATGGAAAGCGATTTTTAAGGTTCCAACACCTCTGGTATATGCTTGTAGCTCTGATGCCAGCTGTGGCAGAACCGCCTAAATTATCCCGGCTCAAGTGCGTAAACCATCACCATAAAGGCAACATTAGCTTAAACGCACTTCAAACGGAACAATTTTTGGTCTGTCTGGTAACGTCCCGATACAACCACCGATTCTCGGATCGAACAAGCATACCCCGCACGAAGGCGAGTCCAGAGATATTACAACCACAATTTTACAACACAGGCATATTAAAGATTACAAACCAGTTCAAAAGATTATTACAACACCAACTTAAGTAAAACAGTTATACAAAACATAAGTGTAGAATCAGAGTTTAAAACAGCGGAAGATAAAACACAACGGCTACAACACGTCGCAAAAAGGATACCAGGCTAGCCCAGGCATGGTATCACTCGTCATAGTCATTGCCAGCCGAAGACGTATCCCACTCTACGGACCAGCCAGGAGGCAACGAGCAAGGATAGGTCAAGCTAGCGATCTGATCCTCAAAAGTCATACCTGAAAAAGGGTTTCAACAGCAAGGCTGAGTATTCTAATACTCAGCAAGACTTGACCGACAACGGGTATAAGAAGCCCACCTTAGCTAGACTATGCAAGGCTTTGTAAGGCTCTGGTTTTTCCTTTGCTGAAAAGCAATAAAGAGTAGGTCCTTACTTTCAAGTTTTAGCTTCAAGATTCTAGTTGATTAACCATTCTATGTAAGCATCTACTAACCAAACATGGTGGAACTTCTAAGCAAACATCAAGATTAATAAGAATATTGTTGCTCTTATTACTCTGTGTGGCAAAGAGATCAAGCAGTCTCATTTCATCGTGAGAGGCGGACGATTCTGAATCGAAATTCAACCTTGCAAGGGTAACCTAGCACACACGTCTGGAATACCGTCGGGTCATTCCCAAACAACCGTTGACCTTTCTTTCCGGCTTGTGGATAGGAACACTCTCCCCGACTACAGGGCTCCAAGGTCCACCCGTGCTCGGTCCACCCTTGTCCCTAGAAGTCGTGGTGTTGCGCAACATAAAATAAAACCTATCTCTAAGAGAGAGTGTCAGGTATATCCACTCCCCGGTCCAATCGGCTACTAGGCTTGCCGCGTACCATATTTACGGCATGTGACTAGTACTTTCAAAAACTTAACCAGCACTACCACACACCGCGACCTTAGCAAGTTCATCAACACAGACGGGGTATCACATAAGGTCATGATATCGAACACAACCCCGTCCGTAGTCCTTATATTGATAACAGAAAGTAAACAGGAAATTCCTATAAAGCTCGCGAGTGACAGGCAATCACTCGACTTTTACCGGTCCTATAAGCTTAGCAATTATTCGGACTCAGGTCTAGTATTCAGTACATAGGTTCCTAGGATCATGCATCTAGGGTTTCAATTCAACTCCTATGAACTGTAAATGCACAAGTAAAATAATACAGTACATGATATTAATTTGAAGTATAGGTTATGTCCGGGGCTTGCCTTCTCGGTAGTTGCTAACTATTTCAGCGCTAGGCTCTTCCGAACTTTGGTTCGGGGCTCCAGTTAGTTCCGCAGTGTTTACTTGAGCTTCGAGATCACCTCCGTCAGATTCCGGGATCAGCTCGTACGTCCCGTCCGATAAGACAGTCGTGTCTATATGCAATGCAAGAACAACATTATAAACAAACATGGGCAATCGTTTATAGAGTAGTTAAATAACAAATTTAACTACACAAGGCATCATGATCAACAGCACAAAAGAAGTTAACTAACTTCATAAAATGAGTGGTGGTGATTTCCTATACGAGTAAATCATGGTTTGTAAATAAAACAACAACTCAGAGTACAAATAGTAATAAAATCTACCAAAATTACACTAAACAGAACATGAACAAAGTAATCTACCCTGTAAAAATCATGCCAAGACATTTAACCATTTAAACACAATAAATCATTTACTCAGATAACATCTAGAACAAGCAAGAATTACACAGGTCAAACTAAAGAAGATCAGAAGCTCAAAATTTAACATGAGATCTACACAGGGATGATCTAGCTACTGTGAATTTTTCATGATTTTATATACACGGAATTAATTCAGATAAATTAAACAAAACAGACACCAGTTTAACAAGATTCAATTTTAACTCCTGTTCTAGCCATGAACTGAAGCTTAAACTTCCTGGACAAGCTAAGCAACTCAAAAAGAACAAGCAGAAATAACTTCATGATTTATTATGAATAGAAACTATTTACCATAATTAAAGTCTACTAAACAAGGATTAAATCAAATAAATAGCTACACCAAAGAACTGATCATGAAATTTTTATAGAAAAACAAGTGTAACATGATTCAACTACCACAAAAATTTCAGAGCAATACAAGCTTTTAAGCATCAGATAAGAAAAAGATTAAAGAACAAGTATTTATATACCTATTAACACAAAACCATTTATACAGCAAAAGTTTGCAACTAAAGACTAACATATTATGGTTCTACTGCATAGAGCTCTTCAAGAGGATTCCAAAACATCAAGATTTGCTATTTTACGAATTTTCTACAAATTGATATTGAATTTCAAAGATCACAGCAAACTATTTCAAACAAGTCCTTAGAGCACTATTCCTCTGAGTCACTGACATCGCAGACAACCCCCTGAGCTTTCTCAAATTCAAAACCGAGGTCCTCGGGTCGGGTCAGAGGGGGAGGCGAGGTTTGACCGGCGGTTTCCCGGCGAGGGGCTCACCGGCGGCGAGGGTGGAGGGGTGCGTGAGCCTCACGGGTTCAAGGCGCACCTCTGGGTGCTTGGAATCGAGGCTAGGGCGGTCGGAGAGGGGGTGTCGACGGCGAGCGGCGGCTTGTGGGCTCGGAGCACGGCGGCGGGGTGGCTCCGGTGGTGTTCGGGTGAGGGGAAATGGCCTAGGAGCTGCGCGAGGTCGAGGCGGTGCTAATGGTGGGGGATGTAGGGGTGGAGCGGGTCTGGGTTGGCGGCTCCGCGGTGGGGTGGAGCTCGCCGGGGTTCAAGCGGGGCGGCGATGGTGTTCTGCAGCGTGGGAGCGAGGAGAGAGCAAAGGAGCGAGTGAAATCGAATCCTGGGGTTCTTGTAGTGCTCAGGCGCGCGAAAGATCGAGAGCTGGGCCTCTGGTTTGGGCTCTCCACGGCGGCGTCGGCGGCCGCCGGGGAGGTTCTGGGCGCGGCGGGGGTGCGTGGCGAGGGGTGGGGGCTCCAGCGCGAGGCAATAGGAGGGGGAGGAGCTCGC
Source organism: Panicum virgatum (assembly GCF_016808335.1). NCBI lineage: Eukaryota > Viridiplantae > Streptophyta > Magnoliopsida > Poales > Poaceae > Panicum > Panicum virgatum. Next base: position 60,772,741 of record NC_053138.1, read on the forward strand.
CGGCGACGCGTGGGAGCCAGCGCACGGCGAAGTAATGGCCGGGAAAGCCGGGAAGGCGCTCCACGGCGGCGCTGTCGGTGGCCGGCGGTGAGAAGCAGAGCAGGGGGTTGAGGTGGAAGAAAAGGGTCGTTTTGCAATTACCAAAAGTTCCAGGGACCCCACTGTAAAACAGCGATAACTTTTAAACCAAAGCTCAAATGAAAAAGTGCCCAACATGAAAGTTGTTCAACTTTTCAAGATCTACAACTTTGATGTTGTGCAAAAATTTATTTGACCAAAGACTCAAGAGCTAAAATTAAAATCATTGAAGGGATTTTGAATTCTAGGAAATTTGTCTTTTTCAAAGCAAAATCACTTCAAATGTAGACTTACAAGCAAAATGACTACCATGCATTAAATGCACTGAAATTTTGCACAAACACCCTCCACTAAAACTATAATTACACAACCCATTCAACACAACTGCAAAAAGGACCTTGCATAGAATCATAATTACACATATAACCTTTCATAATTACAAAAAGATCCTTTTTACGCATTTCAAGCACAAGATGCATAGCAACAAACACAATTATTGTGCAGACACCTATTTAATTACTGTGTAAACACCCGGGGTGTTACAGGTCCGCCTTTAAAAGCTGAAACGGGCGCAGAAACTTGGTAATTCTGTCTTGGGTGTCCAAATTGTACTGCGGACGGTCCGGTCCATGGGGGCGGACGGTCCGCCTCCTACTGAAAATTCTGAGACAGAAACACTGCGGTTTCTGTGTGTGCTGACCTTTTGAACGGCGGACGGTCCGCCCCTGGGGAGCGGACAGTCCGCCGGTCACTTCCAGATTTAGTCAGAGACATTTGCGAATCGGTTGGTTCGAAGTTTTGAACCGCGGACGGTCCGCCCCAGGGGTGCGGACAGTCCGCCCGGGGCTCTAACGGTCGACTCTGACACATAATCATTGCAGTTCTAGCCGTTGGTTTTGAATGGCGGACGGTCCGGTTTCTGTGAGTCGGACAGTCCGCGAAAACTCTGTTTTCACGGGATTTGAGTGTAACGGCTAGTTTGGGGCCTCCCTCTATAAATAGAGGGTGTGGCCGGCCATTTGAGGTGGCTGAGCACCTTGGGGACTTGGTGTCCATGTGTGAGAGTGCTTGAGAGCCCTCTACTCACTCTAACTTGATAGTAATCATCCGATCGAGTGAGAGAGCGATTCTAGTGCGAATGCTTTGAGAGATTGCATCGAGTGGCACTAGGTGATCGTGTTGCAAGCCGGTGTGCTTGTTACTCTTGGAAGTTGCCACCTACTAGACGGCTTGGTGGCAAGAGGCTCCGTTGAAGCCCGCAAGAAGATTATGCGTTGCTCCGGAGAAGAGATTGTGAGGGGTATTGTGCTCACCCCGCGGGAGCCGCGAAGAGCAACTCTAGTTGAGTGAGACGTGAAGAGCAACAAGTGGTCCGGCCGGATCGTGTGCTAGAGCTCGGTGTGAGCACTCCACGTGGGAGAGTGTGACTTGAGAGTCACCACTAGCAAGAGGATCGGCGGCAACTTTGGAGCTTGTCTCAACGGGGATTAGCTTGGTGGCAACCAAGTGAGCCTCGGGATAAAAATCACCGTGTCAATCTTGTCTACTCTTCTCGGTGGTTTGCATTCTCCAAATCACAAGCCTTGTATTTACATTCATCTATATCTTGTGCTTGTGTAGTTGCTCTCTAGTGATTAGTTAGCATGTGTAGCTTGCTAATCATCTTCTTGCTTGTGTAGCTAGAAGTAGAGATCCTAGTGTAACTAGTTAGCTTGTGTAGCTTAATTAGTTGCTCTTGCTTAGATTGTGTAGCTAAGCAAGTTGAGCTCTTGGATTTGGATTGTGTATCCTTGTCCTTGAGTATCTAGTGAGCTTAGGTTTGGCTTTGTGCTTTTGCTCATTAGAATTGTGTAGGAGCTCCCCCGATTTGTGAAGTACTAGTGCTTAGGCTTGTATGACTTGGCATTAGATTTGTTAGGAGAGCTCTTACTAGCTTGGCACTCCATTTGCTTTGTGTAGGTTCTTTTTGGAGGTGCCTTAGAGTCATAGTTAGAGGGGTGAAGTCTTGGCTAAGCGAATAGTTTCAGTTCCGCATAAGTTTCGGTTAGCCGGCGCAATTAGTTTTAGAAAGGACTATTCACCCCCCCTCTAGTCCGTCATCTCGACCCTACATATAGTTGGTTGTATTTTTCTAGATATATTTTAAAAATTAACTGCCCTATTTCGGTAATAACTGATGATAAGCGACGTGGCGTCGTCATCGAGGCACTTGTGGCGGTGGTTGAGATTTAGGGTTTTGAGGTTATGGTATGTTGGATTTATATTTTGACGGTGGAGACGACTTATATTAGGAAGGCGAGGCATCGTTTTTCCGTTGAGCTCCCTGCCATCAGGGCGGATCCAAAGGGGGGCTGGGGCTCCACCCCCTACTGCTAGTGCATCAATGGAAATATGGGGAGGGTGAGGGAGAAGAAGAGGTGGAAGAAAGAAAAAAAAATGGAGAGATAGTGGAACAAGAGATCAGCCCCCCTCCTTTCGATCATGTTCTGCATCCGCCACTGCCTGCCATATGGAGGAAGAAGGCCAGAGTGCTTGAAGCTCGTTGCCCCAGAGGAACGACGCGAGCGAGGTCAAGAAAACATGCCGGAGGTTGAAGAAACACCGTGGCAATTGGATTTGCATTTCTTGGGTCTTGGCTACAAGCATGGAGAGAGTGTCGAGGGAGGGAGGAGCACGAAATACACTACACTACTACTTCCTCCGTTTTAAATTGTAGGTACATAATTTTTGCTATATATATATATATCTAGACACAACGTATATCTAAGTGCATAATAATAACAAAAGCTATGCATCTAGATTTATCAAAACGACCTACATTTTGAACAACAGAGGGAACAATACCCATCATTAGTCAACAGCATGCACGCATCAATATAATTACGGCCAACAAACAACAATCCATGGCCCATGCGTGGATGCATGCATATGCCAATGGCAGAATCAGGATTCGAGCAGTGATCAGAAGTTGAGAACAGTGAGAACTAGCGATTGGGGACCATGGAAGAAAATGGCGGTCGAGAGGTTGAAGAAGTAAGCCAGCGTCGTCGTCCCTGAGGACGGACTCGTTCATGCACCTGTCACGTACCGACGTACGGCCAGCATGCTGCTTCCGTGTCAGCGAAGCTCCGGCGTGTCTCCGCCGCTGACCTCCGCTATGCATGAGAACGACCGGTCGATCGGTCCGAGCTGGCGATGCATGGCATGGCATGGGTTTGCTCTGACAGCCCATGAAGTGCATGCCCCCATCATGTTTCTAGAACCAGCCCTGCACATGCTGATGCTGCCACTTGTTGCCTCCCATGTCTCTGGTTCTTGATATGGCCGGTCGGCAATGCAACTCCACAAGATTAATTTGCAATGTCATGGGAGTCAATAGCTACTATTGTACGGAAAGAAGGGGAACAACCGAAAGAGCGCGGGTGGGGGGTGGGGGGGGGGGGGGGACTGTAAGGCAGTGGACATACCTGTAATTCAAACATGGATCTTGTAGCTAGGATTAAAACTGTCATCAAAGCCTTATTCGAAATTCTCAATGTGTACATATGGGTGATGCTATCTATGTAGCGCCTGAATTTACAAAATTTTCAGTCAATGGATAGTCCAACTGGATGTGGATCCTACAATCGCAATGCATCTTTAGTACTCCCTCTATCCTAAATTATCAGTCGTTTTGACTTTTCCTGATATATAGATTTTGTTATGCATTTAGACATGATATATCTAGATGCATAATAAAAATTATACACCTAGAAAAACCAAAATGACTATTTACGATGGAAGGAGTATCTGTTTTTTTTCTCGCTCATCGCCGAAATAGGAGCAAAAGGAGGAACCTCCAAGAAGGGGTTCAAATCTGATTAGTTAGTTGGTGTGGCGATAGATTAACAAGGCAATGACCAGTATATGGTCCTTATCTTGTTGATTTGCAATCTAGCTGAACCTATATGCTAGTGATGTGAACCATATATACTGTGTTATATTTGAGCCTGCATGTTTCTTTGCAATTCGATTACTGCAAAATACAATATTAATTAGTCACGCTGAAAGCTAGTATCTTAGAGAGAAAATGAAAAACATGTTGGCTCTTACCGGCAGGAGCAACTCATTTTTCTATCGGTATGTTCATCATTTATCTATCAATAATTTACTATCATCAAGGGTACATTAATTCAAAACACTTATGGGGAAGTGAGAGATTTGCCTGTCGAGTAGGGCCTACAGGACAACGATTCTCGATTGTTCCTTTTTTTTTCAACACGAAGGGTCGTCTTAATTTTCCTTTGAATCGCCCTCTAGGCAAATCCCATCAGAGAAAATATTTCTGTCAGGTAACGAACATGCAATTTTAATTTCTCTACAACCCTACTCGTGACGGTACTATCTGCTATTTCTTTGACGGTATTTGACGCACAAGCGAATTTCAATTTGCACGCAGCAGAGTGAGTCGTATACATCGTACGTACGTGGCTTGGAGCTGCACCACCCTGCACTAACTAGTCCGAGCACGCACGCTGGCTGCCTGCAGTACGTGCCGGTACACGCACCCGTACGTATAATTCACACTCCATCATCTATCAGTGCTAGGGTACGGCCGGCCGGGCCTCACGTACGGATGCAGTACGTACACACGTATCTCCTGGCCAGGTGCCACGAACCGTGTCCCCGACCGGCCAGCTTCTTTGAATTTGTTTAGGTGGCGGTTTGAATAATCCGTGTGCCACCCCGCGCCACGGCAAATAGACACGGAGATCAGATCGATCACATCCACCCATCGATTGCGATTGCATCGTGTGCACGCATATGCATGCACGCAGCAGGAGGATGTAGGGAGAGGTTCGCTGCACCTGCACCTGCACGGACCACGCACCAGACACGACTGTAAACCGCGCACGCATGCATCATATGAATCCTCGTGCGCGTGGGCACTTTCACATGCATCCACGCGTGCGGCGAGAATGGCCGCCACGTGTACATCCTCCGCACGTGCCTGAGCCTAGCTGGCCGAGAGCTTAGCTGACTCCACACGAAATGCAGCATGATATACCCACGAGCATTCTTCAAAATCTTACTCAAATGTTAGGCATTTGCTAGTCTAGTGTTTTGGGATTATCTGTTTAATTTAATTACTTGATAAAAGGTTCATGACTGAAATCTATTCTAGTACATTTTTTTTGCTAATACAATCTATTACCTCTTTCTTCCTGTGAAACTCTCAACCCGGTGGGGGGGGGGGGTTGTTATGATGGCTCCACCGAATCTCTCCTTACGAATCCTGGCCAATTCCGAGCCCAGCGAAGCAGGCCACATTGCCGGCCGTTCCCGGCCGTCAGATTGGCCGGGTGGACGGCTCAGATCGTGCTTCTTCTGGTTATTTTGCAAAAAAAACCCTCGAACTTAAGAGAAATCAACTCGCGGTCCAAGTTCCTCTCTCAGAAAATTTTACAAAAAAGTCCTCAGCTTTTCTCGAAATCAACCCACAGTCCAACAGTGCTAGTTGAAGAAAATTTGTAAATAAAACCTTAAGTTTTCATAAAATCAACCCGCCGTCCTTATCCTCTCTCAAGTTTTTTTTTCAAAAAAACCCTCAGATTTTAATTAAATCAAACCACAACCTGTTTCATCCATTACTTCCACACGAGCAACATTATACGTACAATTTAAACACCAAAACATGTTGGAATCAAAAGTTGCTCCACATAAAATTTAATAAAAAATTTAAAAACTACAACTTCATTATAGAGTAAATTTTAAAATTCAAAATACTTTCGCAATTCATTTAAACAAACATTTACATGCGCCCCGTTGCACCGAATCCTGGCCAATTCCGAGGCCAGGGAAGCAGGCCACGTCGCCGGCCGTTCCCGGCCGTCGGATCGGCCGGGTGGACGGCTCAGATCGTGCTTCTTCTGGTCATTTTGCAAAAAAACCCTCTAACTTAAGAGAAATCAATCCGCGGTCCAAGTTCCTCTCTCAGAAAATTTTGCAAAAAATCCCTCAGCTTTTCTAGAAATCAACCCACAGTCCAACAGTGCTGGTTGAAGGAAATTTGCAAATAAAACCTTAAGTTTTCATAAAATCAACCCGCCGTCCTTATTCTCTCTCAGGTTTTTTTCGAAAGAACCCTCAGATTTTAATTGAATCAAACCACAACTCGTTTCATCCATTACTTCCACACGACCAATATTATACGTACAATTTAAACACCAAAACGTGTTGGAATCAAAAGTTGCTTAACATAAAATTTAATCAAAAATTCAAAAACTACAACTTCATTATAGAGCAAATTTTAAAATTCAAAATACTTTCGCAATTCATTTAAACAAACATTTACATGCGACCCGTTGCACCTATAATTTTGACACCAAAATATCTTTAAATAAAAAGTGATCAATACAAAAGTTGACTAAAAATTCAAAATCTACAACTTCATTGTATAGCAAAGTTTTTTAAATTCAAAGCATTTTCATAATTTATTTAACATAACATTTTAATTTACTAAAAATATAATATCGTATCACCATTCTTCTATAGCTTCTCATGCTACCTCCATAATAACATATCATATTTAGTACAACCACCGCTCTCTTATTAAAAAAATGTGCTACTAATTGCAATATAATTTGGCTTTCGCAATTCATTTAAACAAACATTTACATGTGACCCGTTGCACCTATAACTTTGACACCAAAATATCTTTAAATAAAAAGTGATCAATACAAAAATTGCCTAAAAATTCAAAATCTACAACTTCACTGTATAGCAAAGTTTTTAAAATTCAAAGCATTTTCATAATTCGTTTAACATAACATTTTAATTTACTAAAAATATAATATCGTATCATCATTCTTCTATAGCTTCTCATGCTACCTCCATAATAACATGTCATATTTAGTACAACCACCGCTCTCTTATAAAAAAATGCGCTACTAATTGCAATATAATTTCGCAAATACATTAAGTACACGACTAATTGTGCTCCAACCTCCTTAATAAATTATCTAACCCTTCTTTCACCACAATTATTTCCATAATCGATTTAACAGAACATATTATTTTGTTAAAAAAATATTGTACTACCGTTTCTGACGGTTCCTCATGCAATCTCCACAATAACGTGATATATTTTAATATATCTACAACTTTTTTAAAAACATCACATCTATTAATTATCACATGATTTCACAAACTATATTAAATATCCGACTAATTGTGCTCCACGCCACCACCCTATGTAATAAATTATTTTACCCTTTCTTTCACCATAATAAATACAGCAACAAATGTCATACCTCCATTTCGATACCCAAAATATTATAGTACTTAAATATTAACGTCACGACAATTGAATGCTCAAATCATACCAACTGCAACAGCAGGCTGCAGAGCATGATATCTATGCGAAAATAATGGAACAGTGGATTCAACTTAACTACATTGCTTTAAAAAAAATTATACATTTGCCTGTACACAACAACTACATGCATGAACTAAAATCCACATCAACTACCGTACTACAACGCGGGATACAGACTACAATAGCAACACTATACGTACAATTTGATCATCATTCTTCTATGGCTTTTCATGCTACCTCCATAATAACGCATCATATTTAAATATAACCACTACTTCCTAAAAAAATGACACCTCTACTAATCGCAACATGTTTTCGCAAATACATTAAGTATCAGACTAATTATGCTCTGCCCTCCCTAATAAACTATCTTATCCCTTCTTTCACCACAAAAAAATATTTCGATACCCAAAATAATATTCAAAGTTTCATACAATACAAAAAAAGTTAAAAATCAAGTCGTTCCCAGATAGTTTCCAATAGTTACATAGCCTTTTATATTTGCAAAACATAGCTTGCGCTAATACTATCACACGGCATCCACTGGACCAGCTCAAACTGGCGCACCAACGGTGCGCCCCAGTTTCTAGTGTTATTAAGAGGAAGCAACAGGTTTCCCGGTCGAGATAATCCTCCGAATCCTGGCCACTCCAGTGAGAGAGATTTTGAAAAAAAATCCCCCTAGATTCAATCCCTTATAATAATAAAATTCATAAAAAAATTAAAAGATCTAAAGACTTTGTTTTGTCTACCTGGAACTAGCATCTACTCCCTCCTATACAAATTGTAGATCACTTTAACAAATCTACATACATAGCTTTTGCAATTCATTTTGGTAAACATTGTGTGTAGATATATACATGGTAAAAATTATGCATTTAAATTTTCCAAAACAATGGAATAGAGGGAGTATATATTATTCCTCTCTACCCCTTGTCCGCCACACCCCCGAGTTTTTAAAAACATTTATTTTCTCTACTTGAAAAATTTTATTTCACTGTCAAAAAAACCCCTAGATTCAATCTCTTGTCATTAAAAAATTCATAAGAAAAATCTAAACACTTTGTTTTGTCCACTTGGAACTAGCATAAACTCCCCCCATACAAATTGTAGGTCGTTTTAACAAATCTACATACATAGCTTTTGTAAGTCATTTTGGTAAACATTTTGCGTAGACACATGGTAAAAAATTATGCATCTAAATTTGTCAAAATGACCTTAAATTTGAAACAGAATGAGTATATATTATTCCTCTCTGCCCTTGCCCGCCACACCCCTGAGTTTTTAATAACATTTATTTTCTTTACTTGAAAACTTTTATTTCACTGTCAATATATTTTTCTCTCCCCTTAATTAGGCTGCAACGACGTAATATTGCATCATATATCCGGGAGATTTTTTACCGACAAACTAAATCTATCGAAAGATAAATAACGTGTCGCTATAATATGTTTTGTGCATCAATTATTCATGCCACCATTGCACGGGCTACACACGGGTCATGCTAATCTTCTTGTGTGCTTCCAGTCTTCCTGAGACGTCGAGGTCTCCGTGCAGTCGTACGTGCACACGCTTGCTCGCTCGATCAACGTACGTCTCTGATGTAGTAGTAACTAGGTCGAGCTAGTAGCTAGCTAGCTACTGCCGCGCCTGCCTTTAATTCTCATTTAATTGCGACGCTTACGTGCAATCGTGCGCACTGACACTGACGCCAAGCTTTGCTATAGCTAGCTAGCTGGTAACAGGAGTCCGGCACTCCGTCCACATCGACAGGTACGTACTATACCGTAAAACCTTCTTTGCACGACGTGGACGCGTGCACGCGCGACAGCAATAGCTATAGCTAGCTGCACTGATGATCCACTGCAGCTACCTGATGATATGTACGACGAGTAGCTGGCTATATAGCTACTACAATATATTCTTAGGCCAATCTCAATGGGAATGTCATCAACACAGTTATCTAGACTGGAATCTTAAAACCCGTACCAATGAAGTATCATGGTGATGACCCTCTTCTCACATTTCATGACACTCTCCTCTTCTCTCTCCTCGTATTATTAGTATATGTTAGCAAATTTAATGTCCATGACTCCCTCATAACACTTCTACTGAGATTTTTTTTTTGATAATACGTATCTGTATTCTTAGATAAGGAAAACATACAAGTACTCGTACGCATACAGACGTACGTAGAGGATACAGAGGAAGCTGATACAGCCAAACTTCACAAAGGACCCTAACCAAAAGAGAAATTGCAAAGAAGCCCCTGGAACCTTCGTGAAACCCCTGCCGCCGACCTCGTCGTCGCCAGCTATCGCCGTCGAGGAAGAAGCCGATCTTCACCGTGAGCTGCCGAGGCCCCATCGCACCCTGGCTTTTGAAGGAGTCGCAGCAGAAGTCGCCGTCGGCTGTAGCCCATCGACCGGGGACACGCCCCGACCTCTGCAACTCTCGGATCCGCGCTCGCCATCGACGACCGCCGCCGCCGAGGTGAAGCCGAGCCCGATCCGGCCACCCAACCTCCACAAAACCCACAGCTTGCCCTGGATCCATCGAGCAAAATGCCAGCGGACTCACCAGCCGACGAGCCGCCGGCCGCGGACTCCTGTACAGGATCCACGCTGGGAACCCCTCCTCCATGCGCTCGTCGACGGCGCCGGAGCGGAGCACCATTGAGACGGGGAAGAACTCGGGAGGACATTATTCCTTGGCGCCGCCGCCACCGCCTCGACTTCGACGCCGGAAACGAAACCCTAGAAACCCTAGGACCTAGACTACTGCCTACCCCACCACCAGCCGGCAAGAGGCCGACGGTCTCCGCCACCTCACGACGCCCCGGGGGCCATCGGAGGCGGGAGAGACCGCCGGCTCCGCCGGCGGGGACGCTCGCCCTCTCACTCGCCTCTCTCAACTGTAGCAAGGGGAAAGGGAGGGAGAGGGAAGAGTGGAGGGTGGGAATTGGCTTCACTTCTACTGAGATTGATCTTACGAAGTCTCACTTTCCCTACTACACTGTACTACTGTCCAATTTAATTATAACGAGCGAGCGGCCTACAATTTGTAACGGAGAAAGATCATCACGCACGCACACTTTTCCATGTCTGTCTCCGTCGTCGATGATGATGAATAGACGACGAGGATGCATCATGTGTGGATCAGACGGTCCCGTGCGTCGTCGTTTGTACGTTGCACGTATAACGCAATGCCACGGGTCGATGGACGCCCATCCTCACCTGTCGTTCGGTTCGGATCGGATTGGATCGTCGTCAATGCTTCGTCCTGGCCGTCAGGCAGCACAGTGTGGGCTGGCATGGATCATCGTCCATCAATCCGGTCGTGTAGTACCTTTCAAGCCGCTGCATGCGTGTTCACCGCCGGGCGTGCCCACTCACTGGATGGTCCAGAGTCTGCCTTACCATGCATCCAGTGCCATGCATATTTTTGGGTTACTACCAATTAATCTGGGAAACTTATCTTTCTTCACTTACAACATATAATATTCATTCTGTTCACCACAACCAGCCAATCGTGTTTTTCTCTCACACCAATCCAGCACCAGCCACCAGTCACCAGCCAGTCAACAGTATTTTTCTCTCACAACAAATCAGCACCAGCCACCAGCCACCAGCCACAGCACAGCGAACAGAGTAACTGGCATGATGATCTTACTCAACATGTCATTTTACCGGCCAAAGTTGGTGGTATTATGTAGGTCTGTTATATTACCCGTATCTATAGCAACGCAATGACATTATGCTAGTAACTGTAAGAATATATAGTCTCAAAGGCAAAAGAGTCACATATTGTGGAAATATTTTATTATATGGTGATCGATCTAGTAATTATATATTAATGCCAATCTCGTGGTTCCAATTATATAAAAGTTTAGACGCCTACAGTCAAAGATAAAAGCGTTTGACCTGGGATGACAGAAGACCTTGATGAACTTATTATATTTCCGTTTAGAGGAAGTAGTTTAGTTTACTAAATCAGCAGCTAGCTTTGATTTGTATAGGCAGCTGGCCAGTGCATGAACGTAACATGTGCGCGCTTATACATGCGCATGGCTTAACATACACGCATACCTAGCTAGCCAACCGGATCTGAAGAGAGAAACAGTGGGCAGCAGCAGCTGCTAGTAGCTAGCTAGTTGCATTGGGGATGAAAAAAAAAAGTATACACGTCGTTCTAGTTCTAGCTACCGATCAACCACGAAATGGTCATCAGTGCTACTGACAAGCTAAGGTCTGATCTCACCGTCCATCACTACGAAATTTGCTACTAATAGAAGTACTACACATGCTACTAAAATATGAGCAAATGCGACGATAATCCATGCACCCATCATCCATGCATGCAGGCCCCGGATACATGTGTAGGTGGTTGTTGCAACACAAGGCATCCATCTCCCCGGCCAAATCAGAGCAAACCGGACCGTGGCGAAAAAACTAATTGGCCAAGTACATGCAGGGAGCGAGACACCAGTACATGAACGGGGGATTTCCTAATGAGGCTTTGCAGCATTTAGTCGGTGCAGCTGATCATGCAACCCATTTGTGTGTGTGCGCATCAGGTAGTAGGTCAAGCGAGCATGCAGCGGGCAGCAAACAGTCAAACATGCTGCCACCGCCCCTAATTCCCCGCCTCAAAGCCCGATCAAAAAGATTCCGGGGCCATTTTAAAACCCCAATCCACTGTACTTAACCGGCACTGCTAATAATAATCAACAGGCTAAGCATCATCATATGTTCTATGCATCTCTCTCTCTCTCTCTTTCTCTCTCTCTCTCTCTCTCTCTCTCTCTCTCTCTCTCTCTCTCTCTCTAAACCAAATAACCAATGCATGAAACAAGCTCCATTCCGGAATCCAAGAAGCTTCATGATCGATCAGTGGGCGACATGGCCGGTACTTGCATTATACTGATCGGATACCTTTTGGCGTACGTCTGGGGCAGGCAACAGGCAGGAGCTCGATCAAATAAACCTACTTACAACTACAAGTAGCTAGTGCGTTTGGTTTCAGAGAAAGAATCAGGCACCGGCGCGCCCGTTTTTCGCCGCGAATTCGACCCAAAAGATTCTTTGCTGGAGCACTACTATTATTCTAGCTCGCCGGTGTAGGAGGTTGCAGGAACACCGGGTATCTCGATCGCGATAGTCAAATGGACAATACATGATCGAAATTTCGGTGCAGTTGTTGATCATGCATGTGTTGTGGGCAGGAATCCAATTTTTTGCTAGGGTAGAAAGAAACCCCAGTTCAATGCACATAATCTAACAACTAGATCGAAGTCAGTTTTTTTTTTAAAAAAAAGGCGCAGAAGACTGTACACTATCTAAACTTATTATTCTGAAATATAATGCATTTGAATTGCGCAGATGAAATGTTAATGAAACGAGCTTAATTGGTCCAGTCTGAACCAAAGGTGAACAATAAACTATCAAAAGCAGACAATATTTCCAGAGTTTTCTGGGTCTGGACCACCGTATGATATCCCATCACCAGACTAAAGCATAGTTTACCCAAAGAGGGGACCATCTTGCTCCCGCCAAAGAGAGAGGGGGGGGGGGGGAGAACTTTATAATTTGGTGGTTAGCTGCTAAAGCCTAAAGGAACAGCACTATCAGCTTGTGAAATTAACAATCCTTTCGGAACAGTTTCCAAAGAAATAAAAAGCATCGTTAACCGCTTAACGATGCTTTCGCCAGGCAGGTTCTGGGCTAATTAAACAAAGCCCCCCACCCACTAGGCCCGCGCCCGGGGGCCCGCGGCCAACCAAAAGAAGCAAGGCTCAAGAAAGGAGGAGCAGGGCGTAGTGGAGGGATAGATGGAGATGATGGTTCATGAGATGAGAGCTGAGAGAGAGGAGAGAAAAAAAATTACGATAGGCAAGTGTGAGCATGCATACACACACTCCATGTTACATTGTTCCTATGCATATATATCTTATTATTGGGCGATGGCAGGAGGGGGAGGAGGGACAGGGCAGTATTGTATGCGCCAAAAGATGCTCCCCCGAGATCTCTCATGATAGCATGCATCCTAATCATGGCAACGGCACACCTTGCTCAATTTGATTTGGTTCCTAATTTTTTTGTTAGTGCCATTGTCAATAATCGTCCTTCATTGTAGCCCATGAATCCGGGTATGGGTGCCGCGCGAGCCATCCTCGGTACGGCCCGCACCCGTCTGCGACCGGACTCTATGGTCCGTCCTTAGCTTCTACCACCACTAGCTCAATGACATCCAAATTTTGGTTTGCAACTGATGAACTAAAGACTTTTCTGTTTCAAAAAAAAAAAAGATGAACTGGAGACCTGAATTGGGTGAACAAGCTTCACTGCCGTGCCACTGGCTTCAAGCGAGCTTATTGGATCGGGTCCTGACAATGATGCAGAGCCAGCGCACACCCGCTAACCCGGTACACTACTACAGAATAGGCCTTTGTTCCAAGTCATTTATCCCGGTTACCTTTGGGCCCGGGACAAAAGGTGGCTTTTGTCCCGGGTCCAAAGGCTAGCCGGGCCAACGGGGGGACAGATGCCTTTTGTCCCGGGTGGAGCCACCAACCCGGACAAAAGGCCCCCCTTTTGTCCCGGTTGGTGGCTCCACCCGGGACAAAAGGTCCAACCCCTTTTATCCCGGTTGGTAACACCAACCCGGACAAAAGGGTGACCCTTTTATCCCGGTTGGTGGTACCAACCGGGACAAAAGGACCCTTTTGTCCCGGTTGGTGTTACCAACCCGGACAAAAGGCCCCTCCACGTGATAGTTCAAAAGAGAGTTATTCTTTACTGAGTCACATGTACTACTTAGTTGAGTTGGCAAGGAAGCCATGTGCTAGGCAATAGGTCTTGGGTTCCAATCCCGCAGGGTGCAAATATTTTTTAGCGCGAGGGACATTTTGTCCCGGTTCTACCACCCGGGACAAAAGCCTCCAGCGCTTTTGTCCCGGCGGCCGAATCCCGGTTCCAAAACCGGAACAAATGGCCATATGGAACCGGGACAAATGACTGTTTTTGTAGTAGTGGTAGTAGCACGTATTGGTACACGGTGGATGATGGATGGATGGGACGTGTTGCTGGTTGCGCATGGGAGGGAGATCCAGACCAGACCCGTGACCCGGCGAATCTGTGGTGGCGGGGATGGGTCGGCCCGGGCTGTCGCGGGTCGGCCCGGCAGCGCGCCCACGGCTGCACCCTGCCTCGCAACCACCCCAGCAGTTTGTACGCGCTACACACACACACATGTGTGTGTGGCCTCTGGCACGTACGTGTGCGCGATCGAAGCCCCCTGCCCGTGCGACCCATCATCATCCAGCGATGTCATGGCACGCCCACACGCCCCGGCGGCCATGGCCTCTCCTCTCCTCTCCTCTATAAAGCTTCCTCGCTCACACCACGGCACCACGCGCACACACACAAGCTCTCATCGCGCAGCACAGCTTCGACTCGTTAATCTCGAGCTAGCTAGAGATAGTAGTTTTCGTCACCAACTCGTCTTCTTGGATCGGAGGAGGGCTGGCCGGCGAGAGATTAATTTACGGTCGAGGAGGATCGGAGGAGGAGATGGAGGTCGCCGCCGCCGCCGCCGCCGCAGCGAGCTACGTGGCCGACGACGTTGACCGCTGCCTCAAGGCGACCGAGCTGAGGCTCGGCCTGCCGGGCACCGAGCTAGAGACGGCGCCGGCCGCCGCGGCGCTGCCGACGCCGCCGTCCACGCCCCGGGGCAAGAAGCGCGACGGGAACACCGCCGGCGCCGAGGAGGCAGCCAAGACCGCGCCGCCGGCCGCCAAGTAAGTGATTCTGATTCACCACACATGGCTTCTTCTTCTTCTCCTCCTCCTCCTCCAACGCAACAGGGCTGGCAGTATTCTAAGTTCTAACGTGCCTTGGACTTATCGTCTCGCCGTGCAGGGCTCAGGTGGTGGGGTGGCCGCCGGTGAGGTCCTACAGGAAGAGCTGCTTCCAGCAGTCCAGCAGCAGCGCCGCCAAGAGCAAGCCGGCGGCGCCGCCGGAGGAGAAGGCCCCGGCCCCGGCCCCTGTCGCCGCCGGTGGCAACGCCAACGCGGCGATGTTCGTCAAGGTGAGCATGGACGGGGCCCCCTACCTGAGGAAGGTCGACCTCAAGATGTACAAGGGCTACCGCGAGCTCAGGGAGGCCCTGGAGGCCATGTTCCTCTGCTTCTCCGGCGGCGCTGACGCGCCGGCGGCCGTGAACCCCTCCGACTTCGCCGTCACCTACGAGGACAAGGACGGCGACCTCATGCTCGTCGGCGACGTCCCCTTCGAGTAAGTGCTCCACCAAACCATTAATTTCTTCTCCATTCAATTCAGAGATGTCTGAATAATAGAGTCTCATGAATGTTTGCCTCCTTTTCTGTCGTCTCTGCAGCATGTTCATCAGCACCTGCAAGAGGTTGAGGATCATGAAGGGGTCTGAAGCCAGAGGCCTGGGCTCAGTGAAGAACAACTGAGGTTGCAGGATTTGCATGTCTTGTGCACGAGCAGATTCTTTTGTTCTTTTGGGCTGCTTGGAGTCTCCAAGGCATGGACATGTTTTCACCATCTCCCCTTGTCTGACTCGACTCGATCTTCGACACAACATGGAGACAAGACAAAGGCAAAGCATGCAATTGCAAGGTCGAGGGAAGAGGAGTGAGTCAAGCTTGCAAGGAGAGACAGCTTTGTGCATCAAAGTGCATGCATGCGTGGATGTGTGGTCACTTTGTTTCCATTTTTCTCTCTTTTTTTTTACTGCTACTGCTAGGTGTTAGCAACACAAAAGGAGTGGAGATTCGAGTTGACATCTCCATGTGTGTTTGTACAAAGCCAAAGATCACTTTCAAGTTTTATCTATCAGTGCTTGGTTTCTTCTGTAAGTGCAGGAGGGGGAAACAGGGTTGTTTTCCCCTCTGATGAGTTTTATCTATCCATATATCTCCTTTTGTTTGTGCAACGCAAGAACATCAATCCTTTGGTTGCGGAATGCAAGGGGCACACAAAGGTTCAGTTCATCAGCTCACTCTCAAAAGGCATTGGATCCACGAATTCATCAGTTGACAGATTCAGTTCCATCCACTAATCCTTCTTGCATCAACAAATCCACTAGCCCTTTCAAGGACATGGAGTTTTTCTCCTCCAATCTCCACCACAAAGTTAACCCCTGTACTAAGAATCTTTGCTAAAAGAGAGAACAAAAATTCATGCAACAACACAAACACACTTGTTCCTCTTCAGCTGGCACCCCATTGAGAACATGTGCTCCGAAGATTGCCAAGGATGGGCACAAGATGCAGCCCAATCTTGCTTCACCATTCCATTCCACTTGGCCCCTGTCAAGTGGCAACCAAGCTACCAAGTTGGCCGGCACAGCCAGAGCTGGCCGGTCAAGGCTCCAACAGAAAGCCCTGCTCTGGCGAGCGAGCTGAATCTGGGGCGCTTGCCCTCGCACTCGCACACTTGCCGCGCCCATCCATTCAGATTTCCGCGGTAACATGCGGCTGTCCATGGCCTCGCCGACAGCGTACATGTGGCGCACATGAGCGCGAGGATTGCGGCCAAGGCCAGACGAGATGGCATCCGAGGCGTTCCAGCTCCATGGCGTTCACGCCTAGCTTGCCTTATCTCCCGGGACGCCGTGGCCGGCGGCTCGCCGGGCTGGCCGGCCCGGCCACTGGAGAGCATAGCGCCTGGAGATCAAGGCTCCAAGGGAGGGCCCCATGTGGTTGCGAGGACGGAGCAGCACCCGCGAAATGAATGGAGAGATGCAGGGTCCCTGTCTACTGCAGATTTCTTCCTTCGCGTTTCCCTGCAATGCGGTTGCATGATTGGCGTCAGTCTTCTGTTAGGTCCAACCAGAGCTGGGTGCTAGTGCATTCATTGTGCTTCAGGGATAGGGTGTGCGCGCAAGAACAGGCTGGCTTGGCTTGGCTTGACTGGTTGATGCGAGAGGCTCCTCTGTTTGTGTGGTGTTGCTGGTTAATTGCGACGAATAGGATATGTGTTGGGCGACTTGCTGACTGGAGATGCATGGAAGGCTCTGATGAGCCTGAACTGACCATGAAACTTCTGCTCAAGACTAAGAAAGTTCAGATTTGCAGCCATCTTGAAGTAGTATAGTCTACCCAACATCTTTGTTAGTTAGTCTTCGTGTGCGTTTTCTATCATTCTAATTGATTCTATCATGAGATCAGGCTAAACAACACAAAACAGATCCTGGGCCTGTGATGTCAAGGTGTTAACTAGAAATGGGTAACACTTTTCAGAAATCACCCCTGCCTTGACACATCTGTGCAGTTTAGAGGTCAAGCCCCTCCATGCAGGAGGAATTATTTTAGGAGAACAGAAGGGATGATCTAGAATGCAAGCATATTTAAGCAAATAATGTTACGAAAAATGGACTTGAGAAGAAGAAGGAATACATACTGTTTTGAGCACAAGGTTGATCAGCGTCACCATCTCCTGGCTCTTTCTTCGGTTCAGTGTGAAACGCTCTGTCTAAACAACTGAAACTCTCTGTGGTGACGGCTCATATACCAGAATAACCTGGCCACACGGAATTGATAGATATATCAAGAAGCAATTTAAAATTTGTGGGTGTCTGCATTGATAAAAAAGGGTCAACTGCTAATCTTCAGTTATTGAACTGCACACATGTAAATTAGGGGGAAAAAAGGCACTGTGCTCATTTCTTTTTTCTGCAGGACGACTAATTCGCACATAACTCCACATGCCAACTGCTAATGTCGACATAATAGCATATACTGTACTTGTACAAGAGTAAAATCTACTTTGTAAGGCATGACCGAGCTACATATGGGAATTGGGAAGACAGGAACACGGCCACAAAACTGAAAACTAGCACTGCAAGAAGATCTCTATGATGTTCCATAAAAATAAACAGCACCAATTCATTATGATTTTGACGTAAAGTGGTTTACTTGAAGAGCTCTTTGATACATAGCCACTGTCATAGCAATAGTATGATATAATGTCGAACAGCATAGATGTGCCAAACTCTACCAATTTTTGTCATGAACAAATCAGTTTATGACCAACTAGACTTTGCTGCGACGCCAAAATCATATGACCAGCCAAACAACACAGACAGCACAACCATTGTTTCGACAGGCTATTTCGGGCTAGCGAGTCAATAATATCTCAAGAGCTATATATGTGCAAGACAGAGTGCAGGCCAGTTTGGCCACCATCCAAAAGGCATGCAGTATTGACCATCCATGAAAAAGGCAAGAAATTTGTGGCAACCGTAGTTTTAACGCGTGCCTCAATTTGTGATGGGCCTAACCATTTAGACGGTACTGCTGGGATTCCTCCAGTTCAGAACATCCGAATCTGCGAATGAAGTGAAAGGCATGGATATTATTAACCCAAAGAGACCAACTGAATGAAACAGGTAAGGCATGGAAAAAAAATCATAAAATTTTCCATCACTGAACATGCTTAACGTAACCTACAGTAACTACCAATTTCCCCCCTCCATGGATTCGATCAATGGCATTCTGAGAACTGGTTAAAAACTGTGTTATAACCACGCATTCGCTCAATCTAAGCGCATCAGTTGTGGTAACCGAGCACCATAATTCGAAACTTATCTACCAGGATCATACAGCACAAGCTCACACTTGGATATGGTACATGCAACAGGCTGAATAAAAGCAACAAGATCGCGGCAAAAATTCGAAACCCGGGGACAGCGGCGCCGGGGAATACAATCGGAGCGAGCGATCACGTGCGTGCGTACCGGCGGTGCAGTGCAGTGGATCTCCAGCGCGCACGGAACGAGCAGCTACTCGCATCCCGCCGAGGTCGCGGGCGGCAGGAGCAAAGACGCGGAGTTGGTGGAGCCGTGGCGGCGGCTGAGGCGAGGTCGAGGGCGCCGGCGCCGTCGACGAGAGGGAGGATTGGAGGAGGACGCGGCGGCGGGGGCGGCGGAGTGGGCTTGGAAGCCAGGTGGGCCTCTCAGATTTTGGGTTCGTCTTGGCCCAGTGCACGAGTGAGAACTCGGCCTTTTCTTTCCTGGCCTGCTTTGGTTTGAGGCCGACGGGTTTGCCTTCCCGGCGTCGTGGAGCGTTCAACATGTTCATTTAAATATTGATTCTTAGGTTTTGTAGATTATCATAACCTAGTAACATTTGCAAGTATAGAGTTTTTTTTTCCAAAGTCACCACAGATGTTCTCTATGAGCATCTTCGAAGACTAAGCCTGAGCCAACAAATTTTCGAGATTGACAAAATCACCACAGGCCCCTCGCTATTGACGGGAATATCGCCCACCACTGAAAGCACAACGCCGTTAAATTTTAAAATATTCGCACCCTTTCGCAAAATTATAGAGTTTAGAATTGACCGTATTCAAGTGGGGACGTTTCGTCCCCTCCTCCATGTTTCTTATGGATTTTTTTTCTTATATAAACAATCCAAACAAGCCAAATTACTTAAAAGCATTTTTTTTACCTACACATTCATACATGCCAACCTATAAATCAAAGGGGTCTTCCCTGCAGTTGGTTCTGGTCATTGACGCGTGGACTGAGGCTCACACGTCATAGACTCAACTGCAGAGGAATCGCTTCCCTATAAATCTACATCAACATTAGAGACTGGATTGCCATATGATTGAAAATATCATCATCACATATTATGTTTCGACTGTCAGAGGACTAATCACCACCTCTCCAAATCCACCGACGCCGATGGTCGACCCACACCAAGCATCGGCTACTGGCGAGGTGATTTTTTTTTCAGGTAAAAGAGAGCTTTATTGATTCGTTTAACTGTTTAAGGGATTACAATCGTTCTTGAGGTCTTGCCCGCACGCAGCGCTATTGGCGAGGCGATTTTGACAGTCATCCACAAGAGCCACACCACTAGCAAGTAGAATCTAGGATTCCTGATAACCCTAAACCTAACCTTAGCTGGTCGAGGAATCGGCATCACAGAAACTCCAAGGACAAATGGCACGACGGCAAGGCCAGAGCAGAAGCAGATGAATGAACCCGACCACAACGGCAAGGACACTTGTGATTTTTGATAGCGGATAGGGACGGCCGATGTGTCCACGAAAATATCAGCACTCCCGGGGCCAAATCCGACCACTATTTTTTTTCCTACAGCGCCTGCTGCTTGATGACTTGGCAGGCCTCCTGGGCTGTGTTTAGTTCCGCGAAATGTTTCTAAAATTTTTCACTGACGCACATTACATCGAATTTTACGATACATGTATGAAATATTAAATATAATTAAAAAATATAACTAATTGCACAGTTTGATTGTAAATGACGAGACAAATCTTTTGAGACTAATTACTCCATGATTAAATAATAGTTACTAAATAAAATCAAAATGTGGTACATCAACTTTTTCGCGAACTAAACACATCCTGGCCAAGAGAAAGATACGGCGGGCCCGCCCAAAAAAAAATCCACATTTCGTGGACCGAAACGCCCCTGCCCCGCGGGCCCAGCCCAGTGGGTGCGATCCGCCGGCCACTTGGTTTGCAAGTTGGGGGGCTGATTTTTTGTCCAGTCCAATTACGCTACATGGAGAATGAAGTGAAGGAAACTGATGACAGGGACAGGGACACCTTGTTTGCTGGACTGGTAAAAGGGACCTTTTTTTAGGTGAAGAGACTTTGGAGCGTCCATTTGCTTGTGTGGTTCTGAAAAGGGGATGAGCCTAAACATTTGTAGGTGAAATTTTGGAAATTTCGTCTTCGAACTGTATGTATAAAGTTATGTAAGTCTCTGGTTTTAGTCTAAGATTGATTGAAATAAGATGGTTCATCGAAACATTGTCAGTATCCCTGCTTCTATACTCTTTAAATTTCAAGAGTCGGAATTTACCAAGTACTAAGCCACGTTGCTAGTGCTTTCACATCAAAAGAAAAAGGTTATAGTTTTTGAGGCCAAGCTGTTGAATCTAGACGTATGCAACTATCTTTACCAATTTATTAGGCAAAACTTTGCACTTGCAGCAGAGCAATCTTCCAGGCTTGCAACCCAAAATTCCACAATTTGCAACTCGGTCGCCTAATCATCAGAACATAAGACACACTACTTGCATTTTATTTAACCCACTTGCAAAATGAGAAACAAAACCAAAGGGCATTTCCGGAAAAGGCCCCCATCACCGCTGCCGGTATAAACTCGCCCCCATCCGTTTCCAACATTGCTCAGGTTGCTCCCAGCTCCCATCCTCCCCTTCTCACCGAGTACGAGGAGCGAGAAAGAAAGCGACTTTCCTCCAAGCATGGCGGGCGCCGGCGCCGGCGCCGCTGCCGCTGCCGCTGCCGACGACGACGTGGTGGAGGTTAGCTGCGGTGGAGACGGCCGCGACCCCGGCGCGTACGCGGCGGTGCTCAAGAGGAGGCTCGACCTGTACTGCGCCGCCGTCGCCAAATCCATGGTACGGTTTCTCCTCCGTCAAAGATCAGCTCCCTTCGATCCTCTGCTTGTGTCTTTGGTGTTCCAATTTCGTCTGTAGATTGATTTGGAGCCACTCGGGTAGAGTTTGCAAGTTCTACCCTTCCGTGGCTCCGTTTCAGGGATAGAAATTTTATTGTAAATTTTACTTTTGGGGAAATCTGATAAAGGAAAAAAAGTCGGTTGCTTCATTTGAGGACTTGAAAAAGATCTTAACTTGGTTGGTATAAAAAAAAATCCCCTGTCTATGAGAAACAGAGGAAGACACCGCACTGTGCATGTCCATTTCTCTTATGGGTTATGGCTTGTGATGAATAATCTGACCAAGATCGGATTACTGCCATTGTCATAGTAGTACTGTGCAACGCTGAAATGCAAACGCTGCCACTTTACATGGAAACTGTATCACATATTACTTTCTGATCTGATCCTAAGGTAATCGAGGGAGTCTTGTAGTGGTGACACTGACATGTAGGATTACTGATTTGGTCTATGTGGAATGTGAGGAGGGAGGATGTCTTGGACTCTCTACATACACAGCGTTGGGATATTCTGGTGGAGAGTCATTGACCACAAATGATTGAATGAGCCTGATGTGTCGGACACCTGATAGGATCTTTTCCTTTGGTTTCTTTTTAGATTTTTTTGAAAGAGTATATCTTCTTTGTTTCTTTTCCCGGCTGAGGAGAAGCACAATCAGGCTTTGGAATGCGACGACGTTTGTCCGGACATGTGATGGCAACACCACTGACTTTCCTATTAACATAGGCCTACACCAAGGGTCAGCATTGAGCCCTTATTATTTGCTTTAGTGATGGATGAGGTTACAAGGGATATACAATGTGAGATCCCTTGGTGTATGTTCTTTGCTGATGATGTGGTGCTAGTTGACGAGAGTAGGGCAGGGGTTAATAGGAAGTTAGAGCTGTGGAGACACACGTTAGAGTCGAAAGGGTTCAGACTTAGTAGGACCAAGACCGAGTACATGATGTGCGATTTCAGCGCGACTAGACATGAAGGGGGAGACGTTAGTCTAGATGGGCAAGTGGTGGTCCAGAAGGATACTTTTCGGTATTTAGGATCAGTGCTACAAAAGGATGTCGACATTGATGAAGATGTTAGGCATAGAATTTTAGCTGGCTGGTTGAAATGGCGGTAAGCTTCTAAAACTCGGCCGGGCGGGGAAAGACCGCCCCACCGGTATTAGCTTAAGAAGAAGTCTTGGCTTCCCCGACCGAGAAAATCCCCGAACCCTGGTCCCGCCCTGACACTGGGAGACGTAACCCCTGGGAACTACGCCTGGGCCATGTAAGGGTCCTCAGGCTGACCTGGGCCGTCTCACAACCAGTGCTTTGGCACACGGGGCCAGTGAGAGGATTTTTTTACCCTTAGCCTGAAATTCGCTCCCACAAGGAGTCGAACTCAGGACCTGAGGGGTGCCGCCGGAGTGGCTAACCAACTGGGTCCTTTGTGATAAGAGGGTGCCACAAAAGCTAAAAGGCAAATTCTATAGGACAGCAATTCGTCCGGCGATGTTATACGGTGCGGAATGTTGGCCTACAAAAAGGCGACATGTCCAGCAACTGAGTGTAGCAGAGATGCGGATGTTGTGGTGGTTTTGCGGGCACACAAGGAGGGATAGAGTCCGGAACGAAGTTATTCGGGATAGGGTCGGGGTGGCACCAATTGAGGAGAAACTTACCCAGCATCGGCTGAGATGGTTTGGACATGTCCAACGAAAGCCTCCTGAGGTGCCGGTGTGTAATGGGGTTCTTGAGCGGGTCGATAATGTAAAGAGGGGTAGAGGTAGACCTAAACTGACATGGGATGAGTCGGTTAAGAGAGACCTTAAGGATTGGAATATCTCTAAAGAGATAGCTTTGGATAGGAGCGTTTGGAGACTAGCTATCAATGTGCCTGAACCTTGAACTTATTTCTTTCGGGTTTCATCTCTAGCCTACCCCAACTTGCTTGGGAAAAAAGGCTATGTTGTTGTTCTTGTTGTTGTTGTTTTTTCCCGCTGAAAGCGATAGGAAACATTATATGTTATATGAAAATGAATTTTTACATTGATTTTCTTGAGTTAGCTATTCAGTAATTAGTATCACAAACTAGTTGAGTGGTTACCCCCCCCCCCCACCCACAAAGTATCCACTTTTATTTGTACATATATTGTAAAAGAACATCATGCATGCCTTTTTCTGTGATCCTCAATCTCGCGCACAGATGGCACGTTTACTTTGCATTTTGGTAATATATATTGAAAGGATAGCCTTGGAACCCCTTTAATATTGAACCTTGCAACCAATGGTTGTGCAAAACTGCAAGCTATGTATAATTGTTTTCCCTTACTATGTGGGTAAGGATGTGCAGTACTAGTGGCTTTCCAGAGCTTAACAGCGACAGAAACCTCGTGTACTGGCTGCACCCAGCCCCTTGCCCCTTTGTTGCTGTGATGTTTATGTAAGTCCATTTCAGGAAGCTAAATCACAAGAATCTTCGTTGGGCTACCCCAACTCACAAGCTTCAGACACTTCACAATTGATTTCTCAAGCTTCCTTCGATGGTATTTATGACCTTTCACAGTTACATACGTGTCAGTGAATCAGTCTATCAAGCAACTTGGGCAAAATGTTTATGCCTAAAGTGCCTGGCAGGAAGATTTCGAAGGCAGTAGAGCCTTAGGTTGACGAGATGTGGTCTGGCATGAGGCCTAATGCTAAAGTGTGTTAGAAGTCAAATCTCATTCTCAATTCTCAACTCACATTCACCCAGTTGAACAATCCAATAGAACATTATTACATACCAAATTTCAGTTGTCCCAGTAATTTCGATTCTCAGTTTTGCTTCAAGTACTGCTGAACCATCCGCTAGCGACTATAGTCTTCTGTGATAATTACACATAGAAGATCTGGTCTCACCAGCAGTTTCAGTAGAATAGGGATTAGCTTCGTGACTGGTTGATGTCCATATGGTGTTCCATTAATTATTCTGGAGAAATCTTCTTAAACTATGAGTAATGTTGGTGAGGTCATATATGTTGAGACATGAATAGCCTGATCTGCTTCATTTATACTGAACACTGACATCAACTCTGTTAGTGAGTTGCGCTGGGCATGCAACTCTGTTGGCTCCAATTTGCATTCTGGCAGTGTGCAGATATGCTGCATGTGTGGTTTGGAAAGCATACAGGCCCTTTTGCAACATTCGAACCATCAACCACCATTGTGTTTTACATATTTTTACTGTCATCTTTTGCTTTCTTTAATTCCACACACAGATGATGGAGATGGGGCAACCCTAGTTATAAACTCAAATATCATAGACCATGAGGATTTTCGAGGAAATCCAGCTAACAATGGTACATCAAAGGAACAATCAGATGATGATGGCGATCTTGAGGAGAATACTGACCCTGCCAATACAAAGAAGATGAGGAGGTAACATAAATCGTTGCATTACATGAGTTAACTTGAGGAGAATATATTGACCTTGTGAGTGTGAGATCGATTTACCTTGTTAGAAGGCAACATACTTCAGTTTTCCCATTCACTTCCTTTACCATTTATTGCCTTTGAAGGCAGGAACGATCCAATCACATCAAGCTCTGTTCAATTGTCCATACCCACAAAAAAACTTTATAAATTACTTTACTACCAAAATTAACACCTATATTCCTAGATAAGTTAGTGATGCAGTTCAAAGCAACCAGATCCAGGAATCCCATGTCTCTTGCCATTACCTTGTTTCTACATGAAATCTAGTATGTATGTATGTCGGAAGCTTAACACACCATCTAACTCAGTTAAATTTAATGTTGTGATCAGAATGCTGTCAAATCGGGAATCAGCTAGGCAATCAAGAAAGAGGAAGCAAGCGCACCTGACTGATCTTGAATCACAGGTTTCAAATCGTGACAGATGAATGCCCAAGTTAATCTCCAACTGAAGTGAACATAATGATGCTAATTACTACATAATTCTCTAGGTTTCCAAGTTAACATCTGAGAATGCATCTTTGCTAAAGCGCCTGGCTGATATGACTCAGAAATACAAGGATGCGACCCTTGACAATAGAAATCTTACGGTTGATGTTGAGACTATGAGGAGAAAGGTTCGTTTATCTAAACTCCATCACACATTTTATCTGTTGTTTGCTGTAAGCTTTTAACCGCATCAGTTTTCATATTATTATACTAATGTTTCCATAGGGAGCATTAGTTGTAGCTATTTGTACTATGCTCTGCATAGAGACTATATCAATGTTTACATTTCTTTGTATGGCCAAAAGGCGCAGAAAAAGTAATATGAAATTTTACCATACTTGTTTTAGATAACATGTAAAGTTCAGTTTTCATCCATGGTGATTTCTTACTGCAGCAAAAAATTGCAGCACATTTTTCTATTTTCCTTTCTACATATGAGAATAAAATATTTTTTCCTTTTTTTTCCTGTTGCAGTTTTTTTAAGATATTTTTTTCTTCTATTAATTTTATTTTTAAGAATAACAGTGTTCTATTACAGGTGTGAGGCGTTGTAAAATGAAACAAAATATTAAAAGTGCCATTCCATGTTCCAATGCTCCAAGTGTGTGTCCCATTAAACCTGTGGTGTTGCCCATGTGGAAGGGCTGTTCTATCTCTTGAGAATATCAATACCGCACATGAGAAGTCCAAACAGGATACTACCATACAAACATTTGATAATGCTTGTGTGTGAGTATATGTACAACTCTGTATTATTGTATCGTGAGTAAAGGCATTTTTGAATTAAATGTTCATGTTTAAGGATTTTAACATATTCAGACAGTAACTGCAAACTGGGCTTATACTATAACTGTTCCAATCATGTTTCACAGAACAAAGGTCTTCACAAAAATCTGCTAATTTAACAAATCTGCACACCATCATATATTAAAAAAACATGTCTTTGCAAACTTATTTTCTCGAACGATGTCTTTACAAACTTATACTGCTATCCCTTTTACATTTATGCTTATTTTCTCTGGAACTTTACATTTATTAATAAGCATAGTACACAAAACACTGAAATAAAAGTTAGCCACAACTGCCTTTATATTCCCCTACCCAGAGGCTGTAGACATGGACATAACTGGTTCCATATCCTCGTAATTTATTTCTTTAACAAAGTATTGTTTTCAGGTGAACATATGTAGCGAAAATGGCCTCTCATGCCATATTTCAATATAATGTTTTGGCGATTGATGACACACACAACACTTGGACTAATATATGTGTTAAGATGATCATTATCAGGCTTGTCCAAGAGATGAAAAGATACTAAACCCCGAAGAAATCAGGTCAAAAGAACCAAGACAAAGGTAATTTGCACTCACCGGTTAAACCGACGTGAGGCAAATTACATACACCGGTGCAATGAGTTCAGAGAGGACTCAGTCAGCAGAGTGCACCGGATGAACCGACGATGGGAAGAATGATGGCGTCGGTGCAATGGACCCAGAAGCTTATGCTAGGGTTTAGCGTCGGTTGGACCGACGATGTCTGAAGACAATACGTCAGTGCAACGGCAGAAGAAGACCAAGGAAAATGCATACATCGGTTGAACCGATGATACACCGGTAAATTGTGTCGGTGTAGTTGTCCAGAGACTCCATTTTTCCGGGGTTTCTGAACTTGCACTCACCGGTTAAACCGACGATGAATTCAAGAGCGTCGGTGCAATTGGTCAAGTAGCTGTTGGAGTAGTAACGGCTAGTTGCTGGGAAATAGCATTCCCCGGTTGAACCGGTGATGAAAAAATGGAGCGTCGGTTTAACCGGCGTTAAAGAATTTTGTCAGCCTTTCCCAACGGCTCTTTTGGGGTGCGTGGGCTATATATACCCTCCAAGTCCGGTTGCTGCATATGGTTGGACGCTAGAAAAGTTGAAGGAAGTGTTGCCCAAGCAAACTAACATCTCCAACCATCCTAGCAAATCTTAGTGTCATATCTAGCTTGTGAGAAGCTTTGAGAGAGTGCTTTGTGCACTTGTATAGGGATTAGTTCTTGTGAGAGCTCCCTTGAGCAAAGTCTTGCTGCGGCAAGCAACCGTGTACTCGTCGTGTGACCCTCCGACTTGGTGTGGAGAGGCAACGACACTTTGTGCGGGGAAGGAGACCCCTCTTGGTGAGAAGCTCCGATAGTGAAGACGGTATCGTTGGGGACGCTTCGAGAGAGACTTGGTCAAGTTTACACCCAACCAAGTCATCAATCAAATCATTGCCCATGAGTATAGAATGATATCCTTCATGTATCATTGTAGCTCAATGCCTCTCTAGGATTGCATGATCTTATCTTTACTATTGGTATCTTTCATTTGATATGCCTTCCTAGAAATTTCACATGGTAGGTTATCCATGTCTTATTCATATCTTGTTGTAACCTACATGAGCTTAATTGATTCTCTCACATGGCATATGTCTTTCATAGCATATCTTGCAATTTGATATTTCTCATATTCGTAGTAAAAATGTTTTTGATATCAATTGCTTGCTTATGGTGCTATGATTAATAAGTTATAAAGTTAAATCCCCATTATGTGAATTACAAGTGCATACATTTGTTTAAAGTGATTCAAACACTAATGCACACATTTAAGGGGAGCTAACTCTATAACTTATGTTTGTGTGACTAATATGCTTTACAAGTGCTATTTGTTGTAGTCACCTAGAGCTATCTCCATGAGTTCAAATTTCTTTTGAACACTACCCCTACAAATCACAATTGGCATCACAATTGGTGTCAAGATAGGAGGTGCCACAAGCTTTGAAAAAGGGGAGCTTGTTCAAACAAATGGAGATATGTCAAATTTAGTGGGTATAACACTCTATCACTAGTAAATTTCTTTTGCTACTAATGCTCCTTGTTGCTAGTGGTTATGAAGCTTTTAGATATTTGATGACAAAGGAGGAGAAATGTACCCTAAAAGCAAGCAAATAGTTTGGAGTAAATGATGCCATTAGCAAGGGGGAGGGATGGAAAATGCAATGCAAAAGGATGCATGGTGATAGGGGGAGGTACCTAGTCAATGTGGGGGAGAAGTGTAATTTGATGATCCTATGGACTAAGGTACAAAATTTTCATTGCTTATATGGTTCAAACCACACAATTGTCTTACGTTGGCCACAAGCCATTGTTTCACAATTACTATCAAGCCGGAAGTACTTCGTCCTATGGACTAATCAAATGCCAGTAGCTTTTAAAATGAGCATTGAAATGTTATCCGAGCAAGCTAAGTAGTTTCTAACTTTTCAAATTGGTATCTTGCAATTCATCTTGCTTGCTTTGATTGTGTTGTCATCAATCACCAAAAAGTGGGAGATTATAGCGAAAATAGCCTCTCATGCCATATTTCAATATAATGTTTTGGCGATTGATGACACACACAACACTTAGACTAATATATGTGTTAAGATGATCATTATTAGGCTTATAGGTCCAAGGGATGAAAAGATACTAAACCCCGAAGAAATCAGGTCGAAAGAACCAAGACAGATGTAATTTGCACTCACCGGTTAAACCGACATGAGGCAAATTACATACACCGGTGCAATGAGTTCAGAGAAGACTCAGTCAGAAGAGTGCACCGGATGAACCGACGATGGGAAGAATGATGGCGTTGGTGCAATGGACCCAGAAGCTGAGGCTAAGGTTTAGCGTCAGTTGAACCGACGATGCCTGAAGACAATACGTCGGTGCAAGGGCAGAAGAAGACCAAGGAAAATGCATACATCGGTTGAACCGATGATACACCGGTAAATTGCGTTGGTGCAGTTGTCCAGAGACTCCATTTTTCGGGGGGTTTCTGAACTTGCACTCACCGGTTAAACCGACGATGAATTCAAGAGCGTCGGTGCAATTGATCAAGTAGCCGTTGGAGCAGTAACGGTTAGTTGCTGGGAAATAG
Organism: Panicum virgatum; assembly: GCF_016808335.1. Taxonomy (NCBI): domain Eukaryota; kingdom Viridiplantae; phylum Streptophyta; class Magnoliopsida; order Poales; family Poaceae; genus Panicum; species Panicum virgatum. Next base: position 60,802,544 of record NC_053138.1, read on the forward strand.
CATTCACCGGTTGAACCGGTGATGACAAAAATGGAGCGTCGGTTTAACCGGCGTTAAGGAATTTTGTCAGCCTTTCCCCAACGGCTCTTTTGGGGTGTGTGGGCTATACATACCCCCAAGGCCGGTTGCTGCACATGGTTGGACGCCAGAAAAGTTGAAGGAAGTGTTGCCCAAGCAAACTAACATCTCCAACCATCCTAGCAATGCTTAGTGTCATATCTAGTTTGTGAGAAGTTTTGAGAGAGTGCTTTGTGCACTTGTATAGGGATTAGTTCTTGCGAGAGCTCCCTTGAGCAAAGTCTTGCTGCGGCAAGCAACCGTGTACTCGTCGTGTGATCCTCCGACTTGGTGTGGAGAGGCAACAACACTTTGTGCGGGGAAGGAGACCTCTCTTGGTGAGAAGCTCCGATAGTGAAGATGGTGCCGTTGGTGTCGCTTCGAGAGAGACGGTGGCGGTGGCCTTGTCTTGGTGACTTGGCGCCACTTAGCCTTTGCTTGCCGGAAGCCTTAGTGGCGAGCGCAAGACGGTGATCAAGCGAAGAAACTCGGCATCACACTTGTTCTTGTTGGACAAGTGGACGTGGACGTAGGGAGAGACTTGGTGTCCTAACCGAACCACGTTAAATCGTGTCTTGGTGTCTTTACGGGAGTTTGCATATTCTCTCCCTTATCTCTTTACTTACCGTATTATGTTTCCGCATTTATTCTATCTTGCATGTTTTTGCTTTCCTAGTTAGTTTGATTAGGATTGGCTATAGGTTGCAAGTCTTTTAGAGGTAAGTAGAGAGTAGCATAGATAAACTTTAGTCATAACTAGCATGTGTAGAACGTGTTAGGTTTATCTCATGCAAATAGATTGAGCCCTAGGATAGAAAGCGATTAGCGACCCTATTCACTCCCTCTCCCTCTAGGGTCGGACACCCCGGTCATCCTTACAACATAGCTGAGGAAGCTGTCAGGAGACTAACGGGAACAACCCTTCTGTTATCCACCAAATGTGACAAGACAGCAAGCAGCATGCGCTTGACTTCATATCCATCCGATGCGGGTTCTGCTTCTGTCGCCATTGAAGATAGCATGGAACATTTTCTTCAGGCGCCCCTTCAAAGCGATCCGATCAAGCTTGACCACCCAAATGCAGCAATTCTTCTGACCAGACGGGAGATGGGCACCAAGCCGGATTCTCTGCAACGTGTTGCTAGCTTGGAGGACCTGCAGAAGAGGATCCATAGAGATTCAATACATTCTGAGACTGCATCAACATTCTCAGACCCTGAAGCTCTTGCCAATGGGTAACGTGATTTATAAAGATAAGCTCTATGATGAGCAGAGTTGTAATGCTCTAGCGCGCTAAATTTTTTGTGGTATGGAACTTGTAGCACCCATATCTGGGTGAGATCTATACTGTGATTTGTACACTATCTTGAAGGTAAATAATCTGTGCTTAAGACTGAAACGTCTGACTCTGCACTTCTTAGCCTTATTGATATAAGAAAAGACATGAACAACTTCTTTAGAATTGTGTTAACATCAATATGAAGCTTGTTTTCCTATCTCTCTTTGCTATGTAACATATATATATATATATATATATATATATATATATATATATATATATAGACATCAAACGGTTGAAACTGTAGTTATTGATGTGCATGATTATAAAAAGACATGATTTGTGAAATTGTTCCTATGTGTAACGAGCAAGAAAACTTTTCTTCAGACCATGAATCACTTTAGGTCCATGGCAAGGCACAGTCACCACAGAAATGCACAAGATCTTAATGAATTTGCACAGTATCTTTGTGTGAATATGATTTATTTTTCTAACTTCACCGCTGTGCTCAGAATGGGATAGCTTGACCCTTTACTGGATCTCATAGATTGTAGGTTACACAACTGGCAGTTAAATCTTCGTAAGTGCTCAAAGAAAACACTGAAAAGGACTGCATTATTTGACTTACCCTGAGATGAAGTGTTTAACAGCTGCCGGAATCAAGTGATGCAACACTGAAATTCTTGGATTTGTGCTTCTTGTCCTGGGAACGGACAGGTTCATGTATAGTATTCCCAGTCTTCAAGAATCCATCAGGCAGATAAGCATATGCGTCACATAACTGTGTCGATGATTGGCATAAACTGTTTCAGCGAGGCAGCCTATTACAACTCTAACTTGGTAATACTAATACTGTCAGTCCAAATGGAAGCAACACACGGAGAAGCCAGTTCATCATCATCCATCTCATTCCTCACGCCTGAAACATACATATTTTGACAGTCACATATTCTGTCTAGAATGCTTATGGAGAGAACGAAATAAATAAGAAGGCAATTGACCAGAGTTTTCATTCACTGAGCTATTGACTTGTTCCCTTCTTTACTCTTTAGAGCGTGTCAAGTCAAATTTATAATACAGAACATGCCTCAAAGGAAACAGAAAGGACTGTGAATGGCCTTTATGAAGCGAGATAAGAAGAGACTGAGGAAACAGAGTATGCATTGCGAGTTGCCTTAGTCTCGGCTGAAATCTTTAGTAGTTCCAGGGATCGGAACATTTTGCTTACCTACTGGGCTGACTTGGTTCATATATGGTTTCTTTCGATCAACCTGATTTGCTCTACAAATCTGGTTCTCTCTGCAAGTCGCGTTCTGATTCGCTCAGGTCTTGTTCTGCTTGACTCTGCACATCTGCTTCTGAGTCGCTCTGCAAGTGTGCTTCTAATCTGAAGCAATAATCGGTACCTGTGTACAAAATAGCACAAGTTGAGAACAACTTAACGACAAATGGCAAGGGCTACGGGACGCGACAGGCAGGCGAGACTCTCATCTTCTGACCCCACCAGCAGCTGCCGCTGGAAGGTGGGTGTGCCTTCGCTGCCTCGTGTAGCCGCCGGGCCGGGGACAGGATGCCAGGATGACATGCCGGGAGATAGGCGTCCAGGCGGATCTAAAGGCATGCTCCGTGGCGACATGCGCCACCCCCCTCGTCCAGAGCATGCTAAACTGAACCTGCATGCAACCTAACAATGCCCCCATCTTTAACTATGGCAACCTTGAAGAGAAAGACAGCGCAGGATTACATGGACTTGATCAGCGCTGCTCTCCAAATTGAAGAGAGCACGCAACATTTTCTCCAGGGTGTCACTCCAAGATGACCAGATCAAGCCGGGCCAGCAGTTCCTGTGAGCTGGGACATGGATGCCAGTGTGGTGGCTACTTTCGAGAATCTGCAGAAGAGGATACATGGAGATTCAATACATTTTGGGACTGCATCAATAATGTCAGATCCTGAAGCTCTGGGTAACGACCTTAATGTGAAGTAACACGTTATATTTGCAAAGAGATTGCTCTGTGGTGGGGTCCTAGTAATGCTCTAGCAAGATAAGTTTTGTAGGTAATGTAATTTATAGAGACCATGTATCTGGATGAGAAATGTGCTATAGTTTGTACACAGCCTTGAAGGCAATTAATTAATAAACAATTTATGCAAGCCTGGCAATTTTTGGAAGTTGAGTCTAAGCTAGGCTTATACAGGCAGTGCACAGAGGATGACTAAGAATACCTCTTCTATTGAATTTGGTACGAAAGCATTTTATACTATGAAGCAAATGTAGCTCTCTGCTGTATAACATGTTGATTCTCTTCAGTGGACACAAAAGAGTTGAGATGAGATAGCAATAGAAGACACCCATTACTAACCAAATGTTATTATGTGATAAATTTTTTCTTGAAATACATAGGAGAACTGCGCATCATTATATTAAGAAAAAAATTATTATGTGAGAAATTGTTCCTCTGTTGACGTTAAAAGTTCCTCTTCTTATTTTAAAGCATTTTACTTATTTCTAAAAAGACAGAGTACATGTTATGACTTGCCTTTTGTCTCCGGATGAAAACTCTAGTAGTTGCAGGAATCTGAACAATTTCCTATCTGTTTCTTGTCCTGGGCTGAGTTGGCTCATTTATTATCTGTTTAAGGCTGATTATCTCTGCAAGTCTGGTTCTCGTTCACTCTGCAAATCTGGTTCTGGTTCACTCTGCGAGTCTGATTCTTGTAAGAGCAAGCCCAATAAAGCTTGTCGTTAAGCCAAGCTAGAACAGTAACCAATTTCTCTCTCCTAGTTCTTTATTTATTCACAGCAGCTGATCTTCCCTCAGTACAGAGAGACTCTGCGGGATGAAAGCAGGCTGTGGCAGGTCCAAGCGCCAGGCGCCAAACCCAGCGACTACCGACCCTCTCTCTCATCCTTTTCGTCTGACAAATCAGAGCACATCCGGCTATACGCCCGTTATTGTACTTGCTCTAAGTGAACCTGCTCTTCGCAGCAACATTACGACAGGAAGTCAGGAACCGGGGAACAGGATTGTCTTCCTCCCGGTTGGTCTGATTGATGCATTAAAAGCTATCCTAGTCAGAAGATGGCACATAATGCTGAGTAGTAGTAGAGTCTAAGGCTCGTATTGTAGGCTTGTAGCAATATGTGTCAGCGGACAGCTGAAGAAGCATTTCGTCGAACAGGTGCCAGGCGAACCGAGCACCGTCCTGTCGCGAGCGAACTAGGTAGGGGTTCAGACATTAGAATGAGACGGCGGAGCTAAGGCTAGGCAGACGATAGAGGTGAGACTCACCTACCTTCTTCCCGTTGCTAGCCGGCTGCCGGAGGAGTCCAGGTTGTGCCGCCGCCGCGTCGAGCCGGCTGCCGGAGTACGCGGGCGCGTTAAGGGCCAAGCTGACATTGATGGCTAGTTCGGGAGGGAGTTGCAGGTGATGTGCTCAGGTCGCGTCTCACTCTCGCAAAATCGTGGCGGATGCAGAGTTTGGTTACCGCAGCGGCTGCTGCCTGTGCCGACGTTCCTTTCACGGTTTCTTTTCTACCACATTTTTTAGGAATAGAAACAGAGGGCTATATACTTGGCTGCATCTGCATCTCTGATGAAAATAGGTAAAATATTGAAAACAGTAAAAATTCACTAAAAAAACCTACGTTGGAGTTTCGAAAAAATAAAACATGGTGCTTCCATAATTTATCCATAGACGTAAAACCATTCAAGAGCAGGTGTCCAAAATCGTATGAATTAAACTAGAGTGGTGGCTTTGCGGAGCTACCGCTTTGACCATTGCAGTAGAAAATAACGGGCTAGCTATAGCGGCACTAATAGCGGTTGGAATATGTTCACTCAGGTGGAAAAGCCGGTTGATTTTGACTGATTCAATAGTGTTCTGTGTGAGAGAATAAGCTGGAAAAGCCGGTTAATTTCGACTGATTCCACCAGCAGAACAGAGTTGTTGGCAAATACGATACAATTAATAGCCTTGGCGCTACTAGGCCACGAGCCCACAACATAACACAAGATACAAACGTTTATAGCCACTACCGACATATTTGTTGTGCACCCCCAATAATTGCAACACACACTCGAGATCCATACAAATTAAACCTTGAGGCCTAGCTAATTAATACATACATGGACCACAACCATTGCTAGTATATATATTGGCACCCTTATTATTTAATAATAATACAAAGCTAGGCCACCTAGATTATTGCACATGCATATTGCTTGGTATAGCGTAAGAACAAAGGCCATGCATGCTGATACCCCAATTAAAGCGCGAGAGAACAAGAGATCGATGTCCATTGTACTTGATAGCGATGATTATGGAATATGGATACTAGCTAGGCTTTGTCAGCCTTGTTAACGAACGCCAGATCCCCATACGGCATGAAGTGGCACACTGGGCTTCCACCCGGGCGAGTGTTGAGGATCCCAAAGGCCGGGTGAGCCGGGTTCCAGCTGGAGGTGTCGACGTGGCAGAACGCCAGCATGGAAGCCGCCGGGCCACCGCCGAGGCCCCTAAGCGACGCCACGTAGGCTCTGTATCCTATCCTTGCGTGACACTGGTAGACGGCGTACGGGAACGGCACCCTGTGGCAGGACACGTAGCGGCTGCCGGCGAGCGGGGTGACCGCCTCGACGGCGTACGGCTGGCGCGGCAGGCCGCCGCGGGGGAGCGTCGACGTGGCCGCCCACACGCCCTGGCTGGGGCTCCCAAGCATGCCCATGGCGCTCCGCACGGTGCCCTCCAGGGACGTGGCGCAGGCCTTGACCTCGCCGGCGACGGGTGGCTCCTGGCACCTGCTCAGGGTGTCCCTCACCTGGGCGGCCTCGGCGGAGCCCGCCGGGATGCTGAAGGCGGCGAGCACGTCTGCTAGGTTTCCGAAGGGGACCTTCCCGGCGACGTCGCGGGGGAGGATTGCGGACTCGACCTCTGCCGGGAGGGAGAGCGTCATGGCGCTGCCCGGACGCAGCTGCGCCTCGTGGAAGAAGATGCCCGTCTCCGCGACCATCCGCGGATCACAAACGGAGTTGAAGAGTAGGCATGGACTGATACCGGGCTGCTGTGCAGCGTAGTGCTTCACAAGCGGCGAGTGATCGATGCCTTCAGGATATATACAAATCATCAGTACTAATGATCTGGTAAACTTAGCTTTTTCCATGCATGTACGCCGCTTAATTAAGTGGAAACTAAATTAGCTAGGTACATCAGAATACCGTACCTTGCTGGACAAGATCTGCAATGGCCGCTGGCATCGTCGTGCCGGGGAGGGCCTGCTGCCAGAACTGTGCCGCCGGAGTCATAGCTGCAGGGTGGCCGTGCACCGCGCCGGCGGCGGCGCCGGCGACCACCAGGATCATAAGGAGCGCGGATGGATGCATGCTTCTTGAGGGTGAGAAGAAAGGAAGCTCTGATTGCTTGGTTGTTGGCTCCGACTGGCTGGTATATATAGCCTTTTGATGTTGCTCCGAGCAAGTGGCCCCACGATACAATAGACGCCAATGTCACATGTTCCTATATTTCCGGCCTCATTTCATATTTCTTTTAAATAGGGCGACATCACTATACTTGGATCAAGTATATACATTGGATCAAGCTGAGTTTATATTAGAATTCAAGCTGAGTTTATATTGGAATTGTTTTGTATATGGATAGAGAGATATTCGCTTGTATAATATTTATACTTAATATTTTCCATATTTGTAGGAATTCACATATTTGTGAATTTATATATATATATGGAAAATGGTATGGACAAATCTTTTAAGGACTGAAATCTGGTCGCGCTCGTGGCTAGGGACAGCATCCACATCAGTCAAAAAAACAACAGCCGTCAGATCACGCGCGAATGGTAGAGATCGTCTACTAGAGATCTGGCTATTTTGCAAAAGACTCCCTGGACTTCATGGAAATCAACCCGCCATCCAAAGACCTCTCTTAGAAATTGTTTCATAAAACCCCCTAGACTTCATCGAAATATGACCCAGCATCCACCGGCCTCTCTCACAGGAAAGTTTTAATAAAACCCCCCGAACTTTGTTAAAATATGACCGCTATCCACCAGCCTCTCTCACGCAACTTTTCAGAAAACCCATGTACCTATCATGAAATTATAAGTTCATTCTGGCATATTGTAAAATGCAAACAAAAATGTAGAAAAATAGGAAAAAATGAATTAGCTTTTGTTGGATAAGAGGTATCCTATAAAAGTATTAAATCTAAGCAATGTCAATTCTGTCCTTACCAAAAAAATAAAATGTGCATAAAATCATGTCAACTTTAAAGTTAGCATGCATAAAAATCGTGTCAACTTTAAAGTTAGGATGCATAAAAGGCACCATAACATGCAGATCCACACACGCAAACTCACACAGCCATGACACGACGATGAAGGCCATAAGTATTCCAGCCATGGAACCCACAACAACTAATCAACTCTATTTCTACAGCATGAACCTATGAGCGAGGCTGTGGAGAATAAAATGGATTGAAGTACACTGACTGAAACGACAATTTCTTTTCAATTAACTCACAACTAAATGGACGGATCGTGATCAATCAAGAGCAAAGTATGATATGACAATAAATATATCTAATCTAATAGTATATTTTTAACTTTTTCCTCCCACATGTCGGAAGCCGAGATAAGCCATCCACCACGAACAATAAGTCAATTACACACAGACAACTAAAACATTCAGCTCTTATAATGATAAAATAGAGGCATACATTATACCTTTCTTTTTAATAAATATTGCACACTACATTGCCTACTAAATGTTAATACACATTCCTAACATTTAGATTGTCACAAATTTTGTTATAAATATATTAAATATTTAATAATACAACAACAAATAAAAAGGAGGGCCACTTTTGGGCGGCAGCGCCGCGCATTGTTCTAGTATATTATATAAATAGATCTCTCTCTCTCTCTCCCTATATATATATACACACACACATATATATATATACATACATACATACATACATACATACATACATACATACATACATACATACATACATAAAAGGACCCTGGACCCAGGACTGAAGTTTTTTCATCAGTCCCGGGCCTAAAGGCGGCTAGGACAAATGTGTAGGATCAAAGAGATGTATTGTAGTAGTGGAAGGACGTAGATTAATTGTTATGAGTAAAATACACCATTAGTCCTCAAACTTGACTCGTAGTGTCATCAAAGTCCCCAAATTTTCAAAATGCACATTCATATCCTTAAACTTGCTAATCGTATCACATGAAGTCCAAATCATAGTTCTTTAAGCTAAATTAAAATTATATAATTTTTAAATATAAAATTATATACAAAACATATACACCCAAAAAATCATAATAAATTTACTTGTATAATTACGTTCAATTACCAAATATCTGTATAAAAGTTTTGTAGAAAAATGAAACTCATATGCCAAAATTTGTAAAAATCAGAAAATAAAAAATTGAGGAAGCATCAGAAAAAATCGGACATAAAATTTTGAAATAAAATTATGGAGAAAATTTCAAAATAGAAGAGTTGAGCAAAAAATTAAACTAAAATTTGGAGCCACATTTAAGCTCCACATCAATATAATACTTTTGCTTCATAACTTAAAAATGGTAATTTAGATTTCACGTAACATAATCAGATAGTTTGTGGTGCTAAATGTGCATCTTCCTACGTTCTCTCCAAACAGAATGCGATTAAAATCGTATCGGTTGAACCTTTGTTATGTATACTTGCAATAAACCTAGCTCTTATGGCTATGGCTATGTGGTAAATGGAATCTAGCTACATCGTACGTCATCATAACTTAAAAAGGCTAGTGGAATGCTTACTAGCTATCATATACTAGCAGATAAGACACGTAAAAGACAGTACATGCAAGGCCCGGCCGGCCGTCCAGGCTGCGCGACAAATGTTGCTGTCATAGAGATGTCCATCTTGCAAACACTAAAGTAATTTGTGCATCCAAATTTGAAACCATAAGAAAGTGATTTGAAAGGGACAATGGAACACTGACCTCCCACCAGCCAAGCCCTCACATCCATTCTAGTTGCAGAGATGAAGCCACGATTGTTTATTTCTCTTTCTTTTGATACGTGATGAACGTCTGCCATCGAACGACTGCTAACGTCATATATGCGACGTCTGATATATATATATATGCTTAGCTTGAATAGAACACGCATTCTTTCATCATCTGAAAAAATGGAACATGCATATATATTCGATCAGTAGTTAGGCCCACAGAAATTTCGTGTTAAAGTGTACTATACTCCAGCCCAGCCCATTAATTCTTTTTTTTTCAGCCCGGAGCATTGTAATTAAGCCAATAAGGCCTAGAAAAAGGCCTCCAAATTTGCATTCCTCTTGACACAACATTGATCAGATTTTCTCTTGTTTTCCAATTCAGTCAAACCTCACCTTTTTATTGGTATGGTTGAAGTCACCTGATCCGTCAGATCACATTTTTATTGGTATGGTTACACTAACTCATGTTTTATTTAATTTATTTATACTAGTTGTGTTAGAAAAATAAATAAATCTTCTCATAAGAATCTTACTGTTCATTAGAGACCCTATTAGCACTTTGGTGCTTTTACCTTGCACGACGTGTTAGAAAAAGAAATGAATTCTTGAAATGCTCACAAACTTCTACATGAGATCGATCCTTTTTCATATAGTTAGGTCCTTTAATTTATTATTGTTAGTCTTAAGCAAAATAGTTGTTAGGTTCTTCTTAAGCTTTGGCTTCTGCTTCCTGTACTCTATATGCGAGGCACATGAATAAATGAACACCCCATTTAGTATGGTGGTTACTCTAGTTACCAAATGGATTCGTTATTGATGTTACTCTAGTTACGTGTGGTGGTTACTCTAGTTACCAAATGGATTCGTTATTGATGTTACTCTAGTTACCAAATGGATTCGCGCTATTTGTGTACATAGAAAACCTAATATTTCTCAATTTGTCACCGAACAGACCATATATGCATGTTATTGATGTTTCACTATTGAAGGGAATCCGCCGGGGTTGACATGCATGGCAGAATTTGAGTCATTAGCTGTTTGTACATTCAAGCTAAGGGTCATAATATATACTCCCTCCATTCACTTTTAATAGTTATATTTCACCTTGACACAATAATCAAGGAAAATAATCTTACTTATCATATAATAAATGCAACACAAAAGATAGCTCATGCCAATAGCAAATATAGCTATTTATTGCTTTAGCTCATGCCAATAGCAAATATATACTCCCTCCATTCTCTTTTGTTGGTCCTCCAATGCTTTAACTGGAAATTACTCGTTACTAGTGCTATTTATTGCTTTAGCTCATGCCAATAGCAAATATAGCTCTCATTTACGAATATTATTTGAGTTTGAAATATAGCTATCAAAAGTGAATGGAGGGAGTAGTTTATTGAACATGTTTCCAAACAAGGTACTATACGTTTGGTGGTAGGCCACAACAATAACAGAAGATTCAAAAAAAAACTCGACTGGTGGGAGTATGATGGCCCCGCCGTTTTTCATTAAGAGGAAGCGGCTTCGGCTTCCCGGCCAAAAAGAAAAAAAAAACTCGGAACCCTGGCTTCTTTGGCCAGGGAGCGGTATTTTTTTAACCTCAGCCTGATAAATTGACTCCAACCATGAGTCGAACCCAGGACCTTAGTAATGCTAATGGAGCCATCTAACCAAGTAAGCTACTAGAGGCACTAGCAACATGTATAGTATATAAGAGCTCCCATGCACCATTACTTGCACCACTTAAGATCCAAACAAATCTAGAGGCCCTTTATCTGAACCACACACCATTGCTAGTTCTAGGCTCTAGCACCTTCATTATTCAATATAATAGACGCCACCTTTGAGCACACGAGGCCATGCATACTTGTGTATAGTGTGTGGTATGAACAAAGATCACCATGTCGATACAATACGTATTGAATGATTTCAGGCACATGAAGCCTGAACGTGTATTGCTTTATCTAGCGGAATAGCATCTTGCAACCACAAGTGATCGAAGGCTAACTTCATAATTCCTTCATCTTCTGACTGATACACGAGGATGTCAGTTGTACCAGCAGAGATAGTCATAAAGTCATATATATACTGCTGTGCCAGGGGCTGCTTGTCTTATTGATCAACAGAAACCATACCTTTTTTTTGTAATTTTCAAAAAGGAGCACAGAAAGAATAGTAGTGATAATAGAGTCTAGATGATCAGCTTGGCCTCTAATGATTTTTTCGCTGCATGGGAGATAGTTTGATTAAACCTCAAACATTTGTCTTGAACTCTTGATAATCTCTTAAAATAAAGTTGAGCTCACTTTGTACTTTCCACTGATGAAGACACCCAAATTGAAAATCCTAAAGTTCTAGAAAGAAAGTATAGATGCAGCATTTTGCAAATCACTCTTGTGTAGTGGTACGGTTGCCCCTGTAGTAATTAGTTGTGACTTCTAATCCAATGCAAGCCTAGAGAGTAGATTAGAAAAGCATGGTACTAATACATACATGGACTAATTTGGATGTGTTGAGAAATGCAATTCAAATGAGTGGAAACCACCGCCAACAAAATAAACGGGAAGTGCATGAAAGCTTGTCTGTAGCTCTAACAGATAATGAAAATCCATAAAGGAACGAATAAAATGCATGAGAAGGGGAAAAAGGGCATGCCCATCATATGTTCCACATGAGTTTGGAATCATATATAAAGAGGAGTATAACTTTTTTTTTTTGAAAAGCTTGCGGGAGCACCGCACTGTCATTTAAGGAGGAGCGGAGTATAACTTTGTCCGATTCAAGTAAAAGCCTCATATCCATGATATGTAGTTTTTTGTCGCTGTGGTACTGAACACTTGTGCCATGGGTCTATACAATGTCACAGTGAGAAACTGGAGGAAAATAAATCAAATGAGCTTGTCAAATGTGAGAATAATTAACCCATCAGGTTGCTTTTGGAACCTGGAGAACCAGAGGAATATAAAGGTACTAATTATTGTATACTCATTTAATCTCAATCCTTGAACCATATATATGCTGCCATAATATGATTTTTCCCCTGGTGGTTACAAAGAAACACTACTACAGAATAGGCCTTTGTTCCAGGTCATTTATCCCGGTTACCTTTGGGCCCGGGACAAAAGGTGGCTTTTGTCCCGGGTCCAAAGGCTAGCCGGGCCAGCGGGGGGACATGGGCCTTTTGTCCCGGGTGGAGCCACCAACCCGGACAAAAGGCCCCCCTTTTGTCCCGGTTGGTGGCTCCACCCGGGACAAAAGGTCCAACCCCTTTTATCCCGGTTGGTGGTACCAACCGGGACAAAAGGACCCTTTTGTCCCGGTTGGTGTTACTAACCCGGACAAAAGGCCCCTCCACGTGATAGTTCAAAAGGGAGTTATTCTTTACTGAGTCACATGTACTACTTAGTTGAGTTGGCAAGGAAGCCATGCGCTAGGCAATAGGTCTTGGGTTCCAATCCCGCAGGGCGCAAATATTTTTTAGCGCGAGGGACATTTTGTCCCGGTTCTACCACCCGGGACAAAAGCCTCCAGCGCTTTTGTCCCGGCGGCCTTGTCCCGGTTCCAAAACCGGGACAAATAGCCCTTTGGAACCGGGACAAATGGCCCGATCTGTAGTAGTGAAATGAACTCTATTTTTTTACCAAAAAATCATAGTCGATGCTTACATGGTGTTTCAGGATGAGCCGGCTTCGCTCGTCAGGCAGATTGACCGATTTAGCAAGAATGGTCAAGGAACTTGGAGGACTTGGTAACACTCATCACCTTCTCAAGCAGCCACGACTATGCAAGCGCCTCCACTACGACGACCAGGGAGTCACCATCGATGTGAGTACAAATTATATTGTGATTTCAATGGATCGATCTATAGTCGATATCATCACCACTGATATGATCAATTGCTCTACGATGTTAACATATATAGTTTCCATTGCTCGGTTGCATTTACATCATCTACAACTACGAAACACATGGAATAGATGATGGCCTCGATTGGGAAGGTGACCAATGAGATTCCTGATGGTATGGAGTGGCTACAATAGCTGGGTGATGCGTACAAGGTGCCTGGGAACTCATTGCCCCAACTGGCTGCCAGCCGTTTCGGAACTGGAGGAGCAACTACACGGTGAGCAACATCGAAGGTGCATGTCCTTGTGCTAGACCTTGACTCCATGTTCAGCTTGTCCTTGTGCTAATTAAACCAACTCTGATACATGACCATACTGCATCTAAATTAAATTAAATCTCCTATAATATAATTAATAAATTTTGGTGCTTGCAGAGTTCGAGGGCAAGTGCATGCCGTGCTGTGCTGCTTCCTCTACTCTAAGGGTGTACCCCAACCTGGAGGATTTCTTCTACTGGGACTATATGCAACCCATGCAAGGTGGCTGGAAGGCCATCATGGATTTTCTGGAGCAACCACTGAAGTGTTAGAAAAAGAAGGAAATTCCCACAAAGTTGTAAAATCGATCCTTTTTCATATAGTTAGGTTCTTTAATTTAATTTGTTGCTAGTTAGCCTTAAGAAAAAACGTTATTAGTGTTTATTGGCTTCTGATTCCTGTACTGCTATGTGAGTCATGAATGAATGAACACCCCTTTTTGGTTGGGCATAGGAAACCTAATATTTATCAACCTTTTTGCAGAACCAACCATATACATTATCGACGTTTTACCATTGACCAGAATCCGCTGGTGTATTGACACGGAATTTGGCTCACCAACTAAAAGTATAATATGAAAAGGGAAAATAGTACGGAATATATTTCTTAAGGAAATGAAATGTCTACACAAGTTATAATTCTATGATGCGATCTTACAATCTAACTCAGAGAGAGATGCTAGTACTAAGAATCCTGATCGTGACAACTTTGGATTCTGTTTTGCCTTTGCTTTTGTGTTTAGCTAAAATAAATAAGCCTGCTCATTTGCACACAAATTTTGAATTTTATTTAAAAATAAATGACGGGAACCATATATATCAAGTAATCATATGAGTTTACACCATGTTTGTCGGACAAGAGGTATGTAAGGATTTATTTTTCCTCTTGCTGCGACGCACGAGCATATTTGCTAGTATTTGTATAAAATGCAATCATTGACTGCACAAATTTATTTCCATAGTCGATCTAGAGGCTTTACATGCACACCGATACTTGCACCATTTAACATCCAAACAAACCTAGAGGCACTACCGGATTCAGCCGCTTTGCCGAGTGCCGGTTACACTTCATTATGAACCACACACCATTGCTAGTTCTTCTAGCACCGTCATTATTCAATATATAATTGATTAGTGTGTGGTGTGAGCAAAGATCATGTCGATATTAATGCTTAGATTGCGCATGTAGTGAGCTAATAGGCTCTTCCAGCCTTCTTGACGAACGCCAGGTCGCCGTAGGGCATGAAGTGGCACACCGGCATGCCACCGGGGTGGGTGTTGAGCACCTCGAAGGCCGGGTGAGCCGGGTTCCAGCTGGAGGTGTCGACGTGGCAGAACGCCAGCATGGAAGCCGCCGGGCCGCCACGGAGGCCGCTGAGCGAGACCACATAGGCTCTGTACCCGTTCCCCGCGGCGTGGCACTGGTAGACGGCGTAGGGGAACGGCACCCTGTGGCAGGACACGTAGCGGTCGCCATCCAGCGCGGTGACCGCCCGAACCACGTAGGTCTGACGCGGCAGGCCGCCGCGGGGGAGCGCCGACGTGGCCGCCCACACGCCCTGCTCGTTCAAGGTGCCGAGCATGCCCATGGCGCTCCGCACGGTGCTCTCCAGGGACGTGGCGCAGGCCTTGACCTCGCCGGCGACGGGTGGCTCCTGGCACCTGCGCAGGGTGTCCCTCACCTGCGCGGCCTCGTCGGAGCCGGCCGGGATGTCGAAGGTGTTGAGGACGTCGCGGAGGCTCCCGAAGGGGACCTTCCCGGCGACGTCGTGGGGGAGGATCGCCGCCTCGGCCTCCGCCGGGAAGGAGAGCGTCATGGCGCTGCCCGGCAGCAGCTGTGCCTCGTGGAAGAAGATGCCGGTCTCGGCGACCGTCCGTGGATTGCAAACGGAGCTGAAGAGTGTGCATACACTGATACTGGGGAGTGCAGAGTAGTGCTCCACGAGCGGCGAGTGCTCAATGCCTTCAGGATCAGGATGAAGACAAACCAATAATCAGGGGAATTTTTTTTTCATGTCCTTGTCAGAACACGTCGACAAATTAAGTTCGAACGAGTACAAAACCTTTCTTGACAAGATCTGCAATGGCCTCTGGCATCGTCGTGCCCGGGAGGGCCTGCTCCCAGAACTGTGCCGCCGGAGTGTCGGTGGCAGGGTGGCCGTGCACCGCGCCGGCGCCGGCGACCACCATAATCAGAAGGAGCGTTGATGGATCCATGCTTTGGTATTGCTCTTAGCTTGCTCTATGCTCTGATTGCGTGGTTGTTGGCTCCGGATGGTCTGGTATAAATAACCCTTGCTGTTCCTCTGAGTAAGTGGCTCCACAAGACAAAGGCATGCTCATGTGATACTCTTCTATATATTCTCCAATCTGCGCTGGTTGAAGATGGTTATTCTTGTTTATCCTTGTAAGATTATTTCAAGAAATAATTACGACAACATTTATTAGCTCACTTAGTATACTTTTTTTCTTCTGTGATCAATATATATATCCTCATTTTTTTTTGCCCCCGGTCAACGACGCGCCTGCGTCAGGTTTTGGCGGCGGCGGCCGGAGCTACGCATCAGGTGTCCCGGAGGCCGGATCCGGCGCCCCCGGGGCCGGTCTTCGCGGTGCAGCGGCGGTGGCTCCCCCCCCCCCACACACACACACCACGCGGGAGCGTTCACCTCTGCTGCGCCCGTGGCTCATGGCGGTCGGCGTCAAGGTCAGCTCGCAGTCTCCACCAACTTGCTGGTCTGAGCATGTGCAGGCTTGGGAGTGGGATGCTCAGGGCGAAAGCCCGGCGACCTTACTGGTGCTGATGGCAGCGGCGTCCTAGGGCGTTGTCCCACTCTTTGAGGCATCATCTTGGAGCCCAGTCCCTACTGCACTAGGTTCTTTGGGTGAAAACCCTATCCATGCTTTGGACGAGCCACCGGCGTCGTCCCCCTCCTTGGAGGCGTCGCTGCTTGAGACCCAACTCAGCTTATGACATTGGCGGCTAGTTGGCGGCCAGGGGTTGTCTCGTCATTGTCGGCTAGCTGCTTGCAGCGAATCACGACGGCTGACATTGCTTGGCAACTGTCAGTGCGGCGTAGGGCAGCGTCAATGGACGGTGCTTGCAACTACGACTTCGTGAGACGACTTGGCTTGCAGCGGACCGTGAGTTATCCCGGTACGGTACATCGTCGGAAGACGGCGCAAGCGACTACCCTAGCTTCCTAAGGCCGGCAATGGCTTTGTTGCTATTCGTGGTTGTGCCACATTTCCACCCTTATACTAGGGTGTGCGTATTTTTCTATTCGTGGTTATGCCACAAATTTGCCCATGTGCTTGGGCTTTGGAATTGATTTAGACCTAGTTTAGCTAGGTGGTTGTTCAGGTTTTAGCCCGATTTTTCCAAATTAACCGAGCAATGTGGGTTTTGTCTTATTTTCCCTAAAAATAAGGCCTTTGATCTGTGGTCTGCCACACTTTTTTAATACAATTCAGGTAGAGATGCTCTCCCCTCCGGTGACCATTCAAAAAAAAGTCAATATATATATATATATATATATATATATATATATATATATATATACCTATGTGCTAATCTACACCCTAGGTGTAGAATAGCATTCTACACCTAGAACCCAACCGACCAGCCAACCCAGTCTATGCGCCCGAGACCCGCACCAAAACCACTCGACCCATCAACCTTGACCCACCCTGCGCCAGATATCCCCCCCCCCCCCCCCGCACCCACACCCTGATCCTGATCCCAAATCACAAATCAGGAACGCGAATCCCCGGCGGCGACGGCGAAGCGTGGCGTGGCGAGCCTAGCCGCGCGAGCGAGCGGCGGAGGCTGTAGGGCCGACCTGCGCCACCCATGCAGCGGCATCGAGGAGAGGGGCGCGGAGGCGGCTCGCTGGCATCCTCGAGCAGCCGGGTGCGGCGCTAGCGGTGGAATGCCGACTGTGACCGGTGGCCACCGGGCGTATCACGCATGCAGTCCCACCCACATCCGCCCGCGCCCTTGCGCGGCACTCGCAGAGGCCTCGAGCAGCAGCTGCGGGGTTGACTCTCCCTTTCTCGTGCCGGGCCCTTGCGCAGCAGCCGCGATGGCTTGGGCGCCCCCAGCGGGGGAGCACTTCTGCCTGACCGGGAGGGTGCGCAGCTCGAGCTCCCTGAGCAGGGGAGTTGAGGCGGTGCATGCTCCTGCTTCACGGCTCATTGGCAGGTTTGACATTTTTTGGTGAGCGTCCGTTTTCACAATGCATAGCTCCACTTTTTTTATCGACAAAGCGCATCTCCTATCCTCCATTGCATTTGATCATGCATCCTTTTCAGTAGTTTAGTAACTTATGTTTGCTTTAGTTTCAGTAGTTTATGAGAGCTTCCAGTTTCAGCATCCTTTTCAGTAGTTCATTAGGTAGTTCAGCATCCTTTTCAGTAGTTCTGTAAGCAGTTTTCAATTCAGTAATTTGTTACTGCAAGCACAAATTTTTTATTGCTTAGTTTAGGCTCAGCACTATGTTATTTTCAGTAGTACTACAGTAGTTGGGTTAGCATCTAGCATAGTAAATTCCAGTCATTACTGAACATATGATGCTGAGTTAGTATAGTAGTTCAGTAGTCATTACTAAACATTTCACTACAGAACCTCATGAGATTAAATAGAGCTCGATCAGTAAGAAAACTACTGAAACTACTCAACATAGTTTGAATAGTCTAATTACTGAACCTTCTAGAGCCAGATACTGATCTCGACGGCTAAGAACAAAACCAAAAACCATGCTATAAACTACTGAAACTCAATCACATGAGTTAGTATAGTAGTTCTATTAGCTTCTAGTATGAGTAATTTTTTTTTGTTAGATCAGTAGTACCTTGGCTTTTTCTCTTTGGCTCAGTAATATTCTCAACACCATTTTATCAGCAATTACTAAATGTTGATGTTCTAAATTGAGTAGTTAGGCTAGTAGTATCAGTAATTTGTTAGGTTTAGTAGTTAGACCAGTATTTTTTTTCTGAGCAATGGTGACCTGAACCGAGTATGTAATCTATTAGTTCAGTAACTAGTCATTAGTGAACTACTTGATCAAATAACAAAATACTAGACTACCTAACTATATGAGTTTTTAGGCTAGTAGTTTTGATAGGACTTTAAGTTTAGTTGTCTGGTCTAGGTTTTTTTTATTACTGAGTATTGGATGATCTGAACTGAGTAGTTAGTCGAGTACTTCTATTAGCATTTTTTGGTTCAGTAATTTTTTATTTCAAGCACAATTGTTCTTTTTTCATTTTTATTTTAAGCTCGGTACTATATTATTTCAGTAGTAGTATAGTACATGTGTTTCTAAGTAAAGCAGCAACCCAGTATTTTAGTAGTACACATCCAGCAATTTCTATGTATGTCTTGGATTCAGTATTCTAGAGATCTAATATTCAGTACCTATGTATATCTTAAATTCAGTAATTTTTAGGTTTGTAAATAGCTTAGAATTTTTTTTATTATTGATGCTTGATGAGAAAGAACTACACACCAATTCGGATATGGGTTCATCCTACCACCCTCGCTTGCGGTAGGTATCTAGTAATCCAGTACCAGTAATCCCTCAATACCCAGTAATTATCAGTAATCCAGTAGTACTAGGTGGCATTTAAGTTATTCTCGTTAAAACAGTAACCCAGTAATTCAATATCCTGCATGTCTCACTCTGTGTTTTCTCAATGATCTTTTTTAGAGTTTTACCGGTGGCAGGTTCATGTGGGCATGGCACTCTTTTTCCGATTTATTGTCTCACACATACGACAGTGATAGTACTAAACTTGACAACGGAGAGGGTTCTAAGAGAAAAGAAAGATGCTTCATGCCTTTTCCGAAGACTTTTTTTACTTGGATTCAGTAATCCAAAGAAGTAGCTATTTAGTATTATGTACTTTTTTCAGTAGTTTCTCATATTTTTGGTGAATTATTTTTTCCAGTAACACACCATTCAGTAATTCAGAGATCCATTATTCAGTATTTTCTATGCGCATTCAGTTATTTTTCTCATATTTTTGGGTAATTCAAGACTTTCACCAATAATTATTTTTATTACACTCGTTTGGGTTCAATAACACAGAGATCCAGTTATTTAGGAGCAGCTCCCCCTCTCTTTTTTTTTGTGGTTCAGGACTTCCACTAGCACATGTAGATATTGTAATGCTCGTCCAATAATTCCTTTAACAAATTCATACAGCAAATCCAGAGTAAATACTAGATTACTAAACTACTGAACCATCGAAGAGCCAGATACTGAAATTGATGGTTAAGAAGAAAACTAAAATCCCTTATAAATTACTAAATTCAATCACCTCAAAACACACAGAGATAAGTTGTGAAAGGAGGAGGAGGAGTAGCTTAATTAATGAGAGAAGAAGTCCAAGTGCTTCATTATTTTTCAAATTCCAAAGGAAGGTTCAGTAATTTTTTTCGAATCTGCTCGATGCAGTACATCTCCAAGCATGCCCAATCTTCTCACCACACTACACCTCCACGGCTCCATGCATGGTGTACTCGCCGCCCGACGCTCCCTGCCTGAGCAGGCCGCGCCCAATCTTTTTGCACAACTAGGTACTACACACATGCTTTTCAGTAGTCCAGCAACTTACGTTTCCTTTTAATTTCAGTAGTTTAGTAGTTTATGAGAACGCCACATTCTTCAGTAGTTTTTTCAAATCATAGTGGAAGGTTCAGTAATTTTTTAACCCCCAATCTACTCGCCATGGAACAGCTAGCCTGCAGGGGTCGTTGCTCCGCTCGAGCGGGTTGCGCCGCCGCCTACACAGCAGCGGGGACATGCGCAGAACGCACGGCGACCCGCTGGGGCCTGCGCAACTAAGATCTTCGAATGCGCAAGCGCCTCCCGCGGCCATGGCCAGCTCCCGCGGGACCATCTCCCGGTTACCGCCTGCTCCTCCGCCGTTCCGTGCGGCTACCTCCCCACGCACCCACGGCCAAAGGCCGTGCTGCTGCCGCTCCCCGCCTGCTCGCTAGCCTCTACGGCCTCTCTGCTCTTGCCGCGCATCTGCTGGTCCTTGGCCACTCCCCGCAGACTGCGAGATCGCGCCGCCGCTCCCAGTGCAGGCTTCCCCCACACAGCTCACCGCCCAAGCCGCCCGCCGCAGCTCCCAGCAAGGCCGCGCCGTGCGCTCCCGGCGTCGTATGCCACGCCGCTGCTCCCCGTGCGGGCCCGCGCTGTCGCTCCTTCCTGTGCGGTCGGCGCGCCACAGCTCCCAATGGCCCCGCGCGCCGCCGATCTGGGGAGGCCTCGCACTCGCCGCTCTCGGCTCGTGCTCGCGAACGAAGAAGCTGGACATGTGGGGGCGGGTCGGAGGGGGTGGGGGTATCGGTCGGTGGGTTTGCTGGTTTGTTGTTGGATTGGTTGGGTGTAGAATCCTATTCTACACCTAGGATGTAGAATATATATATATATATACACACACACACACGGGTTATTGGGAGACAACTCATCGCGATGAATAATCATTGTGGGCATCATCTAGGGTTGAGGTAATTCGAGAGGTTGAGATGTCGCTTTCGGTGGTAAGGCGATCGCTCAAATTAGTGTGTTTGTCTTGACTATGTACTGGAGTAGTTTGTTAGAGTTGCTCTCAATAACCGTAGTAGTAGTACACTGCATGGACTGTCCATTTTCAGTCCGGTTTATATATACTATATACTATATACTTCCTCTTCTCTTTCTTTTTTGTCGAAACATGGTATGAGTTGGAGGCTTGGACCTGGGGAGACAACTTTCATCATGGGGAACATGACCAACTGATCTAACGCTTAGTTTATAGACCACGCTTTTTCTCTGAATGGGCTATTCCATACAAATTTTAATTTGAATTGAAGGAGAATAAGCATACACACATATAACATCATGTTCTTATGTTGTGTGATCTTGAGGTGTTCTCAAGTTTATGTAGTTTCTACATCCAAAATTGAAATATAAAAATTTGATTGACAAAGGAAATTGCAATATACCACCCACTTAGGCAAAAATATAAGAATAAAGCACACTGTCTCCTAATGTGCGAAGAATGCGATTAATATTCCAGTTCTTTTACAATCACAACAATGATGTAGGCACGTATGTAACACAACACACTCAGCACGAACCTAACACCATAGATATGTTATTGGTACGAATCTAACACTACAGATATATTTTTAATACGAGAATCATATGTCACTTGTTTGAAAAAAAGTGGCTTTGTAATATCATAGTTTATCTAGGTGTCATAAAGGTAATAGAAAATAAAAGTACTGGACAAAATTGGTTAGATAAGTTCGGAGGAACAGATACCAGATATATTTTAACACAAAGGATCAGATACCTCATAATTAGGGATGGTAATTATATCATTTAATTGTCATGTTAGATTAATAGGTTTTAATTAGACTTGAGTACTAAAGGTAAGGTAGCGTTTGGATGAGCATGTTGTTCTGACCGATCTACGGTCAGTTCACCATTCATAATTGAAGTTGATGTGTTGCTTATCTTACATTCCTTATCTACTACTACCTCCCGTCAAGTAAATAGGATGTTCCAAACATTCCCAATCTGTTAGTTTCGTTTATCTGAAACATCGTTTAAATGACGGGAGGTGGTATCAATTTTTTGTACGCCATCTACACTTCGCACATGTCTGCACATACTAATGACTGGTGCCTTGACGGCAACCATCATATTGTATCCGTCAAAACTGTCAGATGTCTGAGTTTTTGGAAGAAGATGGTTCTTATTATGAGTGACTACTTATCAGCCGAGTAAACGTAGTGCCATCACTCAATTTTTTAAGCCAATAGAATGAGGCCATGTAGCAATGGTAGTTTTCAAACAACTGAGTGACGGTTAGATTGAAAACACTCGAATTTGCCAACTGGCCCATGGGGTGGGAATCGGCTGAAAATTGGGTTACAAATCACTAAAAAAAGACCTACCCATACACATACAGTAGACCTATCATGTACAGATAAGAAGAATTTTTATCAAAAGATTAGAAAAGACCATGATATAAACATGATACAAATTTTAAAAATATTTAAAAGCTGAAAAGAATCATGTTAAAATATATGGACATGGGAACCAACCTTTGCTCTTGGAACCTACCCCACCAGTCGAGTCCTCGACTCGTCTCGACTGCTCACATTACCATAAATCAGTCCATGGATTAATGGATCTATTATTTTGGTGGTAGGTGATAGGCTCCTTGATAGCAAAGGTGGTGCTCGATAGTGAGGTGCCTACGATGACTTTGTTAATCTTAAAGTCTTCCAACTCAATCTCTCAGAGATGATCATAAGGACGTGAGTGTATTAGTAGAGGTGAGTATGCATGTGTGTATACGAGCATGTGTAGAACATAAACAACTAATATTAACTAAAACTAGCAACATAATCACCTAAATAAAAATTAGATCCCCACGTTAACCAAAACCAAAAGATAAGCAGACTCTTTAACGAAAATATACTACAAGAAAAGATTAATATTACAAGAACATATTATGATTTGATCTGAGGGCAACAAAAAGATAACCTACAATCTGATCTTAACAATACAATAAATTCATGGAACATTAAACAATGCATTTCACCTCACACATACCTTGGACCTACAAAACAAAACAAATTCTTTCATTAATTTGATCATACCAAAAAATACCAATACATAAAAAATAAATTAAAAACAGATTCCATTACATCCGACACAAGTATTTTACAATAGAACAAGTCAAAAAAATGTACATTTATGGAATTCCTAAATGCCATGAAGTAGAGGCGACAAGGAGCGACTTGATTGAAGTGGCACTGAATAGATTTTTTTTTTGAGATTGGCACTGAATAGATTTTCTTAGAGTGACTATAACATCATTTAGTTGTTTTATTTAACAAACATATCTTAGATTTCCAAAACATTACAAATTGTTCCACTATTTGATATTGAATGACAGTGATTGCACTCCGTGAAAACCAAAGAATAATTAGTATTTTGACTATCACAGAAATATCGGCGTCACTATGAGATTTTGCCTGCCCACTCACCGGCCGGGTAACAATAATGCTACAAGTGAACAAAGAGAAGAAAAGAGAGAAATAGCACTGAACACACATGCTAGTTCGAATATCAAAGGGCAGATAAAAACACAATACAATAAAAATGGAACTTCATGAGTTTACCAAAACAAACTAGGCGCACACAGTGTTTGGATCATTTTATCATATCCAGATCAAACTAACCCGCTGGTCTTAAAAAAACACTGATTTGTATTTGTATCGCCCGCAACAGCCATATGCACACTGATAGACAAACCTGAAAATTTTATATCGGTAAAACCAGCAGCTAGCTGACTGGGCCGGTCGCACTCGGCCTTCTCGGTCAGGCTAGGAGCCCACGATCGCTTGCAGGCCAGTAGCACTACAGCCTGGCAGCAAAGCCAGCTCGCGGCAAGGCTGCTGGCGTGGCTGGCCACATACAAGCATGCAACGGACAGAAAGAAAACCGACTGACGAAGCAAAACAAAAATTACTCGAGTGTTCGTTAGGAATTCCGCTTATAGGTCTGCAGGAGCAACAAAATTCAAGTACGTTCAAAGTTGTGATTCGATCTTATAGGTCCGAAGAGCTCTGCTGGGCTGCGGGGCCAAGCCCTTTAATAGTTGTGTTCAGCCTCTCTTGTGGGTGGTGTTGTGCCGTTCAGTTTCCGAACTTTTTTATTTTAATATTTTTAAATTCCACTTTTAGCAAAAAAATAAATGCTTATTTAAAAGCTGGGCCTGGACATGTTTGAAAGCTGGGCCTTTTGGGATTTTATTTTCAAAGCGAGGCAATTTACCTCCGAAGGTTAGCTAGTGTTGTTTTACAGGACAGAAACCCGGTTAACAGCTTTGGGTAATCCCTTGTCATCCTAGCGGCTCAATTATCAGGCCTGTTTGGAGAGTAGAATATTTTCATACTCATGTGACCATTTCTCAAGAAATTTCTGCATTACAAACAGGCTCTCACATTTCTTTTGTCTGAACTCTCTAGACACTTGCTCTTTCCCTGACATCCAGACCATTAATTGTAATAAGTTTGTAAAAGCAAACCGAAAAGAATTCAGGAGGAGAATCTGCATCATTGATTGGGTCACTAGTTAAAGCTGATGAACCGCACATCCCCCGCCCTCTGTCCTGCGGTGCAGTCTTCAGGCTGTAGCTAACTTGGTGCTAAGAATTCAGCAAGCACAGACATGGTGATGTGCGAAGCTGTTCCTTTGTGAATGTGACGAGTTGGTGCTGCACTTTTTGGAACATCTCTGGGGGATCGGATAATGTTTCTTCTATGGTTCGTCTGAGAATAATCCAACATGCGAATCAGCCGCTACAGTTGGATTATTCTTTCGCCAATCCTACGGCGTCTTATCAGTTGGCTACGCTGCAGAAAGATGACAGTTTCAGACAAGAAATTAGCATTCACGACGGCAGCAGAGAAGACGATAGAAATATATGACATGCATCACGGCCATGTTCTTTCAACCAGACCGGAGAGATCACAGGCAGATGGGAACCAGAAATGAAATACGACAAGCATGGGGTCAATGTGGAGAAATGCTGCTCTGCTCTCTGCATATTGCAAATGACACTCTGAAACTTTGCTCTAAGACCAGGTTATGGACAACCCATCAGTACAAATCCAAGGTGAAAACTCTGTTTGGGGAGAAAAGATCACACATGGGGATTTCTCTGCGGGAAAAAAAGGAGTGCGGGCGTAGCCAGTGTACCAAGTACCACTGGTACAGAACGGGCCTTCAGTCCCGGGCCACAACTCCAACTAATCCCGGTTTTCGAATCGGGATTAGGAGTCCGGGACTAAAGGTCCCGGGTCCAATAACTGAGACTAAAGGGTATGTGCAAGGTTAAAAAATATTCTGTGCAACCTAGGATTCGAATCCGAGACGTCTCACCTCGTGCGTAGCTTTTTTACGACCTCACTTACACAACACATGTGACTCAACTGTTTTAGTACTGGTTGGTGTTCTCAATCGGTACTAAATGGCTCCCCGGAGCACTGTTCCTTTAGATCGGTACTAATTGCATGCATTAGTCGGTACTAACGCCAGCGACGAATGCTCCATTTTCCGGCAGTGTCAGTCAGTCCAGTTTACCCCCTAACAAGATTTGTTATTCTTATTTCTCCAGATATAATAAGTTGAGTTTTAATTTTAAACTTTGTGAGGTGATAAAAGACAGTACAAAGCATGCACAGTACAGTGGAAAAAAACCTCGTACCAATAGAAATTAAAAAAAGAACAAATTTTGTTAAGAAGTAAATTGGATCAACTGAAATAGTTAGAAAAGTAAATTGAATCAGACGTTGGTGGAGAATACTTTTAAATTTTTTCCTTCTGATGATGAGATAAAAAGGAAGGGCAAAAAAAGTTTTTCCTTCGGTGTCAGCTCCGACTCCGAGCAACCAGCAGCCCAGCAGGCCCAGAGACAGCTGGCGTGGTGGGTGCGTGAGGACTGCCTGTGGAGCAGGTGGTCTCTGGCCAATGGCCGTGCCGGCCGCGGCTTTCGCGTCGTTGACTCCCACCCGAATACCAATTGGCAATTGCAGAGGAAAATGAGACCGGCCGGCGGCAGCAGAGGAGAGCGAGCCGAGGACGAAGAAGCTTCCGAGAAACCTCCCTAGCTCCCCTGCTGAGCTTGAGACTGAGACTGAGAGTGACAAAGAGCCATCCATGTCCACGGCTTAGCTTAGCTTAGCTAGCCACCCCACCCAACTCATCCTATGATCCTAAGCTAATAAGATCCAGCAGCGAAGAGAAGAAGGGACCGCTGGCGATCGAGATGGCGCCGCCGACAGTACCGCCACCCCGCGGCGACCGGCACGCGGCGTCAGAGTCGGCTTCCGTGCAGGCGATGTCGTCCCTGTTCTGGGGCGACCGCGCGGTGGTGCTGTTCCCGGGCTGGCCCGGCGCGCGCGGCCTCGGGTCATACCTCCTCTGCCTCCTCTTCGTGCTCGCCCTCGCCGCGCTCGCCGAGGCGCTCCACGCGGTGTCCGCCTACGTCGCCCACCGCCGCCGCGGCAGCGCCCTTGCCCCCGCGGTGCTGCTGACGGCGGTCCACGCGGCGCGGATGGGCGCGGCCTACCTGCTGATGCTGGCCGTCATGTCGTTCAACGGCGGCGTGCTCCTGGCCGCCGTGGCCGGCCACGCGCTCGGCTTCCTCCTCACCCGTAGCTGGGCCACCAGGGCGTCGGCGGAGCTGGAGCCTGGACATGGAGCCGGGGCCGGCGGTGGCGCCCGTGGCCGTGGCCGCGACCTCGGCCCTCCCGGGGATGACGCCGCCAAGGCCTAGATTACGGTGCAAATCAATAAGAAATGTCTTTTTCTTTGGTAGATAATAATGAATCCATGTCCTTTTCCTCTGTGTGTGATATATTTGAAGAAAAAAATAAAAACTTGAGGTCGGAATTTTGTCTTAATATTGGAGAATCTGTATGGAGATGATGATGATGATATTTTTTTTCTTCTACGCTTCCGACGAAAAGTGAGGAGGTAGGAAGGGAGGATGGTCAAGCAGATCGGCTAGTTTAGTTGAAGTGATATAATATAAAGGGGAGGACACCGTGCTCCTTTCTTCCCGGCACTGTGATGCTTGGTAAGCACAAATCCCGGCTGATACGGCTGTGACTTATTTTACATATATATTTTGGACATGCTTGTAGCTACTGATTCACAATCCTTTCTATATCACACAACCTTTGGTGGTGTGCCCCCACTGGTCCATGAATTGAATCTTATCTATAGATGAGTAGTGTCATGGTACTCTCTGCTGGTAAGAGTGAAACTTAGAAGCCTTTGCTGCACTGCAGAGTTCAGAATCGCGACCGACTGCAAATGCGGCTGTCCTGATGAAATCATGAAACCACTGCCGTTTACCAGCCCTCCGATGTTGGCAGGCGCCATGGATTCAGAGTGGACCAAATCTGCACACAGAAAAGTGCAGCATGAGCTGACACCGATGATGGTGGCTCCACAGCTCCGAAGATTGCATTGCATCGTTCCTCCTCGAGAGGGAACACGAGCGGTGGCCATGGGCACAGAATCGGCACCTACCCGAGCTCTGCGACGGAGACAGAGAACATGGGGGGGGGGGGGGGGGGGGGGCGGCGTGGAAGACCAAGCGAAGGCGAGCCGATAGCCATGACGGCGACGGCGCGAGCGCGTGGTGGCATCGCTGGCTCCGCACGCGGCACGACTGGAATCGCCCTCCGCGACTCTTCAGCACCCCGTCCCCGAGGCCTTCTTCAATCTGTAGCTCCTATTAAAATAGCTCAAGCTGCGATTTTTTATGAAGTTGAAGCTGAAGCTATTTAAAAAAAACATTTGGTAAAATAGCATCAATCGTTTATGATCAC
Organism: Panicum virgatum; assembly: GCF_016808335.1. Taxonomy (NCBI): domain Eukaryota; kingdom Viridiplantae; phylum Streptophyta; class Magnoliopsida; order Poales; family Poaceae; genus Panicum; species Panicum virgatum. Next base: position 60,830,493 of record NC_053138.1, read on the forward strand.
CGTAGCCGCAGAGGCTATAATTTTTTGCTTCAGTCGTGTAGGAAAAGCCATTTTACGGCTTATTGATGGCCCCTATAATGAAACCATTTTGAAAATTGCACTTTGACAATGGTGAAACCGGTGAGGAAGCTATGCCAAACAGACTCTTAGAACGTTACTTCTTGCTTCTTTGTAGTTGTTACCTCTTGATGTATTTGCTGAACTTTAATTGCAAGTGCAACGTGAGCTATTAGATATTAAATTTGCTGTAAAATTACTTACCTAATTATATTTGGTGCAAAGAAGAGGGGGATTATTTTTTTTTTTGCAAAGTTAGCCCCCCTGCCTTCGAGCAGCTCCCGGTTCGCCGATTCAAGGCGGTGACCGTCCTCGACGACGAGCTCATGAAGTAGGGGGTGCTGCGTGGTGGGAGGGATCCGGTACCGAGAGTTGGAGGGGAGAGCACCTGCATTTGCTAGCGACGAAGCCGCGGGTGCCGGTGCCGGTGCCGGAAGCGACGGGGAAGAAAGGAGAAGTTGCACAAGGGGGACTATTATGCAAATAATAGGAGCTTTATATAATATAAAATATCGGATTGTGATTATTAATCGCGATTCAAATTAGAAGTTTAACTGACATATGATATTTACAGTTAGGGGTTTTGTGTAAATATTAATCGCGATAAAAAATGGGGAGCTTTATGAAAATTTTCCTCGTTTCAGGGGGTTCCTGGAAAAGAAGCGAACCTGAAGCGCCGACCTCACCTTGGCGACCACGGCGGCTCGCCGGCTCTGGCAATCCATCCACGGGAAGGCTTGGAGCCCACACGAATCTGATCTCGGACGGAGCACCCACTCCATGTCCAACCTCCGCTTGCCGGCCTGAGATTTCCTTCCGCCATCCCGGAACCCCGGCAACTAACCGAGAAGACGAAGGCAGGAAATGGCGCCGGCGCCGGCGGCCATGGATGTCTCGGCGCCGCTGTGCCGCGCAGCTACAAATAGCAGGGAGGATCAATATTGGTATAATCAGAGCTTTGTTTCGCTAGCTGCAACAATTCTTTCACCAATCCTACATTCCTACGGCGTCTTATCAGTTAGCTACGCTGCAGAAAGAGTTTCAGACAAGGAATTAACATTCGTGAGACAAACAGCAAGCGGCAGAGAAGACGATGGAAATCTACGACATGCATCACGGCCATCTATCTTTTCTTGCAACCGGACAGAAGAGATCACAGGCAGATGGAAACCAAAAATGAATACGGCAAGGATGGGGTCAATGTGGAGAAATGCTGCTCTGCTCTCTGCACATTGCAAGTGACTCTGAAACTTGCTCAAAATTCAGGTTATGGGCAACCCATCACTACAAATCCAAGGTGAAAACTCACATAGTTTCTCAAACATGCACTAAAATGGGGTTCTTGACTTCTTGTGCCACCCTTTCACTACAATTCAATCTAAGTGAACTGCTGATTTCCCTTTCACCACTTTACAGATCACTGGGGTTGGAACTTTGAACGGGGAGATGAGCTGAATTTCTGGTCTACCTGCTTCATCATCAAGACAAAAAGGACATTGACTAGTAGGACGCATGTTGCAGTGGTGTAGGCGAGCATTTGAACTTAGACGTTGTCTATGGAGTAACCAAAGGAAGAATTTACATTTCTGAGGAGCCATGTTTTGCCAAATCGCAGAGGCAAAACTATTTTTTTTTTTGAATGGTGAGGCAAAATTATCATTACTGACTGTATCAAAAGCCAAGTAATAATGTTCTCCAGTAGATGGAATTATTGCAAATTTGCAACAAGAAAACTAGACGACCTAGAATATGCAATCAGTTATGCACGTGCACACCCCACCAGACAAGCACACCACTCAAATCGTACCTCCAGATTAAATCACCTGACAAAGCCTCAAAAAAATACCAGGCCTGTTCGGAGAGTAGAAAACTTTCATACTCATGGGACCATTTCTCATGAAATTTCTGCAGTACAAACAGGCTCTCACGTTTCTTTTGTCTGAACTCTCAAGATACTTGATCTTTCCCTGCATCCCAGTTCATAAAAATTGTATGTTTGTGAAACCAAACCGCAATATACAGATTTTTCAGATTCCAAGAAGGATTTAGGAGGAGCATTTGCATCGCTGATTTGGTGGTCACAAGCTAGAATTGCTTAACTGCACATCCCTGGATCCTACCGCTCCCCACCCATGCTCTGTCCTGCGGTGTAATCTTCAGTGCTGTAGCTAACTTGCTGCAACGAATTCAGCAAGCAGTTCCTTTGTGAGTGTGATAAGTTGATGCTGACCTTTCTGGAGCATCTCTGGGGGGTCGGATAATGTTTCTCCTTCTGTGCTTCCGATGTAAAATGATGAGGAGGAATGGAGGATGGTCAAGCAGATAGGCTAGTTTAGTCGAAGAAATATAAATCAGAGGACACCGTGTCTTGTATTGTTCTGGCCTTCTAGGACTGTCTGTGCTCCTTTCTCCACGGCACTTGAATGCTTGATAAGCACAGATCCCGGCTGATACGGCCATGATTTTTTATTTTATTTTTTGGACGTGCTTGTAGCTAATGATTCACAATCCTTTCTACTATATCACACAACCTTGGTGGTGTGCCCACATTGGTCATGAATCTTATCTGTAGATGAGTGTCATGATAGTCTGCTTGTAACAGTGATACTTTGAAGCCTTTGCTGCACTGCAGAGTTCAGAATCGACCGATTGCCATGTGGATCGTTGTCAGACCAAAAGATACACGCATAGCAGAATCGACCGATTTTCTTGCACATTTTTCCGGTTGTCGTCGCACTCGCACACGTATGCGTCCCATTCTTCCGGTTGATCGCGTAGCAGAAAATGTGGCTGTCCTGATGTCACTGCCGTCTCCAGCCCTCCAATGTTGTTAGCACTTAGCAGGAGCCATGGATTCGGAATAGACCAAATCTGCACACCGAAAAGTACAGCATGAGCTGACACCGATGATGATGGGTTCACAGCTCCGAAGATTGCATCTTTCCTCCTCGAGAGGGAACACGAGCGGCAGCCATGGGCACGGATCCGGCGCCTACGTGAGCTCCGCGACGGAGACAGAGAAGCTCCTCCCAACAGCTCCGGCTCGCCGATTCAAGGCGAGAAAATGTATATTTAGGACTCCAAGCATTGCGTTTCACAGTTTTGCTATTCCAAACATTGGCTTCATAAAAACGAGACTCCAAACATTAGGCATTTGATTATATTGCCATTTGGGGTATTTTTCCTTTTTTCTTTTTTATTTTCATGTATTTGGTAGGGTGAATTATCCCTTTTGGCCTTCCTCACTTCTACATAGATTTAGAAGCCGAGCTTTCACGGGCACAGTCGGCCGCCGCCGCCATCGCCGGGGCAAGCACTACCGCCGGCCCCTGCCTAGCAGGCAGCAGGCTGGCTGCTTGACCCGCCGCCGCCTCTGGCAGGCAGGCAGGCACCCTGTTGCCGCTGGCGTGGGCGCCGCCGCCCCGGTAAGCAGGCAGGCAGGCGGCTGCTGCTACCGTGGGCGTGTAGCAGGCCACTAGGATGACCGGCGCTGCCCCTAGCAGGCAAGCTGCGTATCGTGCATGGCGGGCACGGGCCGAGCGCCGTGGCCCTTGGCCATGCCGGCCGCGGCCAGATCACCGCTGACCTCGGCCATGGCGGCCGCGGCCAAAGCGCCGCCGCCCACGGGCACGGCAGGCGCGGCCATGGCGCGCGTGTGTCAAGGGCAGGATGCCGGCGGTCAGCGGCGGCCGGTGGTGGGGCAGTATGCGGCGGTCGAACGAGCAGCCCGTAGCGATGAGATCTCAGTAGCGATGGCGAATAGATGTACGGCGGCAAAACTTCTCCGTCCGATCTCAGTCCAAATCCCATGCAATTATAGATGGGCAAAAAGAACATTTCACCCTACCAAATACATGAAAAGAAAAAAAGAAGAGAGGGAATACAACCCAAATGGCAGTATAATCAAGTGCATAATGTTTGGAGTCCCGTTTTTTACGAAGTCGATGTTTGGAATGGCAGAACTGCAAAGCGCAATGTTTGGAGTCCCAAATATACAATTTTCTCATTCAAGGCGGTGACCGTCCTCGACGACGAACTGACGAAGTAGGAGGGGTTACGGCGTGGTAGGAGAGATCCGGTACGGGAAGTTGGAGGGGAGAGCTGGACGGTCCTGCATTTGCCTTGCCGGCGACGAAGTGGCCGTTGCCGGAGCCGGAAGCGACGGGGAAGAAAGGTGCAATTGCACAAGGGGGACTACTCTGCAAATGATAGGGGGCTGTATGTAAAATATCGGGTCGCGGTTATTAATCGCGGTCCAAATTAGGAGGTTAAGTGAAATATAATTAGTACACTGTTAGAGGGTTTTCTATAATATTTAGATTGCGATCCGAAATAGGAGTACATTAAAATTTTCAGCCTTTCAGGGGGTTCCGGAAAAAGAAGCGAACCCGAAGCGCGACCTCGTCTTGGCGGCCATGGCGGCTCTGGCCACCCATCCACGAGGAGTCCACACTCCACAGACATCTGATCTCGGACAGCGCATCCACTCCATGTCCAACCTCCGCTTGCCGTCCGAGATTTTCTTCCGCCGTCCAAGAACCCCCGCAACCAACCGAGGAGACGAAGGCAGGATATGGCGGCGGCGGCGGCGGCGTCCACCATGGATGTCTCAGCACCACTGTGCCGCGCAGGTACAAAGAGCATGGAGGACCAAGATTGGAATAAGCAGAGCTTTGTCTTATCAGTTGGCTTCGGCTACGCTGCAGAACGATGAGTGTTTCAGTCTTTCAGACGAGGAATAAACATTCATGGAGACAGACAGCAAGCGGCAGAGGAGACGATGAAAATCTACGACATGCATCTTGCAACCAGACCAGAGAGATCACAGGCAGATGGAAACCAGAAATGAAATACAAGGATGGGGTCAATGTTAGGAACTGCTGCTCTGCACACTGAAAGAGACACTCTGAAACTTTGCTCGAAATTCAGGTGATGGACAACCCATCACTACAAATCCAAGGTGAAAATATCCAAAGTTTCTCATACACAAAACTGTTGACACTCAAAATTGGCACGATGAAGGTTTTCTGGACAATCTGGGCAGGACCGGTCAGACCTCTCCCTTGAACCGGTCAGACCGGTCTAGACAAGTTTGTCAAATTGCAAATTGGACTACACCATTGCGTAGATCTCGTCGAGATGATCGAAATACATATATAGAACGTCTAATTCGGAGTCCGGATGAGGGAGTTATGCCTCCCGGAAGACCTGCACCCCGGTCAGACCGGTCCAGAGCAGTCAGACCGGTCCAGAGACCGGTCTGAAACGCCCAGTCCGAGTTATGAGTTATATTTTGACACGGGATTTAATAGAGTTCCAACTCCTAACGAGTACAGACCTCCCCGCCCTATGTATATGAAGGGCCACGGCCGATTGAGGGTAATCCCAATCGATTCACACATTTATCCTTTACTTTTTCCTCCAAACCCTAACTTTTCCAATCTCATCTGCTGTTCTTCGCTCGTCTCCACGGCGTTCGATGGCATTCTGAGTGGCCTGCCGACCTCAGAGCAACCCTAGATCCACGAGCTCCGACGGGGTCCCTCCCGAGCTCGAGGTTTTAGGTCTTCGCGGCGTTCTCTGTAGAACCGGTCTGACCGGTCGCCATAACCGGTCTGACCGGTCTGTGCGCAGGGAGCCCGTTGGTGAAGATCGTGTCGACGATCAACGCGCGTTCTAGCACATTTGAGTGTGTTGGCGCAAATTAGTGTCAACAAAAACAAGGGCTCTTGTACCACCCTTTCACTCCAATTCAATCTAAGTCAGCTGCTGGTTTCCCTTTCACCACTTTACAGATCACTGGGGTTGGAACTTTGAACGGCCAACTCAGTTCAGAGAAAAAGCAAGCACTGGTGTATTGAACCAATTGGGAGATGAGCTGAATTTCTGGGCTAGGTATTGAAAGTAACAGCTCATGCACTATGCAAGATACAGAAATTCAGTGAGTCACCTTCATGGTGTACAATGATCTCAACTGACAGGTCGGTTACTGGCCTACACCACTGAAACCAACGGTTGCTACAAACCAAGGTTTTAAATCTCCAGCTATAGCTTCCGCTATCTCCCGCTATATCTGTTTGAGAGAGATTTAGCTAAGATTTTTTATTGTACAACTTAGCTCTTAGCTGCCGCTATAGCCCGTTATAGCCAGCTATAGCTTGTTTTTAGACATAGATCGCTAAATGCCTTAGCCGGCTATTTAAAACATTGCTACAAACACAGGTCTCCCTCTGACTTCGTTCAGCTATCGTATCTGTCAGGCTGGGAACGGACTCCCTCGAGAACTTAATTGATTGATGTTAGTTTCTAGTAGTTCAGTAATGGCGAAGTCTTTCAATATTTTTTTGAATAGTGAAGTTTTTCATAATAATATGTGATTTCACTAACATCTGATCGTTTTAGAAAGCGTAAGTTAAATTTATCTGTTGAATCCAGAGGGTACCATAAAACAACTATTCTGTTAAAAAAAATTCTTCATCTTGTCCATGTCGAATGCGCCACTTCATATGGCATGGTGAAACAGTTGTATTACACTAAATATTTTTATTGAATGAGTACAGCATTTGTCCTTTTTCGATGAAGGGATAAATTGTATTTATAATGGATTATTGCAAGTTTGCAACAAGAAAACTAGCCAACCTTGAACACAATATGCAATCAGTTATGCACATGTACACACCACTCAAATCGTACCTACAGTTTAAATGACCTGACAGAGCCCCAAGAATATGTTGAAAACCCCACAAGACATGCACACCACTCAAATCGTACCTACAGTTTAAACTAGCCAACCTTGAACAGAATAATCAGTTATGCACACGTACATGGTACACACCCAACAAGACATAAAATGCAGAAAATTCATACAGATCTGTTGAATACAGGGGAACATTTCTCTGCATCATTGCATGATTGGTTACAACGTTTTCTTCTTAATCTCCTGCAGAGTAAGTAACCTTCAGCTCCTTATGCTGCTAGTCAGCAAGCACAGAATCTACGATAAGTAATTGTGATGTGAGCAACTGCTAGTGAATATGACATGTTGTTCTTGCACTTGTTGGAGCATCCGGGGGATAACTTATTCTTCTATGCTTCCAAGGAGAAGTGAGGAGCTGATAGGCAAGTTTAGGTGAAGTGATAAAGGAGAGGACACCGTGTTTTGGATTATTCTAGGACTGATTGTATTAATTTTCTTCACTACAATGTGATGTTTAATAAGCGCAAATCCTAGTCGATATCTATAGAATTTTTTTTCCCTTTCAGATATGTTTAGGGTAATCATGTGACTGTTTTTGTTTTCTAATGCTTTGATAGACACAAGTCTTAGTTGATATGTCTACGAGGTTCCTATGCATGCAGCTACTTATTCAAAATCCTTTCTTTTACGCAAGCTGATTGAAACTTTGCGTTCTTGCAATTTGGGCACATTGTTCTGATCTTTGTCATACGTGAGTCCTGCTTTTCTCTTCTCATAGCCTAACTGGCTTAGTCATACTGATTTCATTTTCACCGTTTTACGATGTATGGATTAACTTAGATAATAACAAACTTAGACTTAGTTCATGCGTCGGTGTACCAAACCAATTGGGTGAGCTGAATTTCTAAGCTACCTGCCTTGTCTATACCAATTTGTTCATTCTATGATTGCTAGTTCAAGATACATAGTTTGGAACTAGCCACTGCTCCTTCGAGGCGCAGAAATTCAGTGAGTGGCGAAGCTCAATAAGTTGAATTTAGGGGACATTTCCTTCATTATGACATGACTACTTCCCTTCATCAGCGATCACTGAGAATTAGTGACAGCAACTTACCTTGGCTTTGAGAGATTATCACACTCTTGTAAGGTTTGTATGCTGAAGGTCTGCTTGAAGAGGGCCTGTAATTTTCAATGCCTGTCCAAAACTAAGATTCACGGTTGTAAATTAAGCAGCTCTTGTTACCGATTATTAGCTGAAATCTAGTCCTTTTATTGCATTACAGCATTTTGTTATTGTAATATTCTCTGCGTCAGTTATTTGAATCAATTGTGTCCAAACGATTGTAAGCACTCAAAGCATAACTAGCAGCCATGCTCGCTTGATTACAACTTGATGCTACTGACATGTATGGTCACCTTCAGAGGAGTACTATATTATTATGAATGTAGCTTTCAGTTACCCAGCTTACACCCTTGCAACGGACTGTTGCCATGAACACAAGCCTCCCTCTCACACTTTATTCAGGGTAGCATATCCTCCAGGCTGCAGCTTAGCATTCAACTGGAAGTCTACTTGGCTGGAAGAAGATGCCTTCTGCCGTTGAAAGGAACCCTTTGTGTTTCTTCACTTTTTTTTCCATTAATACTCATCAAGGAACAAGAGAAAATACCAGAACACAATTACACACTTTACTCTTGAAAAGGAAGTAAAACTTTTGCTACATAATAATTCATAGGCATTTTCTGTGCTCTGTTAAAATCTGAACCAGACATAGGCCCTGAATAGATGGATCTGAGGCTGAAGTTTGAACATCCTTTTTTGTGCCATCATGCTGCAAGACTGCAATCAAGCACAAGTGAGCCAAACAGGTCACCGTATAGTGTGCTCATGTTGTGGATGGAACTCTTCTGATTGGTTGATGAGGATGGCAATTGTATACTACCAACAGATACTCGTACCACTGTGACTGTGACTGCAGCTTGTCTGCTTGCTGAAAAGAAATGTGTGTAGTAGTTAAGTTTCAGGGGATCAACAATGATTTTGATATCTGCTTTTTATTGTGAATGGGATCCAGCTTGATTAAGCTATAACATTTGTTTAATTGGGACTCTCCCTGAAAGTAAGTAGTTACACCTTTTTTCAAGTGATGGTGCTGATGTAATGATCAGTTGTAACTTCAAATTCAAGCTGAGAGAAGATGGTGTGAGACAATAAAAAGAGCATAGTTTCATTGCACTTTGTATTCTCCATGGTCCAATTCAAGACAATTTTCCTTATTATTTTTAATTTGATATATTGTGCGTCACTGTGTGTGTGTGTGTGTGTGTGTGTGTGTGTGTGTGTGTGTGTGTGTGTGTGTGTGTGTCAAAAATGCTACTTCTGTCTGCAATTTCAGCCAACAGACAGAAATTACAAGGAACAAAAAGATAAATGAGGACTGCATGAAAGGAGGTGCATAGCTTTGTGAAAGTCATGAAGGATTCAGGAAATGTACGAGAAGGGGGAAATAATGGATTGACCATCACTTGGGTATGAGCCCCGTTGAGAAGTAGAAGCTTTGATTAACCATAATTCTGCATCTCTATATCTAGTTTTGAATCCTTATGCAACCTTACGCGACCAGTAGGGTACAATCTGTATAATGAGAAATTAGAGGAAAACAAATCGGATGTGGTTGCAAAATTTGAGGATAATTCATCAAGCTGCTTATGTTTGGAGTTTGGACAACACAATGCTGGGGGAGAAAGTAGGTACTAATTATGATACATCCATACGAGGTGAAGGTTATCATTTGCTTTTCAATCTCTATAGATCACCATTGTTCACCTGGAGCCTACAAGACATCCCAAGCTCTCCACGGCTAATTGTGGTGCCTGGCCCTTCCAACACGCTGGCGATCGTACACACTAACACATAAAAACAGTTTAGTTATTTCTTCATGCACCTAAATTTTTTAACATTGTTTTATGTAGCAGAATAGCATTTTGCAACAAGTATCAAGCCAAACAATTCAGATTACAATTTCTTCAAAATGGCATGGACTCTTATGACCGATACACAATACTACAAAACGATTTGCAGGAACGTCCCTATTTTTTTTCTAGGGGCGGGTCAAAAGTTAACCCGCTCCTACAAAGGGAGCGGAACTACTGTAGAAACAGACTTGCCCCTAGAAAAGCATTATCAGAAAAAAATAATATTTGTAGGGACGGGTGACGCCCATATATCTTGTATATTATGCCCTATAGTACTATATATGCATAAATAATTAGGCTCCGTTCGGCTGGGCTGCAACCAGCTGGCTGGATGATGCAACCAGCTCGCTAGCTGCCTTCACTAGCGGCTCCAGCCAGCCAATCCAGCCCAGCCAATTTTAGCCATCTGAACAGGCCGTTAATTGTCATACATTGTATTCTACATGATGCAAACAAATGATGCAGAGGTTGTAAATTCTAAGATCTGGTACCTTGACCCTCTAGCTATTTGTGAGGCTAGGCACGCCGGGCCAAGTTGGTGGAAGGATGACGATGACGTGCTAAAAGAGTATAAAACGCGCAAGGAGAAATAAGAGAGACGAAGAGAATTTCACAAAGAGGCCATGAAGAGAGTTGCGGCCTACATAGCGGTTATGATGCTACAATGGCAAGATATGAATTCCATAGTTGCACCATTTAGCATCAAGTAAGTCTAATTTCAATCATTTGTTATAATAAACAATTGCTCCGATCCATGCTTAAAAATCATATATATATTTTTTGTAGAGGTCACTGGATTGTTTTCCTACTACAGCCAAAGCGTGGAAAAGTCCTCGTATTGGACTCCTTGGATTGGCCATAGAGTAAATACAAAGAATTCGTATTCATCCTCAAATTGTGAGCGAATTTCTTTTCCACCAAATGTACATCATGCTAATTTTTCCACAAAAGTATACATATATAAATTACCTTCCCATTTCTTTCTTTTTTGAAACAGGGCTTACGAGCACTATGTTGCCAGAGGAGGAGCCCATCCCCCCGAGAGACCAAAAGAAATGACTATACGCACAAATTTTTCGTGCCACAAGCAACCTTATGGTTCCGTGTACTGTGGGTACTACATGTCTAGCACATGAGGGTGCTCGGGAGATATACTACTGATCCCGAACGTGGAAGGGGCTAATCTTTATTAGGGTTAGATGCTTACATGTATATTATTTTTTGCCTCTAACTAACACTTAATTTTTTTGTGGATTCATTAATTGCAGATTCGGCTGGGAAGGCACCAGACGCAACTCCACGAGCAAAAACTTTTAAACGTAGTTGCCGATTTATGCCGTTTCATTATGCATCAAGCGATCAATGTAAGGGGCAATTTTTTTCACAATGCATATGAATTAGTAATGGACCCTATATACGTTGGTCTTCATGAGTGGGAGAATCAAGAGCACCGTGCCGCCTCTAGTAGCGTTCGTAGGGAATAGGGAAAAACATGTATTCAATGTCCACTTTAATGATGTACTCCAATGATACTCTGTGTGTGTGTGTAGAAAAACTACTTTCTACACTTGCTTGTAGCTACTCCCACATGTGTATCTCATGATATAGGACGTATCTGGTCGAATGAATAGTATGTATGTGGATTATGTGATCATACTAGACCTTGTATGATGGTATGTGCGTTGGGTATGTGACCATACATAGAGTATATGAACATACTCAAAGTGATAAATGAGTATGTGGACATACGTATAGTGCTATAATGATGGTGAGAGTATATATATATATATATATATATATATATATATATATATATATATATATATATATATATATATATATATATATATATATATATATGTTCTATTTAGTACCTTGGGTACGGAATTTTTTCATATGATTAAATTTTGTATGTGTGACTATTTATATTTATGAAACATATTTCATGTCGGTCACTATGATATTCGATCGCGAACTAGCATGATAGATCAAAATTGGCGGGAATCCAAAATTTTAAAAATAGCGGAAAACAAATTCAAAAAATTCAAATTTAAATTGTGAATTTTTTGACGGGCTGGATCTTTCCAGGGGCGGATCATGCCCTAACCCGTTCCTGAAAAACCATTCCAGGGCGGGTCACCCCCTAAGCCGTCCCTGGAAAACCATTTCTAGGGATGGGTCACCCCCTAGCCAGCCTTTAGAAATCTATTCCCCCACCCCTGAAAATGGATTTCTAGGGGCGGGTGAGAGCATAACCCGCCCCTGGAAATGGATTTTCAGGGGACGGGCGTGTTACCCGCCCATGCAAATAGTATTTTTAGCTGCGAGAAGCAGGGGCGGGTATCGCATCCGCCCCTACAAATATAATTTTACCCGCCCCTAAAAACCATTTCTGTAGCAGTGACATGAGGATGGAAGTTCTACTGGCAGATACTCGTACTGCTATGGAACTGGCTGCAGCTTGTCTCCTTGTTCAACAGAAAACGTTGTATTAATTTTCAATAGGAAAAAAAAAAGAAGGAATGGTAGTAATAGAGTCTAGATGACCAACGATGAGCTTGATCTTTAATGCTTTTTACGTGTATGGGATAATGGGACACAGCATGATCAAACCTACCAAGCATATATATGATAATCTTAATCTCTTCTTAACATAAAACTTTAATGCTTAATGTGTCCTTCCACTGATGAAGACATCCAATTTGGAAATCATAACTTCCCAAAGAGAAAGTATACATATAGCATTCCGCAAATCACTCTTGTTGTGGTGTAGCTTCTAATCCAAGTTCGGAGAGAAGCTTGAAACAGCATGTTTTTTATCTTCAAACATGCATGGGCTAATTTAATATCGTTTAGTACTCGTTTTCTTTATTTTGGGTGTTGAGAAAAGCAATTTAAGTGAACAACGAAAAACATCAGCGACAAAACAAAATAAGAAGTTCATGAAAGGCAGTGTGCATCTATATATGAGACTGGAAATTCATGAAGGATCGAATAAAAGGGGAAAAGTATGGCATGCTCATCATATGCCATACATGCAGAATCCTATATAAAGAGGGGAGAGTAATTTTGCCATACATACTGGAAATTAAATAAGCTTGCAAAATGTGAGGATAATTAGCACTATTTTGTTCTGCTGTCTAATGTTTACAGACATGTGAACACTATTTTTTTCTTAGAACAAATCATCGCCGATGCTTTTGTTCGAAAGATAGTTGATACAAGTTATTTTTCTAAAATGGAGACGTTAGAATTTAATTTCCTTTTGTCCGATCATTTGTGCTGAGATTCCAAATTTTTCATTACAACATCTTTAAGGTGTGCCATAATTTCCAAATAGTATCTATTCACTACAAATCATTGTTTGCGTACACAACCGTTTTGCCCATGTACACGCCGTGTACACGCTACACATGGCTTACCATGTCCGTTTAATCAGCCATTTATCTCGTTTAATGATCATTTAGTTCGTTTAAATGGCTATTTAGTCCAAATAAATAGCTAAACGGTAGGTGACCATTTAGTCCATTTAAACGTTTAGGGTAATACTGCAACAAATATAACATTTTGCTCATATATCTCCACATACATAAGAAAAACAAACATTTCTACTGCACCATATATAATTCTAAGCAGCAAATATTAACTAACCACACTAACATATTATACATACACACCTTCAGTCCTCCAGGCTGCAAAAGAACAAAAAAGAATTTATTGTGATTTACAAGCAGCCTTCTGGTCTTGTCAGAAATCTTCGCAGCTATGCCAAGCCCTAACTACATCTCCTAGCTCATGCCTCAGCTCCTCCCACCCGAACGTTTTGCCGTCGCCGTCGCCGTCGCCGTCGCCGTCGGCCATCTCGAGCCGCAGCTCGACGAGCATCAGCGGCGGTGCCACCTCGGACATCTCAACTGTCATCGCGGCCAGGCCTGAGCCTGACAGGCCCCCTAGCGGCAGGCACTCGAGTCCTTTCTTCCCTACCACGACGTACCCGAGCTTCCCGCCGGCGCGCCCGAGCTGCTCCAGCGTCTGCTCCGGCGACGCCGTCGTCATGAACCTCTTCTCTCGGTTCCTCTTGTCGAACAAGCCGGACAGGTTGAGCCCCGGTGACATGGAGATGATGTCGAAGGCGTTCGCCGCCGGCGCCTGGAACGCTAGCGCGCGCTCCGGCTGGCCATGGAGCAGCCCGCCGAGCTGCGAGTCGACGCTGAGCGAGCGCTTGAACCACGGGTGCGTCACCAGCGCCTCGACGGCGACGCGGGTGGCCGGGTTCGGGTCGAGCAGGCGATTCACCAGGCGGCGCGCCGGCTGCGACACCCACTCCGGGAACTCGTACTCCCGGCGGTGCGCCTTCCGGCACATGTCGGCGATGTTCGAGTCGTCGAAGGGGAGGTGCCCGGCGAGGAGGACGAAGAGGATGACGCCGCAGGACCACGCGTCGGCCTTGGCGCCGTCGTAGGCCTTGCGTCGGAGCACCTCGGGCGCCGCGTAGGCCGGGGTGCCGCAGGCGGTGTGGAGGCGGCCGTCGTCGCGGAGCGAGTCGGGGAGCGCGGAGAGGCCGAAGTCGGAGACCTTGAGGTTGCCGTCGCCGTCGAAGAGGACGTTCTGCGGCTTGACGTCGCGGTGCGCGACGCCGCGCGCGTGGCAGTAGGAGAGCGCGGCGACGAGCTGCACGAACACGCGGCGCGCCGCGTGCTCGGGCAGGCGGCGCCGCGGGAACGCGGCGAGCCTGGAGTGCAGGTCCCCGCCCGGCGCGAGCTCCATGACGAGGTAGATACTGGCGCGCGTGGCGAGCACCTCGTGGAGGCGGAGCACGTTGGGATGGCGCAGCCGGCGCATGGCGGTCACCTCGCGGAGCACGCACGGCGCCATGCCCGCCGTGCCCATGACCTCGGCCTTGTCGAGCACCTTCACCGCCACGGGCTCGCCGCCGGCGACCGGGCGCGCGAGGTAGACCTTGGCGAACGTGCCGCGCCCCAGCAGGCGGCCCAGCTCGTACTTGCCGAGCAGGCTCTTGCCTTGCTTCTTGCTCCCCTTGCTCTTGCTGTCCATGGCGTCCATGGGCGACAGCAACAGCGAGGCAAGAGCACCGCAAGGTTGGCGCACCGCTTGGTGCTACGGCTATGAGTACGGCGACGGCATTAGGTGAAGCTGTTGATTTGGTGCCCTTTTTGTATGGGTGATGAGTTGGCTATGCAATTTGCCTTTTTTTTTCCCCTTTGTTTGCTATAAATCGATAACTTGGGTATGGTTAACCATGGTTAATTAGTATTTGGGTTCACATGGAAGAGAGGGTTGCTTTAGAGATCGATCCCAACCAAGTCGGCAATTGGGCAGGAGTTTTTGTGATTAGTTTTGAACTGCACACACCAAGGAATACACGCACAAGCTCACTTATGTTTTGACATTTAGTCCCTCTGTTCCGATTGTAGGTCATTTTGATAAATCTAGATACATAGCTTTTACTATACTCTTAGATATACGCACACACTTAGGTGATTTATCATGAATTCTCTATATTTGATTAAGGATAACTATCAAAACCAACCACACACGCTCTTTGGGAAGGGTCATGTATGAAATGTATTAAGATATGCTGTTCAAGTAAAGGTAAATTTCTTCGGTGTACATGTTGCGATTAGACGCTTCTAGATTTCATCTTGATCCTGTGGTCAAATCGATGCTCCTCCTCTTCTGATAAGGCGAAGTTACTAGTATGGAGTAATTTTTTTCCCAATGTAATATAGGCCTGGTTGTTTCGCTCCTGTCTCTTCTGGTTCTCTGCTTTCTCTGAATCTACATGTAATATTTGTAATTATCTGTCTCAGAATTAATAAAGTTCAGGCAACCCCAGGATTGCCGTAGTTTCTTTCAAAAAAAAAAGATTTCATCTTGAATTCATGGCTTTGGTGAGGGGGCACTTAGCTCTCATAGTGGTGTCGGCATAGAGCTGCTGGCCCCTGATTCTCGGAGGCCATGCTACCAGCTGGTGCTGGCCCTTCAAAAGGCAAACATATTCCAAGGCTGGTATGCTGAGAGGAAGTTATTTGTGTCATAGCACACCTTTGCCTAAAAGTAAAGAGAAAGATATCAACGGATTACATTGCCTTGTCTTTCTTAAAAAAAAAATACTCCGGCTTAAATATCCCCTCCACTCACAAATAAGTGACACTTTAGACATTGGCTCGGTCTGAATGCACTACTTGACTAATACTTTTTTGTTAATAAATATTTGTGCAACATAGTATTTGCAAGATTTTTATTTTGTAATAATTGGTATGGACAAAACTACATGATGTGGAATTGCGAAAAAAAAATGAAAATAAAAGTTTAGATGATTCTTGCCATCCATGATGGTATAATAAACCTACATGGTGGTAGTACCACCCTTATATACACAAAAGTTTTCTAATTTTTTACTGGTTTGATTCTTCTCTAGGTTGTCCACCTATAGTGGGGAACGCATGGTGTTGTCCCTGCCCTTTCATTTATCTTTGATTTTTTTTTGTAGCACTAGTCGGTGACAATCTCGTATGGTGATCAGTCCAATTAACTAGGTTACAGATTTGACCCAGACTTGGATTATTTTAGGCCTTCTCAAGTTCATAAACTCGATCATACTAAGCCAAGAGTTCCTCACTTAAACATTCCATCAATTCCCAATAATTGGGAAAAAAACAATCTCATAGATTTTCATGAGATTGCAATTTTTGGTGCCATACATCTTCACGGCAGTTGGTTAGAACATCTCCAAAGATTTGGGTGGTCATGTCAAGTTGGTCATGTCTTAAGGTCGTTATCATTTATAGCTCTAGTTTATCAACCTAGCATTGCATCATTTTGTTTTCCTAAAGAAAAATTGAACTAGGAAATACTTGCTATCCTCTCATTGGCAGCATCCATTTTGGCAAGCTTATTTGGGGCACTTGCTTTCTCTTCCATCACGGGAGGAGTGTTAACAATACTGTAGTCAATAGCACATCTAGAAGAGGAATTATATATCCATTGAATAAGAATGCTAGAGGTTGGCATATCTGCAACTTCAATTAAACTAATAAAAAAGGTTCTAGTTAAACTAGGACTAAAGCACTATTACCTCCTCGCTTTAAACTTTACACATGTCCAAATTTTACGAGCTAATAGACCACTCTACAATGAAATAACATATGGACATAAATTTTAATGCAGAACTAGATAAGATCGATGGCCACTAGCATTCTCATATCTCCAAGTACAATCACTACCATTACACTTTTAGCTATCTAGAGTTGCATGCTCCAGATCTTAAGGATAAGATCAGAGTACAAAGCTGAGATTATAATAATGCACTTATTATTTCCCAATCGCCACATGTCCGTAATAAACAGTATGAATAATAGGTACACACTGCTCTTGTCTCTAGCATGTAGAATTGAAGGTATACATCTGGATCTAACTCCTTTGCATGATCTGCCCTTAGTTCCAGACATTAGCTAGGACCCATGCTTTTGACAGCATTAGTCATAAGCGGCCACGTACGTCTTGTTGTTGTCAACTGTATGGAAGAGAAAGTTGATTGGTGCCAAAGTAGATGAGATATTTTCAGGGAAGGCATCTACCAAATGCTTGTTTTTGACCAATGGATGCGGAGTGCCTCGTTCAACAGTTATAGTTTATGAGCTTGATTGGCATGGCAAGTAAAGTATTCGAGTGTTGATTGGCTCGTATCAAAGTTTGGGCAAAACTATGATTAAATTTTGTTGCGTTCTCAGTGGAGGTATCTCTGCACTGGTGGCTTTCTCAGTTTGATCACCTAGCATGTGTTGTGCCCTTTGAAAGGATCGTGGCCCAAGAAGGGGGGGTTGAATTGGGACTTTTTCGAATTTCTAATAAGTCCTTAACCTAAACTAGTATTGCCCAATCTATAAATTCGAAACCTAATTACTAGAGCACGCTAGCAAAGGGTCCTTAGGTAGGTAAACACACTATCATGATCATATTGCCTAGATGGATGCACACTAGCAAGATCAAATTCTAAGATAAAGCTCACTCTACCAAGCAAGTTGTCCTAGTCAAACTACAAGCAAGAAAAGTAACAAAAGGATTTAAATGCTTGAAGTAAAAGTAAAGAACACGAGACAACCGGATTTTTTCCCGTGGTATCGAGGAGTTGACGCTCCCCCCTAATCCACGTTGGAGCACCCACACAAGGGTGTAGCTCCCTTGCTCCACCAAGAAGCAAGTGATCACTAAGAATGCTCTTTCTCCATCTCCGGAACGGCGAGCTTCACACCGTATACAATCTTCTTGTCTTGGGGCTCCCACAAACACCAAGAGCTCACCAAGAACCTCCCGATCACCAAGACCGGCTAGGTGCCGTCAAACACCAAGAGTAACAAGCTCCTAAGCCTTCACTTGACCTACACTCAGTTGGCCCTAGCTCAAGCACACTTGCTACACTTGCAAAGGATGGATTCTTCAAGGTTGAAGCACAAACTAAATGCTAGATCTTCTCTTGTTTGCTCAAAGCACTTTCTCTTCTTCTCAAGGGTGGCCTCAAGTATTCAGGGTGTCAAAGGCGACTGAAATGAGCCATGGGGTGCCCTTTTATAGAGTGGAAGTGGTTACATAGCCGTTGGAAGTCCACTGCAGAAAAACCGTGAGCACCGGAAGAACCGATGGGAGTCAGTTTTGGGGCGTCGGTTCAACCGGTCTCTCTGTGTCCAAATTGTAGCCGTTGGGGTCCTGACACAGTGTCCAGGCTTGCTTCAATGCACCGGTGCATGCTCCGTAGGTGCGTCGGTTCAACCGGTGCTGAAGAGTTTTACTGATCAATCCAAACAAGCTCTCTGGAACATAGGACGCTCAATGCACCGGTGCTTTGATTCCGAAGCGTCGGTTCAACCGGTGCTGAAGAGAAGTTGAAATCCACCAAAACATGCTCTCTGGAACAAAGAACTTTCATTGCACCGGTGCTTACTTTTCTGACCGTCGGTTCAACCGGTGCTATACTTGATTTCAGCCTTTATCCAGAGAAGATAGACCGACAGGGCATCGGTCCTTCCGGCAAGCATCGGATGCTCCGACGCTAGGGCACCGGTTCAACCGGTGTTGCTGTTTTTCCTGGTTTTTAGCTGAATTGGCTTGGATTTCAATGTTACTTCGATTGTTTCTTCTTCCAAGTGTTGTGTTAACTTCTATTGACTATCTTGAGCTGTTTTTGAGCGTGTGTGCAAGATTTCTAAGGCCAACTCAAGTTTGATCAAGCTACTAACTCATGAACCCCTCTTAATAGTACGGTCAAGAACTAAAAACTATAAACCCTATCTAAATCAAGTGTCCTTCATCTCCTTGTGACACTTGAGACTAGAAAGGTCCTTAATCTTTGAAATTGAGTCCTTGGCTCGCATGATTGTTCCGAATTGAGGGGTCTCTTTTCACATTTCATATGGGACTAACTCAATCACTAATTTTTCCTTCAAAACATACGTTAGTCGCATACGGTTGTCATTAATCACCGAAACTTACCATTACATCTATCGGCCTAGATGCACTTCAATCTCCCCCTTTTTGGTGATTGATGACAACACAATAGTAGAGATACACAAGATAAGAAATTGAAAGCGATAAACAAGCATGCATTACTAAAAAAAAGCACATGTAGGGACATGTCAACACAGAGCATACACAATATCCAAATAACATGTCCATACACAAAATCCATGAAGATCCAAACACGCCACAAACCACCAAGCTCCCCCTATCTCTACTCCCCTGTCTATCTCCCCCTTTGGCAACAAAGCACCAAAAAGAAAGGCGATCTAATCCTGAGCTGGAGAAGGCGGAGTCTTCTTGCTGGGTCCGGTGGAATACTGAGCGGCGGAGTCGTCGGCGTCGTCGTCTGTCCAGTCGTCGTCGACCGAAGAGGACTTCTGCGCGACCGGAGACGTCGGAGCAGCAGAAGTAGCTGGAGCAGCGGTAGAAGCTGGCGCGGCGACGATCGTGGAGTCCGTCGGAGGAGCAGACGTGACGGGAGTCAGGTCTGGCTGAGTGACGCACACGACAGACGGACGGAGCACCTCAGGCTGTGTAGGTGACTCGAACGTGAGTGACTGAGCCGAAGGGTGCTGGAGCTGGTGTAAGATCTGCTGCTGTCTATGAAATTCTGCACGCTGCTCGGCAGTCCAAACACTAGGCTGTGGAGCAGGGGCCGGAGCAGCAGTAGGTACAGGACTGGCAAACAACCCGGTCTGAAGAAATGGTGACAACGGGAAAGATGATAAGGGTGTCTGCACAAATCCGCCAACAGGAGGAGCAGGAGCAGTAGGGTCAAACTGGAGCTGCTGGGGTGTAGGGAGCTGAGGCTCAGGTAGTCCAGTGTGACGATACAGCTGACCGAAGCATCCCGAGAAGAATGTGAACATCTGCTGCTGTATCTGGGACTGCTGCTGTAGCTGTAGCCTCATGGCCTCCTGCTGCTGCCGAATGCCCTCAAGTACAAGTGTCTGGGCCTCCTGCTGACGAGCCTGCTCGGCCTGCATGCTCAGCTGAGCTGCAGCAAATCTGTCCTGCTGGTCTGAAAGCCGAGTAAGAATGGCAGCAAGTGCATCGGGCTGAGTGACCTGAGCAGTGGTGACTGGAGGAGCAGGGGCTCGTGCTGCACCAGAGGATCCTGCCTCATCATCATGAGCTCCTCGAGGGACGGTAACAGTAGGAATGAAATCCTCGTCATCCTCCGAGTCCTCCGAGTCTGTGATTAGGTAGTGTGGGAGCTGGGCCTCTGCTGCTGCTAGTGAAGCGTCCTCGGCTGCTGTCGGATCGTCTGCAATTCGGCCCTCAGCCAAGACACGCTCATCAAGAACCCGCTGAGCTCGGCGCTGTCCTCCTCGAGCCACGACGACCGTCTCGAGGAGTAGCAGGTGAGTAAAAACTGAAGTGTGTCCTCGAGTGCTCCAGCTCATCCATGTGCTCATTCTGACTTAGCTGAGCCAGAATCCAGCAGATCCAATGAGCAAATGGATGGCGACGGTGAACTGTCATCCCATCCAGAATCACATCCTCAAGCTCGCAGATAAAGAAGTCTACGAGGTCAAAATCTCGTCCTGTCATGATATACAATAAGAGCCACTGCTGCAGAGCTGTAATCCCCTCGTTGTATCCAATCCGGAACAACAGACTCTTCCTCAAAGCTAGGTGAACAGAGTGTGCCACGTGAGTCAGCCTGTCCGGAGTCCTCGGTGTGCCAGGCAGGAAGGGCTGCTGGAAGAGAACACTGATCTCCTCGTCAGATGGAACGTGAGACTCATGAGGACGTCGAGGAGGTACCGTGCTGCCATAGGTCTGATAGTGAATGAAGTGTGGCTCCTCGGCAATCTGAACTCCTAGAAAGGTAGCCAGTCGTGCTCGGGTCAAACGATAGTGCCTCTCCTGGAACATGAAGTCTATAAACTGCCGGTCCTCCTCAATAAACAGAGTGGCGTAGAAGACTCGAACCCACTCTCGAATATACCTGGACCTCTCACTGAGTAGAGCAGGCAATCCAACATATCTCTCAAAGAGAGGAAGCACTGGAGTCCCACCTGCTGCTACACGCATAGCTACCCAGTGGAGCATCTTGTGCTCACTAATCTTGATGTCCAACTGGCAGTAGGTGTGGTAAAAAGACTCCTGAAGCAGAGTGTAAAAACGACGATCAACTCCGACATCCCTCTGCTCGGGAAACCACTGCTCTGGGGTCACATAACGCAATCTCTTGACCCTAGGTCCTGGAATACCCCTGAGATCGAACAACTCAACCTCGGGCAGCTCCTCACCACTGTCCTGACCTCCTGACTGAGTCTGACTGATGGTGTGCTGCTGCGGTGCATGACCTGCTCCCCTCTGTGTGCCACCACCTCGAGTCCGTGGACGTGAGCGGGACTCAGGTGTGGCCTGAGCCGTCTGAGTACGTCCTGAGCGACGTAACTGCTGCTGTGGCTCCCCCTGAGCCTGAGGCTCTCTGATCCTGAGTGAGCCCTGCCTGTCAGCTGTATCTGCCACTGCCTCGGCCTGCTCTCGCTCGCGGTCCTCACGGGTGCGCTTCTTCTTTTTCTGCACAACCATCTTGCTCTTGCCCTTCTTATCACCAGCCATCTGACATAGAGAGTCAAAACAAAGTTTTGATTTGAGCCTATGACATGAAATATAGTGGATAGCAGCCTTGATATCGATGACATGCTAAAGGATTTAACTATGTGAGCATGTGCAAAGATAGGTGACAAGATTCTTATGTGTGTGATCAAGGGAATGATAAATGTAAACACATGTGCAAAGGATGATATACAAAGGAAATTTCACTTTGCTACAGGATGTAAAGGTCATACCCTTGCAAATCAGGGAAGAAATCGAAGAAAAAAAAACTTAAGAGGCAATTCCTCGAGCACCTTGAGTGCGCCTGATCAAGGGGTGTAGGGAGTGGGACAGAGCCCTTGCTGCGGCTCGAGTAGGGCAAAGGAGCAGAGGAACGCGCGTGAGGAGGTGCTGCGAAGCGGCGGCGCTGCACGTGGGAGGCGGCGGCGCGCGGTGCGGGCGGCGCAGGTGCACAGGCGCGGCGAGGGCGTGAAGCAGGCGGCGTAGGCGCGGAGCGGGCGAGGCGCGGGCGAGGCGCGGGCGAGGAGGAGCTAGGCGCGTGCGGTGGCGCAGGGGCGGAGCGTGTGGAGCAGCGGCGGCGAGTGGGCGCGTGGCGGCGGAGCGAGGGCACGGGCGGCGGTTCGCGAGGAAGAAGGGAGGTGCGCGTGAGACTGACTCGCGGGGCCCGCGGAACGGTTAAGAGAAACAGGACGTGCGGGCCCGCCAACCCTAAAGCACCGGAAGGTCCGATGGTTCGGTAAAAAGGCATCGGTGTATCCACCGGTGTAAAATTGACCGGATCTGGACGAGATTGAAACGTGGTCAGAAGGGGCACCGGAAGATCCGCCACTGAGGCAACCGGAACATCCGACGGGCGTCGGTGCATCTGCAGGAGTAAGGTCCAGAGGCTATGCAAGGGCCATTTACTCCACGCAGTAGCACCGGTTGAACCGATGCTTAGGCGTCGGTTCATCCGCCAACCATCGGAAGCACCGGTGGCCATCGGTGTAATGGTCGGAGGTTGTTCCAGAGGCGATGCAGAAACCGAGCCACGAAGACTTTAAGCACCGGTTGAACCGATGCAGAGAAAAAACCAGGCGTCGGTTGAACCGGTGGTTAAGGAAGATTTCTGCTGAACTACAAACTCTACTTTTGATCCAAATTATCAAAACCAAGGCCTTAAACACTCAATTTGGACCATTTTCGAGAGACAACCTCACCCCTCAAACACTCATACTAAGTGCTCGCAAGCTTTTATATAAACTTAGGCAAATTAAGATCCAAGCGAGGTTTAAACTCAAAAACCAAATGTATGAGCCACTTTGCCTATGAACTTAGAGATTGAAACTTTAAGTTCGATAGGACGTGACTCAATAGGCATGAAAGCACAATATTGATCTTATCACTCTTGTGGAGATGATATATCATATTTCGCATGAATATCTTTCTCGAAGGTGATTTGCTCCCTTGTGATGCTACTAACGTGATGCAAAGCCAATGCAAAGCGAGAAATTAAACATGGATGCATTCTATATGACAAGCACATGCATTGCAAAATTTGAAACTATCTTGTCAAGTTTAAACCCTCGTCAAGCTTCTTCATGATGAACCATTCTTCATGCCATGAGCGAAACCAAGACCACCGGCTCATGCAAGACCCATGTTCATCACTATCTTGACAAGGTTAGACAAGCTCCTAGCACATGTACATATGAAATGCATCTATATGACAAGGCAATTATATGACGTTAGAAGCATCTAAAACGTTAAGCTCACTTCGCAACCTACAAAAGGTGCTCTCATCTAGAGGTTTGGTGAAGATATCCGCCAATTGATCTTCGGAACGAACACCACAAAGTAGTATATCATTCCTTGCCACATGATCTCTTAGAAAGTGATGGCGAATATCTATGTGCTTGGTGCGAGAATGTTGAACCGGGTTATTAGCAATTTTAACGGCACTCTCGTTATCACAAAGGAGCGGGATCCTATCTAATACTACACCATAGTCCAAGAGGCTTTGCTTCAAGTAGAGGATTTGAGCACAACAAGCCCCGGCGGCAATATATTCCGCCTCCGCGGTTGACAAGGCCACGGAATTTTGTTTCTTTGACGACCATGAGACTAAAGAACGCCCTAGCAAGTGGCACCCACCGGATGTACTCTTGCGATCCACACGGCATCCGGCAAAGTCCGAATCCGAGTATCCCAAAAGTGTAAACTAGCGCCTTTGGGGTACCACAAGCCTATGCTCGGCGTATGCTTGAGATATCTAAGGATCCTCTTAACGGCACTAATGTGTGATTCCTTAGGATTAGCTTGAAAGCGGGCACACATGCATACGCTAAACATGATATCGGGCCTAGATGCGGTTAGGTAAAGAAGTGACCCAATCATAGAACGATAGAGAGTTTGGTCAACCGATTTACCTCCCTCATCCAAGTCAAGATGTCCATTAGTTGGCATTGGAGTCTTGATCGGCTTGCAATCATCCATCTTGAATTTCTTGAGAATATCCTTTGTATACTTTTCTTGATGGATGAATGTCCCTTCCTTCAATTGCTTGATTTGAAACCCAAGGAAGAAATTGAGCTCACCGATCATGGACATCTCAAATTCCCTAGCCATTATTTCTCCAAAATCTTTGCAAAGAGTGGGGTTAGTTGAACCAAAAATGATATCATCAACATAAATTTGACATACAAATAGCTCTTCATTGATGATTTTTGTGAATAGAGTTGTATCCACCCTCTCGATCTTGAAGCCCTTGTTGATGAGGAAGTCACGAAGGCGTTCATACCAAGCCCTTGGCGCTTGCTTGAGCCCGTAGAGCGCCTTGTGCAACCTATAAACATGATTAGGATATCTAGGGTCCTCAAACCCGGGAGGTTGTTCAACAAATACCAACTCATTAATCAAGCCATTTAAGAACGCACTCTTCACATCCATTTGAAAGAGTTTCATGTTATGATGTGAAGCGTACGCTAAAAGGATACGAATGGCTTCAAGTCTTGCAACGGGGGCAAAAGTTTCACCAAAGTCCAACCCTTCAACTTGTGCAAAACCCTTGCCACAAGTCTTGCCTTGTTGCGAATCACTACACCATGCTCATCTTGTTTGTTGCGGAAGACCCACTTAGTACCAATGATATTCTTGTCTTGAGGACGTTCTTCAAGAACCCAAACTTCATTGCGGGTGAAGTTGTTGAGCTCTTCTTGCATGGCCATCACCCAATCCGGGTCCTCAAGAGCTTCATCTATATTTGTGGGTTCCAGGCAAGAAACAAACGAGTAATGTTCACAAAAAGAGGCATATTGACGTCTACGAGTTCTTACTCCACTAGAGGGGTTACCCATGACCAAGTCAATGGGATGATTCCTTGAAGTTCTTGTATGCCTCTCTTGTGCTTGAGACGTTGATTCTTCTAGTGATTCATCATCTTGATCTTGAGCTTGGACTTGTTCACTTGTGATGTGCATGTCATCAAATGGAAGTTGTTCTTCAACCACTTGTTCATCTTGGGCATCTTGGAAAGGAGGTGAGGCATCATCTTCTTCATCGGATGACTCATCATGGTGATGTGATGATGTAGACTTGTCTTCATCCTTTGAGTCATCCTTGGAAGTGACTTCCACTTGAGTGGATGAGGCTTGTAGCTCTTCTACTTCCTCCTTTGGCTTGACTTGCCCAATAGCGATGTTCTTCATGACTTTTCGAAGTGGTTCATCACCTACATCATCACAAGAGAAAACTTCCCCTTGGGAGCCATTAGTCTCATCAAACTCCACATCACAAGTTTCTTCAATTTTGCTTGTAGCACTATTGAATACTCGATATGCTTTGGAGTTTGATGAATAACCAATAAGAAAGCCAACATCACATCTACTTTCAAACTTGCCTAGGTGCTTCCTTTTCTTGAAGATGTAGCACTTGCAACCAAACACCCGGAAGTAGGAGATGTTGGGCTTCCTCCCAATGAGAAGCTCATAGGGTGTCTTTCCCAAGAAGCGGTGAAGATAAACTCGGTTGGACGCATGGCATGCGGTGTTGATGGCTTCCGCCCCAAAATCTTTGTGAGATGCCATAGTCATCCAACATTGCTCTTGCAAGAGTGATCAACGTCTTGTTCTTCCTCTCCACCACTCCATTTGTTGGGTGTGTGTATGTTGATGAAAACTCATGTTTGATCCCCAAGTCGTTGCAAAGCTCTTCTACTTGAGTGTTTCTAAACTCCGTGCCATTGTCACTCCGGACCTTCACAACACTTGACTCAAATTCATTTTGAGCTTGCTTGACAAAAATCTTGAAGATCCCCATAGTCTTGTTTTTGTCCTCTAAAAAGAAAGTCCAAGTATATCTAGAATAATCATCAACATTACAAGACAATAGAGATTACCGCCAAGACTTTTTGTAGGGGTTGGCCCAAAGAGATCCATGGTGTAGTAGCTCCAAGCTTCTTGATGTTGACAAATAAGCTTTCATGGGATGTGATGATGCAAATTGCTTCCCGGCTTGACAAGCACTACACAATTTGTTTTTGTCAAATGTAACATCTTTAATACCAACCACCATACCTCGTTTGAAGGCCTTCTTGAGTTGACTCATGCCAATATGAGCAATGCGGCGATGCCAAAGCCAACCCATGGAGTTTTTGGAGAAGAGACATGTTGCCAAGCTTGCATCATTAGATGAGAAGTCAACAAGGTAGCTGTTACCATGTCGAAATCCTTTGAATATTAAGCTCTTGTCCTCCTTGCTTGTCACTACAACCTCACTATCACTAAAGGTGCATATTTAGTCCTAAATCAACAAAGTTGAGCAATAGATAACAAATTGAAACTAACCGACTCAACAAGCAACACATTAGAGATAGAGAGATCCTTGCGTTATGGCTACCCTTACCCCAACCTACCACTTTTCCTTTTGAGTTGTCCACAAAGGTGACATGTTCATAATCGCCCACATCTTCATCTAGTGAGGTGAACATCTTTACATAGCCGGTCATGTGTTGTGTACATCCGCTATCAAGCACCCAATGCTTGCCACCGGCTCTTGTAGTTCACCTACACACAAGTGAATCACTTTTGAGGTTTGGGAACCATGCAAGTTTGGGTCCTTTGACATGAGTTACTAAAGCTTTAGGAACCCATAGTTGGCGTGGTAGCTTTCCCTTAATTTGAGTGCCAATAAACTTTGCCTTAACCTTGCCACTTTTAAGTTTGCTTAACAAGAAATGATTTTCATTGAATTGAGACTTGTAATTAGGAGGCCAAGGTAGGAGGTGGACATGTAGGAATTGGACACTCCCTTGGTGATGCCCGGTGACTTGACAATGTTGACAATAAGAGCCAACTTCCTTGTTGAAACATGCCATGAGCTCCGGCGACTTGGGACAATTTTCCGGAGGGTTGGGAAATGATCCAAGTCCATTTGTCCCATAGTGCCTTGCATTGTGGAAGAGAATTTCTTTATGCAAGTATTCTCCTCTTGTCACATTGAATATGCATTTGCTCATGCTTTCAAGTTCTTCCTCAAGTTGTTTCTCCCTATCATGGTTAGTCTTTGAACAAGAAGGAGAAGCATGATGACAAGTAGTAGGGTGAGGCAACTTCACAAGATCATCACAAGAAGTAGCTATATTGACTTTGATGACTTTTGTTTGAGTTTCTTTTAGTTCTTCATCCAAAGCATCAAAGGCAAGGTCAAGTTCTTGATACTTCATATTTAAATTAGCATAATCAAGCTTAAGCTTTTTGTTGCATGAAGTAAGTGACTTGTTAAGCACAACTACTTCCTCATATTTAACATTTAATTCATCATGCTTAACAAGTAGCTTGTCATGCTCCTCTCTAAGTTGTTTGCTAGGAACAATGCTTGTATCATGAGTTTCTATTATCTCATTGTGCCTAACAATTAACTCATTATTTGAGGTCTTAAGCTTGGCATATTCATTTTCAAGAACTTTACATTTTGATTTGTACTTCTTGATTACTTGTTGGTACTCTTCTAGGATGTTTTGCACTTCAATAGGAGATAAGCAATGTTCACTTTCATCACTAGAGGAGTCATCATTATCACTTACCTTGGAGTTACCTCTTGCCATGAAACACATGGGTGGTGGAGGTAGAGGTGCCTCATCACCATCATCTTCATCATTATGCATGGCAATCCCCACAATCTTTTTATTTGATTCTTCATCACTTGAGTCATCATTTGAGGATTCACCATCCGTGATCCATTCTCCAAGGAAAGCCTTGACCTTCTCTTTTCTTGTGAAAGACCCTTTCTTCTTGTGGTCCTTCTTCTCATGATTTTTCTTTGAAGTCTTGTATTGATTGTCACCATCTTCTTGTTTCTTGTTGAGCTTTGAAGGCTCCGGACAATCATATGAGAGATGACCATATTTGCCACAATTGTAACAAACTTTCTTGACATTGTCTTTGCTCTTCCGGGTACGAAACTTGTTTTTCTTAGGGTCATAGTTGTACCCTCTCTTGTTCAACCTTGACATCATCTTGGAGGTCTTTCTCATGAGAAGTGCTAGCTCAACATCACCATCTTCATCACTTGAATCTTCATTAGCTTCATCTTCGCTTGAGCTTGGTGATGGAACTTTGCACTTGTTCTTTTTCTTGGACTTGTGATCACCCTTAGCTTTGAGTGCAAGATCTCTCTTGTCTTGCGGTGGATCAACTTCTCCCAAGAGGAACATCTCATGAGACCGAATCTTCCCAACAACATCACTCACTTCAAGCGTTTCAAGATCCTTCTCATAGAGCAATGAGGTGACGATGTTGTACTTGGGCTTGTGTAGACAATGTAGGATCTTCCGTATGATGTCACTGTTAGACAAAGGAGAAATTTCAAGAGCATTAATGTCTTCAATAAGCACATTTAACCGAGCAAACATTTGTTCAACCAACTCATTTGGAAGCATTTTGAATTCATTAAGTTTTTCCTTAAGCACTTGATATTTTTCTTCATGAAGCTTTTTAGAACCAACATAGATAGCTTCAAGTGCTTCCCAAATTTCATGAGAGGTCTTCTTGCTATGAACACGAGCAAAGATCTCCTCACTAAGAGCATCAAATAAAGCATTCTTCGCTCTAGCACCATATTTGACTTGATCCTCATTCCACGGACCAACAATAGGTTTCTCCGTGACCGCCCAAGCGATGGGATTTATAGCCTCAAGGTAACCCGCCATGCGAGCTTTCCAATAAGCATAGTTTCTCCCATCGAGCTTGGGTGGACCACCACTTCCCCCGGCCATACTCTAGGATTTGAAGCCTACAAATAGAGCCCTAGCTCTGATACCAATTGAAAGGATCGTGGCCCAAGAAGGGGGGGTTGAATTGGGACTTTTTCGAATTTCTAATAAGTCCTTAACCTAAACTAGTATTGCCCAATCTATAAATTCGAAACCTAATTACTAGAGCACGCTAGCAAAGGGTCCTTAGGTAGGTAAACACACTATCATGATCATATTGCCTAGATGGATGCACACTAGCAAGATCAAATCCTAAGATAAAGCTCACTCTACCAAGCAAGTTGTCCTAGTCAAACTACAAGCAAGAAAAGTAACAAAAGGATTTAAATGCTTGAAGTAAAAGTAAAGAACACGAGACAACCGGATTTTTTCCCGTGGTATCGAGGAGTTGACGCTCCCCCCTAATCCACGTTGGAGCACCCACACAAGGGTGTAGCTCCCTTGCTCCACCAAGAAGCAAGTGATCACTAAGAATGCTCTTTCTCCATCTCCGGAACGGCGAGCTTCACACCGTATACAATCTTCTTGTCTTGGGGCTCCCACAAACACCAAGAGCTCACCAAGAACCTCCCGATCACCAAGACCGGCTAGGTGCCGTCAAACACCAAGAGTAACAAGCTCCTAAGCCTTCACTTGACCTACACTCAGTTGGCCCTAGCTCAAGCACACTTGCTACACTTGCAAAGGATGGATTCTTCAAGGTTGAAGCACAAACTAAATGCTAGATCTTCTCTTGTTTGCTCAAAGCACTTTCTCTTCTTCTCAAGGGTGGCCTCAAGTATTCAGGGTGTCAAAGGCGACTGAAATGAGCCATGGGGTGCCCTTTTATAGAGTGGAAGTGGTTACATAGCCGTTGGAAGTCCACTGCAGAAAAACCGTGAGCACCGGAAGAACCGATGGGAGTCAGTTTTGGGGCGTCGGTTCAACCGGTCTCTCTGTGTCCAAATTGTAGCCGTTGGGGTCCTGACACAGTGTCCAGGCTTGCTTCAATGCACCGGTGCATGCTCCGTAGGTGCGTCGGTTCAACCGGTGCTGAAGAGTTTTACTGATCAATCCAAACAAGCTCTCTGGAACATAGGACGCTCAATGCACCGGTGCTTTGATTCCGAAGCGTCGGTTCAACCGGTGCTGAAGAGAAGTTGAAATCCACCAAAACATGCTCTCTGGAACAAAGAACTTTCATTGCACCGGTGCTTACTTTTCTGACCGTCGGTTCAACCGGTGCTATACTTGATTTCAGCCTTTATCCAGAGAAGATAGACCGACAGGGCATCGGTCCTTCCGGCAAGCATCGGATGCTCCGACGCTAGGGCACCGGTTCAACCGGTGCTGCTGTTTTTCCTGGTTTTTAGCTGAATTGGCTTGGATTTCAATGTTACTTCGATTGTTTCTTCTTCCAAGTGTTGTGTTAACTTCTATTGACTATCTTGAGCTGTTTTTGAGCGTGTGTGCAAGATTTCTAAGGCCAACTCAAGTTTGATCAAGCTACTAACTCATGAACCCCTCTTAATAGTACGGTCAAGAACTAAAAACTATAAACCCTATCTAAATCAAGTGTCCTTCATCTCCTTGTGACACTTGAGACTAGAAAGGTCCTTAATCTTTGAAATTGAGTCCTTGGCTCGCATGATTGTTCCGAATTGAGGGGTCTCTTTTCACATTTCATATGGGACTAACTCAATCACTAATTTTTCCTTCAAAACATACGTTAGTCGCATACGGTTGTCATTAATCACCGAAACTTACCATTACATCTATCGGCCTAGATGCACTTCACCCTTCTAAAATAAGGTGAGGTATATATATACACGAAGTTTTGACACAATATTTCTTTTTTGGAATTATATTAACGCTTGAAGTTGTCAAATTCTATTGGATGACCTTAGATTGATACTCAAAAGAGTGAAACCAGATCATAGTTATGAAATTCTGAACAAACACTGAAAAATGCTAAATGTTTTGATATGTTTGTTTCTTGATAAATAGGGTATTTGAGTTAATAGCTAAGACATTTATCTCCCTATAACAGAGAAAAAGGTTGATTTTTTTCCATTTCAGGTTCATGGCATCCTTTTTTTTGCGCTCCTGATTTTGAAAGGGAAATCACGTAACAAACAATAGAGTGGTCGTCAAAAGTCTGGTATAGTATGTTTCTAGACCACTTGTTCAAATGTCATAGTACTCAATCACTACCATAGTATTAACGTATTTTTGAGATATTTCTCTTGTTTCGTAGGATCATAGTTCCACATATTCTACCAAAGACATTCATAATTCTCAACCTTGAAATGGGAAATGATTTCTTTTTTGCTCCAAAGGAATGATCTACTCATCATTCTAGCATAAAAAATTTACACTTCTAGCTTCGGCGACAGAAAGTGTCAAATAGAAGAAGTAGAAGTGCAAAATTACGAATTTCATATTGAAGAATGCCGTTTTTGGTAGCAAAAAAAGTTTTCCTTAATTTTGATACTTTTCTTTAAAACCCACGTTTTCTATATTTAGGTATTTGCTATTTTCTCTCACTATCCAGTTTTGAGAAATCTACACTTTGTGATTCCCCCTACTTTGAAGCCAGTGGAAGTGTGCGACTGAAAATATCAGCAATCTATTGTCAATTTCTCAACATTGACTTAGCTTTCAATCAAGACTAAAATCGCCACCAAATGTGTCAATTTCATATATTGTGTCTTGCTCCTCTTTTCAGTCATGGATCCTGAGGTCAGAAACTTTATTCGGCACAATCGAATACTCGTTTCCCTACCTTTATTTAAAATTCGAAAACAAAAAAAAAGATACAGATCTTCTTTTCTTAATCCAGTGAAATCAGTGTGGAATCCTTGAGATTTCCCCCTCCACATGTTTGCCCATTGGCAGCACTTCAATTCTCAGCAACCCCTGAGACAAGAACAAAACCTTGGTGCTGTCAACTTTCATGCCTTGTGATTGGTGGGCCCACCACCCTCCCGACCAGCCAACGCTGTCCACATGTTTCTGGGGCGTGGGCCCGGCGTGACACTCGGTGTGGGCCCGCAGATGCCACTACAAGAGATTTTGATTCCTGAGAGGCCACTGGCTGCGAGGAGTTGGGATTTTCTTTGGCTGAAGAACAAGAGAGCCAGGCCCCAACTCACCTCACCAACAGGTAAACTATTTCAGGTTGCCGTCACAGAGAATTTGGTTATTATGGGTGCAGGTCACCTGTAGTTGTCCTTCCAAAGTATATTAGGGCAAGTGGTCCTGATTGAAGAAGGTGCGCTTGCTGTTCGAAGTATAATGCCGCTCATCGATCATCATCAGTTGGGCCAAAGGGTGTTTAGCCTAGCGGTTAAGACACTCGAGTGGCACTCCACATGTCCTGAGTTCGAATCCCTATGGGAGCGAATTTCAGGCTGTGGTTAAAAAAATCCTCTCGCCGGTCCCGTGTACCAAAGCACTGGTTAAGAGCCGGCCCAGGTCAGCCTGAGGACCGTGTATAGCCCAGGCAATTCCCAGGGGTTACGGTTCCTGTGTCAGGGCGGGGCTAGGGTTCGGAGATTTTTTCGGTCGGGGAAGCAGAGGCTTCTTCTTAGCTTAATACCGGTGGGGCGGTCTTTCCCCATCCGGCCGAGTTTTTTTTTATCATCATCAGTTGGCTTGATTATTGCTGGCGATATGTTAGTTTGGCAAAAGTTTAGGTAAATTTGCAGGTTTAGAATCTGAAGCTATAGGCCAGCAGAACACAGGAATGCTGTGTTGTTATTCTGTATTCTCATCAAATACTGGTGAAAACAAATGGTGAGATATGGTGGACATCTATCCTTCCTCCGACCCGAAATTCAAAGCAAATTCAAGGTCTTCGATAGTGACTCTCAAGACGGAAGCATCGCACTTAATAGCCTAAACTCTTTGGTAATAATGGCTTCTCCTGCATTTGTCACTAACACTTTTTTTTAATGGAACTCCTTCATCAGTGACACCTGACAGGCTAGAGAGTACAGACAGACACTCTGTTCGTCAACTCACACTCGCAGCAAGATTAGCACAGCTAGAGCTAGTGACGACGCGCGTGAGATGAAATGATCTCCAAGAGATCTCATGTGACGCATGCTAACACGCTCAGCTTGGTTTACAGGTACGTTGCTGTCAGCAAGTGGAAACATGCGCGCCGGGGAAGGCATCGCATCTCAACTCTGAAGCTCAAGCAGAATTGCAGGAAACGCCAACGGACGACAATAATCCAGCTGCTGGATGTGCTCAACTCAACCTGTCCGTCATGGCGATGTATGCAGCGACCGATCGGCCGCCGTGAACGGGAGGATCCAGGATTAGATCTCGGTTCGCTGTCGACGGCTTTTTATTTCCAGGACGAATCCCCGGTCTCTGTCGTTTCAGAGCGATGCCTGGCGACAGCGACGGCGACGGCAATGATAGATTTTCGGTAGCAGCGACCAGGGTATGTATGTGTGCATGTATGTATGTATGTATGTATGTATGTATGTATGTATGTATGTATGTATGTATGTATTGACCTGGTGAGCATCGTCTTCGATGCAGGGTCTAGCAAGCTGGGTTGGGAGCTAAGCCTGGTTTAACTTTTTGTGTGGCTGTTGGTGAATGGTGATTGGCCTGCAGCAAAGATCACAGGCTGCTGCTTGTTTTCAGCATTGGGGTCAGATTGAAACTGGTACAGTGAAGTGAAGAAACTCGTACCTCTTGTCCTTTGAAAAGTAGTTATATATCTAGCTGATGTGCAGAATAAGGACAAACAGTGTGTGCATGTTGGTCAGTGGCTCTGTTGATTAAGTTGTTGCCAATCAGGTTATCAGGAGACTGTGCCAGTGTGTGGCAGTATCCGTCGCCTGTGATCTCTGGGCACTATTTGCTAGATTGCCAATCACTATCAGCAGGCTTCGGGCCTCGGCCGTCGGCAGCGTGCGGCCTGCGGCCGATGTTGGAGCGTAGTTTGCACTGCAAGTGCCGACGAGGACAAAGCCACTGGTGTGAAGACGATCTAGCTCGGAGGTAGGGTAGGCAGGGTCCAGCCGGGGCACGGCGAGTGGCGGCGGCGCGAAGCTGCTGGAGCCCGTGGCGGACGCGGACGGAGAGACAGAAACTGTCGCCGCGGCGCCTACATGCCGCTGTTTGCCGCAAGGCCGGTGTCGCTCCGAAACGGCCGCTGCTCGCTGGGCGATATGCTTCGTACACCGACGGCCGCTGATGGAGCCCACAGATGTCTGCGCGCCGGCGGAGGGCGGTGTCACCGCGGCCGGACCCAGAGCTCGCGTGCGAGGCAGCAGACAGATGTGACACGACGAAGAGGCCACGAGGCCCCGCCGCCGGGAGCACCCGCAGCACGAGATGTACACGGCGGCGGACATCAGGTGCACGGCCGGCGCGCGGCGGACCGGCGGAACACGCCGCGGAGCCCTCCGGTTCGGGGTGGTCGGGGTTTCATTTGCCGTCCGCCCCTCGCGGTGGTCTGAGCAGACGACAGCGCCCCCTGGGCGGGTGGGCCCCGCCCTCTCTCTCTCTCTGCCTGGGCCATGACTTTGGACTATGCTCTCGGCCATGGTAGAGAAACTCATCGATCTGTCTGACTGTCTCCATGGGGAACACAGCAACTAGCTGATTGGTATATCCGTCGTCTCGCCTACAGGGTATGACTGGGCACGCGGCAGATGACGGGTACAGTGCCGCGGCGCGTGCTACCCGACGAGGACGATCGATCGAGCCACTGGCCGGCACGATCGCGTGCATTGTATGCAGAAGATCTCGGCGTCTCGCTCGGAGGTAGGGTAGGCAAGGGACAAGCCGGGGCACGGCGACAGGCGCCGTAACCCGCCGGCGCTGTCTAGAAGCTGGACTGGAACGCGTGGCGGACGGAGAGGCGCCGCCGCCGCCGCGGCGCAGACATGCGGAACCCTGCACAGGTCGCCGGCCGTAGTTTGCCGGCGTTGCTCCTAATGCTCGCCGGGAGATATGTGATCTGAACCCGCGGTGCACCGACGGGCGCTGGAGGAGCGTACAGGTATCCGCTCGCCGGCGGTGTCGCCGCGGCCGGACCCAGACTCCCAGACCGCTCGATCGCGTGCCAGGCAGATGCGCTGGAGCGGGCAGGGCCAGGACGACAAGGCCCGGCCGCTGGGAGCGGCACTAGGACGAGACACACGGTGGGGCATCAGGTGCGCGGCGCGCGGCAGGGAGCCGAGCGTCCGGGGTGGTCGGGGTTTGATTTCCCGTCCGCCCTGGACGGCATCTGGTTTACCGTCCGGGGTCGAGGTCCCAACGACCGTTGGATCTTACCCGGGCGGTCAGGATTCGGCCTCGCTTTCCTGGGCCGAGCGGAGGCCCGGTTTCGTCCATGGCCCGTCAAGCGATTTCGTCCG